>NC_059145.1:29343551-29968551 GCF_020740605.2 Lemur catta | reverse complement strand
AAAGGCATGCTGTAGTATTTGGTAGAATCTTATTTACCTATTCTGATTTGGCCAAATGTTCAATTAGGCAAATATAATAGGAGAAAAATTCTCTCTACTGATTAGGTAACTGATTTAAAATATTCATGAACTTAGCAGAAGTAGAAGTAGTAAGTTCCAGAAACAAGAAATGAATCATACAAATCAACAAAGAGGAATGAAGGCATTTTGTGCAATCTTGGATAATAGATTTTCTTAGGTATTTCACAAAATCATTAACTTCAGGGCAAGAAAAACTCTGCATACACAAACCAATAGCATTCTTACTCCTGCCTTCACAATTTTCTAAGAATCCAAAGATGAAACCCATTCCTTAAAACTTCCCCAGAATATGATTAAACACATTATCTATTTTTAAAAAATGTTTTCTGTCACTTAATGTCATGTAATAAGTTTTGCCAATGACTAACCAAATACACTTCACTGTTATGTAAATCAGTTCTTTCCTAATGTCGCAAGTGAAGACACTGAGGTAGCTATTGGTCTTCATCCTTTCTTATAAAAATCACACTTTAGCTTTTTCTTTTCAAATGTGATTAATCATATTTGTGACTATCTTCCAAACTTCATTGAAAATTTTCTGAATCCTTTAAAAATCAGTACATGAACTAGAAAAAAATGTCTTTCCAGGTTTAATATAAAGGGAAAAAAAGTGTTTTTCATTTCTCTTGATTTATTTCTAAATTCAACTTGGTCTTCATTAGTGCTACATAGCTGCCTTATTATTCAATGTCCTCTATGACCCCCTGATCATTTTCCCTGAGGGTACATATTTGTTCACTAACTATGTTACAATTTTGTGATATGCTGGATTTTGTTCCTGATATTCTGCCCTACATTTGTTCTAAATTAATGAATTCCATTCTTTTTGGCTTCTACTACTTCTGTTTATTAAACTCACTCTAAATGTGAAGTTTATTTTTTTAAAAAAATCATAATTCTTTACTCTCAGCTTGGTGTTAATAATGAATTTAATAAGAATTATATCTAATCAATTTTAAGTCCACGAAAGACAAATATTGTTACAATGCTAGTGTTTCAAGCCTTCCATTCCCCCACAAAATAAATATATTTTGCTTAGCCTTTCCCCTTCACCCACTTCTTAAGAAAAATACCAATTTGGGGGATGCAGAATTATGTGAATGATGACAAAAACAGACCTGGAAAAGTGGGAGGAAAATAAAAGGAAAAAAACATCTACGGCTGTAGACTTGAGAGAAATAGTATAGCTATCTGAGAGTAAAGGATTGAAAGAGATAGAGAGAGTATCTGGCTCCTGAGAAGTACAGAATGAAAAATCACCAGAAACAAGAAGGAAGATAAGAGACAATTTTAAGAAGAGTTGCCATGTGTAATGCATAAAATAATTTTCAACGTTCTTGGAGAAGCATAAATAAAATTTAGAATTATTTTTCAGTTATTTCGGTTGCTATATTATCTGAAGACTGAACCACATGTGACCCCAGGACTTAGTTAGGTTATAAAAAATCCTCCAGTGCTGATACTTTGTCTTTTATATCTAGACTGCAGTTTTCTTTGAATATCGTAAACATAAACTTACACTAGAAACAAACTTGATCATCCCATAAGGTTTCAAGAGCTCTCAGTCTGCTTTAAATGAAATTCCACCTGTTCATTCACAGGTTGATGTCTGAGACAACCTCAAAGACTACACGAGTAATTAATAAATCTATATGAAAACGTAGAAAATGAAGCTGTCTGTGTCAAATACGTAATACACATGGAGAGGTCATGGTTGCCGCATAGTAACACAGTTCTATACTATTGACAATGCAGCTAAAACAAAGGTATAAGAAAAAAATAAAAGAACAATCTTGCAACTTGTATGTTAAGCTTCTTATATAAGATTATTTAGAAAGTTAGAAGCATTTATGGCTTTATTGCTTTGCTATACGGATAGATCACCCAGAAAAATGTGGATATAACCTCAGCTAGATATGGAGTCTCTGCATGTCTTTTTCAGTTGGGTTACATTATTAAAAATCAATATGATGTAACATAGCATGTTATTCTTAAGGAAATACATAAAAAATTTTAAAAACCTAGAGCTAAATTAAAACGTTATCACCCTTCTGTACAATATGTTATATATTTATAAATTAACCTGTCACTAATAAAGCCATATTACATAGCAAGAGCATGCAAGAAAGAATGAGAGAGAATGGAGGATTTAGAAACATATATACAAACATAGTAAACAAAAACTCCAAGGCATTCTCAAGGATCTAAACAGTGTAGGCTGGGCTCAGTGGTTTACATATGTAATCCTAGGCTCATGCATGTAATCCTAGCACTCTGGGAGGCCGAGACAGGAGGATCACTTGAGGTCAGGAGGTGGAGACCAGCCTGAGCAAGAGTGAGACCCCCATCTCCATTAAAAATAGGAAACATTAGCCGGATGTGGCGGCCTGTGCCTGTAGTCCCAGCTACTCGGGAGGCTGAGGCAGGAGGATTGCTTGAGCCCAGGAGTTTGAGGTTGCTGTGAACTAGGCTGAAGCACTCTAGCCTGGGCGACAGAGCAGGACTCTGTTTCAAAAAAGTAAATAAAATAAACAGTCTATACACAAACATAGTAAAGTCATATCTTAAGGGAGGGGATTTGAATTCTAAAGCCAGAGCCTAACGCAAATGTTGCATATAGTCAAACTTACCACTAAAGATCACTTAAATCACCTGTAGAGTACAAGTTATATTGCTTTGTGTATTCAAGCATGAAAGTAAATATTGGAGAACAAACAACTGAGCTAGGCTAAAGAAGGAAGCAAAGAAAAGACCATCTATAGATGTCTGAATATTCAAATCCTCTTGCCTTTAAGGAACTACCAAATCTCCTCCCCTGAGTCTTTACCAGGTGGGTGCTGAACTGTAAAGTTGTAAATGCTCCAACAGGCTTATTCCACTGTTTCAATATGAACATTTTATAACTTCAATATATTTATTAATAGATGTATTTGTCATTGTTAAGATGAAATAAGGTAACATATGCAAAACACCTTCCACAGGGCCTGACCCAGAGCCAATGTGCTGGATTTTAATCTAACCCTTGTTTCATTAGAGCCCCCCACACACTGCTCTTTGAAATCTTATACAGAAGAATATGGTAACCTGCATCTTTTCTTTCCAAGCTGTCATTTCCTGTTAGGACCCCTCTGAACAGCTATCACTTGCATATTTTAGGCATGGAGGAGACCTTATCCAGGCACTGGGGTCTCAGAAGACAGAAGGTAAACCCACTGCACACAGCACTTCTCTATGCTTGGATTGCATCTCAACAGATTGGATTCCTGATAGGGGCTACTCTTTCCACAGCCATAACACAGTACA
This sequence comes from Lemur catta, assembly GCF_020740605.2. NCBI lineage: Eukaryota > Metazoa > Chordata > Mammalia > Primates > Lemuridae > Lemur > Lemur catta. The sequence continues at coordinate 29,965,167 of NC_059145.1, read as the reverse complement.
TTCGGCTCAAACCATAGGGCTATCAAATGAGGAAGGTCCCTTTCTTTTCAAAAAAAAAAAAAAAACTCCCTATCAACTGTACCAAGAAAGCATATGAACCCATGCAATCCATTAATTCTTATCTTAGAAAATATATCCATGAATCCCTTTTGCTGGCAGCACTTACTTACAATGGGATGCCACAAGAATTTAGAGACTGTAATTCTTTGTCCTCCCTTCTCCTTTCTTCTCTCACTTTCTTGTTTCTTTCCTTGAAATTTCTGCCTATGGTAAAACCACGAAAAAGGAAAGCAAAATGAATTTTCTTATTAGACGACATTTCTGTGATATACTCAGGTTTTTTGTCCCTCCAGGGTGCTCCTTTATGGGAATAAGGTATGCTAAATGAAATAGAGAACTAGAGGCACAATTTTACCCTTGACATATGAAGAGAGAATATTTTTCTCCTGGATTTATGGTGTAATGCAACTCAGACACTTTCTTTCCCTCTTTTCCCTAGTTTGTACTTCCTACTTATTGCTGCCCGCCATCACCACCACCATCATAAATTTATACAGTGCCTATGGCTGTGGCCTCAGGTAGCTCCCAAACGATCTAATCCAGACATCATTGTCTTCAGTGCCCCTTTGGCATTAGTCTATTTTTCATTCCTCTTCCTTTTTGACATCTATGTCCGATTATTTTCCATAAGATGTTTTAGCTTTGTCTTCTTTTAAGTTGAATCTCTTCCATTTCTTCCTTTCATTGCTATGCCCTCCTGAGCCCTAAGCACAGTTTCTCTACATTTACAGGGGTTTCAAGCTCCAAATTTAGAAATTCTTGACAACTTTACTATCAAACTGCCTTTTCTAAGATAGAATAATGTTTAGCAATGTTAACTAAAAGGAGTTTGTTAGACTTTCCGAATGCCAGGGCTCTAGACCTCACATCTCAGCTGTAACTTTTATCACACTGCAAGATGATGACTGGAGTTATAGCACATTCTTTCAACCCCAGCCAAACTCTTCAAAGACGGCCACACTTCAACCCCTGAAGATTTCCACTCGGTGTCTTCAGGAGATTGGAGGGCCAGGCTTTGGAGTCAGACAGACATGGGTTCAAATACAACCTCTGGCACTTAATTAGGGTGCAACCTTGAGTAAGCCATTTAACCTTGCTGAGCTTCAATTTCCTTGTCTGAAAAATGAGAATACAGATAGCTGCCTAATGAGATTGTAGTGAGGGTGAAATGAGGTAATCTTTGCAAAATACACACAGTGTCTGGCATGTGGTAAGCATTCAAACTTGGTAGGTATTATTTTTATTGTTATAAATTAAAATGATTGAAATTTTGTATATAATGGATTTTTCCTCAAAGAAGCTCACCAAACTGACCTTACCAGCAGACATTAATTAAATCCTTATTTATTAGTCCTGAATCCCAAATACCACCCAACAGAGTGTTTTCACACTTGAAAAGTCACTAAATATTTTGAAATTGAAATTGGAAATTAAGGACATAGATTGGCAACCGAAGGAATAGATAACCAGTTATACATTTGGACATAACATTAAGAGTCTCTATTTTCCGAAAGTACATCCCTTTTAAAATATATTTATTACAGTTACCCATGGAGACTGAATATTTTTATCATCAGTTGCAAAACTGTCTCCTGAAAGGGAAAACTGTGTAATTATAACTGGAGCAGACTTCACATGCTAACCTTTTATATAAAGGAAGAACAAAAAGTAGATGCTCAGTAAGAGCCTGGGAAGAAGAGGGAGAGAAGAAGAGAGACAGGGACGGAGAGAATGAAAACGAAAGCAAAGAGATTTGATGAGAAATACTATTTGGCTTTTGACCCTTTCATGTACCAAAGTAGATGGGATGATCATACCATTTATGATTGCTGTCAATTCTCTACATGGAAACAGACTGAACAATGGGACACCTCCTACCACTCAACACAAAGAGAATAAAACTGTCATTTCCTTACAGGACTTTTGCAAAAATGGAAATATACATATATATATATAATTGTTATGATTTCAAATAAATATCCAAGTGCAAGGATGAAACTAATTGGATCCAACCCAACAGAGTGAGGTTTTTACCCTGGAAGATAAGTAAATTCTTTCAGGGCATGAGAATGAAAAATTCATTGATTGATCCTGATCTCTAAAAAAAAGCAGTCTGATCTGCTTTGGTATCAAACATACCTGCTTTTAAATGCTATTTCTGCCATTTACCTGTGGGGCAAGTTTCTTATCCTTTATGTGCTTGGATCCCTCATCTCTAAAATAGGTATGAAAACATCCCTAAGGGGGAAGGTATTAGGCTTGCCACTCTTTCTCTATCTCCCTATACTCCACATCTCTCTAAGGAGCAATTCTTAATCCAACTGGCCAAATTTAAGCATATTGAGTCTTATTTACTAGGTGGCAGTAACCTATACAACAAAGGTTCCTTCCCCCATTTCTACTTCCTTTCCTCTAAGTTGGGAAAAGTCTGATGCCTCAGGGCAGGGTATTTCCTTCTTCTCTCTCCTGCCTTCTCTCCACCTTCAGGAAGTAGCATCCATGAACCACGTTGATGTCAAGGGTTCTTGCTTTTCCCCCTATAGTTTCATTCTGTCCCATCTCCTCACACTGTTCCCCACTCAGAATTCTTGAGCATGTTGTTCATTTGAGGGAGCCATTTAGGAAGTGATAGGAAGCCTTATTAAAGGTAGGCTGACCCTGCCAGGTGAGCCTACCTTTATCAGCATTCTGCACTGGAAGGTAGTGGACAATGGACCACCCAATCAGGAACTAAGTGATACTTTGTTCCATTTCCTTATTAGGGCCTTCGCACCTGCTCTTCCCTCTCTCTGAAATGACCCACATCTTTGAATTATGGATCTTTAAATTATTCAGGTCACAGCTCAAATGTCATCTCTTCAGAGGGGCCTTCCCTGACCATCCAGTCTCAAGTAGCCTCCTCACCTGCACCTAGTCACTCCATGATGCTAATCTTTTATTTTAAGGGCTGTTATCACATCCCATTACTTTTTTCATTATTTGTTTGTTGTCTGTCCCTACCTTCTTCCCAAACACACATATTGAAACACCATCAATATAAAACAAGTATTTCATTCATCACTTGTTTATCCAGAGCCAAGTGCCTGTCACAAAGTAGGGGCACACCTGTCACGTCCTATGCCCAACCAGGTCCAGTGAATTCCTTTAGAAAGCTCCTCTACTCAGCTGACCCAGGACACCAGCTACTATACTGAAGGCATTTGAAATTTTAGACAAGGTTTCTCTAGTTTATAAATTTCTTTTCTCTAAACAGAATTTATATAACCTACTCATTACTTCGAATAGTATCTTTTCAATTTACTTTATTTGTATTTTTTAATAACCCCCAACATAAGGAGAACAGCTTAGTAAATGCCCACACATACCTAGAGAAGAGTGGCTACCTGCCTTTCTAAACCACAGGGATGGTTCTAATAAAGCCCTTTTATACTCATCCACCCCCACCCCTATACATACATACACACCAAGGAAGGCTCACATTTGCATTCCAGATCATTTCCAGCATAAAAGGAGGAGAACTACTCTTTTTAAAAGAGCAAACCTAAAATTATAATGCTCTTGAAAATATTGGCAGTTAACATTTCCTGTTAAGAAAGACACAATCCCAGGCCAAAGATAGCTGAGTGGCATCTCAAATGAGGGATAGTTTTTAAGTCAGAGCTTAGACAGTCTCTTGGAAATCTCTTTAATTCCTCCCAGAATAAAATACAGTACAGCCTCTCAGGAGGTCCAGTAGAGGCTTTCCTCTAGCATCAGAACAGATAGCTATTTTTTTGATTGAAGATCAGATGAAGTGATTGGTGTGAGTTTACTAGCCATATATTTTTTCGTGCATAACAGAATGTGTCAACACTGGGATCACACTCAGCACTAAGATGCTCACACTAAGAGATTCAGGAAAATGAGATTGACTCTCAGCTCCCATCTCACATTTACTAAGCAGTATATATTAATTCAGGGGAATGCCTAACAGAATGGTCTATATTATTTAAATAAGCACTTCTTATTCTTCCTTTTGTGACCAATTCTTTTTTTTTATTTCAGCATATTATGGGGGTATAAAACTTTAGGTTATGTATATTGCCCTTGGCCCCCTCCCCCCCAAATCAGAGCTTCAAGCATGTCCGACTCTGTGTAGTCAAAATTGGCAAAAGTTCAGTGTGCACAAGATGCAACTCCATTCTATTCAAGATCACTCATCTTTATGTCATGATGTCTTTCTCTTAAAAACCAAAACACACCAGCTCTACAGAACTTTATCCTGTCACCTGGTCCCCAATGGCCCACTTCATCAACAAAGAATGTAGACAGATAATCACACTCATGGAAGGTTTCTGAAGAAATCTCTTTACAAGGTTAATTTTTTTAAAAAATGAAGCAAACAAGAAAATTTGAATTTTTCTGTGGTATAGTTAATCTTATAATACTTTGCATATATCTTTTTTGGAAGTAGTAGGCTTGATGTAAATCCTAAAAAAAGAAAAATTCACATTTCCATAAGTCTTGTCACGATTAATTTTCTGTATCAACTTGACTGGGCCATGGAGTGTCCAGATATTTGGTCAAACATTATTCTGAGTGTTTCTGTGAGGGTGTTTCAGACACATTTAACATTTAAATCAATAGACTGAGTAAAGCAGATTGCCCTTCCTAATACCAGACCTCATCCAATCAGTTGAAGGTCTGACTGGAACAAAAACAATGATGCTTATTCGAAGAAGAGGAAACTCCTCTTGCCTCTGAGTCTTCAACTGGGACATGAGTTGTTTTCTGTCTTCAGACTCTAACAGAAACACTGGCTTTTCCTGGGTCTCAAGTCTGTTGACTTTCGGACTGAAACTACACCATCAGGCTTTCCTGGGTCTCCAGCTTGCCAATGTCAGATCTTGGGACTTTTCAGCCTGTCACATGAGCCAATTCCTTATAGTAAATCCCTTTCTATCCATATGTATATGCATGTGCTACTGATTCTGTTTCTGACTAATACAATTGTTAAATCCAAACCCAAAGGTTAATAACTTTCTTCATCAGTCTGGTACCTAACTGCATGTCTCTTTACGAACTATGTAACATTTTTTCATTAGGTATCATATGTCATCCCACCACACATTGTAGAACTCTCTTTGGGTACTTAAAACTTTGTGTATTGTATTAAAATGTAATTAGAACAAGGAAGGATGTAGTGAGACTAAACTGAAAAGAATAATTAGTAATATCAAATATAAGGCAGCCTTGAATATAAAGAAATAATCCATTTTTTCAATGAAAAGGTTAAACAAATTTCAAAAGCTTGTACATATAAACATTTGGGATATGGAAAAAGTAGTTAAATATCTACTTATACTTGTTAATTCATTAACTTAATTGGATGTTTAAAAACAAACGTTTTTTTCAAGCTCTGATGTGAGCATTTTCACCATGTGAGAGATTCCTTTTCAGCCCTCCAACTGAGTTTTCCAGGCACTTCTTCTCTCAGTTTGAGAAAAGATACTCCTTTACTAATGTGTGATTCTGTTTCTGAAATTTGTCTCTAAAGGCACAAGTACTCATTTATATAATATTAGCAGCTTGCTCTTTTAAATAAAAATCCATCCTCATATGGGTATATATTTTGATGCCAACCATATACCTAACTCTTGTATTGCTTTATTTTTTTAATTTTTTAAATTTTTTTTCTGCCCAATATGATTTGCAAGAACCTTGTATTGTTTTTTAATGTGATTTTCAAAAGCTCTGTTTGGAACAACACCCAATACTTGAAACTGAAGTCATAGCCGCTAGAATCAGGACGAACTCGGTGTTCAGTTTCTTTACTCCCTTTTGACCTATCCAACAGACGACATTCATAAGCACCCTAAACGAACATTGGGTGAGGCCATTTCAGCCCACTGTGACTTCCCACAGCAGTACTTGAAAGGACCCAAGTATAAAGCAAGGTGATCTCTTCTAGGAGATAATAAATTTGCGGGGGAAGCAAACCTCAATTTGAACTTGAGTATATGTGGTGTATTTTAGCACAATTCTGTTTTTAAGATAAACAATGAGCCAATTTAACAACAGTTCTGATACTCTGCTTCATTTCATCTTTTATCTAATGATATATTAGTCAATGAACCTGAATATCCAGAAAGACAAAGAAGAAGTAACTGTTTTTGAACAGCAGTCACCAACAATAGTTAAAGGCTTATTTTTGTATTAACATTCAGCTGCAATTTACTTACCTGTTCCATGTACAAAAAAGATTTTTGTACATGAAACCAAAAATTTTGATTTTTCCCAAAGTTTCATTAAACATCATCCCTTTGGTGTCCTTAATAATACAACAAAATTTATGCAAAACTTAATTTGAGACCTAATTACTTACTGTGAAAAATCATAAACACCAAACCAAAGTAAACATAATATGCAAATATCTAAAAAATAATACCCCATTTGGAGGAAGTACAAAAGCTCAGATTCACCAGTGAGACCCAAATGTGAATTTCTTGTGTTGTGATTCCTCCAAATCCTCTAGCCCCTGGAGTATCATATTCCCACAAATCATATGTAATATTCACAGAGTGACTAAGCTGAAAGTCTGCAAACACTGGGATATTTCATGATCACATCAGACCAATTATATTTTTCATTTCCTCTCTTTCCTTAATTTTTCTCATACAGAGGATCAAGGAAATAAAAAGTTGGTTTTCCAAAAAGGTATTTAAAAAAATCAATAAACCACTAGCTAGACTAAGAAAAAAGATCTAAATAAACAAAATAAGAAATGATAAAGGGGACATTATAACTGATACCACAGAAATACAATCAATCATCAGAGAACCATGCACTAACTAACTGGAAAACCTAGAGGAAATGGATAAAGTCCTCGACAATACCAAGAATTAATCAGAAAGAAACAGAAAACCTAAACAGAGCAATGATAAGTAGCAAGATTGAATCAATAATAATAACTCTCCCAAGCCCTGGACCAGATGACTTTACTGCTGAATTCAACCAACATATAAAAAAGAACTAATATCAATTCTTTTCAAACTATTCCAAAAAAACTGAAGAGGAGGAAATTCTCCCTAATTCATTCTTTAAGGCTGGTATACCCTGAAACCAAAACCAGAGAAGGACACAACAACAACAACAACAAAACTACAGGCCAACATCTCTCTGATAAATACAGATGCTAAAATCCTCAGCAACATACTAGGAATCTGAATCCAACAGCACAGATCAAGTGGGATTTATAACAGGGATGCAAGCTTGGTTTAACAATAGCAATTCAATAAATGTGATACATCACATCAACAGAATGAAGGACAAAAACCGTACGATCATCTCAATAGATGCAAAAAATACATTTGATGAAATTCAACAAACTGTCAACCAACTAGGCATAGAAGGAACATAATTAAGGCAATATATCGTCAGGTGGGATAATCCTTACCTGTTTCTCCGCATAATTAAGGCAATATATGACAACACAATTAAGGTCATATATGACAAAGTCACAGCTAACATCACACTGAATGGGAAAAAGTTAAAATCCTTTCCTCTAAGAACAGGAATGAGACAAGGATGCCCACTTTCACCACTATTCAACATAGAAGTCCTAGCCAGAGCAATTAGGCAGGAAAAAGAAACAAAACATCCAAATTGGAAAAGTGGACATAAAATTGTCACTTTTTTGCAGACAATACAATCTTATATTTAGAAAAACCAAAGACTCCTCGAAAAACTTTAGAACTGATAAACAAATTCAGTAAACTTGCAGAATATATCAGCATATAAAAATCAGTAGCATTTTAATACACCAATAATGAAATAGCTGGAAAAGAAATCAAGCAACTAAAATCAATTCTCCTCAAACTATTCCAAAAAAATTGAAGAGGAGGAAATTCTCCCTAACTCATTCTATGAGGCCAGCAAAAAGAAATCACATCTACACTTGATAACAAAAAAATATACTACCTAGGAATAAATTTAACCAAGGAGGTTAAAGAACTTGACTAAGAAAACTACAGAACACAGATGAAAGAGATTGAAGAAAATACAAATGAAAAGACATTCCATGCTCATGGATTGAAAGAATTTACATTATTAAAATGACTATATAACTTAAAGCAATCTATAAATTCAATATAATCTCTATCAAAATAACAATGTCATTTTTCATAGAAACAGAAAAAATAATCCTGAAATTTTTATGGAACAAAAAAATAGCCCAAATAGCCAAACCAATCTTAAGTAAAAAGAACAAAGCTGGAGGCATTATACTACCTGACTTCAAAATATATTACAAGACTGTAGCATAAAAAAAAAAAAAAGGCAAAAACAGATACACAGACCAATGGAACAGAAAAAAGAATCTAAAAATAAATCCCTGTATTTACAGCCAACTGATTTTCCACAAAGGCATCAAGAACATACATTCAGGAAAGGATACCCTCTTCAATAAATGGTACCGGAAAAACTAGATATCTATATGCAGAAGAATGAAACTGGATCCCTATCTCTTATGATATACACAAATCAACTCAAGACAGATTAAATATTTAAACACAGGACTCAAAACTATAAAAGTACAAGAAGAAAATATAGCAGAATCATTTCAGGTCATTGATTGAGGCAAAGATTTTATAGCTAAGACCTCAAAAGCACAGGCAACAGAAATAAAAATAGACAAATGGAACTATATTAAACTAAAATGCTTCTCCACAGCAAAGAAAACAATCAACAAAGAGACAATATACAGAATGGGAGAAAATATTTGCAAATTATTCACCAGACAAGAGTGTAATATCCCAAATATGCAAGAAACTCAACTCAGCAGTAAAAAAAAAAAAAAAAAAAAAAACATTAAAAATGGACAAAGGACATGAATAGATACTTCTCGAAAGAAGACATGCAAATTTCCAAATGTTGAAAAAATGTTCAACATCAGGGAATGCAAATCAGGGAAATGCAAATCAAAACCACAGTGAGACATCACCTTAACCTAGTTAGAATGGCTGTGATTAAGAAGGCAAAACAAAAAAACAAAACAAAACAAAACAAAAAAAACCAAATGCTGGTGAGGGTGCAGAGAAAAAGGAACTTATACATTGTTGGTGGGAATATAAATTAGTATAGCCACAATGAAAAACAGTATGGAGATTTGTCAAAGAACTAAAAATAGAACTACCATATGATCCAGCAGTCCCTCTACTGGGTATTTATTCAAAGGAAATTAAATCATTATATCAAAGAGATACCAGCATTGCCATGTTTATTGCAGCACAATTCACAATAGCAAAGATATGGAATCAGCCAACATGCCCATCAACAAATGAACACATAAAGAAAATGTGATGTATATACATGATGGAATACTATTTGGCTATAAAAAAGAATGCAATCCTGTCATTTACAGCAACATGGATGGAACTGGACGTTATTATGTTAAGTGAAATAAGCCAGGCACAAAAAGACAAATACTGCATTTTCTCACTTACATGTGGGAGCTAAAAAAGTTGATTACATGGAGGTAGAGAGTAGAAAGAAATATACTAGGAGGCTGGGAAGTGCATGTGGTGAGGAGTGTATGAAGAAAGGTTGGTTAATGGATACAAACATACAATTAGATAGAAGGAATAAGTTCTAATGTTTGATAACATTAGGGTGACTATGTTAATAACAATATATTGTATATTTCAAAATAACTAGAAGAGAGGACTTGAAATCTTCCCAAAACATAGAAATGATAAATACTCAAGATGATGGATACCCTAAATGCCCTGATGTGCCCATTACACATTGTATTCATGTAACAAAATTTCACATGTGATTCATAAGTATGTACAAATATATTCAATAAGATTTAAAATTTTTTTAAAGTAAAAAAAAAAAGAGCTTCTAAAATTTTCCTTAGCAGTTAGTAACACTGACATGCATCTTCAATATCTTCTCCCATGCTCCTTGATTTTGAAGGTGTATCACCTGGGATTCCTTTCAGCTTCATAATCACAATCTAGCCGACCAAAAGTTTAACAGTGATTTAAAAACAGAGAGCTTTTTTCTTTCCTGTAACAAGATGTTTGAAGATAAGCAGTTCCAGTTTGGCACTGAGCCAGTTCCTCCCAGTGTCATCACTGCCCCAGGCTCCTTCTACCTTTTTGCTCTGCTGTCCTTAGGTGAGGCTTTCACATTCATTGTCTTACATGGCTGCTGCACTTCCAGGATTGGCACCCTCACTCTAGGCAAGAAGAAGGGAAAGAGCAAAGGGCAAAGGACAAAGAGAGATGCCAGCCAAGTCAGTCCCTTCCTAAAAGCTTTCCAGGAAATTCCATCCATCACTTCTACATACTTCTCCCTGGCCAGAAATGGGTCATACAGTTTCTTCTAACTGGGAAACTGGGTAGGAGCTGAGAATTCCTGTTCCAAACAAAATCAGATTTCTGTTAGGATTGAAAGGAGGGGAAATGGATCTTAGGAAGGGAACTACCAATGCCTGCCACACAGAGGTAGCTGGGATGAGCAGGTAAGGCTAAGTGCCTCTTCATATCTGGGATGGTTAAGGGAATTATTCAAGATTGCTCTTGTGCCAGGAAACCAAGGAGTCAGTTATCTCATTTGCATCCATTTCCTCATCTCTAAAATATCTTCCTGTGGGCTTCCTCTTAGATGCTAATTTAGAAGCTTTATGATTATTATTTCTTAATCCAAATGTGACAAAAATTATTCTCCTTCTTCTTTGATAACAGAACCCAGATTTTTATAGACAGCAATGTGCTCAGCCTTAAGTAATGGATACTTATTGATCTAAGCCAATTGTGGCAATGCTTTTTCCTTTTGCCATTGATTGGTACTCAGTAGCAGGCATGTGAGCCAGATCTAACCAATGAATGGAAATTCACTGGGGCTTCCATGAATGATTTTCACCTTTGATAAAAAGTCAAAGTTGCCTGAGTTGCCTCTCTCCTTTCCTGTTTTAGATGCTGTCATGTAAAAACTTTGTGCTTGGTGCTGTGGCAGCCATCTTTTGACCATGAGGCAATGGTAAAAAGAGGAAAATCCTGAGGATGAAAGAGTCCTTCCAAACATCACTGAGCTACTAAACTAACCTTGAGACCCTCTACTTCTCATCTTTTTGTAAGTAAATAAATATCCTTAGGGTTTAGGCCAGTGTTTCTTGAGTTTTCTGTTATCCATAGCCGAATGCATTTGGAACTCATATACCACCGTAACATCAACCTCAATTTGTTACGGGGCAAGAATACATTCAAGAGTAACTACAAAAATGCATTCATGGTTTGGTTCCTGTGGGACCCCTTTAGAGTTCTGGTGCTCAGTAGGGTACCTTCCACAGCCTACAAAGATACATGTTTCCCTCTCTCTAGCTCTAACAAACTCTTCCTTTAACACTGACAAGATGAACGAGCAGAATGAAGGTGAATCCAATCCAAAAGAAGCAAAAACAAACCAGAAAAGCAAAGAACCATGTAAGCATTATGTTAGGCAGTGTAAGGGTATAAGCTTAAAGAGGCTTATTAGTTTGGGGGGAAGGTGTACCGCTTATGTTTGGATGAGAGAAATTAAGTTGTAATCATGATGGTGTTTCAGTTAAAGTATTTGATGAGAAGGAAAAAGAGATCATTCACAACCCTTTATTTGGCAAAGGATGGGAGGCAGGCAGAAGAACACTGGGATGGAAAAGATTCAGACCCTAGCAACTGAAATGATGTTGCCATTCAAGGCAGCTAAGTCTGCTTCTTGGTAGACAGAAGTGGGATGAGAATTGATATAGTTGATGTCTTCAAAATTAAAAAAAGCACAGATGGGGGAAACAAAAGCTGATTCACCTAATGTGAGAATAGCAGAGTGACAATAACCCTAATGCAAGACTTCCAATTTTCCTCTGTTTAACCCCTTTTCCACTCTGTTAAATGATCTTTTAAAAATCTAAATAGTTCATGTTCTTCCTCTGCCTAAAGATCTTCAATGGCTCGCCATGGCTTCTGTGACAGAAACCTAAACCTCATCATGATCCTCAGGTCTTCATGATGTGTCCTTGCTGCCTCACTGTCTTTATATTCCACCACACTCAGCTCTCTCCATGCTCCCACCTGCCATGTTCTTTCAGTGCATAGATCCTGCCATACACTCTCAGGCCTCCAGACCATGCAACACCCTAGACATCCTCTTCACTTATGTTTGCTCACACTTGGCTCTACTCTAAAACCAGGTTACATTCCCAATGTGGTATACCTCATATAGCACTCTCTTCTTCCCCTTTTATAATCACACTTGTGATTAATTGACTAATGACTGCTTTCTCCTCTAAATGGCAAAATCTGTGAATGTAAATGCCATATCCATCTCTTTCACCTAGTTTTTGGCATATAATGAGCCTCAATGAACATGCATTGAATGGCCAATTATAATTTAGCATTGTGCTAGCACCATCTCGGGGGGAGTTAACAATTTAAGGGCACATATGAAAAACACAAACAAAATAATACTAATAATAAATCACAATAAAATAAGAACAGAAAAAAAATCAGGACAGTTTTAATGACTGGGATATACCTTTTCCCATTTTAGTTAGACGTCAAAGGAAAATCAGTGCCCTTCCTGACATGCTCCACGATTCTACACAACTGAGTTTAAAGCACAAGCTAAGGTGTCAGACAGCCCTGCATTCGTATCCAGCTTTGCTACTTATCAGCTATGTGATTTGATTTAAATCTCTAATCCTCTTAAGCCTCGGTTTTATCATCTGTAAAATGGGGATAATAACAAAACCTTTTGGGTTAGGATGAAATGAGATAATACGTAGAAAGTTCTTGCCCTAGTGCCTGCCACAAAGTTAGCATGCAATGAATGTTAGCAGGCGTTCTTTGTTTTTATGGCCATCATCACTGGAGACAGAATATAAATTCAACTGGATTACTAGACTGTAAGAGCTTAACAAATGTTAGATAGGATTGTTATGTGTGGTGGCATCATTGTTATTTGTGGCAAAAAGTACTAGCATTCACCCAAGCCCGTGACTTCCTTACAATTAGGTAGGTCCATGTTTGTCTTGGTCACTACTGTGTTCCAGTGCCCAGCACAGTGCTTGACACACAATATGTATCCAATAACCACTTTCTGCATGAGTACTTGAACCAAAGGTCTAAACCAGTATGATAATGCAGATACTTTGTAAGCAAATGAAAAGAAAAAGGCAGTGTTCAGCAAAGAAGGAGACAGGAAAGAAAAACAGGATTGGTTTTACTTAAAAAAAAAAAAAAAAACTTTAAAGCAATATAAAGCAATAAGAAGTTCAATTTTAATGGCACAAAATAGAGAACTTGAGAATTTTGTGCTATAACTTGGTCAAAGCAGAGGCCAGTAATGAAGGCAGTAGCATTCAGAACCATCATATCTGTGGTCAGCTTCCAGGCCCTGATTGGTTGATTAGAACATTCCAGAAAAACAGGTGCAGTTTCATTCTAAAGGAAGATTCTGAACTCTGTTCACATCTCTCACCCATTCATATTGCTTTGTCTACCAGCGTGGCCTTTTAGTAAGTCAGGGCTTCTGTTCTTCCACCTTGCTCCATGACAATCAAACCCAAAGTGCCTTCTACCCCTAAAGGGGAGTTTTGGTACATGCCTTTTTATAACTAGTACATGTGACACAAGGCCCACCACTAATATGAGACAGATGAGAGTAAATTATCTACTAAATAGTACAGAAATAGCCATGTACTTCAAGAAGGTCCCATTTTCTTGAAACTATCGCATTGATACCATTTAGAGTTTGCTTTCAAGAGTGCTGGCTGTGCTCGTTACCTTTGCCAGCAGCCTCTCTGGACTAACAAAGACTTATTTGAAATACATATAATCACAGGTTGCAATGTTGAAGTGCAACAGGATGATTTAAAAGCACCATGATAGCCTTCCCCCATGATATTCACCTCTTCCTGCCTATTCATTTGTGATCCAGACAAAAACTTGGATTGCAATCTGTATATTGATAGTCCCTAAAAGGGATTTCAGCAGCTCTTTAGGAAGAATTGTTTTAGCAGTTTTGGAAGTTTAGAACACTCTGCACTTGGGGTATTTATGGGTCTAGCTTCTATTCCATAAAAATAAAACCTCACTAATAATAGTATCAATTTCTGTCCCAACTGAAGTATAGAATAGTGGTTAAACACATGGATAATATTTTGGAATAAAACAGACCTGGGTTCACCTTTGGTCTCCCCATAGACCTCTGCATGACAAGATATTCAAATCCTTGTCCAAATGCCTTGGACAAGGTATTCAAACTTTTTGAGCCTCAGTTACATCAGGTAAATTATTGTACATGCCTGGCATGGAAGAGCTTGGTAAACTTTAGATGTTATTGGTATTAATGTTGTTTTTACTGCTGTGTCACTGTTATATTTTCTGTCAGATGGCTAGACCACACTTTTAAGCTCAGATACAGTTTGGTCCAAATGACTGAGTTCTCTTCCACGGAATGTGGCAGAAGTGAGGTACGCTACCCCTTCCTAGACGGGCCCGCAGAAATCTCCCAGATTCTATCCCTTATTCTTTCTGTTTCTCTTCTTAACCACCCTGAAGGCTACTTGTTGAAGAATTCAGAGCTACAGGATGGAAGGAACCTGGTTCCTACCTAAGAATCTCCCAGGAGAGCCACTCTTGAGAAATATTTGCAGTTTATTCTGAATAAGAAAGATTTTTTTTCTGTTAAACTACTGAGATTTGATGTTGCTCATTAGAGCAGTTAGCCTACCTCAGGGTTTCTCAACCTGGGCACTACTGATATTTTGGCCTACAAAATTCTTTGTTATGGAGGGCTGTCCTATGCATTGTAGGGTGTTGAGTAGCATCCCTGGCCTCTACCCACTGGATGACGGTAATAACCTCTCCCTTAGCCATGACAACCAAAACTGTCTCCAGGTATTGCCAAATGTCACCTGCAAAATCTCCCCTAGTTGAGAACCACCAGCCTACCCTGACCAAAACATCATCATCACTGTTATCATCACTGTCATCATTACTGATGAGCCAGTCCCTCATGATCCCCTTGAAATCACAGCAAAAGGAACCAAAGTCCCAAATATAGATCCAGCACAATTTTTTTTAGGAGAAAAAAGTTAAAAGGGACTAAGACTTAAAAGAATGTAGGGGTTCACATGTTAAATCCAAAGTTATAAGAGACCAAAGAACAAAGTCAAAACTAAAATAAATGTGATAATTTTTCTAAAAACAAAAAAGACTGCTTTGATCATTTTGGTAACCTAGAACAAAAGGAGCAAAACAAAACAAACCTAACTAGCCAGGCATGGTGGCACACACCTGTAGTCCCAGCCACTCAGGAGGCTGAGGTGAGAGGATCATTTGAACCCTGGGGTTTGAGGCTGCAGTGAGCTATGATCAGGCCATTTCACTCCAGCCTGAAAAACAGGGGAAGATCCTCTAAGAAAAACAAAAAAAACAAAGCAAACAAATAAACCCAAAAAACAACTAAATATCTGGGTCCAGGAATTTGAATGCATTTAACAAATACTTACAGAATATCCACTATGAGACAGGCATCATGATCTACATAAACTGGCAAATAAAACAGATATAATCCCTGCCTTCATAGAGATGAAAGGTAAGTAAAAGTGTAGTGAATTTTTTTGAACAGGTTAAACACAGCCACACTGTGGTAGGCAGAATTCTAAAGATGTTCCTACAAGGTTCCCTTCCCCTCGTTATCCAATTAAACACTACACTAAGTGCTGCTGTGCAGGGACTTCGCAGATGCAACTAAGGTTACTAGTCAGCTGACTTTCACATAGGAAGATTATCTTGGATTACCTGGGCATGACTATTGTAATCACTTGAGGCCTTAAAAACAGAAGTGGAAGGTGAGATAATCAGAGTGAGAAGACAGAAGAGGATGCAGGAACAGTGCCACACAGGCAAAGTCAGATTCCAAACATAAAAAACAGAATGACTTGATGTGTCACTGATGGTTCTAAAATGTAGGAGGCTCCGTGTAGCAACCAAAAAGAGGCCAAAGGGAGCTAAGAGTGGTCCCTGTCCAATAGCCGGCAAGAAAATGGGGACTTCAGTCCTACAAACACAAAAAAAAGTGGATTCTGCCAATAATTTGAATAAGTTTGTAAGTGGAGTATTCCCTGGAGCCTCCAGTAAGGAACGCAGCCCTGTCGATATTTTGATTTTAGCGCAGTGAGACCTGTGTCGGGCTTCTGACCTACAGAACTGTAAGGTAATAAATGTGTGTTGTTTTAAGTCACCAAGTTCATGGTCATTTGTTATGGCAACATTAGAAGACTAATAAACGAATAAATCATTATACATTAAATATCACAGAAGAGAATGGGTTGAAGAATAGATACTAAAATATGCCTTATCCTTTATTAATTTCAGGTTTGCTAAGTACCTGATAGGTGCTTATTTGTGGAATAAATGAATTCACTCATATTTTCATTGATTTGCATAAAAGTATGTATCGAGCACCTCCTTTTTGATGGTTCCTGGACAAGGTATTGAGGATACAACAGTGAAAAAGATACGTTCCTTTTTCCTTCTAATTGCTCATAATGAAAGTGGAGGACAGAAACATGTACACTCAACTAAAATGCAAAGAAGGTAATAAAGGCATTAACGTCACCCTTATATAAACATGAATAAAAGTATGAACGAAGTACAAGGGAGCTCAGAATAATAATTACAGCTAACATTTCTTTAGCACTTGTCTCTTCTTCACAACGAGCCTACGAGACAGAAACGAATCCTTCCCATCTTGCAGGTGAGGAAGCTGAGGCACAGACAGAAGAAGAGAGCAGCCCAGAGTCACAGCCAGTAAGTGATGGAGCTGGAATTTTAACCCAGGAAGCCCAACTCTAGAACCCATGCTTTTCTACACTTTACTGTGCTTTCTCTCACCGCAGAAGAGCAGGGAATCTTCACAGGAGGCCTGATCCCTGGCATGGACACCTTCATGGAGGAGAGAGAAGCCAGTAAAAGAAACAGCAGCAGTAAAGTCAGAGATTCAGAAGAAGGTGCGTGGTGTGGCACAGTCAGGAAACAGGGCCCTGTATCGGGATGAAGTAAAACTGATGGTAGGTGAGGTTGAAGCCTAAGTTGTCCTGACTTGACCCTCTCAGTAGTTTAGATTTCATTCTCAAGTCACCAAAAGAACCCACTCAAGAGCATGATAAGGCAAATAATTTCCAGCAACTTGAATATAATTTTTGAGATCGTTTTAGCAGTTACTTAGTGGATATCCTTAGGCACCCAATATATGGCCCTCGAGTGTGATGATATTTATTAATCCAACTTGGAAAAAACCTTTGAAAGTACATCAAAACCCTAAAAGATTCTATTACCCAAGAAAACTAGGATAAAGGGCAGATGCAAGTAAGAATCTAGCTGAATCTTCTGTCTATAAAGCCCTTCATATCGACGTCCACAGAGATGCTGCTCAACTTCTGAAGCATCTTTGTTTACAATATAATAGAAATAAAATCACAGTAAAATAAAATAGATGGTAAATCTATATGTTGGCTATGAGAAAATTTCTCAATGGAGACAAAGCTACTGCTCAAAATAAATAAATAATGGACAAGGAAGGAAAGGCATGGGCTGACCAAAAATCTCGAAAATTCTCCCATTTTTATCTGATGTGGAAAAAAATCATATGTATTTGGCAGTTTAGTCTATGCTGTCTAATATGGTAGCCACTAATCATATGTGGCTATTTAAATTTGAATAAAGTAAAAGTAAATAATCTTTTTCCCTCAGTCTCAGCCATATTTCAAGCACACAACAGCCATATGAGGCCAGCAGCCACTGTACTGCTCTGCGTACATATCAAACATTTCCATCATTGCAGAAATTTCTATGGGGAAAAAATGAAGCACTTATTTAGGTAAAAGTAGTGATTTATAAGACACAACTAATAAAATTCAGTTTATTTTAAACTTACATAATCAAATTCACTTATCGTGGAGTCTTACGAGATCGTGAATTTTTGTTTTAATCATTTGCATGTATTCATTTCTTCTTAGTATCAAAGAGATCCTGTATCAAGAGGCTGTCTCTGGAGACAGGACCAGTATGTGTTAGGCTCCAGCTCTGTTTTGGGTTCTGTGTGAGGCATTTCACATCTGTTACGCTACTTAAGCCTGGTGGCCACCTGTCAGATGGGCATTGTTCTTCCTGTTTTCCAGAAAAGAGAGGGCCCAATATCTCAGGGACAACACCTAAGAAACATCCATTTCTTCTCAAGTCGTTCCACTGCTACTAGGAGAAGTAGAGTACACAGAATGAGCAAACAGCTAAGTTTTCCATAGGTGAGATTCACTTAGAGGTAGATCAGAGTTCTTCCTCACAGAGTTTTAGAATTTTTTTAATTGTCAAAATCACCCTGTTCTGTCGGTGGCTAAGCAATGACTCAGGGAATATTCAGTAAGGAAGAAAGAGGAAGTCTGCCCAGATGGAGGCCCTGAGTCAGACACGTGCATCATCAGTCCCCAAAGCCTCCGTGAAATCTACCTAGGGTTATTTTTTCTATGACTTCTCCTCTTCAATGGCTGGAAGGAATGTACTTGATATTTATTTTTAATCTGATTCTCCTCCACAAAAATGTAGAGGATGTGATACCTAGCTTCAAAAGATTTTACCTCCTGGTATTCACACTCATATATTTTCCATGTGGAATAGAGCTGACTTGTGTAACCAATAGGGTATTGCAGAAATGTGTGACTTTTGAGGCCAGGTCATAAGAGTCCTGAGTCATTAATGTTTTCACTCTGTTCTCTTTCTCGAATGGCTCTCTCCGGGGACGTCAGTCACCACATCATGAAGATACTCAAGCAGCCTGTGGAGAGGCCCACATGGGGAGGATCTGAGGCCTTCCTCCAACAATCTCCTCCACCCTGCCAGGCATGTGGCACACTGGAAATGAGTCCCTCAGCCCCAGTCAAGCCTTCAGATGACTATAGACCTGGCCTAGAGCCATAACCACCCAGGCTAAGCCTGTCCCAAATTCCTGACTCTCAGAAATGACATGAGATCATAAGTGTTTACTGCAGTTCTAAGCAGTTGAATTTGGGCATAATTTGTTATGCAGCAATAGATAACTAACAGAGAGGGTTTCTCAAGCTTTGCCTAGGAGCAGCTCTAGAGATGAGACATCTCACATGCTGCGTTATGCATCCAGCTTTCCCTTACAGTTATCAGGAGACAGTTATGTCTCATCTCGGTGCCCAGGCTGTAAGCTTACTGCACACAAGCACCAAGTCTTGTGTTCTCCCTTCCTATGCTGGATGATTAACTGAGTTCCTGTGATTTTCCTCTTTCCCCATTAACTGCTGAAATTGTTTTTCTCAACTCTTAGGTCCTTTTCTTCAGATTGCCTCCTTTTTTTCCCTCCTAGCTGAGCAGAAGCCAGAAAATTGAAAGTGTTCTATCACGAACTGTGCGTGGCCCTCAGCAACATGAGCCTACAATAATCCTTTCAATGACCGGAGAAAGATTTTAAGAGTACTTGATCAATTTGTTATGAACAACCCTTCCCATAAGGAAGTTGCTATGCATTGTGGAATAAATTAAATAGAATTAGCAAATTTGATTATCTATTTCCTACTCTTTGAATATAGCCTTCACCCATAAACTGTATTTATTCCACACTTACTGAATGCACAAGTCACTATGGGTAATGCAAAAATGTATCTTGTCTGTTTTCAAGGTACTCAAAATCAAATATAGGACACATCACAAAGATGCAAATATTTATCCGTATTCACATATATGCATAAGTAGTACATTTACATATCAAAGACACAGAGGGCTAAGGGCCAAATTAATGGCATACACAAGTATTAACAGATCTTCAAAAGAAGAGGTTATGGCTGTGAGAAGAATTGATCAGGGCAGGCTTTATGGAGGAACAAAGTCTTAAGAAAGTCTAACTCTGGTAGATATTATAGGCATTACCAGTTTCATTTAGTTTTCCTTTGGCCCTGGGCACAGAGACTCCTGTACATCTCAGCTTCTTGTGGTTGGGTAGGATCATGTGGCTAGCTCTACTCTACGGGATATGAGGAAAAGTAACACATTTCATTTCAGGGTTAAGTCAGGGAAAAACCTATGTTTAATTCTAAAAGTCTCTCTTCTCTAAGGTCACATATTCTGGTGCAACCACAGGACATTTGTGGTTCCATCAGCTTGGATCCCTGAATGGCTACACTAAGCAGAGCCCCCTGACAACTTGTGTTGAACATGTACCATAAACAAGAAATCAACCTTTTGTTGTGTTATGCCACTTGGATTTGGGGATTCATTTGTTATTTCAGCATAACCTGGTCTCTTCTAACTAAAACAGAAAGATTCCTGAAGGTGAAGAAATGTAGAAAACGGTAGAGGGAGTTTATAAATCATGTCTTACATGACGTTTCTCAAAATGACAAATCTATGTGCATACAAAGACATAGCTTGTTATGACATATCTTAATAGAATTGAAGGCTTTTAAATAAAAATATAAAGAGGGTTGGAAAGGCAGCAGGAGAATGAGCTACTGCCCGTGGGTGATCATTACAGATCTCGGAGTAACAGGATTATTGATGCCTTGGCCAGGAACATTCCTTTCTCTTTGCTTTCTTTTTCCTTTGCAATTGTAAGCCATATATTTCCATTTGGCAAACAGTATTTCATAACCTCTAAACCTAACATGAGTCCTGTGAAACCCTAGCCTACAGTTGAATGGCCAAAAATAAAGACTTGGAATTCCTTCAAAGCTATCCCATTTTACACAGCAATGCTTTCTCTCTCTACCAAGAAAGTGTTCCTGCTTGATGGATTCCACTTCCTCACTATATGTTACACTTACTGCTCTATGCCTGTCACCCCCTATTCTCTTCCTAGTTGTTTGTGCCTTATTAAATTCCACACTTTGAAACAACCAATAAGCAACAGAAAGCCTTGAGAAGCCCCTTCTCTTACAATCAGAGCTCCCTTTTTTCTAGGAATAAATGATATTTTGCAATCAATGCATGAGTGGGACTCATTGACAATTTATTTTCTTTGTAATGTGTTGTTTCAGAATCAGTTGCAAATGGTCTTCAATGAGGATATGCTAATAAATTTTAGCTAAACCTTTTCATGTAGACATTAACTCCCGTTACCTCCTCGAATCAAGCTTCTTTGAAATTGATTTGCAAATAAAATTTAAGAGTCTAAAGACACAATCAAATGGTTCTTTCTGCCTATTATTCTCAAAGCAAAGCTCCAGGTCAGTAATCTCAGGACATGCATGAAAATAACAAAGTAAAAACTCAAAAGCCCATCTTAGCTTCAAATATCTTTGAATATGTGTATGTTTGGGGGCAGGGTGGGGTAGCAAGCGAGGGGAACAGAAGGGCTTCTGAGAAACTTGTTTTAATTATCTACATTTCAGAGTATCTTAGTCTTTGCCTTTTTAACACTGTACAACAATCTGGCTTCTGTCATTTTGAAGGGATTTCCCAGGTTAACCAAGTTGCAAGGAACCAACCTCAGATTGGTTCCTTACCCAAGGAAAGATTCTGGCAACACAACAGGGAAGGATTTGGAAAGTTTACCAGAGATTGAAAAATAAGTTTAACACACTAAAGTTAAGGATAATACCTATTTCACCCAAATCTTTTAACTCCTCTATGGAATATTAATTCTGGTGTTTGAGGACTATTACCAGTGTCATTGGCTCAAAGTGGAGAATATATTAGTAAGTCTCTTTGGTTCTAAGTAACAGAAACAAAATCAGGCTAGGTTAAAATGGAAAGAGCATTATTACACAGGCACAAGAGTGTCTCAAGGACTCAGAGGCAGAGATGCAGCCAGTCCCCCCAGTGCAGGAAACTGGAAGGTGAGCAGGAGCCCAGGGAATACAGACTCCTTTCTGTGCTTCTCAGTGCTTATAGAGAAATATGGCTGCCCACAGATCTCAGGTTTCCCTGCCATAGTTCTAGCCACATACAGAGAATGACTGCCTACCTCTGAATTTCAAATTCCAGAAAGTGAGACTTTGGGAGGCCTAAGCTCAGATTAGGTGTCCAACTCTAATCCAAATAACTTTTGCCAAGGAGCCATGTGGTGACCAAGTATGATTGTTAAAGTCCAAGGGACCACTCTCACAGAGAGGAAGGAGAAGTCTCTGAAAAGAAGAAATGGTTTCTAGATTCTACAGCCACCACAGAAGTGCCAATATAGACTATGGAGCCAGAGTTTAAGCAAGGGCCACCATTGCTGCAAGTTATCCCACTCAAACTCCTTTGATAGGAGTTTATACAACTTCAGATGCTCATATCTGACACCAGCAAAGGGGGGGTTCTTTCTTGAAATCTTTTCTTCAGCTCCCAAGTGGCCCTCAGTGCCTTACTTTACTATCCAGTGTAGACTCTCACAAAAGAACAAACTTTGATTTGATTCTTTACTTTTTTTCTTAGAAAGATTTGTAGTAAATGTCATGGGCACCTGGAAATAATCCACCACAGTGCACCAATCCATTGACTTACCTTAGCCTCCATTTTCCTCTTACTGTGCCATATGAATTCACCTGGCTCCTCAACTCTGTCACCTACTGTTTTCAGCATATGTGAGGAACAGTAAAGCGCATGCCCACAGAACTTAGAATTGAGAAAACTAATATTGCTCTTCTATATACATAATGGATCAATACAGAGGTATTGAATCACCTGAAAGAAAACAGGTCAGCAGGACTTGACTTTCAATTGACAGAAAATATTTATAGGGAGGAAAAAGTGGTCAGCCATGGAAAAGTAGACAAAGAAGAGCTACAAAGACAGATGCTGGCAGTGGCCATTTAAGCATAGTCTAGGGAAAAGAAGACTTTACCTAACGGCCTTCAAGTATTCTAATGTAGGAACGAGGCACACCTAATGTAGAGAGAGACGCAGGAGGTTGTAGGCAGCTGAGGTCTTGGAGTTTCAGTTCTACAGGCAAGGCCATCCTCATAATGAGACCTCAGCCTCAAGCTGTCTGTAGTCTGATAGTCCTGTCACATGTCATGTCATATGAAAATATAGCATGTCACTCAACTTCCTTTGTTCTCTTCTCACGCAAAACAGGCAACTTTCTGATGCTCTGGCTCCCCACAGACCTCAGGCCTGCATAGAAGATGGAATTCACTGGTTACACTGACCCCGTATTCTACACAGTGGGTTAGCTGCTCATTGTAAAATCACAAAGGGGCATTCTTGGCTACTAAGTCTTACAAGCTTGAGTAGTACGATTCCATCTGGAAGAGAAGACTCTCCCATGGATCACACCATGGACCATGGTAAATGAATCCCACCCCCACAAGAGAACTGCCTGGGAAATAGTCACTTTGCCTACATGGTGACCCCCCCCCCCAAGACATTGCTAGTGTGACCTCATTGGAGCTCTTTCTTATTAATTTCTCCATTTGTCGGGTTACTCTTAAATAAACTTTCTAAAAAGATGGCACAACAGCAGAGCAGCATTGATAACATGATTTTTCAGAAGAAAAAGAGTCCCATGTAAAACTGTTCCCATTCGTGCTTCTTGCCTTTCTGTCTTCATCCATCTGCCTGCATATTTTTGCATATCTGCAAATCTTACATACCTGCCATTTGTATCTTCTTTTTTCTCATTACATCAGAACCATTACAATAAGTTATATTAGAACCATTTTTGCATATTTTAACATTGCCTTCACAGTGAAATTACAGACCACATTATGAGGCCGCTGTAATGAATATTCCATTCTGCTTTTGTAACATAACTACCTTAGGACAAGTCCCCTAGAATTCCTGTCTCAGAGGATTATCTCTCTTAATCAATCTCTGTACTGTCAACCTGCTCAACAAAAGGAATTCATCAACCCATAATGCCACCAGAAGTTTAACAGCCTAACAGTTTATCACAACTTTTTCAGAACTAAATATCATCATTTTTTAAAATATTGAATTTATTAGATGTGCAAGGATACTTTCAAATTCCTCCCTGTTTGCAAAGGGCTCTATATAAATTAGGAAGGTATCCAGGAATGGTGATATATTTAATGTGTAAGTCAAGATGCTAAATATCCTATTGTGTTTTTTAAAAGGAGTATATGGAGGCAAATACAAATGGAGTTCCATTGATTAGAGAAACCCCTTTCACGCTGTAAGCAGACAAATAGATTTTGCAAAATCATACTGAAAGGAATTGTGTATTTTGCCTGCTGTGTGTCCCTAAGGGTGACACATACCTGAATGGAGCTGTAGTTTGCCATAAGCGTGTTTTATTTGTTTGTTGTATAAATTCTCTACTATAAGGAAATGCTTTCAGTTCTTTCTATAGTTTATGGGCACTTGTTGCAAGAAAAAACATTTATAGGCAAACAATTTCACACATATTAAAAACTTATAGCAGAAAGCTAATTCTCTAACATGAATTGTCCAGCTCTGGGGTCTATAATCCTGTAATTCAGTGTAATACCACTTCACTTTGATTCCAATAAATACATATTTTCCATGAGACCCTTTCAGGAAGGAATAATCAGGTATTTCATATCAGTGGGATATCTTTCCCTCTCTGGCCCCCCTCTCCTTTTGTTCTTCTGCTTTTTTCTCTTTAATTCTTCTACCCAAAAAAATTCTTGAGGAGCCAAAACATATTCCTCTTTGTATTTTTATAAGTTGGCCAGTTTTGCTTCCAGGTTTCTAAGGTTTTCAAACACAGAAAATTATGCCTCAAAAATAATTCCATGTTATTCTCCAAAATCATTTTCCTCAGTCATTAGCCCATAACACCAATTTTCCTTTTGAAAACATAACAAAGAATAATGATTATTTCTGGAGACAAACCCTTACTTAGAATGATTCAAAGAGAATACAAATTTAATGATCACCCTGAGAGCCCGGGTAATACATCTCAGGAAATAATAATAAAATTTATGATGGCCTTAAAATTGCTTAACTCCTTTCAGGAATCCCTGAATTATAGGGTAGTAATATAACCAAGGACTGGTGACAGCTCACAGAAGTCCAGAAGAGTTTTGCCTTTGAGTTTGTAAGCAAAGATGCTTACACTGTTTCCCCTTCAAAAAATAAAGATTATTTATTATTTACTTTCCCGTGCATCAGACACTTCTGCAACATGCCTATAATTCTTGTGTTCTTAGTTTTGAGCTTCAAGGTCTCCAAATGATGGAAAAACTTGTAGCATAGCATGCCAGCCAATGTGGCTTTTTGTTTGTTTGTTTGTTTGTTTTGTCTTTTGGAAGAACGGAGAGAGAGAAAGCTCACACTCCACAGTAGCTTTGCAAAGAAATCTGCAAAGCAGAACCAAAGTGGATGAATCAGAAAGCAGGAGGATACAATTTTTCCCTCCAGATGATTTTACTATGAGGAAGAAAGATTTCAAATCACTGAATGCTTTTTCTGATAACCACCTATGGCTCACTCCAAAGAGAGGCACGTAAAGTTGGGCAAGTTGTTTTCTGTCCTGTCAGGAAAATATTTAGTAACTGCCTTGTAAAAGTAAGTACTCACAGCTGCCCAGGGAGCTGTGGATTTGCTTTGTAGTGTTGTTTCTTTCAACAAGTTCCTCTGTGCCTTTGTGTGTTTTCCCACAAAAGGCCCGCCCTTCTACAGATATGTTTACCATCCTCTCTGCACGAAGACTATTTGGAAGTACACAAACCAACAGACTATCCAAGCTGCCTCTCTCTGGTGGTCCTGGCATAGACAGGGTCCTAACAGTGGCCCACAGGATGGGAATGGTGAAATTCACACTGGCTGACTCCACGGGACAGTGGGGAAGCTTAATTGGCTAATAGCTGTAAAGTCCTTTGAAGGAAAAAGCACTATTTAAAATTCTAAGTAGTAATCTTATCATTTGCTAATGGAAAGACATATAACCTGGCTAATGTCTACTTCCCACTTCAGAAAGAATTTCCCAACAACAAAGCCCTTTACAATATTTAGATACTTTAATAATGCATAGGAAGTCCAACAGTAAGGCCTGCTATGGCATTTAAAAATGTGGCGGGTGAAATTTGTCACCCCAAAGCAAGCGCCTATATTAAAAATCAAATATCACTATTTATATGGTATGTAGTAAATATCATCCTTACTCCCTAACTATACCACATCAAAAAGTCACATTTTTCAAGTTATGAAATTATTGAACTTTATTAAACACATCTCCACGTACTGGTTCTGTAACCTAGGGCATGTAATTGAACCTCTCTGAATCATTTCCTCATGTATATAGACAAGGCTACTGGTAGTACCTACATAGAGTGGTTGTAAGGATTAAAAAAAATTTAATAAATTAAAGCTGATATTTATTAAACTCTAAATAAATGTTCACTGTCATTAGCAGCAACATCATCTTGCAATCATGCCAGCATTCCTCAAAGAGAACTTCAGAAAAGGCTATGCACCCTTGGTCTGAAGACTTTCTTGGTCTAAAGAATCTCTTGGACTAGTGACCAAACCCTTCCCTAACTTCAAGAGCTCTGAGAACCCTCTGAAATTGAATGTGGAATGGTATGATTGCCGGGCTATGTATGTTTTTCTAGGCAACCTCCTCACATCTTTCCTCACATTCAGAGGTTAAGAATCACTGCCATAAGTAGTCATCTAGCTTAACTTTCTCTCCCTTCTATGTCCAGTGGAGAACCAGTGTCCTGTTCAGAACAGAGTGGCCAGGCCAGGGACAGAGCAAGGAGCCTACACATCTGTCACTGTTGTTCCTTAGGTTCCACCCCACCCCAACTTCCGGGGTCCTCCTCTCTCAAAAGCCGCAATACTGGACCTAGCTCCCTTCTATAGTCTCAACTCATCCTCTTCTCAGGACTAATCATGACATACGGCAGCAGAGATTTAGGACTGGCTGGATTGATGATCTGGACTTAACACCAAGTCACCTCTGAGGCAGTGTGCTGTCATGGAAAGATCACAACCTTTGAAATAGGTAGGCCTGTGTTTAATTCCATCTGACCATTTACTGGATGCATGACCTTGGAGCTGTTTATTGAATTGTTTCCTTTGTTATCTATAAAACAGATCCAATAAAATTTACTTAGTCTATAGGGAGAGAAATGAGATAATGTAGATAACATAAAAAATAGGAGCACATGTAGACAACAGTAGATGCTCAGCAATGTTCTTTTCATATCTGGCCTTCAACTCTTGGTCACCTGGCTAGGATCTAAATCCCTCAAGGAATGAACTCTGGCCTTTACTGTCCTTTTTATGCTCCTCCCACCTACACAACCTCAAACTACTCAAAGACATAGACCCTACATCTTAAAACCATTTTCTGATGCATACTACATGTCTGACATTCATATTTCTGTACCACATGTGTCGATCTTGGTTGGATTCCCTACAGTAAAATTCTACCCACCCCTTGGGCCACCCTCCTACAATGGTGTTAGACTGACCACCCTACTCCTACCTCCCAAACTATCCACTTAACTGAATGACTGCCCATCAGCATACTCTTGAAATACCATGTCAGGTCTGCCAAACTTGACCCACAGACAGGCCTTATCCTCAGAGCTCTTCTGCCCTCTACCAAAGTGCTACTGGGTTCATCGTGCTTGTTCAGCATTCAGGGACCTTTGATTCAATGGGCCTCTCACATTTCTCACCTATCATGAAAGTTATCAGATTTAGGTTACTTGGCTCTAAAAGGTCCATGGTTTTTTGAGCATAAAACTTGAAGGTAGCACAAGTGATAATAATGATAAAACTAACATTTTGAGCTCTTAGTGTATGCCATGCGTTGTCCCAAGCAGTTTACATATATTTTTGCATATGATCCTCATAAAAACCCTATGTAGTAGATTATAATCATTATCTCTATTTTACAGGTGAGGAAACTGAAATTTAGGGAAGTTAAGCAAATTACTCAAAGTTCCACAGATAGTAAGTAGCAGGCATGGAATTGAAAAGAGAGCTCCATTACAAACAAGTAGGAAAAGTTTTAGGATGTCAATCTTTAGTGAAGGCAGAGTTATTCATATATACATATGGATATATATAAAAGTATATATAAATATATGTAAATGAATATACATTATCCCAAGAAGAGTTCTCTGAAGAAGTGAACATATTGTGATCCTAAGTTGTTGATTCCATAAATTTGCATGAGAAAATAACCTCAAGTTACCAGGAAACCTAACCTCAGCCCACCTGAGATGATATCGCTGTTGCCTTAGTAAGTAAGAGATTTTTCAACTCTGGGGCAGATAAAAATTAAATAGATCATATGGTAAGTGAAACCCATGATAGTCATAGTTTTTGGTTAAGTTTAGGCACTGGGACAATCTGAATGTTTGTATCAAGTATTTTTAATGTTTAAGAGAATTTATCACATTTAAGAATCTCATAGATTATCCCTGCAATTCCTGTTTTAGATATGTAATTGATTATTGACTTCTGATTTTAGGTAGGAGGGTTTTAGAAAATTCGACTGTAAGTTGTGCTGAGATGTTTAAGACAACTGAGTTTACTATGCTTATGAGTCTAGTATGCTTGATTCACAACGTGGTTTCAAAGCTTGGAAAGGTTTTGCCTGTTAAGGTTGTGGACTTGCACTGTGAAGCATTTAAAGGGTTTACAAAGAAAGTAAAATTGTTAATTTGTAAATCCATTTTAAAATATTGATGGAAGAATGTAACTAAGTAAATACAAAAGTAGAGTTTATCCTTTTATGACATTCACAAATTCATAAATTGCACAACAAAATAATCTGAGTTAATCTAAAAGCTTTTAAAATTTAAGGTTAAGGGAGTGATAAAAATTTAAGGTTAAGGGAGTGATGTCAGCAAGACAGCTGACTAAAAGCCCCTAGCACTTGTCCCTTCCACAAAGGCAGCCAAAACAATGAATAAACAACTTCATTTTAACAAAATTAACTAAAGGAAAGCACCAGAATACATGAAAGGAGTAACAGAAACCCCCATAAGCACAGAATCTTAGGATAACCACATAGAGAATGGGAGGAAACACCAGGACTCCACCACTCCATCCCCCATCTGGGATTTGCTGAAAACCAGGAGGAATGTCTCTCTGTGGCAAAGAGATAGGCAAGAGGATCTGGGCAGCCCCCACCAACACCTTGGACACCTACAGTTGTCACTACTGGAGTCCCTTGTAGTCTTTACTGGCACTAAACTGGGCTGAGAGAGCTGCCTAGAAGCCACACAGCTGCACTCTCCCCAGAGAATGAGCTGGCACTATCCCCGACTCCCGTGGCACACATGACATTTGTACTATACCATCTTGGAACTGTAACTACTGCTGGAGTGCGTTTTGCTCTTCAGCTCTCCTTCATCCCTGAGGCTAAGCCACCCCTAAACCATCCTCACCAGACTGCCTAACATTCCCAAGCCAGCAGCTGTTACACACTTCCCTGTGGTGCAAAACAGAGGTGAAATTGCTCCACCTACCATTCAACCTGCCTCCTTGGGCCAGAGCTGAAGCTGAATACTTCCTCCTGGGAAAAGATGCTTTGGCAGAATAGCTCCATGTGCCTCTCTCAGCTGCAGCTGTGTCCTGTCCCTAGGGTCCTGAACTGAAACTGCACACATCTTTCCAAGGAAACAGTACTTTGGTAGAGTTCTGTCTCCCAGGAAGATGGTGCTTGGGCTACCCAGAACAGTCATGCCTGAGCTGAAGCATCACATCACTCCCTAGGGAATCAGTGCCTTGGCCAAATTGAGCAGCTGCACATCCCAAGGCTAAGCTGATATAATAACCCCCATCTCAGGAAAACAGAGAAATGACTAAGCTGAGACACGCCAAACAACTCTACTACCCTGCTTCTCTGGAGCTTGACTAGCCCTCTAAAGTCTAAGCTGCTGAGACACCTCTCTCCCTAGAAAGGGGAGTCATCACTGTGCCACTCAGTTCTCCCCAGGGCCCAAATGACAGCTGTGCTTCACGATTCTGGGGTACTTGCTGCCAATGAACCTGGAATCACAAAGTCTGGGATACTACTAAGCCCCACCATCCCAGGGTCTAGAATCACAAGTAAATGATGCCTCATCCCCAGTGACCCAAGTTGCCACTGAGCCCAATTGGCTCAGTCTCCTAAATTACAGCTGTATCCTGCACCCTGGGCTCAAATCTCCAGATTGAGCTCAGAGTTGGGTCCCCAGAGTTGGGTCAATGCTGTCCCCTATCATGCAGGGGCAGAAGCTAGCTACAACCTGTCTCAGTAGACCTGAGCCACTAGGAGTACCTCAAATTTGCAGATTCTGGCTCTGTAAGAAAACCTACATCCAGTCTAGCCACAGAGAATAAACCTGTACCTCAAGACCCAGGTGTCACAATAGGTTTGCAAGATCCTGAGCCTAGGACCCTGGCTCCACAGCCACTCTGAGCACCTGCACCTGGAACTTAGTGCCATGGCAGCTGCTTGTAGTTCATGTTAGAGGGATCCCCTTGGTTAAGTCTCCCCACTGTGGGAAAGATGAGAATAGGAGGACGACTCAAAGCCCTTGCTACCAAGGACATTAACATCATATGTGTCACTGCCAATACACTAACTTCTATAGCCTAGGCCACTGAGGTCAGGTATTGCTGACATTGAACATAGCTAAAGAAGCTCTGTGGAGACCATACTACTGCATCTACTTGGAAACAGAGACACTACACCCTTTCCAACAAGCAAATTAAGACCCAACTGCAGGTGAAAGTCTTTCTCTATGAAAGCTATTCTGGAAAGTTTAGAAGAGGTGATTATTCCACTAGATACACAGATATCTGTGTAGAGATACAAAAAACAGGAAAAGGCAAAGAAATATGACACCACTAAAGGAACATCATAACTCTCTAATAATATAACACAATGAAAAGGAAATCCGTGAATTGCCAGAAAAGGAATTTAAAATAATGATCATAAGGAAATTCAATGAGACACAAGAAAATACAGATAGATAATTCAACAAAATCGGGAAAACAATTCATGTCATGAATGAGAAATTTAAAAAAAGAGATAGATATAAAAAAGAGCCAAACAGAAATCCTGCAGCTGAAGAATTCAATTAATAAAATAAAAATACAAAAGAGAGCTTCAATAGCAGACTTGATCAAGCAGAAGAATCTCTGAACTTGAATATAGGTCCCTTGGGATTACCCAGTTAGTTGAAGGGGGGAAGAAATAGGAATATAAAAAAATAAGGAAAACCTACAAGATTTATGAGACACCATTAGGTAAATAAATATTCACATTATGGGAGTTCCAGAAGAAAAAGAGATAGAAAAAAGCATAAACAACCTATTTAATCAAATAATAGCTGAAAATTTCACAAGTAGGGGTAGAGATATGGACATGTAGATTCAGGAAGATCAGAGGTTCCCAAATAGATTAAACCCAAAAAGGTCTTTGTCAACACATATTGTAGGCAAATTGTCAAAAGACCAGGATAAAAGGAGAAGTCTAAACTCAGGAGAAAAGCATCAAGTCACATAAAAGATAATCCCCTTTAGAATAACAGCAGAGTTCTCAGTAGAACCTTACACTCCAGGAGAGAATAGGATGATATATTCAAAGTACTGAAAGGAAATGTATTGGCATCCAAGAATACTTTTTCCAGCAAATATAACTTTCAAAAATGAGAGAAAAATAAATTCCTTCTCAGAAAAAACTAGGGGGATTCATCACCACTAGACTTATCTTACCAGGAATGTTCAAGAGAATCCTGCATCTGGAAGGAAAAAGATAATAATCACCATCATGGAAACAAAAAATATTAGACTCACTGGTAGAGCAGATACATTAAAAAGAAAGAGAAAAGAAGTAAACCATAACACCACATAAAACCACTAAACCACAGAGATAAATAAGAAAAAAAATGAACAAAGGATATATAAAACAACCAGAAAACAATTAACAAAATGACAAAGGTAAGTCTTCACCTATCAATAATAACCTTAAATGAAAACAAATTAAACTCCCATTTAAAAGACTGAATGGATTTTAAAAAATGACTTATGTGCTGCCTATAGGAAACTCCCTTCTCTTGTAAAGACACATAGATGAAAAGTGAAAGGATGGAAAAAGATACTCTATACAAATAGAAACCAAAAGTGAGCAGAAATAGTTATACTTAGATAAAATAGACTTTAGTCAAAAATTGTAAAATGAAGGTCATTATGTGATGATAGAGGGATCAATTTAGCAAAAGGATATAAGAATTATAAATATATATGCATCCAACACCACAGCACACAGATCTATAAAGCAGATATTAAGTCTAAAGGAAGAGATAGTCTCCAGTACAATAATAGTCAGAGACTTCAACATCCCACTCTCAACACTGGACAAATCATCTAGAGAGAAAATCAACAAAGAAACATGGGATTTAAACTGCACTTTAAAGCAAATGGACCTAACAGACATTTATAGACCACTGCATGTAATGGCTGAAGAATACAAATTCTTTTCACCAGCACCTATAACATCCTCCAGGATAGACCACATTTTAGCACACAAAACAAATCTCAATACATTAGAAGAATTAAAGTCATATCAAGTATGTTTTCTGAACAAAATGGAATAAAACTAGAAACCAACAAGAGGACCTTTGAAAACTTTACAGCTACATGGAAATTAAATAACATGCTTCCAAATGACCAATGAATGAAGAAGGAAATTTCAAAATTTATTGAAAAAATAAAAATAGAAGCACAATATATCAAAACCTATAGGATAAAGCAAAAGCACTATCAAGAGGGAAATTTACAGCAACAAATATTTACATCAAAAAAGTATAAAGGTTTCAAATAAACAACCTAATTATGTATCTCAAAGAACTAAAAAGCAAGAACCAAACTCCAAATTAGTACAAAAAAATAAATAATAAAGTCAGAGCAGAAATAAATTAAATTGAGACTAACAAAACAATTGAGAAACCAAACAAAAACATGGTTTTTTGCAAAGACAAACAAAACTGACACAACATTAGCTAGGCTAACCAAGAAAAAGAGAAAAGATCCAAATAAATAAAATAAGAAACAAAAAAGGAGACATTACAACTGATACCACAGAAATACAAAGGTTCATTAGAGACTTTTACAAACAACTATATGCCGCTAAATTGGAAAACTTAACAGAAATAGATAAATTCCTACATGCATACAACCTACCAGGATTGAACAAAAAAGAAATTTAAAAAATAAACAGACAAATTACAAGTAATGAGATTGAATCAATAAAATGTCTCCCATCAAAGAAAAGTGCAGGACCTGATAGCTTCACTACTGAATTCTATAATACCAAACATTTAAAGAAGGACCAATAACAATTATTTTGAAACTCTTCCAGAAAATTGAAGCAGAGGAATTCTTCCAAACTCATTCTACAAGGCAAGTATTAACTTGATACCAAAATCAGACAAAGATACAACAACAACACAACTATAGGCCAATATCCCTGATGAGTATAGATGCAAAAATATTCAACAAAATATTAGCAAACTGAATCAAGTAGCACATTAAAATATAATTCACCATGATCAAGTGGGATTTATACCAAGGATATAAGGATAGTTAAACATACACAAATTAATAAATGTGATATATCACATCAGCAGAATGAAGGACCAAAGCCATATGATCTTCTCAATAAATACAGAAAAAGCATTTGATAAAATTCAACATCGCTTCATGATAAAAAAGAAAACCCTCAACAAACTAGGTGTAGAAGGAGCATACCTCAACACAGTAAAGGTCACATATGACAAACCCACAACTAACATGATACAGAACAAAAAAAAAGTTCAAAGCTTTTCCTCCAAGAATTGGGACAGACAAGGATGCCCACACTCATACCACTCTTATGTTACCTAGTCCTAGCCAGAACAATTAGGCAAGAGAAAGAAATAAAGGGCATCCAAATTGGAAAGAGAAAGTCAAATTATCTGCTTGCAGGTGACATGATCATAATATATAGAAAATCCTAAAAGCTCCACCAAAACACTTTTAAAACTGATGAACTCAATAAAGTTGCAGAATAAAAATTAATATACAAAAATCAGTATCATTTCTATACAGCAACAATGAACTCAGAGAAAAAGAAATCAAGAAAGAAATCCTATTACAATAGCTACAAAAAATAAAATAAAATACCTATAAATAAATTTAATGAATAAGGTGAAAGACATCTACATGGAAAACTATAAAACACTGATGAAAGAAATTGAAGAGGTCACAAAAAATGGAAAGACATCTCATGTTCACGGATTGGAAGAATTAATATTGTGAAAATGACCATACTACCAAAAGCAATCTACAGATTCAACACAATCCCTACCAAAATACCAGTGACATCTTTCACAGAAATAAAAAAAAAAAAATCCTAAAATTCATACTGAATGACAGAAAACCCCAAATACCCAAAGCAACGTTAGGTAAAAAGAACAAAGCTGGAGGCATCACACTACCTGACTTCAAAATATACTATAAAGCTATAGTAGCAAAAATACCATGCGACTGACATAAAAACAGACACACAGACCAATGAAACAGCATACAGAACCTAGCAATCAATCCACATATTTTCAGCCAACTGATTTTTGACAAAGTGCCAGAAACATTCAGTAGGGAAAGGACAGTCTTTTCATTAAATGGTGCTGGGAAAACTGGACATCCATATGCAAAAACAAAAAATGAAACTAGAATCCTATCTCTGATCATAAAGAAAAATCAAATCAAAATAAATTAAGGACTTATATGTAGGACTTGAAACTATGAAACTACTAGAAGAAAACATTTGGGAAATGCTTCTAGACATTGCTCTGGGCAAAGATTTTTGGGTAAGACCTCAAAAATATAAGCAACAAAAGCAAAAATAGACAAATGGGATGATATCAAACCAAAAAGTATCTGCACAGCAAAGGAAACAATCAACAGAGTGAAGTGGCAACCTACAGAACGGGAGAAAATATTTGCAAGCTATCCATTTGACAAGAGATTAACAACCAGAATATATAAGGAACTCAAACAACTCAAAAACTAAGCTCAAAAAAACCACAAAATAGTCCAAGTTAAAAATGGGCAAATGATCTTAGTAGTTTTTTCTGGAAAGAAGACATACAAATGATCAACAGGCATATGAAAAATGCTCAAATTCAGTAATCATCAGGGAAATGCAAATCAAAACCACAGTGATATATCTTCTCA
This sequence comes from Lemur catta, assembly GCF_020740605.2. Lineage (NCBI taxonomy): Eukaryota > Metazoa > Chordata > Mammalia > Primates > Lemuridae > Lemur > Lemur catta. The sequence continues at coordinate 29,929,921 of NC_059145.1, read as the reverse complement.
CCCCAGTTATAATGGCTACTATATAAAAGACTAAAAGTACTAGATGCTGGAGAGAATGTGGAAAAGGAGAAAGCTCGTACACTGCTGGTGGGAATGTAAATTAGTACAGCCACTGGAGTTTCCTCAAAAAAAGTAAAAATAGATCTACCATATGATCCAGCAATCTCACTTCTGGTTATATATCCAAAAGAAAGGAAATCAGTATATTGAAAAGATATCTGCATGTTCATATTTACTGATGCACTATTCAAAATAAAAAGGATATGGAATCAAGCTAAGGGTCAATCAATGGATGAATAGATAAATAACATAACAGAACACCATTTAGCCATGAAAATGAATGAAATCCTGTCATTTGCAGCAACATGGATGGAACTGGAGGTTGTTATGTTAAGTGAAATAAACCAGGCACAGAAAGACAAATATTGCATGTTCTCACTCATAGGTGGGAGTGAAAAACGTGGATCTCATGGAGGTAGAGAGCAGAATGATGGTCACTAGTGGCTGGGAAGTGGGGTGGGCAGACGAAGAGAGACTGGTTAACGGGTACAAAAATATAGTTAGATGGAATAAGTTCTAGTATTTGATAGCACAATAATGTGAACTATAGTTAACAATTATTTATTATATATTTCAAAATAACGAGAAGACTTGAAATATTCACAACACAAAAATGATAAGTGTTTTAGGCTATGGATATCCTAGTTATCCTGATTTGATCATTGTATGCATATATCAAAATATCACATGTAACCATAAATATGTAAAATCATTATGTATCAATAATTAAAAACCGTTAAGTTTAAAAACATATAACTTTAACAAATTAAACATTAAGAGCCCAAATTAGAGTAAATAAACCCTTCGGCATACAAACACGTTCCTTTAGCCACTAAAAAATTTGTAGCACAGTTTTTATGACAGATCCCTAAGCAAGAGTAAGTATTCTAAAATATTAATATAAATCAGATCATGTCATGCCTTAGCTTAAAACCCTCCTTTGGCAAACCATTACACTTAGGAGAAATTCCAATCTCCCAGCCAAGGTCTACAGAGCCCTGCAAAATTGATTCCTGTCTACTTCTTCTACCTCCTCACCAACTATTGACTCTCCTGCCCCACTGTATCTGGTAACATTGGCCTTCTTTTTTTTCCCCCTCTCCTTGGTACATCAAAAGTTTATTATAGCAGTAAGGCCTTTATATTTGCTATTTCCTCTACTTGGAATAGTTTTCCAAAAATCTTTTGTATAGCAAGTTCCTGCTTGACATTTAATTCTCAGCTCAAATGTCACATCTTCCAATGGCCTCCCCTAATTGTCCCTTCCTCCAACAATCTCTGACACATTAATATGTTTTATAGTCTTAGAAGTATTCTCAATGCCTGCATTATCATGTTCATTTATTGGCTCACATATTTATTTTCCCTCTCCCCCAAATAAACTAAAACTCAATAAGAGCCATATTTTATTTGTCTTTCCTAAAGCATTGCCTGACACATATTAGGTGCTCAATAAATATCTTTTTCATGAATGAATAAATTAAAACAAATAAAACCCATCTTTGCTTTAATACAAGTTATTTTTTAAATATATCTCTATGTAATTGAGTCCAGAAGACGCAATTATCTGGGATTTATTTGACAAATTTGATTATCTTATTTTGGGGATAATATCCACAAATAGCTAAAGTAGGCCAAATGACAAGCAGAGCATATAAACAAACATGATCCCTCCCCAGGACACTTGCCATCCAAACTACAAGCATTCAAAAATCTTGGCAAGATGCCTATGCTAATAAGACAGTGATCCCATATTCATAAGAATTCAACAACCATTATTTTTGCCTGAAATATTTTTGGCTTTTCCATAATTAATATGTCATTATCATCAGCAGGCTAAGAGATCAAGAATGGTAAAAGCAGTTTTATGTAAAATATTCATAGGGACAATGGTATTTAGCAAACATCACAGTGACTTTTGAGGACAGAAAATAATCCAGAATCAGAGGCTAACAAATTCTAGAAACCTGCTAAGCAGGAGAAAGGAGGAGTTGGCATTCAGACAGAAAAGCAGGGTGTTAAAAACCAGTCTAAAAATGAAAAATGCATTCTAGAGGAAGCCTGGGAAGAGAGAAATTCTTAGTACTCATGGCCATGAAAAACAGTATGTTCAGGGTCCTACCTTCCATCCCTAGTAGTCCCTTTTAAATAGGTCTTCCTGATTAGGTCAGGAAGAAACTGGTCTTGAGTGCCTGCTAATCCATTCCTCTATTTTCTCAACATTCTATCCTCATATCAAATTAGTTCTCTAGAAAGGCAGATACCATCAGACTATTATACATTAATTAGCAATCTGTAGAAACGTCTTCTCAGAGTTCCAGTTTACAATATGCCATGCTTTGTTATCTAGGGTGAATCTAAGAAACAATCAAATCTATAATTTTACAGATACTTTTGTTTGACTATATTTGCAAACATTAACAATCATGGCTTTTTACAAAATCCTGTATAAAATGATGGATAAGAAAAATTTTTCTTACAGTTAGGAAATATTTGTCCCTCCTGACAAAGTGGTATTCTTCTGTTAACAGGGGGAATGGCCTTAGAAAGGGTAAAAATGTTTTCTGTCTCTCTAAAACATCCCCCATTCTTTTTGGGAATCAAAACCTGCATCCCTGCCTCAGGTCAGGAGGTTTGAGGGGCAAGGGAGTATCCTTTGTTCTTTGTACCACAGGAGATGGTTCAAGGGAATTGTTTGGGTGGAGGTCATGAGATTATGTAAGCTGAAGACGGGATGAATCAGAACCATCAACTATAGTTGAACAGCAACAGCCCGAAGCTGAAAATCTCCGCTTTAAAAGCTCTGTATTTCTGCTCAGAGGTAAGATGTTGGTACTTTAGGACAGGAGTCTGCCAACCTCCTCATTTGCCAGCAAATTAATAAACTTCTCTTTCCTTCTCCTCAAACTACCAAACTTTTAGTAACACTTCTATTTGTAGCTAATGGCAGTTATATAACTAACTTCTCTTTTTTGCCTCGGCCATCTCAGAAGTTCAGAACTCAGAGCAGGACTAGCTTTAGGTTATCTGGAATGCTTTCAACCCTCCCCTTCTTTTTCCTCCCTCCGTTGACCTTGCTGTACAGTTCTGTTCAGATTTTTTTTGCATACATGTCTTTTGTTGTGAGTTGGTTAAAATTTGCTTTGAAATTCTGTGTAATAAAAAAATAATAGTTTAGTGAAATTTTAAAATTCCTTTCAGCAATAAAGGTATGTTCTGGGTTCTGGCCAGGATGCAGTAAATGTCAAGAAATTGGTCACAGCTGAGGTAGTGCCAAGACTTCAAGGGGAGAGAACAAAGGCTGTTTAAAAATAAAGACTTTTAGCTTAGTGTAACCAACTCTGTGAACCCCCATTATAATCCTCTCCCTTAACTAACTACATGACCCTTTGAGTTCTTTCCCAGAAATGATGGATTTGAACTCCTGCCCTCAAGTGATCCTCCCACTGCCTTCCAAAGTGCAAGGATTATAGGCATGAGCCATCACTCTTGGTCTGAAATGATGGCTTTTCTACAAGACAAAGGAGTTGAGATTCTAAAGGTCCCAGGGCAGACTTCCTGCTGCCAGAACTCACCATCCCCCTCCACCTGCCCCTCCTTAAAAAGCTCATGATCTCCCTGTTCTCCTGGTAAGATGTCTGTCATATTAGAAATTCCTTTCTTCATTGGCAATCCTCCTGGTCTCAGTAATTGGATCTTTGCGTGAAGAGCAACTGGGCCTAGACCGAAACCCTCTTGCAGTTTCAACAACACTACCAATAAGTACTCCTTTCTATGAAAACATAAAAGGAAATTTACTTATAAAGGTTGACTGAAAACATGGATGTCTATATGGAAAATAGTTGAATATCTGAGCTAAGGTATTCTTAGAGATATCTGATCTAATCTCTGATTTGGACACAGGAAAAGTGTAGCTCAGAGATGAAATGACATTTTCAGAGAAACAGAAAGTTGTTAATTCAGTCCGGTTGGGTTTCCTGCTCCCAAGCTATGAGCTTTTTAATGCTCCAGGAACTGCAAACACTGGAGGGAAGGTTGTCACCTGACTGTTAACTTCTGAGGACATGTTGATGTACTCTATAGGGTCCAGGGAGATGTGTATTATACATTAACAGCTACAACATGCTAAAGCACCTTATTTTTTCCAACTCCATTCAGTGTTTGAGTTCTGTTGTTTGTTTGGTTTTAGTAAACCACATTTCCTGAATGTTTCAAACAGAAGCAAGGTGGCGAGGATACGAGGGAACACTGCTTCACATCCAATATAGGAATACAAAGATTATAATAGAATTTCTATAAATCAAATTCCAATCTTACTGTATTTCTTCTGAAGTCAGCATAACCATCTCCCACTTCCTTCTGAAGACATCTTGAGCTGAAGATCCCTTTAAAAAAATTTCAAGAAAAAAATATAGGCTTGTTGATTTCTTTTAAATATTAGCTTTAGAAGAACATGTAAAACTATTTCTATTTCTTGACTTATTCTCAGCAGGAAAAATAAAGACATAGGGTATTATAAATGAAAAGTTTCATAGCTGGCAACCAACTAGTTGAGACATATTTAAATACATTTAAGACATTACTCAATTGCATTCAATAATCTTATAAGTAGTTTTAACTAAAGTTAGCACAAGACCCATATAAAAAAGGAACAATGATTTTTGTTTGGATAGTATAGAAGCGATAACTCTATAATACACAACTATGTTTTTAACTTTTCACTTTGAGATAATTATAGATTCACATGCAGTTTACAAAGAGATCTTCTGTACCTGTTGCTCACTTTCTCCCAGTGGTAACAACTTGCATAATTGTAGTAAGATGTCATACTCAAACGCTGATGCAATCTACCAACCTCACTCAAATTTCACCAGTTTTACATATGCTCATTTGTGTGATGATCCATTTTTAACAGCTACAATCTACTGAGCACTTCTATACGCCAGGCACACTGCTGAGTGAAGAACACACATTCATCCAGTTCATCCCTATAAAAAACAATTTACCAATGGAGGAAGTGAGATGAAGCAACAGAAAGGACCTGAATCTCAGTCATTTAACTCTGATGGCTAAGCTTTTTACGCTACACTGTAGAAGTGATAAATCTGTGTGTGATTCATTTAAAAAAAATTTTATGCAGCTATTCCTCAAAAGGCTCAAAATAAATATTGACAGAAACAGGTAAGTAAACCAAAGGAAAAAAAATCAAAGCCATGAATCAAAAGAAGTGGAGAACTGGGTTAATATAATTCTATTTAGTTCTGAGCTTCTTGCTAGACAGGACAAAAAGGTAAACACGATGAGCTATGTAATACTTTTTGTCAAAGGGAGGAAAACATATTGATTGTTTAAGATACAGAACGTTTAAAATGTGCATATATCTGTGTATGTATCCCTATGCTTGTTCCACCTTATTTTTTTTTTATCATCTTTTCCGTCAGAGCTTACAAACACCCAAAATAAAACTCCAGCAAATGCATGTTTAATACATCTTTAAAACTGTTTTTAAAAATGCACTCTCCTCTGGAATATGAGCTGGCTTTCCAGCTTGCTATGGCCAACAGAATGCATAGATGTCACAGTATTGTAGTTCCAGGTATAGTCCTTAGGAAGCCTGGCACTTTTCACTTTCTAGATTTCTACAAAAATTAGCTGCCATGATGTCAAGAAGCTCAGTCTAGACTACCAAATGCTAAAACACCTCATAGAGAGACCGAGGTCATGTGAACAGCACCAAAGCACCAGACATGCGAGTGAATCCTTCTCTCATCTTCCAGGCCGGCACAGCCAAAAGCTGATTGCAGCCCAGTGAATGATCCAGTCTACACCACATGGAGCAGAACAACTACTGAGCTGAGCCATGGGACCTTGAGAAATAATGAATCTTTGTTACTTTAAGCCACAAGGTTTTAAGGTAGTTTATTACACAGCAATCAATCGATGAAACAATAACCAACACTGATAACCTGAAAATGCATCCTGTAAACTTGCATTTAAACTTGGTACAATAATTACACATTTTCCAAACAAGGAGTCCTTCTTATATGACTAGAATGAGTGGAATGCCTAGAAGCAGCTTTTCTAAATGAATTCATCAAGAAACATAAAACGTAAAATGAACTGCTCCAGTGTTTCCAGAGACTCTGCCTAGGACAGACTGCCCTAGGACAGATGATTCAGTTAGTTTGGGTCCAATTCAGGACTACATAACATGGAGTTAGTTATGTCTTAGCCTATATCCCCTCAGGCAACTTGGAGCCTTCCAGGGTTAAAGAAGCCCTGCCAAAACTCAAAATCAATAGGGCCATTTAAATGATGACATCCCCAGTGGGTACAGACATTTGACTCCACACATCAATGGCATGAGTTACTGTCATGGGCATTCATCAATAGGTTGAAGATCCCATTAAAGTGTTTTAATTTCTGCTTAGCAGTATTAGGATTTAATTGATGCCAAAGACACTGCCTGTCACTAAACAATGATGTTGTGGCAGTCAGTAGAGATTGTCTTACACACAGGCCTGAAAGACCTTCCCAGATCAGCCAGGCCAGTTCTACTGGCCATATTTCCTGGCCTTGGCAGGCTGCTGCTACTTTATGGTGGCTCTACGTCGTTCTGCCTGCTTATCATCCATGCCCCCATCTTCCATTACCAGCAACACAATTTTCCAGAAAACCATTAATACTCTACCCATATTCTTACTTCATGTGTTTTAGAAGGGTTTGATTCCACCAACAGCTTCAGAGAAGGGCACATAACTCAGATCTGGTTGATTCACCCTGGGCATATAACCCAAGACAGGGCCAATGAGATTAAACCTTTGAACTTTCACTAGGACTCTTGGAAATGTGAAACTATTGTTTCCCACTGGGATTGCTAAGCTAGTGGAATGGAATGGGTATATATAACTGGAAAACCTTCTTGCCATTAGAGGGAGATACTGCTTAAGAACAAATGATGGATAAATCATTTGATCTTCTTGGATCCAGCAGTTCTAGAAGTCATATGTATCTATATATTTTCAGTATAAAAGCCAATAACATACCTTTTTCATTTAGGCTATTTCGAGTTGTGTTTTCTATCTCTTGCAATCATTCTCAGAAACTGTAAAAAGATGGCTTACTGCATTGACTATGGGTTGATGGAATGACATTTTCTGGGAAAATGCAATATATTACAATTTAATACTCTCCCTTTCTGAGCCTCAGATCAGAAAACACCCAGGCATTAAGACAACAGCACTTCAACAAACAATATCATACTTGATCTTCATAAAGTTAAGTGAGTGAATAAGGAAACTGGGATAATAATGAGACACAAGGCTCAAAAGTCATTCATCAAATCAAATATGCCACCAAGACCGGAACCCAACTCTTCATGAAATGCAAGGCTTCTCCAGCTTGAACCAATGGATTTTAAAGGTTATTTAGTCTTATGGCCGCTAAATCCCAGTCCATGGACTGACTAGAATCTGTCATCAGGCTGTGCTCAAATCATCAACAATCCACAGAGTAATAATGAGAAAAACAGACATTTTCATAGGTTTAAATGGAGCTATTTCATTTCACTTTTAAATTCTGAGATTTCATCCTTCCAAGTTTTTTGGTGTTAACATGTGTTCTTTTGTGAAATGATAATAATAGTAGATGTAGATCATCTTTTTTGGCTAAGTATAAAGTAGGCAAGCCCATAATCCCTACTACCACCGCCAAACCCCATCTGGAATCCACCCCAGTTGCTCTTAATACTCCCAGCTTTAATACTGACAGCCACACTTCCTCTCTTTCTCACTGACACCCCGGCCCCCCAGCCCCACTCCACCCTACCCCTACCCTTTCTCAGGTCACCTCTATGCTCTCCATCCTTGGACCTTTCCCTCTGGGTAGTACACTTGTCTCTTGTAATGTAAGTTAGAGTGGCCTCTCTGGCCTCCCCAAATCTACAACTCCTCCCATTACTCTGCTCAGCACTTCCTTAGGCCAGATGAAAGCAGCAGCTATCTTTCCTCTTGAGAAGGCGGGAAAAGGGGAAATATAAGTACTTAGAAATAAATATTTGTTGACCTTAAACAACCAAATTTATGAATATTGATGGCAATGTTACTGAAACTGTAAAAGCATCGGAAAGACCCTAAGTAACCTATAAGAGAGGGATAATTAAATTCTGCCATCTAGAAGAACAACATGTAGTCTTTAAAATTATGGTTACAAATACTTTTTAATAATATGGGGAAATGCTTATAAGATTAAGTAAAAAGATATATGACTACAAAAATACAACTATGTTAAAATATCCATGCATGGATAAACCATGACATGGACCATACAGATTTAATCACACAGTGGGTTTATGGCTATTATCTACTTTTACATCTACAGAAATCTCTGTTATCCAGATTTTCTGCAATGGGTATATATTACTTTTGATAGGGCTCAGGACATGCTACTCAAAATATGGCACCTGGGCGTTTTGAATATTTTAAGCTGAAGGAATTTGAGAAACGGCAGGTGCTGGAAGGACTCCCTGAAGCAGGTCATAAGCCCCTCCTGTGACAGGTGCCCTCCCTATACCTGATGGAAAGGAGTATCCTTATCTCTGAAGCTGGAGGAACACCCTGAGAAGAATCTGAAGGAACAGCCCTTGGTAAGTCTCCCCAGTTAACTATACTTAGCTCATACCCTTTGTGCTATCACATTTTTCCATGACTTTATACTCTTCATCAAACCTAGTGTAAAAATGCTCAGGTTTAACTGTTTCTTTGGGTCTCCATTTCTTTATGAAGGCTCCATGTTACATATAACTTGTATTAGATAAATTTGTATGCTTTTCTGTTATTAATCTGTCTTTTGTTAAAGAGCCCTAGCCAAGAAGCTAAGATGGGTAGAGGAAAGGCTTTTCCTCCCCTAGACTTGTAAATGTACAAAAATATATATTGATTAAAATTAGTTCCACTTATTATGCAGCCAATATTTAGTAATTACCCACTCTTTCCCGATAGGTTCCTTTGTAACCCAAGATTTGCCATGGATTTAGGCAATGCTGGTATATTAATCTTGCCTGCCAGAATAACTTGTGCTAAGCCAGGCAGCCACTCTCTCAAAGCCATCCTTAATGTCTAATGACTGCCACTGCACCTGAACTAGCTCCAGGGCTGACCCTTCTCTGTTTGGCCCAAGGCCATGCCCATCTGGGGAACCATCTGGGCAGATACCTTCCAACCAAATTGAGGTCAAGGATCCCATCCACAATCACTAGACTAGCACAAATCAAGAGAGAAATATCAAGGAGCTGCATAGGGGTTAGGACAAGCAATCAAAGTCAGGTAGAAATCCCAGCAGGGTAATATACAATTTATATTTCCCCGTGAGGCCCATTCTAAAATAATGGGAAAGATTCACTGTTGTCAGAACGTCAAGAATGAATTCTCTGAATGCTGGGCTTCCCTAAAATCAGCACTTACGTTCTGACAACTTCTAAATTCATCCACACCAACTGCATCAAGCATCCAACATGCTTTTTGGGAGGAGTTGTTTTTGTTTGATTTGGTTTACATGGCATCTGAAATTCAACATGACAAAGAATTATATATCTCTTCTTAGCTCAATGTGTAATTAATCAAATCAGAAAAGGCTATAGTTAGATACAATACAACATTAAATATACATTAGTTCCAAAAGGCTTTATTTCAGATGGATGTTATCAGACACTTTCTCCTCAGCCCCAAACTGTGTGCACGGCTTATTCCAGCAGTGACGCCATCCTTTCCAAAGCAAGGATACTCGATGCTGCCTCAGGGACACAGACAATTATGGTATCTCTAAGAGAAAAGGAGCACATAAATTCTGTCACCTGTTGATCCCAGGATCTAATTTCAAAGCAATGGGTGAAATAATTTTTTTAGTCAAGAAATAATGTGAGATGCACAGATACCACTGAGAGTCATTTGAGTGAGAGTGTTAAAGAGAATAAAATGAGCTATCTTGAAATGGAGACGAAATGCAGTCACCGCATTTGGAAAGTTAGAATCCCTGATACTCAAAGCTCTGTGGCTGGCAAAAAATTCAAAGAGTTAAGGCTTTGAGGCTTTCAGTATCTAAAGAAAAAATACTTTTTTACTTTGAACAAAATATTCAAAACTATAGAAAATTTGTAAAAATCGTATCATGAGCTCCCATATATCCTTTTCAAGATTCATCCATTTACTGCTCTTTTGCCATATTTCCTTTATCTCTTCCTCCTCTTCTGCTCCCCTTCCTTCAAATAAATAAGTAAAAAATGATCTTTGTTAAACCATTTAAGTGTGGATATCAAAACCTTCTAAGAATAAGAGCAGTCTCTCAGATGTACAATGACCCAAAATCAAGGACTTTAACACTGATAAAAACTGTCTTACTTATAGCCTATATTCACATTTCTTCAATCCCAACAATGTCCTGTATGGCCATTTTCCCCCCCGTCCAGGATCACAGGATCACGTTGCTTTTTGTGGCTATGTTTCTTTAGTTTCCTTAAAACTGGAATAATTCCTTAGCGTTTTTTTGCCTAACATGTCATTAACATTTTTGAAGAAGACAGGCCTGTGGCTTTGCAAGATGTTTATGCTGGTCTGTTATCCTTAGGATTAGATTCACAGTGCACATTTTTGAAAGGCGTGCTACCTATGTGATACTGTGTCCTTCTCACAGCATTATATCAAGAGGTATCTGATGAAACTTGGTCCCATTATTGGTGTGTTAACCTTGATCCTTAGGATAAGATGTTATCTGCCAGATTACTCCTGTGTGTGTGCGTGTGTGTGTGTGTATGTGTGTGTGTGTGTGTGTGTGTGTGTGTGTGTGTGTGTCCTGATTTTTCCTCTTTTATAATTAGTAAATAATGGTGGGGAGATATTTTAAAACCATGTAAATAAGTATGCTGTTACCCAACCAACTTTTACTTAATGGTTTTAGCACCCATTGATACTAGTCTGAATCCATTATTACTATAGTAGTTATGAAATGGTGATTTTTCTAACTCTATCATTTCTCCCACATTTATTAGTTGGTATTCTAGTGTAAGAAAGAGCTGCTCTTTCTCCTTCGCTTCTTCCTTTATTTTTGTCCTATGTATACCTTATTCATTTGATCCTTAAGTGTCTCATTTCAAGCTGACTCATATATCATTCAAACATGTCTTCATCCTTTTTTTTGAGCAGTTCCTCATTTGCTCACACAATAAAATGTTCCAGGCTTTTCTTGGACTTTTCCATCTCTGGACCTGGAATCAGCCATTTCTCCAAGGGGTCCTTATTCCCTCCAGTGGAGAATGCTATTTGGAAACGAAGAGCTGAGCACTCAGCATGCTTATTGCTGCTGGGAGTGGCATTTTGTGTAATCCCTTTAAGAGGACAGGTAATAATTATAAATATATATTTAGTTATATATTCTTATTGACGTTTCTAATCCCCATATAATAGCTCAGGGCTTTTTCTTGCCTTTCCCCAATCCATATTTGTATTACCCTTCCTTCCACAGGGATAACCCTGGCTCCCTCCAAAATAATACATTTACTTAATCCTACAATAGATACAAAGTAATTTCAGAATTATTCCACCAATACCACAATCAACAACAAATGCATAAACTTCAAGATTTCTTTCTAGTTGTGTTTAGATTAAAGGTATAAAGTCAAGGAACTATGTTCAAAATAACTTGAGTTAGTATTTTTTCCTTATGTGTGATCATGTCACCCATTTGATATATAGTTAGGTTCATTTACCTCTGTTTTTATTCAATTTCCCCTTCAATATTGTTATTTAATTTTATTTCTTGAATATATAAAACATTAACATCATTTCAAAGTCAAAACTCATAAAAAAAAGATACATTCAGGGAAGTATTGCATCACTCTCTTGCTCCCCTAACTGTTCCAAACCTATTCCTATCCTATGGATTAACAATTTCATTTCTTCCTGTTTATTCTTCCTGTGTTACTTTTTGCAAAAATATGTAGATACATTTTTATTTCCCTGTCTTTCTACATGAAACGTAGCATGCTATATCTACTTTTTTGTACTTTGCTTTTTGCACTACCACTATCTTCTGGCAATCACTCTAATCCCAATTCATAGACATTTTCCTCATCCTATTTTATAGCACACCACTGTATTGAAGTCCCATGGCTCATTCAAACAATCTCCTACATACAGGCATTTAGGATGTTTCTAATATGTCAAAACTATAAATAATAATGCACATCTCTTATTATTTGTGAAGTTGAACATAGTTTCATACACTAAAAGGCTATTTTTATATCAATTTTTGTCAACTTTCTAGGTCTTTTGCCACTTTTCTATTAGATCTGTGGACTTTTTTTCTTCTCAGTTTGTAATAACTATTTATATATTAGGAATATTAGTGCTTTATCAGTAATACATCTTGCAAGTGTTTTCTCCCAGTTTATCACTTGTGGCTTGACTTCATGTTTTTTGCCATGGAAAAGAGGACTTTTTAATTTTATACAATCATATTTTACTACATCTGAATTTTGAATTACAGAAAGCCTTTCCTATGCTGAGTTTATAAAGGAATTACCCTTACTGGTTCATTTTAAGTGTCCCTCGCTGTACTATATATGAAGGTGTATGGAGGAATGAAATCCTATTTGCCTATTGACCTCTGGGCAATTTCAAAATGCATGAACTTAATCTCTGCAGGCCCTTCATCTCCTAGCAGTGTTTCTTTCATTTTCCCTAACCCCAGGTTTCCTCAGCAGGCGAGTCTCACTAGAGAGCTGTGAACTAAACCTAAATTACTAAAGAAGACATCGCTCACTCATCATAACCATAGGAATCTTTCTCTAGAGCAAACAATAGTTGGTAGCACAAATCTGTTTTATAATCACATATTTAGTAAAGCAAGGATCACCTGTATTATATTTTGCTGTCTCTCATCGATGGGTACATTTTCTCTTATTATTTTCACTACCAAGTAATCCATGTTTATTTTAGAAAAAATTTAAAACTACAGTTAAGCAAAAGCAAATAAAAATTTTGTAACAGTTAACATGTTAGGACATATATATGACACACACACACATATATAAACATATATCTATTTTTAAAAAACCCTCTTCCTTTTGTACCTATTAAAAAATCTCTCTACTATATTTCCTGTTTTATAATCTATTTCCATTGTCACTTAATACAAACATCTTTCCACATTACAAAGTTGTCTGCAACAGCATTTTAAAAGCCTACATGGTATTTCACCATATGAAGAGATAAAATATTGAACCAACTATTGTGCTTTTAAGATGTTTTGGCTTTTCCTTTTAATATCATAAACAACTCTGAAAAAATTACTTCAACATGCACCTTTGTGAATTTGTTCAAATACTTCTTTAAGATAAAAACCTAGACGTGGAATTTCAGGATTAAAAAGTATACAAGATTTTCAGGTTTTTGATATGCATGGCCAAGTTGCCACCAGCAGCATATGAAAATAACTGTTCCCTTCACCCACACCCCACCCACATTAGCATTATCATTCTCTGTAATCCTTTTTATCTCTTGATTTCTTACCACAAGACTAAATAACAGTGTAAAGCTCTGCAAAAACACCAGAAGAGGAAATTTAGAACAATATATTACTGATATGTGTCTAAAAGCACCATAAACCTGTTCCCAGGCTCTAAAAAAATCTATGACAATGTCCTAAGAAACCACTTCATTCAAAGGTGAACATTTTGTTTCACTCTTTGTGCACAGCTCAGTCTTTAAGACGTTAAAATCCAGTACAATTTCCTAACAGCTCTTCCTGTTTTGTGGGAGCTGGAGCTTGGTTCTGATTATAAATGAATAGGAAGGATCCCATACAAGAAGCATAGACCTAAGGAAGTTGTGAAAAGAAACTTACAGGGAAGCTTCTCTCATCAGGGACATATTAATTAAAAGTTCACGAATAATTTCCCTTGTCAGTTACTTGATAAACACATTTCCCCTAGAAATTTTTACTTCAGGTTCTAGTCTAATGGCCTACACTCCTAAATTACTAAATTATGCTTTTAATTGAAAAACAACATGAAAGATTTTTTTCAGAACCATCTGTGCTTTCCCAAGAACATGTGACTGCTACAGATAAATTCACTACTTTGAACACCCCAATCTTCCAGTTTAGGGTTCCAAAAGCTTAGGAAAATAAAGCCATTCCTCAAAAACAGTACGTGATCAGAAACTTTTGCTTTAAAATTCAATGTTTGGTGTGTGAAGCTTCTTAACAAGTGTTTATTAAGCTGCATAATTTCAAAGCCTGGAGTGATATATTGCAATGTTTTCCTGGGAGTTGATCACATTTGCATATCCTTTTACACTTCCTGTGAAATTAATATTGCCTTTTGTATCTTGAACTTAGCTAATATAACTTGCCATTTTTACTTTTCATTGCTATGAGTTACATAGAGTGAACCCCCAAAGGGACCCCTGCAATGCCTACATAAGCTTTATTCTCTGTTATATTTTTTCATATGAATATATTAAATCAAGATTAATAAACCTTTGCAGAATCCACTGGTCCTGCAAAATGGCCATTCATAATGGTAACAGCTGTCAGCAAATAAAGAAAACCTGCTCCTAACACTGGAGCCAAAGGCCAGGGTTCACGGAGCTGTGGTCACATCCAACAGTGTGTGAGAGACCCTTGATCACACAAGAAACCTTTCAACAATGGCTCAATGTATATTCAAGAGTGGCTTAACCACCAGGGTGCCAAAACCCAGCCAGTGATAATTAGGCTGCTTTCTCTCAGGGATGTATCTTTGGAAGATGCTAAAAACTGACCATGAGTTCAGGATTTAAAAAATTCCAGCTGAGCTTATAGGGGAGGAGTGAGATGATAAAGAAACAGGGCAGTAGAAGCTGAGGAAGAGAGGAACATCAGGAGTAGCAGAGAAGCTCCAAAAAACAAATCAAATGCAGAGAAGGGAAAATTCAGATATAAGAAGGGAATATGGAATAAGATATGGAATGGGACTTCCTTGAAAAAATTTTTATGTAGTTTTGACTTTTGAACCATGTAAAGTTTTACATACTCAAAATTGAAAAAGGATTTAAAAAACAAAACTTAAACTTGCATACAAGCAGGAAAATAAATGAACCTAATGATATATCATATTGATATAAATAGCCACAGAGGAAAAAAAATGAATTCAAATGGCTTTTGAATGCAATATGAATGTATGTCCTTAGTAGAATATTAGAGCAAAAAGAAGTGCAAACAAATCTTGAACTTTACTTAGTAGATTGGTGGTCAGGAATGGTATTGATGTAGTAATTCTGAAACTATTTTCTGTGTGTTATAGGATAGAGCAGATGAATCAATGCATTGGGATCTCACTGTGGAATAAAGGAAATACAAATATGAAAGAAAAGAAGGTGCAGAAGAATCCTGTGATGGTGGATTGGAATTTTTGAGTTGTAGATGATTACATATGTGCATACATCTCTCTCTCTATTTTCCCTCTAGAAGCAATGACACCCCAGCAGCAATGAGCCCCCCTAGTGGCCAAAACTTTGTTCCTAAATTCCATTCTCCACTAAAGGAAGCCAGGCTTTGACCGATTCTTGATCTGGGTAAGGAAAATACAAGGTAAAGTTGAAGTATCTTGTTTTGCTCAAGGGCTTACTAAGAGACCGACAGAGATATGTCAAAAGAATATAGCAAATAGCATACAGGGGATCCCATTGGCTAAATTAGGGACAATTTGAGCCTCACAAAAGAATAAGGAGTTGTCTATACAGCTATATCATTTTATGGAACTTCATTGAGCTATATACTTAAAATTTGTATATTTTCTGTAGGTTTGGTCTACCTCAATACAAAAGTTATAATGTCTTTATTTTTAAAACTCTATGATACAAGAGGCAAAGGAAACATATTTTACTTTATCTGAAAGGAGGAACCATGGTCTATGAATAAATTATTCTGAGTATAATGATAACTATCCAATCCTCCTGAAGGTATGGGGAGAGGGAGCTCTTTTGTTATCAAAGAATGTTTGCCAAGAAATGTATAAGGATAATCCAAATAGCAAAACATCGTTAGGAAAGAATCATCAATGCACAATAAAACAAATGGGTGAAAGGTTCTAGGGACACAGAATAGTCACCCAGTCTCAAAGTATTACACCACAGATTACTAATTTCAAAGCAAAAGAAAACATTGAGCTATCTGGAGAATATCACCTTCATCAAATGATCAAACAGCATCACCAATAATGGCACAAACAAATTACGCACCTCTGACGTGATGCAATGTGAAGTACACAACACTACCTAGATAGTATTTTGACCAAAAATGTTTCAACTGGATCTAAGATGAGGAAACAATTGGACAGATCCACATTGCATGGAAACCACAAGGCACTGGCTTTGAATCTTTAAAAATACAGACTCAGCTGGGTACAGTGGCTCATGCCTGTAATTATAGCACTTTGGGAGGTCAAGGCAGTAGTATCACTTGAGGCAAGGAGTTCAAGACAAACCTGAGCAAGATTGAGACCCCATCTCTACAAAAAAAGAGAAAAATTAGCCAGGTGTGGTGGCACATGTATGTAGTCCCAGCTACTTAGGAGGCTGAGGAAGGAGGATTGCTTGAGCCCAGGAGTTTGAGTTTGTAGTGAGCTCTGACAACACCACTGCATTCTATCCAGGGCAACAGAGTGAGACTCTGTCTCAAAAAAAAAAAAAAAAAAAGACTCATGGAAGACAAAGGGCAAAAGATTATTCTAGATTACAAGAGTCCAACAACAACTAAGTGAAATATGTAATTCTTGATTGGATTTTTAAAAAGGAAATAGAAATAAAGGGGAAAAGGACATTACAAGTTATAAGGGACATTAATAGGGACATATGAATATATTAGACTACATTTCAATGTTAAATTTCTTGGGTGTGATAATGATATTATGGTTCTATATCAACCTTAGATATAAGGCTAAATGTCAGGGGGTAATATGTCGTCTACAATGGAAATGCAAATGATTTTTTAAGTATATAAATGAGAACAAGAAAGCCAATGAACAATTGTGACAAAATGTTAATAACTGAATCCCTCATGAATGGCACTTATCTATTGCTCTCTTCTCTCAACTTAAGTTTTAAATTTTCAAAATAAAAAGTTGGAGGAAGAATAATTGGAATAGACTGTAAGAAAATAAACTGAGGATGATTAGTGGTTTTTGAATGCTCACTCTGTGTCAGGCCTTATTCAGAGGGGTTTGCAATATTAACTCATTTAAAGCTTATGATACTTTTATGTGATTTACACTAACAATATATCCATTTTACAGATGAGGAAACTGAAACCTGTAGAAACAAAATAATTTGCCCTAGCTAGTAATTGGAGTAGCTGGGATTTGAACCTAAGAAATTTAGAGTCAGAATTCATTATCATAGCCATGATACTATTTTGCCCTTCAAATAAACAATTTAGAGGAGCCAACATATGAATCACATCACCCAATGATTATATCTATCTGATATCTCTTACATGCCCAACGCAGAATTCTGGAGGGTTCAGTGGGTTCAGGTTAGTTCTCTTTCCTGTGCTGGAAAATAAGATCAGCAATAACTAGAGGCCGAAGAATAGCTGGGGCTGGGGGTGAGGGTTAAATTTTATAAACACAGCATCTAAAAATAGTGTGTTCAGTTACGGGTATTATTTTTAAAATAGAGAATATAAGGAAAACCTAAAGATAAATATTTAAATCAAAAGAAAAAGGAACAAAAGTACAGGTGCTTTGAGGTTTAGACTGTGTTGAAAATGCCATTATAAAGCAGTCCATTTGCTCAGTAGGTAGCCTCCAAAGACCCCTGACACAGTTGAAATTATATCATTAGTCAATTAATCAGTTTCCTTTCACAATGGCACAATGGGGTGCCCTCTTTAACTCAATAGAGTCACCAGCTCACCAGCAGTATCTAGAAAAAAGGAAAGTCACAGAATGGAAAAATAGACACGAAAAATTATGGCGAAGAGAGACTGAAACAGACAAAGGCGGTTGTACTATAAAAGAAAGTGAGAAATGGAAAGGGAAATGTCAGGAATCAAAGGTTAAAAGAGAAAAGATCAGGATAAGAAAAAAAATAGAAGTCTCTTATGGGGAAAAAAAGGGGGGACCAGTGAGGAGATAGAAATCATGACCAGAGTTGAAGCTTAAAAACGCAGGGTAACAAAGAAAACCGTAACTGCAGAGCCATTCACTTGATCCTCCATTTTACTCATTCATTTAACACCTAAAATGTGGAAGGCACTTGGAGCTTTGAGGGAAAGACAGAACAATACGACAGACCTCTGCCCTCAAAGAGGCCAGCTGTTCAAAATATTCTTATTTTTGCATGTTCCTATTTTACCATAACTTTAATTACTGTTGCCACACCTTAGCTAACATTCTCGTACTCAACACGTACTGTCAAGAATTACAGCAGCTACGTCATCTATAAAAGAGGGTACTTTTTAATGGCAGCTGCCATACAGAATGAGTACCCTCGTTATGGAATGGAAACATGTTCTTTTATGCTCATAGTATGTAAGGCAGCATTGTAAAGTGGTGCTCTGTATGTATAGATGATTTCTGTACATTTTCTTGGATACCGCACACTTCATATCATTCCATTTTCATTTTATCATGCCAATCATTCTGTTTTCTTTTTCTCATCCCATTCCAGAGAGAAGGCAAAGGTTAAGGAAATCTAAAGGTAGTGTAAAGACAAATAAGGACTTCACAAACCAGATTTTCATTTCCTTTGTAATTTCTCACAGGGCTTTAATGACAAAAAGCAGTACTGACCAACAAAATGAGTATTTGTCATAGAGTATCTAAAACTGAATTCTGGGTAAAGATACAATGGAGAGGGTCCCGAACCTAGACACTAGGTAGTAGATGTCATTGCCTAGTACCTTTCATTTAAAAAATACCTAGTGATATGTTACTTGGGAAAACCAAAAATTGACCAGCCAGCATGCCTCTGTGTATGGTTGCTCCTCTTACTAAGGTTGGCTTGCTCCCTGTAAAGAACCGAAAATTCAATTCAGAACACATGCCCCTCCCAGATCTACAAGGGCAGATGAGGACCATGGAAGTGTAAACCCATTATTTTGAATGTGCAACTTCTGATTCCTTTAGGGCACTGCCCCTCCCCAGCTCCTTGTAGTTCCATTGGGATCTCAATCAACGGACCCCATCTTCCCCACCAAAGATAGAAATGTGACTCAAGCTAACCAGAGTTTTTTCTTTTCTTCTCTTTTTTTTTTTTTTTTTTTTTTTTTTGGTGTGTATAAACCAGCAGGAAGAGAAAGGGCCCTCGGAGATATTGGGCACTTAAATTCACATAGATGGAAGCTACTGAGGGACTATTTTTTCCTACCACAAGGACTGAGGCTGAAGGAAAAATGAAGACCACATGGCGAAGAAAGGTCTGCGACATAGGGAAAGAACAGAGGTGAATTCACCCTGAAGCTATTACAATTTAAACTTAACTTACGAGTCCTTTTCTAGAAATGTGTTCACGTGGTCATTTATAATCTTTTTATAAAGAAGATTCTCCAAACTATATAAGCTTCAGGCCATGCAAAACGTAGATGCACCCCTGTGAGGGAGAATTTTGAAGCCACAATAAAGCACCATAGTCATCCATGAAGAGGCCAGTTTCATCCCATTGTATCTGCAATTATGTGAGCCAACATTCACCTTTTTCTTTTCTCTTGGGATAATCTGAATTCAATTTTACCTATTTGCAATCAAAAGAAACTGGGGATTTTAAAGACAGAAATAAAATCATAGCTCTTAATTTCTTGGCAGGAAAATATGTAAACCAATGCTATTTTGGACTTTCAAAATATGTATTATAAACTATTATTATTTTGTTTTTGTCCACAGTTCATGACGTGCTTTAAAAATAAGTTCCAATATCAGATTTGTAACCAGTTGTAAGGAAACAAACCCTGGGACACTCTCTTCACATTTTTCAAAGATATTTTCCCTTTAATTGGCTATAAAGGACAAGGATTAAGTTGGCACTATAAAAGTCTCATTTAATGATACCCCTTTTGTGTGTTATCCATTTACCAAACACGTATTTTTATTTTTTCATTCCATAGAGTATATATTCTCTACTGAGAGTTCCATTTAAACTGTACACACACACACACACACACACACACACACACACACACACTCACCTCCACCATCATCATGTGATTTTCAAAGAACAGTCATATGCTCAGTAAAGGAATTTGAGAGCTAAGCAAAGCCTCCTGGTCTGAGGTCCTGGTATCTTCCTTTAAACCCAGGTTGTTCATGGAGCGGGTTCCCTACAGCACTCTGGCTTTGGCCCCACAGAGCGCTGCCATTTCCAACATTGTCAGTTTCTTTAACCTTCAAGAGAACACAGAAGGGTCATTCAAAACTGTTAAGTGAAGACATGTCCTGGCACTCTAATTTCAAAATAGATCTCATGTAAGAGTCTTTTTTATGGTTTTTAAAAGAAGTATTTTATGTTGCTCTGATGGAAACTACCAATAGTAGTAGCTTCTGTCTGACAAGTACCATACAGAAGGAAACAGTAAGTCTGAAGCAAAGGGAGAGGGGAAAAATTATTTTTGATTCAATAGGCAACACAAAATGAAAACAACTGACTATTGAAGTTTAAAAAAATAATCTCTACTTATTCTGGTAAAGATTTTTCTCATGTCAGCACTTTAAATACTACTGTAAGATGCTGACAATAATCACCTAAATGTTACCGTAATAGATTAAGTCTCCTGAATAATGGGTTTCAAAGCTGATTCTGTCTCTGCCTTACGCACAAGCATGCATGCACATCTCAGGTACCACTGTCATGATCTCCCAAAGGCAACTATATTGCATGGAGTGAAAATATCTACGCTACTACTACTACTGGTACTAGAATTAAAAAAAAATTAATAAAAAAAAAGAACAGAATGTGAGCTGCAGTACACTTAATCTGAAGGGCTGAAGCTCATGTGTGCTAGGTTTTTGTTAGGGGGTGATGGTGGGGAAATGTGGCAGAATAGTTATCAGCCGGGACTGTGGAATCAGATCATACCTGGAATTGAATCCTTCCTGGCTTACTCTTTGGGTAACTGAGGCTAGTAACTGAACCTCCCAGAGCCTCAGATTCCTCATCTATAAAATAATGACAGTCATGCCATAGGGTAATTATAGGGAATAAATGAGGAAATGTATATGAAGATGAGGGGTATCCTTTGGTATAAGGATTATTTTGAGCTGAATGCAATTGAAAAGAAACAGATATAAGAAAAGCACTCTGCCTCCTCCTATTTGCCTAAAAGCAGCATATAAATTTGTAAAGGTGCCCTCCTCACTCCCCAGGAAAGACAAAAGTTAATCATCAGAGACAATTCTAGACCTTATCAATCAGTACAGACACCAGAGGAATCTACCTAATCAACTTTACTAACTAGCCCTTATCATCCATTTGTTCCGTCATATATTTACCTTCCCACAATTTGCCACTCTGGAAACTCAAAATCTTTTTCCTTTGTCTTGATACTTCTCTAAAAGTGTATTGCTCTTTTGTTAAGAGCTACCTAAGTCCAAGTTCTAATCTTCCATTTGAACTACTCATCACTGGGTACTCCCATGTGTATGTATAACATACATGTTAATAAACTTCTGTTTTTCCCTTATTAATCTGTTATTTTTCAGTGTAATTTACAGGACCTCAGCTGGAGAACCTAGGAGGGCACAGGAGAAAAGATTTAGTACAAAGAGCTTAGTGTAGAGCCTGGATCAAAACAAAGCACTCAATATCTGGAAGTGGTTGCTATTGTTATTGTCCTTATTAATGATTGACACAGATTATTAACATCTTGTCTAAACAGGTATCATGCCAAGCTGGACTTGAAGAAAATGTAACTTTCACAGCCAAATACCTTGATCAAAATACACATTTGTTTGACTCTATATTGTTGGAAACAAAATATCTACTATACAAACAAGAGGACCAGTACAGGATTTGGAATCCCAACAAAAAGGTACAACCTGCTTGAGTGTAATATGCAACTTGTTAATCTTTGGCTGGATAGTCTTCCCTGCTTTCACCTTTGCTACTCAAAATGTGAACCTCAGAACAGAACATCAGCATCACCTGGGAACTTCTTAGAAATGCAGAATCTTAGGCTCTGTCCCAAATGTACTGAACACCAGAATTTTAACAAGATCCTCAGATGATTTGTACGCATATTAAATTTTGAAAAGCACTGCTGTAGACCACAAAATTTAATGTACAGCTTATCCTATTTTGGGTGTGTTTCTGTGATCTCTACCACTTAATAAATCACCTCAAAACTTAGTGACTTAAAACAACAACAGTCATTTTTCTGCCCTACTTCTTCAATTTGGACAGGGCTCAGTGGGGCAGCTCATCACTGCTCAGTATGGTGCTGACTGGGGCGATTCAGCTAGGACTGCAAGATACAAGTTAGCTTCCCTTCACTTACATGCCCTTGGCCGGCATGGCTGGGACAGCCAGGGCCTGGCTGGGCATCTCTCCATGTCTTCGTTGCCCCGCAGGACCTCTTAACAAGTGCCCTCTCTCCTGGAGCATGATTAGAACTTCTTTACGTGACAGCACCAGGCTCCAAGAAAGTGAATCAGAAATTGCCAGCTATCTTAAGGTCTAAACCCAGAACTTGCACAGTGCATTTATGCCATTTTCTATTGACCAACTTAAGTCAAAAGGCCAAATAAAATTCAAAGGAAGAAAAAGGGACTACAGTTTTTGATGGGAGAAGAGGCATGCACAGACGGGAATGCAAGGATTTGTTAGCAACTGTCTGCAGACGAGCTACCACAAGGTATCTGTTACTTTTTCACTTTCTTCTTCTCTCTGTTCCCTTGATTGGTAAAATATCCACTTCATTTCAGTTACACATCTATATGCAAGCCTCTTTTAAGGCATGATATTCTCCCCTCAAGGAGCTTGTTATAATACAATTGGTGAAATAAGGAATACGTATCTTGAAATTTTAAGAACAATAAAATACTGCAAAAATAAAATATTTAGGTAGGAGTGTCTGATAGAAATGATGTCCCAAGGCTATGAACCATTCATTTAATTAGTTGTGTACACAATAACCACTGAGTGTTCAAAGGAGAGAATGGAAGGAGAAGAGAAAATCTGTGCAAGAGGAGGGGTATGCAATCTGAGTGGGACCTACATAAGAAGATGTGTAAGGTGGATTTCAAAAAAGAAGGCCCATTACTAAAAAGTCAAAAAACAGTGGATGTTGGCACATATGCAGGAAAAAGGGAATGCTTATACACTATTGGTAAGAATGTAAATTAGCATAACCTCTATGGGAAACAGTATGGAAAATCCTCAAAGAACTAAAAGTATACCTATCATTTGATCCAGCAATCTATTGGGGATCTACACAAAGGAAAAGAAGTGATTACATCAAAAACATACATGCACTCCTATGTTTATCACAGCATGATTCACAATTGCAAAGACATAGAATCAACCTAAGTGCCCATCAACTCATGAGTGGATTAAAAAATGTGGTATACACACGTGCACACACACACCAAGGAATACTACTCAGCCATACAAAAGAATAAAATAATGTCTTTTGCAGCAACTTGGATGGAACTGGAAGTCATTATCCTAAGTGAAATATCTCAAGAACAGGAAAACACACACCACGTGTATGCACTTATAAGTGGGAGCTAAACGAAATGTATACGTGGTCACAGAGTGACATAACGGATTTGGGAAACTCAGAAGGGGGAGAGAGGAAGGGGGATTAGGGATCAAAAACTACCTGTTGAGTACAATGTACACTATTCAGGTGACAGGTATACTGAAATCCCTGACTTCACCACCATACAATTCATCCGTGTAATAATAAACCACTTATACTCCCTAAACCTATTGAAATAAAAAAGAAAGTTAAACCTTCCCTCCTAAAAAAACAAATAAAATGGAGTTCCCATGAAATATACACAAAGGATACAACAGAATCAAGGAGCCAAGGGAATGGGGTCATGGGGACACAAGGCCATGAATATCTATATGTTGGCAAATGATGATTATAAATTCAACGTTCCTGAAAGAATTTCCTGCCTCATAATGCCCACCTTTACTTCTCCCTTTAGATATGTTCATAAGCCATTTGTGGAATCCCCACCAGCAATATAACCTTGTATTCATAATGAAGGGTTCTTACAAACCTTATAAATTTTACTATACCTTGTTGGGGGGACGGGGAACAAACAAATAGAAATGTAGGCATTGTCAAATGCCAACTTGTAAACTTCACTATTCACTGTATAGGAACTAACACTTTTGGTATTGTTAAGTAGCAACTTGTAAATTTCATTCTCCCTTAGAAAATAAAAATGGAATGAAAGGTGCTGCTTAGAAGAAACATATAAATTTCAGTTTCTACTGCAGGAAAATAAGCTCTGATTACACTACATAGTTCATACACTTCAATATGCCACACACTTGTTTTATTACACATTCATGTATAATGAGTTGGTTTTCCAGGAACAGAGAAAGAAATTTACAAGTTGTTATTTAACTTTTTCAGGAACCCGTTTTTATTCCATCTCTTTTTTTTCTTCTCCCCCTCTCTCTACAACATAATATAAGCAATGGGGTTTCTGAATAGTACCACACATTAGTTCCTTCTATAACAATGATTAAAATAATCCTAAAAATTGTTTTCAAGGCCTTGTGATACCACATATAATAGTAGGAAATGACACAGCTTTTAGCCATACATTTCAAAATTGCTCTTTACCTTGTTGGGGGTAAGGAGGCCTTTTAAAAAGTTGGTAATAAGCATTATTTCTAGTCTTTAATTTTTATTTGTTGTTGAAAAGGACTGAGCCTATAATTCCAGAAGCTCCCTAACGTTTTCATAAATGTACCCATTAGAAATTCAGAGTCAGTGGGTTTGAATGATTTTGCCATTTATTCAAACAAGTTTCTAAATAGTTATCCTGGACAGGAAGGATAGAAATACTGGAAAAAAGTAGTAGAATTATATTCTGTAGAGTCATGACAAGAAATAAAGAAGGGGAGTTGCCACCTCAATACTAAAGATGTCAGTGCAATGATATCCTAATAAAAGGTGTTCTAATACAAGTTACAAAATCCCATAACAAAAAACACTCTCAAAACAAAACTCAGGTGCAATACAGCTCAGAATGAACTCCTTTATGTCAGGGAGTAAAAAGATATAAATATATCATCTGTAAAATGTTCTTAATTTATAATTTTTGAATAGATAATATATATACAAAGTAAAAAATTGAAACAATACCAGAGTACCAAGGTACACTGAAAAATAAGTCTTCCCACCCATGATATTAACGATCTCTTGTGCGGTCTTCAACATATGCATATATAAACACATATATTTTTAATTTCCATGATCATAAACAACATCATATTATAACCCATTTTCATTTAACAATATGATACAGATGATCCTATATAAATACGTTTTTTATGATGGCTTAATTGTATTACAAAGACTACCAAGCATGGATATTCTATCATGCATTTTCCAGATCCCCTATTGCTTGGACATTTAAGCTGTTTTTAATCTTTTCGTTGTTGTTGTTAAACAAAATGCCAAGATGACCATTTTTATATATAGATTTTCATGTACCTACATGACTGCAGTTCTAAGATAAATTACTAGAAATGGAACTGCTAGGTCAAAGGGTAGGTGTGCATTTTATTTTGATAGTTATGGCTTTCCAAAGACAATATACCAAGTCACACTTCCATTCATGATACCAATACATCTTGCACTGAAGGAATTCCAAAACAACCAAAAATTCATCATCATTTTCCTGCCAACTGATCCCTTCTCTCTTAAACAGGGTGGGGGTAAAAATCATCCATTTTTGCTTATAACTATAGGCAGGTTATAATTATTATTGCTCAAGATTCAAGGCCATTTTAATATCCACTGCCCCACTCTGTCCTCACTGTAGTATAGTTCTAACTGGTCAGATAGACCTTTAATTTTCAGACCTTCTCAGATTATCTGCATTCTGCAGACATCTGCAGAAAGTCATTCACAAGTGCATATTTCATGGCTGAATATTTTTACATAACATCAGCGGGAACCCATCATTCCAGTATTCTCACCAAGTGTCACAACCTGCTCTATTATATCAATAAGCACTTTCAATTAGTCGTTTTCTGCCCATGGTGACGACAGCTATAATAGCGTGCAGTGGTCTGATGAAGTTTGTAATATAAAGTGGAGATGAGAGTATTAAAAGGAAAAGAATGCAGAATTAAAATAGCATAAAAAAATTCCACCTCCTAAATAGTCATTAGGGGAAATGACAACATTTTTGAAACAGTATTCAAGAGTGAATACAAAAATGCAATTACTTTTGAAAAAGACAGATAAATAAATTTGCTATGGGAACACATCCTTGCCCCAGATAGAATCCTGGTTTTTATTGACTAATTAGTCATTAAGCATCATCTCAAAAACAACTATAAATGAAAAAATATTTGGTAAATAGAAAGAAAACTTAAGGCTTAACATAATTGTAAAATGAAAATAAATGCCAATGGAAAATACTACTTTGAATGCATTGTACAGTAGTAAATAAATTAGAAGGCATGACAGAGTTGGCTCTACTCTCAAAATTTATCCCTGACATGTTACCACTTCTTACTTCAGGCACTAAGATCGCTGGGCTCCAAGCCATGCTCACCTCCCCTGGCACAGAGCCAGAGCCTCCTGACTGACCTCCTGCCTCTCTTTTTGTCCCCTTAAGCCTCTTCTATACACAGCAGCTGAAATGATTTTTTAAAAATACAAATCAGCCGTTCATTGGGTGTGTAGCATGAGAAAATTTTCTCCCATTCTGTAGGCTATCTGTTTGCTCTCGTGACGGTTTTTTTGGCTGTGCAGAAGCTTTTTAATATGATCAGGTCCCATTTATTTATTTTTGTTGTTGCTGTGATTGCCTTTGGGGTCTTCTCCATAAATTCTTTCCCTAGGCCAATGTCTGTAAGAGTTTTTCCAACATTTTCTTCTATAATTCTAATAGTTTCACACCTTAGGTTTAAGTCTGTTACCCACTGTGAGTTGATTTTTGTGAGATGTGAAAGGTGTAGATTCTGTTTCAGTCTTCTCCATGTGGCTACCCAGTTTTCCCAGCACCATTTATTGAATAAGGATTCTTTTCTCCAGTGTATGTTTTTATTTGCTTTGTCAAAGATTAGATGGCTATATGAGGATGGTTTTATATCTGGGTTCTCAATTCTGTTCCACTGGTCAATGTCCCTGTTCTTGTGCCAATTCCAAGCTGTTTTAATTACTATAGCCTTGTAGTATAGTTTGAAGTCTGGTAAATTGATACCTCCCATTTTGTTCTTACTGCCTAGGATTGCATTTGCTAAACAGGGTCTTCTCTGGTTCCATACGAAGCATAAAATTATTTTTTCTATATCTGTGAAAAATGATGTTGGTAATTTAATAGGGATTGCATTGCATCTGTAGATCACTTTGGGTAGTATAGACATTTTAACAATGTTGATTCTGCCGACCCACAAGCACGGTATGGTTTTCCATCTCTTTACATCCTCTGCTATTTCCTTCCTCAGCGTTTTATGTTTCTCCAGGTAGAGGTCTGTTACCTGCTTAGTTAAATATATTCCTAGGTACTTTATTTTCTTTGTTGCTATTGTGAAGGGTATTGAGTCTTTGATTTGGATCTCAATTTGACTATTATTGGCATGTATGAATGCCTCTGATTTGTGTATATTGATTTTGTATCCTGAGGCTTTACTGAATTCATTTATCAATTCCAGGAGTCTCTTGGTTGATAACTAGAATCTATTTAGAACTCAGGAAAATCAGCAAGAAAAAAATCAAACAACCCTATCAGAAAGTGGGCAAAGGACAGGAACAGAAACTTTTCAAAAGAAGACAGAACAATGGCCAACAAACATATGAAAAAATGCTCAACATCTCTAATCATCAGGGAAATGCAAATCAAAACCACAATGAGATATCACTTATCTCTAGTGAGAATGGCCTTTATCAAAAAGTCCCAAAACAATAAATGTTGGCATGGATGCGGAGAGATAGCAACACTCATCCACTGCTGGTGGGACTGCAAACTAGTGTAAACTCTGTGGAAAGCAATATGGAGATACCTTAAAGAGATACAAGTGGCTCTACTGTTTGATCCAGCAGTCTCATTACTGGGCATCTATCCAAAAGAACAAAAGACATTCTATAAAAAAGACATCTGCACCCGAATGTTTATAGCAGCAAAATTCACAATTGCAAAGATGTAGAAACAACACAAGTGCCCATCAATACAGGAGTGGATTAATAAAATGTGGTTTATATATATCATGGAGTACTACTCAGCTATAAGAAATAATGGTGATATAACACCTCTTGTATTTTCCTGGATAGAGCTGGAACCCATTCTACTAAGTGAAGTATCTCAAGGATGGAAAAATAAAAACCACAGGCACTCACCATCAAATTGGTTTCAGTGATCAACACCTAAGTACACATATAGGAATAACATTAATCAGCTGTTGAGTAGATGGGAGGAGGAGAAGGGAATGGGTATATACGTACATAATCAGTGCAAGACACACCATCTGGGGATGGACACACTTTAAGCTCTGACTCGGGGGGGGGGCAAGGGCAATATACGTAATTTAAACATTTGTACCCCCATAATGCTGAAATAAATATATATTTATATATATATATATAAATCATATATATAATGCTGAAACAAATATACATATATATAAAAATCAGATCACATCATTTCATTCCTTCTCAAATCTTTACCATGGCTGGCCAGGCACTACCTAATCCACCCCTGCCACCTCTCCAGTGGCATGTCCCTCTGCTACCTTCTCTTCCCCATGTTGGCCTCCACCAAACACAGTCCCAACTCATATCCTCAGGTCTTGTTTTGCTTCTAGCTAAAATTCTTGTCCCTCAAATTTCACGTACATCCCTACTTCACTTCATTCAGGTTTGTCCTCAAATGTCATCTCATCAGACAGGGATTCTTAGATCACCCAGTCTAAAAAATAAACCCAATCTCTTTATCGATGCATGTTCATTTACTTTCTTTATACCACTTAACTCCACTTGACATTATATTATGTAGTTATATCTGTGTCAGTTTATTATCTATATCCCCTCATAGAATATAATTTCCATGAAAACAAGAAGAAGCAAAGATATAAATTATGCACCCCTCCCAGACACAAAAACATACTATGACTGTGAACTATACTCACAGTTGCAAATAACAGTACCTAACTTAGTTTGGGTCAAATCTATTCAACTCAGCAAACATTTAATGAACTCCTACTAGATATGGGGTCCCAGAAACATAGGTCCCAGTATCTATCCCTTTTATAGTTTGGAGATAAAAACTTACATATAGTTTGGGGGATAAGACACAAAACATAAAACTATTGAAATAATAAATCAAAACATTAACAATCAGAAGCTAGCATGAATAGGGTAGACAGTGTCAGGAAGTTCTAAGGAGGAGAGATTTGTGTAGGCTAAGAGGAAAGTTAGTTGAAGGAAGGTTTCAAAAAGAAGGATGGATAGATCTTAGCAAAGAAATCAGGAGGAGGTTGGCCGGGCGCGGTGGCTCACGCCTGTAATCCTAGCTCTGGGAGGCCGAGGCGGGTGGATCGCTCGAGGTCAGGAGTTCGAGACCAGCCTGAGCAAGAGTGAGACCCCGTCTCTACCAAAAATAGAAAGAAATTATCTGGCCAACTAAAAATATATATACAAAAAAAAATTAGCCGGGCATGGTGGCTCATGCCTGTAGTCCCAGCTACTCGGGAGGCTGAGGCAGTAGGATCGCTTAAGCCCAGGAGTCTGAGGTTGCTGTGAGCTAGGCTGATGCCACGGCACTCACTCTAGCCTGGGCAACAAAGTGAGACTCTGTCTCAAAAAAAAAAAAAAAAAAAAAAAAGAAATCAGGAGGAGGAAGGCATTGTGGGTTGAGACCACAGCAGGGGCAAAAACATGGAGTTCTCCAAACATCAGGCCATGGAACCCTGGTGCTATTATCTATGGCCCACTAATAGGGCAAACCAAAAAATAATAAAGTTATATCTCCTTATATGTTCTTTTAATCATTTTAATGTATTCAATGAGAAAGTATTAATTCAACATTAAGATTTTTAAAACACCTTTGTAACACTTGCTAATCTGAATAGCATCATTTTATTTTCATTGTATTTCTCTATAAAGTTTTACACTGCTACTCATAATAAGAGATTTTATTTCCCATTTATGGAATAATATATGATTTTGTTCATACATAAACTTATATAAGTAAAAAAAAAAAAAAAGAATTGAGTTGTTTTAAAGCCAGACATTAAATCAATCATGGACCAGATATAGCTGGGACACTACCTACCCAGACACAGGGCAGAGCCCACCTTTAAAGTAAGCAAATGGGCTCAGTGGAGAAGAGCATAAGGTTAAACTCTTGCCAAGATTCAAGAGACCTCATGACAGGTTAAGGGTTTTGAAAAATATTCTGCAGGTTTCTGGCTTTCCAACTTGTTACAAGGTGCAATTCCTGGGAATTATGCTCTTTCTATGTAGGCGTGGTATCTGTCTTATTTTCAATACAGCATGAAATATAGCAATCTTCAATTCCATTATTCAATTCCATTATATAAACTTAAAGACAAAATACAAAGAAGTAAATACAACCTCATACTACAGGTGAAGTACAAACACACAACTACAACTACAGTTTTAGGTAAAAAGAAAAAAAGATGACTGTATCAATTACAATCTGGGAAAGAAACAGGTGAGACACAAAACACCCAAATGGGGTAATCTGCAGAACTACCAGGGAAACTAAGGGTTACTGCAGTACACAGGGATGGTGGGGGGAGCCCACAGAGAACTTCTCAGGCAAAAAGCAGGGTAGAAAGTGGGTATGAAGCAATAAATAGAAGATAACCAGTACACAAACAAGGCTCATTTTAAATATTTACTGGGGGAGAGAGCCAAGATATCTGACTAGAGATATAGCTTGTCAGACTGTCCCGCCTGAAGGGTAGAGTGTTAGACTGAGGAGAGCGGAGAACAATTGTGGCTCAGGAGTGGGTCACAGGCAGAGAAAGCAGAGGTATCCAGGGACCCCACCAAGAAGGACTACAAAGCTGAGAAAGAGGAAGAGAGAGAAGAGAGGACAGTGGCATGGACCAAATCCGGAGAGGTCTGGAGCCCAGTGAAAGGGTAAGGGGGCTCCCCTCCCCCACATAGGTGACTCTGGCAAGCAATGAGACACAAAAGGGTCACTTCCTGTGAGAGTGCCACAAGAGACCAGAGAGCCAGCATTCTTACACCTAGAGACCTCCTCCATTCCTGGCATCACAGAAAGTAATTTTGGTTCAAGACAGCTTGTAGCTGTGGATCCTCTCACCCCATAACAACTGCAAGAGGGCTCAGTGCTGAGAAACCTGCTTCTCTGCAGCGGGGGCACATTCCCTGCTGAGCCCGCCACTCAGAGTGGAACCACCACAGCAGCATTTCATGGTATCACTCACTGGCAGCTTGTACAGGTGGGCAGGACACCAGAGTGGTACAGGGAGACCACAGCCTCTCCCCTCCCCAGCAACCACGACAGTGCTCAGTGCTGAGAATACAGTTTCTCTATGGTGCGGGTGTGTTCCCAGCCAAGCCTGGCACTGAAAGCAGAGCCACCACAGTGGTGTAACCCCAGAGGTTCATCAAACCTACTAAAGTACCCCAAAGGTGACTCCGGATCAGCACTCCTCTCCCTGGCATAGTCAGGGACCAATCTTCGGGGACTTGGATACTGGTGCATAAGCCAGCCCCAGCACTCTCGGCTCTCAATTGAGAGCTTTATGAGAAGGAACCAGCAAAGAACTTTGGAAATATGACAAATAAAAGCAAAAGGATAGCCTCAAAAGAAAACAATAAGTCCTTACCAATATACACCAACCTAAAGAAAAAGATTAAAATGACAGATGAAGAACTTTGAATATGGATTCTAAGGAAGGTCAATGAAATACAAGATACGATAGAAACCCAAAACAAAGAAGTCACAAAAACAATACAGGAAATAAATGAAAAATTCTCTAAAGAAATCAGATTATTTAAGAAAAACCAAACAGAACTTGTGGAAATGAAAAATTCATTCAAGTATTTACAAAACACACTGGAATGCCTTAAGAATAAGCTATACCAGGCAGAAGAAAGAATCTCAAAGCTTGAAGGTAACACTTTTTATTTAAACAACTCAGTTGAAGAAAAACAACAGAGAAATAAGAGGAATGAAAAAAGCCTATAAGAAATGTGGGATTACGTAAAGAGGCCAAACATAAGAATCATAGGCATCCTTGAGAGCAAAGAAAAAAATAAACAAGGGTTGGAAAATCTATTTGAGGGACTAATCGAGGAAAATTTCCCTGACCTGGCTAGAAATCCAGATATCCACATACAAGAAGCTCAAAGGACTCCTGCGAGATTCATTACAAAAAGATGATCACCACAACAGACAGTCATTACACTTGCCAAAGTAAACATGAAGGAATCACTCCTATGAGCAGCAAGGCAAAAAAATCAGGTAACTTACAAAGGAAAACCTATCAGACTAACTGCAGACTTCTCAACTGAGATCTTACAAGCCAGAAGGGATGGGGGCCCTTCAGTCTTCTTAAACAGAATAACAGACAGCCTTGAATTTTATATGCTGAAAAACTAAGTTTCTTATATGAGGGAGAAATAAAGACCTTCTCAGAGAAGCAAACACTGAGGGAATTTGTCAAGACCAGACCTGCCGTGCAAGAAGTACTCAGAACTGCATTATACATGGGTCAACACAATAGACACCCACTAGTGTAAAATCACCCAAAAGATAAAGGTCAGAGCCCAGATACCACAATGGATCAAGAGGTAAAACAGAGCAACAAAGTACTGCTCAAAAGGATAAACAGAAATCTACTCCACTTATCAATTCTTTCAATAAATATGAATGGCTTGAACTCCCCCCTCAAGAGAGATAGGCTGGCTGAATGGATTAAAAAAATACAAGCCACATAGCTGCTATCTCCAGGAAACACATATTAACTCACAAGTAGTGAAGGTGAAGGGATGCAAAACAATATTCCATTTAAACGGAAAACAAAAGAAAGCTGCTACAGCTGTTCTCATAACAAATAACATAGAATTCAAATAAACAAAAGTAAAAAAAGACAAAGATGGTCATTATGTAATGGTAAGGGGCACCACTCAACAAGAAGACATAACAATTCTAAATATATACACACCCAGGACAGGAGCACCCAGATTCATAAAGCAAATCCTACTTGATCTAAACAAAAGGATAAACAGCCACACTATAATAATCAGGGACTTCAACACCCATTTGACAGAATAGGACAGATCATCCAAACAGAAAGAAACAAATAAACAATGCATTTAAACAGAACTCTAGAACAAATGGGCCTAATAGAACATTCTACCCACAAACCACACAATATATGTTCTTCTCATCAGCTCATGGAATATTCTCTAAGACTGATCACATTGCAGGCCACAAAACATTTCTCAAGAAATTTTTAAAAAATAGAAATTACACCATGTATCTTCTCAGACCACAGTGGAAGAAAATTAGAAATCAACTCAAAAAGAAACACTCATTTCTACACAAAGTCATGGAAACTAAACAACCTACTGCTAAATGATAGCTGAGTCAAGGAAGAAATTAAGATGAAATCAAGAGATTCTTCAAACTAAACGATAAAGGGGACAAAAGTTATCAAAACCTGTGGGATAAATCTAAAGCAGTCCTGACAGAAAAATTTATAGCCCTAAATGCCTACATCCAAAAGACAGAAAGAACACAAATCAACAATTTAGTGAATCATATCAAGGAACTGGAAAATGAACAGCAAACCAATCCCAAACCCAGAAGAAAAGAAATAACCAAGATCAGAGCAAAGCTAAATGAAATCAATAACAACAGAATTATACTGAAGATTAATTGAGACAAAAAGTTGGCTCTTTAAAAATATGAACAAATTTGGCAGGCCTCTCCCTACAATAACCAGAATCAAAAAAGAAAAGACTCCAATAAGCACAATCAGAAATGAAAAAGGGGAAATTACAACTGATGCCACAGGAGTACAAAATATTATCTATGAATACTATAAAAACCTCTCTTCACATAAACATGAGAGTGTGGAGGAAATTCTTGAGGACAGGGGCTGATGGTCTTACTCTTCGCTGAATCACCAGTGCCCGGCACATGTTAAATATTTGTTAAATGAGTAGATGAATATGGCACTAAAATATGTTAACAGGCTCACTCATAATAACTTTCTTCTGCTGTGCACCTTATAATTGAACTTTCTTGTATAATTAATGAACATGAAAGTCAGTCAATCACTTGCCTCCTGATTAATAGTCAGGGCCCCTTGTCCAAACAGCCACTTAGTTCCATTAAAAATTAATAATTTTCCACAGAATAAATATACACTGTACATAGTACATCAAGGGTTCCACTTTTAATATGCAATTAAGTAATGCAGAAAGACTAGGAATCTATTAACTAAAAGAGAACTCCACAAACTTGCCCTCTAAGTCATCATTCACTTACTACCCATTTCTCTTCTAACTTTTTAATTGTTTAGCTGGGGAAAAAGTAGTTCTGAAAAGAGGGTAAGTAACATTGAAAGGTTGTCGCATTTTGGTAACAGTTGCAGGCCTACACAAATGTGTTTTTGCTAAAGATTTGAGATGTGCTATTCCTTCTGTGAAATGAGGAATACATTAGGGCAAATCAATACAAAACCGAGGCACTATATGTAAAACATTAAGGGTCTATTCATTGAAAAATTATGAACCATGCTCTAGAACTTAGCCAGGTCAGAGTTAAATTAAATTATTGATCTATATTTATTTCTCCCCTTTCTGTATAACTACCTCCCGATTTTTTATAACATACATTATTGCCTATGTGGAAAATGAATCATCTTGCTCTAGGCCCAGTGTGTCTGCTGACTGACAATTTTCTAAAATTAATTGTCTTGTTGGTAGCATTCAGATTTATAAACTGAGCTCCCCTCACATAAACATCTAAACACTCAACATCAAATTTATACATTTTTATAGCATGAACTCAAAGGAAAAGGGGGTAATTTTCTTTTTTTTAATACAAAGAAAGCAAGGAAAAAGTGAAATGTTATTTTTCTTAAAATCATTCCACAACTTTATGGTTCTTGATACATTTCATTGATGAGACGAAAATGTATTTGGTTGACTTTTTAAAAATAACTTAACGGTACTGCTAAGCAAAGTGATGTAATCAACACTTTGTGAATTGAAGTCTTTTCAATTTGCAGGCCTAAAGCTTCCTCAAAAAGTGTAACCTCAAATTCTGTAAGCAGTTTTACCAATTGCTTTGGAGATGTCTCTACATACAAAGAATTCTCATCCTCCATCGGTCCCCAAAGTGACAAAAGAATGTGTCTTGAATTAAGATTTCCTCTCACCCGCAGAAAAGGGAAAATGTGCAAATATTTTGTAGGAAATGTAAATTCCACAGACCCACATTAATTCATGCATAAGGAAGATACTGTAGGAGTTCTTGGTGGAAATGATCTTTGATTTGGGGCTATATTTAATCAGTAACTTTCGCCTACTGGGAAAATATTTTCTCTTTCGCGAAGTAGCCTCAGACACAGAGGGCTCTTCATTTTTTTCTAATGGAGATACAATCATTCTGACTCGTGCTCCAAATGAGACAGGAATTACCCCTAATGTGTAGTTTGAATAGTTGTATCAAAATACAGTGAAATGCCATTTCAGAGTCTGATGAGAAAAACACATGAGCTCACATGTCTGCCTCTCCCAGGTGGAGAAACGCTCTGCTGCTTTTCCTCACGCTGTCACTGTGAGAGCACCCAGCCTCAGGGGCATGTCCCATGGTCTCACACAAATGCCAATCCCTGCTGCTGGGACAAGGGGATTCTAGCCTCACAGCAGGGGTAAGGGACTGTTTCCCTCCAGGTCTGCGCCAGAGCAGAGCGCCCTTTGTGCCAGAAATCAATGTCATCCAGCGAAAACTCCAGGAGAAAGTTAAATACCAACAGCAAACAGTGTCTCTCGTGTAGTGGTCTCTCCCCACTGTGTTTCTGCCAGGTGACAAGAGTAACTAGGGAAACAGGGTAATCAAGGACTGAAGAGAGAAAGGCAAAGACTGGCAGAATTTGAGGGTAGGAAACAGGCCAAGTTTCACCTAGGAAAAGACTCAAGCTTCCCACTGTGCTGTGCTAAGTAGAACGCTGTTGGAGGAAGGGCGGCAGGCTCTCTCCCCAGAGGCCCAGCTGAAGGTCATCCATTCCTTACCGAGTCCCTTCCCCAGGCTTTGGCCCTCTCGGCCTTGGTTTTCTCAGCACACAGTATGAAGCCCATTTCTCAGGAGGCGAACTCCGTTAAACATGCTCACCAGACCAGCGTATAAACCCAGCATGTCAAAGTAGCAGTCTCCAATTTGCAATGTAACTGTTCCACAGAAGTCGCCATGACCAGTACGTTCATTCCCTCCTTGTAGGTGTCCTCCATACAAAGCCAAATCCTAATCAGGCAGCAATCTGATGTGTAAGGAATCTGAACCAGAGAAGTTCATTTGATGAATTGAATGGTAAACGGCATCAGGGGAGACAGAGTCACCAACGGGAAAGAATACACAACGTTCACTGGCTGCAGCTCCCTGAATCCACTGCCATAACAAGAATGGCCCTGCCAATAAACAATGTTCCAAGTTCCTCATAGGAGGCCCTGTCTTCTCCAAAGAGAACTACCTGTGCATCCTTCCTGCATTTCCACTGTGAGAAACCACAATTTGAATGGCAAAGAGTTTCTCTTGTTCTGAAAATTCTGCATCATTTTTCTCATTGCAAATTAAAATATGTTCATTGTAACAAATGAACATATGAAAAAGAGTAAAATAAAAATTAGTCTATTTCTTTCACCCAGAAAATTATAGGTGGATAATCTTTCCGTCTCTTTCTATATATACATCTTAGGTTGACCATATAAAATTTCCAATTTGCAGATAGAAAACAGTCAATTATCACTAATTCCACATGGTCTGACCTAATATACGTACATTACATTTAAGTAGGATGACACAGGCCAGGCATGGTGGCTTAAGCCTATAATCTTAGAACTCTGGGAGGCCAAGATGGGAGGATGGCTTTAGGTCAGCAATTTGAGACCAGCCTGAGCAACAGCAAGACCCTGTCTCTACCACAAACAGAAAACTTAGCTAGGCATGGTGGCATGCACCTATAATCCCGGCTACTCAGAAGGCTGAGGCAGGAGGATCGCTTGCGGCCAGGAGTTGGAAGTTACAGTGAGCTATGATGACAGCACTGCACTCTACCCAGGGCAACAAAGTGAGACCCTGTCTCAAAAAAAAACAAAAAAAAGAAGAAGAAAGAAAGAAAAAAAAAGTAGGATGACACCTTAAATACTATTTTATTGCTTTTCATTTAATAAACCAGGGCTCATATTCAGCTTTCCATGTTACTAGATAATAACATGATTGATAATCTTATACACACCTCTTTTCCAAATCTTCTCATTATTTCCTTAGGGAATATTCATAGATAAAGAATTGCTAGGTCAAAGGATTTGCACACACCCCTTCATGCATATACTGTCTAAGGCTGCTTACATCCATCAAGAGCAGAGTTGAGTAGCTGTGATCATACTACGGAAAAACCTGCAGTATTTACCCTCTGTCTTTTACAGAAAAAGGTTGCCAACCCTGACCTAGAATCTATAATTAACTAGAGACAGAATCCAGATATTCATTCCACATTGGGATACAGACTTCCCCTTTTTTAAAAATTGCCATCATTGTAAGCAGATCTCTTCCATTTCAAACATTTTCTCCCCTTTAGCATTTCTTCATTGATCCAAGCTTCTACATAATATAACTTCACTATCATTAGAATAGCATTAAAGAATCCTATTAGAGAAATGTAGCTGCATTATTTTTAACTATAGAAATTATTATAAACTAAGACATAAATGGGAACCAAATAAAAGAACATGAAATAAGTTATGAAAATTCCTTTCTTCAACATTTCACAATAATCTATAATAAACATAAATATACATGTTCTTAAACATTTAATGTAAAAATTGATTAGAAAATAAAAATACTGAAAGAAATTTAATTTCTTGGGTCTTTGATTTGAAACAGCTAAGAATTTTAGACTGGATTCCCATTGTAGTCATGAGTAAGATTCAGAAACTTCACTAAGGAAGAAAACATACAGTACTTTTTATTGAAAAAAAGTCATGCAGACCTTTTATTATAAATTATTATAAAGTCCTCATTAATTAGGTTTTAATCTACATGACTATACCATATGCTAAAAAAAGGCATCCAAACACAAACTCTATGAGACGGTTTTACTGCCATTACTTAAAGGGCCATTTAAAAGATTTTCTATGGGATAAAGATTGGGTGATTTATCATGGTTTTATGCTCCTTTAATCTGCTCCATCTTCCCATTGTAAAATAAATATTGGTTTTAAAATAAATGGTTCTGCCCAGGTTTTGATGAGAAAAATTGCCCTGTAAATCACAGGCTCATGTGTGCCAAACTCTAACTCCAATGTTAACTAGCCCATTCTGAAAAAAAGGAAGTCAATTTTATAGAACAAAACCTAAGGAAGACAATTACTTCAGTATATTATCAATGCTGCAATGTAACTAATTTGAGATATGAGCCTCGCCACCCCATGTTTTAATTATCAAAATAACCACTAGTGCATACCCAAAGTGGTCCTCCAACTGGACTTTTTAAGAATGGGTTCTTCACTGTAGTTTTTATTATATTCTTTCCAACACCAATATACAAGTCATGTAACTGAAAATAAATACAAGCATAATCTCAGGGTTATACGATAACATCTTTATCAATCACTTTTTTTCATACACAGAGAGCCAAATCAATTTACCAGTCGGTTCCTTACTATTTCACAGAGCTCTGATGAATCAACAATATAGTACACATAATTTCTATAGTAAGCATGGTGGTTAAAATGGTCCGGAAGTTATGAATGGTTTAAAGCAGTGCTTCACCAACTACCTAGGATGTAAAAACTAGTTGACTATATTTTTCAACTTCCAATATGTTGTGGGCTGATGATAAATTTATAAAACACAATAAAAAATGCACTTGTATATTGTGGCAATGCCAAACTGCTGTAGAAGTCTCTAAACCAGCACTGTCCAACAGAAATATAATGCAAGCTACATGTGGAATTTTAACCTTTCTAGTAGCCTCACTAAAAAATGTAAAAAGAAATAAGTGGAATTAATTTTAATAATATTTTATGTGACCTAATATATCCACAATTTTATGATTTCAACATGTAATCAATATACAAATATTGAGATATTTAATAGGTTTTTATACTGTCATCAAAATGCACTATGTATTTTCCTCTTACAGCATGTCTCGATTCAAACTGGCTGTATTTCCAATACTTAATAGCCACACGTAGCTAGCTGGTGGCTACTGTGTTGGACAGTGCTGTTCTAAATCTTGACTCTCAAATTCTGCACACCTCTCTTCATGAACCGGTCCGCACACCACACTTTCAGTATTACTGTCTCAACTACTGCTCCCTTAAGAATGGCATCTTTAAGTTTCTCTTCCATAATCTTCTGCTTGATATTTTAAATTAAGGGCTCTTTTCCAGATAAGGCCAACACTTAAATAAAAAATTTAACAAACTCATGCTTGGGGCCAACTTTGTATTTCCTTTTAGAA
Source organism: Lemur catta (assembly GCF_020740605.2). Lineage (NCBI taxonomy): Eukaryota > Metazoa > Chordata > Mammalia > Primates > Lemuridae > Lemur > Lemur catta. Next base: position 29,889,941 of record NC_059145.1, on the reverse strand, counting down.
AGTAAAATGCCATTTGCAAGGGATAGATACAGAGGTCCCCTGTGCTCTCCCTTCTCTAGAAGCAATCACTATTCTGAAAGATGTTGATTTATTTCCTTCCCATCCATGTTTTTATACTTTCTGTACAGATTATGTTCTTAAGCATTTAAATAAAGCTATTAGCAAGGGAAAATATGTTTGTGCTTTGCAGATATGTGTGGATTTAATGTGTTTGACTTGTATAAATCCTGACCATTTTCCATGGCAATTGCTGAAACCAAATCTCCCTTCCCACCCTATAATCTCCTATTGGTCCTTCATATCACACTGTTTTGATACATAGTTTTCTTTTTCTTCTGTCTTTAGAGTCTGTACCACCTTCTGGCCTGAATAATTTCTACTCATTATTTAAGTCACAGCTTCAATGTCATTTCTTAAAGTAACTTTTGCTAATCTGCCCTTCCTCTAGTAAGATTAGGTTCCCTGTTAAACACTCTCATTTTTTCTACACTGTGCTTACCGTAAGTATAGATACTTCCTTTTAAATGATTTAATTTCCATCTCATTTATAAAAATACAAGTTAGCTCCAGCACATTACAAGTGCACATTAGGTGTCCGAAAATATTTGTTGAATGAATGAATGAATGAATTTCCATTCTAGGAAGCCAAACTCAACCTAGACATCATGTTTCTCAATCTCTACTTGTGACACAAGCTTAAAATGTATATATCATACACGTATTGGGCATCCCTATACATTAGAATGTATGCTTTCAAGTGTATTTCCATAAGAAATTTATTCTCTTTTGACTTATATTCTCTACTGTATCTATATTTAGGTCCCCTTTTCATTTCTAATACTGTTTCTCTCCCCCACCCACCCACCCCCTCTCACTGAAGTTGATCACATTTGCCAGGTGTTAATGTGCTTTTTAAGTCTTTCAAAGAATCATATTTTGCTTTGTTGATCTCTACTATTCCTTTGTATTCTACTTCATTTTCATTTGTTTTTGTAATACATATTTCATATTATTCCTTCCCTCTACTGTATTTGGGTTTACTCTGCTATTCTATTTATATCTTTTTTGTTGAATGCTTAATTCACTAATAAGCAGTCTTCCTTCATTTCTAATATATACACTTATAAATTTATAAATTTTCTTCTATGTACCTCTTTGAGTGTATTCCACAAGAGTTGAAGTATGTACTAACTTCTAGCATCACCTTTCTTTCACCCAAGCATTATTTAGAGGTATGACTTTGAGTTTCTAAAGGTATAGACTTTTTTTATATCTATCAGTTTCTCACCTCATTTGTTTCATTGAGATAAGAAATATAGTAAATATAATTTTTATTCATCAATGTTAAGGCTTTCTACGTATGTATATTCTCTGTTAGTGGAGTTCAAAGTTCTGTATATGTACATTTGACCAAGCTAATCAGCTGTGTTTTTTAAATATCCTGTATCCTTTCAAATTTTTTTAGTTTATTTATCAGTGTCTGAGAAAAAAATAGTTAAAACTTCCAGATTATGATTATGTAGGTTCTCCATACTTCTTGGTAGTTATGTCAATTTTTACCTTATTTATTAATGTAGGTTCAGGATTAACTCTTCCTGGTGAATTGTTCTTTTATCAATAAATAACTCTCTAACTGTAATAATACTTTTTGTTTTAAAGTATATTTTGTCTATTATTATTATAATACAGTTTCACCAGCTTTCTTTTGGATGGTATTTGCATGGTATACTATGTCAATTTCCAAATGTTTTCTCTCACTCTTCTTATGCCATTATCCTTAATAAGGATGTTCCTTGTAAATAGTTTGTAAAGAGAATGTAACTGTCCCCCTCATCCAGTGTAAGAATCTTTGTCTAATGACAGGTAAGTTTAATCACTTTTATATATGCTGTGGTTACTGATATATTTGGCTTTATTTCATCCACCTAGTTAATCTACAATTTCCTAAAAGTTGGGGCTTATGTGTTCTAAATGTACCATGTACTGCATATCATAGCAAATATTGCTGTATTCTAGCTTAGGCTCATAATTTAGCTATTCTCATTAAGTAATTTAGACACATTAGCAAATTGTATTCTCTTAAAAGTTCAAGATCATAAGTTTTCACACAAATAACACAAAAAAATCCCAAACTAAACGGCTAGTTGACTACTCTTACTGCTTTACCTACAACAAGAATATAAATGAATTCATTGTCATCTACCTCCGTGTTGCTGTATGTCCCTCTCCCACCCCTGCTTTTTCTTAAATTTCTGTATGGAACAGCTCTCATTCTGTCTCTTCTTCCACATTTCTTCTTGCCCATCCCAGTCTCTCATCATGTCAGCCCTAAACAATTGCATTAGTATCTTTTCTCTACCTGCCTTCATCTAACTGTCTACCATTCCAATTTACCTGCTAGTTAAATAAGGGACTCATACTATTATAAGTGAAGAAATCTGAACTTTACTCTGTAGCTCAATATTTCTCAAACTGAAATCCAAAGGTACAGCCTCATAGCTCCAAACATGCTGTAAGAATTTTAATTTGTGGTTTTATTCCAATTAATGCTCTGAATAATCTGAATGACAAACCCATAATTAAGCTGTGCTTTCCAATAGCAGTGCCTGAGTTTGTCTTTTTTTTCCCCCAATCGACTCTGTTCTTTTCTCAGTGTCACTGAAACCAAACAAGCACTTAAAATGACAGCTTTTAACTTTCAATTTGTCAGTAAGCACATCTGGCTGTTAGGTTGGCATGCCCTAATGCTAAAATTGTCCCATGTCTGCTATTATGCTCTTCGGTGAAGATAATTTGCAATGGAAAGATATTGTCATGGAATAAGGCTTTAATTTATTAAGTTATTTAATTAATGGAGACTTTGATATGACATCATAAAAACTCATAGTGTGGCAGAGTAATGGTCTATTTTAATTGTTATGGGCTAATGAGAAAAGAACAAAGGCAGAATTTATATGTAAATGATGTGTTTATATCAAATGAAAGCCAAATGATATTGTGGGACACTGTACAAAAAGAAAGTTCCCCAATCTTTCAAAGAGAGAAAGGTGGTAAGAGAATTGAGTCATTGTATGGCTCGGAGTAGTAAAGCCATGCCAAATTAAAAGAGCCTTTGCCATAGTAGACAGTGCACTTTATTTATTTGACATTCATTTATCAAAAATGTGTTAAATGCCCAATCAATAAATACTGAATGCTAAACACTGTTCTAGGCACTGAGGATACAGAAGTAAAGAAGACAAGCAAATTCCCTACTCTCACAGGAGTTATATTCAGACATTAAACAAATGAACATGGGTTTATGATGTGACGTCAGAGAGTGATACGCCCTGTGAAGAAAAATAAAGCAAGGGGAGGAGATGGGGAACGATTTGAGAGGACGACAGCTGACAGTAGGCAGGGTTGTTAAGGAAGGATTCTCTGAGGAGATGACATGTGAGCAGCACTGAGTGCAACAGAGGAAAAGGCATATAAACATCCAGGGGAGAAGATTTCCAGACTGAAGCCACAGCAAATACAAAGATGTTGAGGTGGGAAGGAGCTTGACGTATTTGAAGAACAGCAAGAAAACCATGGGGAGAAAGAAGGAGAGTGTTACAGGACAAGGGGAGAAAGAAGACCACCAAATCTTGAAGGGCCTGGAGGCCACAGCAAAGAGACTGGATTTGCATCTGAGGATGATGGGAGCTACTGCGGGGTTTTACACAGTGCATGCAGAGGTGCTGGAAGAGGAAACGGGGATGGTGGGTATGGATGCAGATAGGCTTGTAGATTTGCTGGAGGAGATGAGGTAGTTTCCTCTGATTGTTTCCGTTTCCCCAGTGAAATATAAAGCAAGGAAATCAGCTGAGTGGGAGAACTGGGGATGGAGATTGAGGGTTGAGTAAAGGTGAAAGGGTAAAATAATTGTCTCAGAGAGTACAAGTATTAGGTAAACGACGTAGGATTGTCAAGTAGAATGGAGGATCCACTGGAAACTTGTGGAGATCATTTAAAGTAAAGCCAGCAGCATAGTTTTGTGTTCTTCCCTGTCCACCCACACTCAGGCCTAAAACAGGCAGAAAGGTCAGAGTCCTGCCAGATGACGGTGAGAGAGATGAGCAAAGGAGTCAAGCGTACATGTGAAGAGACGAGCCACAGCATCTCGGCTGGGTAATGACGGAATGAGGGCACGAGAGGATCACGAACAATACATGCAAACAGTAGGTCAATAGATTGGAGGCTCCAAGGGATTAAAGAACTCCTGTTGGAGGAGAGATGCTAATGTCATGTGAGGCAGCAGCTCTGAAAAGACAGGAGGTGGTGGTCAGAGAGAGGGATGCTTTAAAACACACTGTGAAGGTTAACACAGCATTTCTTAACAAGGGCACTATTGGCATTTGAGGTGAAACAATTCTTCATTGTGCAGAACAGTCTCACGTACTCAGTGACATTTAGCATCCTTAGTTTCTGCCCTCTAAATGCCAATAGCACTCCTTATAATAATATTTGCAAATACTCCCTAGGAGGGTGGTACTTCCTAGATTGTGAAACTCTGTCATAGGATATGACCATGAGGTAGAGAGAAATATTCGTTAAGTGAGAAACTTAAGCAAAAGAGGCCAGCTATGAGTATTCTATGGGGATGTTTTTACCAAGAATGATGGCAGAAGAGTGATGGACATAATGACAGGGAGCTAGGGGGTAAAATCTTTAATAAATGCAGAGGAGTAGGCTGTAGGGTAGTTTGATGGCACATGGAAGGAGAGAAAAGCAGCCATCTAGAAGTGGCAAAGAGGACACCAACTCCATTTCCACACAATGAGAAAAAGCAGCCACCAGTGGAGAGGATGACAAGGAATCCTCCTTAGGAGGCAGGCAAGATTACCAAGCTGTGCTAACCAACACAACTTTCTGTGATGATGGAAATGTCGACACCTAAGCTATCGTATAAAACAGCCAATAGCCACATGTGCCTTTTAGCCCTTAAAATGAGGCCAATCTGTCTGAAGATCTGAATTTTTTACTTTGTTTTATTTTCATTAACTTAAATGTAAATAGTCACAGGTGATTACTATATTGGACAGAGCAGAAAAATAAAAGGTAAAGGCAGCATTCAGAACTGAGGGAATGACACAGGGAATTCTTAATCTCTGAGTCTTGAGGAAAGGAGGCAAGGACAAGTGTAAGTCTAGGTAAGTTGGTGAGTTTACAGCAGGAGGATGAGCAAAGTCATGCTTAATAACATCAACATTTCCAATAGGCAGGATTCCAAAAATTCATTTTAATTCATTTCAGCCTCTTCTTAGACCAAATTCTGTACCATATTGTTATGGAATACACTTGAAAAAAAGTCCCCTTTAAAACTCTAAAATATCACCACCATGTAAAAATTATTCCTTCCCAGAAGAAGCATTGGGTATTAATAGACTATGACTATTGTCTTGTTTTTCTGAGATCTAAGTGTACTTTCCCCCAAAGACTGGCTTTTTATCTCTAACAAAGGAAGAAAACTTTAACTTCCAAAAATTCCCTGTTAAAAGATTTTGGTATTTTTTAGAAATTGTATTTCTTGCTTTTTGTGTTTCTATAAAAGAATATAAAGAAATTTGCTCTTTGGTATCCAAAATGAGGTAAAAGTATTCCAACGGGTTATAACTGCAAGTCTATAATTTGTGCCTTAACAAAATAATTTTTAAAAAGGGTCAGAACCTGCACCTCCACGCCCACCCAACCACACACACAGACATCCAGAATGGTCTTGTGGTCATGCCCTCAGAAGCTTAGCTGCAAAGTTACAAGCAATGATTCTGTCCATCTTCACTTACTAACCAAATGAACAATGCCAATCTGGGGCCCAGGACCATTCATTCAATTGAAGAATCCCCACTTTAGGCAGAGGACAGACAGAGTACAGGTAATATCTAGGTATTTCTTGACATTGCATGTGATTAGGAATAAAGAAACAGTAAAACATTTTTGGTTAGTTACTGTCTCTTAGTGTCCACAATTTCCACTTTCATTGCAATCAAAATATCAAAATACTCTTTAGCCCAAAGAAGAGGCAGAGTCCCTAATTTAGCAAACCCTAAAATACATAATTAAGAAACATCCTCTGTGGGGCTAATCAGCACAACACTATAATCAGTCAGATTTCCTAGTGAATTCCCTAGTCAATTTCCATGGGTCCTTGAGGCAAAATCTTTCCCTTACGTGTCCTCATTTAAGGGAGGGTATGGGTATCCTCCTAGCCTCCAGGCCTGCAGATCAACTCATTCCTAAAGGGGTCTTATACATTAACCTTGCTTCTGAATTCTAGGCATTGGCAAAATTCAGGCCAAAGGCTCAAGAACCTAGGAGCCCATAGATGTCTACAATGTTGGTGAGGTAGATTCTACCAGATGCCCAGCCTTGGATCCACTTTGGGTCCAGCATACAGATTTATACTTTCACTGTAATGAACCCCATAGTTTCTAGTATTTGCCCCAGGGTAGAACTAAGAGACTATTTTTGCTTTCTCCTTTATTTTCTCCTGATGGAACTTGGATCAACATGAAAAACAAAACATATCCATTAGCACTAGTTAACTATTCTAGTCTGTGACCACTGCCAAAGACAGTCATTTTGTAACTGAATTGCACTGGGAACAAGGAGACTCAAAAAAGAGTAGGTGAATGGATTGCTTAAAGTCCATCTGAACTACCAAGGAGAAACAGGTCACAATGACGAGCAGGAGGAACTGAATTATTAATCCCCTCCTCTCTCTATCCACAATCCCCCTCTGGTGGAGGAACTAACAGGTAATGAAAGAGCTATAACAATAACCAAAATTTTAAAAGAGGAAAAGACCATCCACAACAAGACAATCAGCCCCTGCAGAATTGAGAGTGAAACATAGTGATTAGCAAATATGAGCTGCAACTGGAAAACCACTTACAGATGAAGCACTATGATGAATGATTTACCAAAAGGTCAAGATTGCTCTTTTATCTTCATCACCCATCAGTTTCCATCGCCTTCAATTTGTCTGGCACATAACAGAAAGCAGGCCATAAAATATTCACCATAAAAATTAACCTTATTTTGCAACATTAAAAAAAAAGAAACATAGACTTGGATATAGTTGAAGATGTGGGCCAGCTTCTCAATTAGTACTCCTAGCATACATTAGAAAAAGTGTTGACATTTAAAGCCCTGTTATAAGAGGTAATGTACTCAGCAAGTTCCAGAATACTCTGCTCTATGCTTGGCCTTGCTGGTCCATTGTTAGTTCTCAAGCAAGGGAAGGGGTCATTAATGCCCTCACCAAACACCACAGTAATGGTGGCAGGAGGGAGGCCCTTCCCCTTTTACTCCCCTGGAAGCCAAACTTCTCTGTAGCCTCTTCTTTTAGCTGGTATGGATGCCAGGCTTTCAACCCTGACATGCTTGCACTACATTCTGACAGATCAGATGTGAGATGAACTACCTTCCCACTCTCATTTGACAACCGTTATATAAAAAGAAACATGATACCAGGTGAAAGTATATTCTCAGGCAGGAGAAATTCTGAAAATTAACATATCTGCAAACTTCTAGACCCCCTTAACCAGACCTCCAAAAGACATTAATTCATTGTAACTATACTGATTAAATTGATGCTATCGGAAAATGGGTCACTTTCCTCCTCCTTGCCCTCTCTCTAAATTATCACTTGCTTTTCTGGTTTTACCAAATCAGTAAGATATTTTTCATCTCTCAGATATAATCTAAGCTATCTGGGTTATTTAAAAATTCCTCTTCCCAGACTCTATTTAAAGAGGGTACCTAAATATCTGCTTATTTATTTATATCATTGCTACTTGCAGATTTTTTTTTTAAAAAAAGCAGAATCAAAAAGAAAGAAAAAAGGTCAAAAGAGTTTAGAAAAAGACATATCTATAAGAATGTTCATCACTGCATTATTTATAATAGTAAAAGTTGGAAATTCTAAATGTCAAACAAAAGATTGTTCAAATTAATTGTGGTATAGTCATAAAGTAGGGTACAGTCATGTACCACATAACAATGTTTTGTTCAATGACAGATCACATATACAATGGTGGTCTCATAAGATTATAGTGGATCTGTAAAATTCCTATTGCCTTAGTGACAGTGTAGTCATAATGACATAGAGCAACGCATTACCTTTTCTGTGTTTAGCTATGCTTAGATACACAAATAGGTACCATTGTGTTATAATTGCCTACAATATTCAGTACAATAACATGTTATACAAGTTAATAGCCTAAGAGCAATAGGCTATACTGTATAGGCTAGGTGTAGAGTGGGCTATAGTATCAACTACGTTTGTAAGTACACTCTATGATGTTTGCACAATGACAGTATCACCTAATGATGCATTTCTTGTTAAGCAATACATGACTGTACTAGGCAGACACTGAAAATTATGGGTGGAATATTTAATAACATGAAGAAAGATTTGTGGTATTATTAAGGGGGAAAAACATTGCAAAAACAGTAGATATTATACTATCATATTTATTCACAATGGTTCTATGTGGATAATAAGACTGCAAGTTTGGGAAACATTGATTGACCAACCATCTTCTATTCACAATCCTGTCTCTCCAGCACTCCTTACTGCTGAGGGTGTTTTAGAAAATGAGACATTAAGCAAGAAGTCTGCTAGGTAGGGCTTTTTTTGGTTGTTCTTTATTAAAAGGGGCAGATTCATTCAACAGGTCCCTTTTTGTGTTTATCCTTTACCTTCCCAATGCAACCATGATGCCTGGAGGAATGGCAGCTTTATCATGACCATGGGGACAAAAAATAACATAGTAAGAATAGTAGAACAGAGAGACCAAAGTACCATCTCCATACTGTCCTCTAAAGACTTGGAGAAAGTCATCACTGGTTGGATTTTCTTTACTTTGCAGCTGAATACATTCCTGACACACAGGATATTCTATTTTTATCGTTTTGATTATCTGTAGCTTTTGTATTTTATATCATAAATATGTACTGTTTTAATAAGGAAAAGAAAGAAAACTAGATTAAGAAAAAAGAGCTTTAATATCCTTCAGAAGAAATCTGAAGGCTGTGAGTTGGAGACTCAATTCATCCAAGGAATGAGAGCACAAAGAAAACATGACAATGATAGAATTCTTCGATTGGCTTAACACTACTAACAATTTCATTCTCTTCAACAGATGCTATTTATTGCTATTAATATTACTATTTTCTAGTCAGGGAACACTTAAGATCTACTACGGTGCCACATACTACATAAGGCACTGAGAATCCAAACATTGAGATAGGCTGGACCAAAAGGAACTGAAACAACTAAATAAAGAGAAAAACCCAGAGAAGTGAAACATCTTGCCTAATATTATCCATTTAGTTAGTGGTGAAACAAGAACTAGAATGCAGATCTCTTGACTGCTAATGACCCTTAGCACCCTATCAGATGCTTAAGCATTCATATCTGGATGGAAGATGAGAAAAAATACTCTCGTAGGAGTATTTAAGAAGGATAAATTGGATGGGGCCAAAAAAAATGGGAGCTAGACTTTGTTCTTCATTAACAAGTTCTCACAGCAAATAGGGCTGTTTCCCCTAAATAAAGGGAAAGGTCTCTTTGAATTGAGCAGAGAAGTTTCCAGTTTTTATCTGTCTGTACCACACTGAATCAGTTGATTGATCCATGACCACAGATTGTAATCTCAGCCAACCACGATAGCAGGGGGAAGAAAACAAGATAGTGCTATCAGCTATTAGGTACACAGGCAACCTGAGAAGTCAATGACAACTTGACCTATTTATTCACCTTTTAACCATGTCTTCTGCTGTCCATGTAGACACAATCAAAGAATGGTGCATACAAATCTATGGAGTTTCACTGAAACAGAGTTAAGACTTTGGGTCATGTGTAGAATAACAGGTACCATTCCAGAAGCAGGGCAGCCCCATTGCCTCTGAATGGCCAAAACATAAGGTACCCAAAGGTGGAAGAACATGCCGCACCAAAATATGCCACTTTAGCATAATGATTATTTTAAGCTAAAGGCACTTAAAAAAAAAAAACATAGCAGGTGCAAGAAGGGCTCTCTGATCCTCCTGTTTTACTTTCTGAAAACAGGAGATAAAACCCCCATATGGAAGGTATCCTCCCTATACCTGAAGGAAAGTCACATAGTTATCATCAAGGATAGGAAGTTGAGACCAAGAGAATTCTGCACAAATAGAGCTTGTTAAAAATAATTCTTATCTTCCTTTACCCTCCCCACATAGTTCAGTTACTTTTCCACAATTGTCTCTCCTTGTTCAACCTAATATAAGACCACCTAGGTTTTGCTACTCCTTTGAGTCTTCATTTCATTATGATGGCTCTTGTGTCATGTAAAACTTGTCTAAAATAAATTTGTATGCTTTTCTTCTGTTACTCTGTCTTATGTCAGTTTAATTCTCAAGCCAAGCCAAAAAAAGAAAAAAAAACAGTAAGAGAGTAACCATAAAATTTTGCTTCCCCTACAGTAGCCATCTTGAAAGCTAAAAGTTCACTCTCATTATAACTGGAGAATAAGAACAAGTGCAGACATGTTTCTCAGCCATACTCACTCATAACCCAAATAAATAAGAACAATTTCATATAAGTTATCAACAGAAAAATATCAATGCTGTTTGGATTAACACATACCACATAGAATACTAACTATCATTTCATACTGTGGTAACTCAGCATGTCTGTCTTCCCACTAGACTATAAGCTTTCTAAAGGCAGGGACCATTTCCTTTCATCTTTGCTGAGAATGTCCAAGCCTTCCTCCTTCCAAGGACTCAGAACCAAACTTAGATTGCAACTATAAATGCCTATAAAATACGACAGCAATTTTGGCCGAAAGTCCTTCTTCATTCCAAGCTATCCCACTTAAAAAAAAAAAAAAAAGTCAACAACTTTTTAACATTTCCAAAATATCCTGAAGGGAGGGAAAAATCACACATTAAATTCTGTCAAGTAACATTTACTTCCTCAAGCCCTGACTAATCAGAAATGACTGGACTTGGCAGCTCCTTTTATCACTTGGTCTATAAGCTAAATTCAGCTCCTGTTGTGCCCATTGGAAAATGCCAGCATCCCTTCCCCTCTCATACAACATCCTATCCTGCTAGTCACTCAAGGGTCTGACTGGTATGACTACTCCCCATCAGATCGAAGGAGAAATTATAAACCAAATCTATAGGGTCCAAGAAGCCCCATCTAGAAGAGCAATGGTGAAGTTAGAAGGAATTAGAAGGGTGCCAGATTCATTACTATTGATTACCTGCTTACAATTCCATGCAAAGTTATCCACTGCAGTTATAGAAAGAGCATCTGGCTCAGTTCCAACTCTCTTGTCTTTAAGTTCCTGCAAAAAAAAAAAAAAAGTCAACCAATAAGGATAAGAAACTAGCAATTGGTGGATAGGGCCCAACTGTTTTCTACAGAATGAGGAGCCTTCATCACTGTACCTTGATTATGTAAATCTGCTCCTGCTGAATCCAATACAATTTATTTATTGAGCCTCACCACTGCCATCCTGGTAACCCAGAGAAGAAGCCAATCTATAATGACTCAAGCCACATTTCACAACAGACTCCAAAGGACACATGATGTCATTTGCTAAAATGACTCAGTCCAGATGGAAAGCATTCTGACCTATACATAATTGATTGACCTTTGCTATGCTTTCCCCAGTTATTTATATACTATCATATGCATGAATGTATATCCATGGTATTTGCACTTGGCAGCTACTTTTAAGAACATATTATTCAACTGGGATTTGAAGCTTTTTACAACCATTTCCTGACCAAACACTCATAAATGAAGAACAAGGAACAATGTTATCTTAAAAATAATGTTTAATAGGTTCTGGAGAGTCTAAAGAAGCTTTGCTACTCTAGTTATTTTACATTACAGGGGACAAGATCTATCTATGTAAAGCTGAGTTCAAAACCCTGAAACTGAGGATACCAAACACATTTTATCAATTTTCTAGTTTGGGGCTCAATAAGGATGGTGAATGAAATATGCTTTACAGAAGGAATCGAATGTTGTGGATACTTATGAAAAAAGCATCAACTGTGGTGAAGGTAATTAGAGACCATAACAAATTGCCAGAGAAAAGAGCAAAACTATGTGATGTTCTTAGATTTTTTAAATTTAACTATAAATTTGGTTTCCCAAAAGAGGTTAGCTACAAATTAGATAATATCCAGATGTTCAGGAGTGCCAAGATCATCATAGAAGGAGAAGAAGACAGAGACACTAGATTAGGGGAGGCAGATATGCAGCGGGTGGGTCCTTGCTCCCATGAGGCATACTCAGGGCAGACATCAATAGCCGGTCACTGAATTCTTAACCACAGAGCCCTGACATAGACCCAAAATACTTTCCCAACAATACTCCAGGCAAACACTATAAACTAAATGGACTTGTTCTAATAATATAATTAAACACAGAAGGTTGTATCTTATATACTGATCAAATTAATTTGATCTCTTTTTACCACATACATCGTGGTTAAATTTAAAGAGATTTTTAAAACCAAAATTTAAAAGCACCTCTTTGAATCCTAAGAAAATATTAAATCAAATCTGGCAATTTTCTGTAAGTCATAGTAGGCTGGCATTATCTCCAGTGTAATTGAAAAGCAAAGAGGAGGTCTAAAAAAAAAGATGAAAATGCTTATATGTTCATACAGGAATACTATACAACAGTGAAAAGGAATGAAGTATAGCCATGTGCAACTATGGGGATAAATCTTAGAAACAAAAATCCAAGTGGAAACAACACATATAGAAGACTACATACAGCAGTGCTTTCCAAGTGGTGTATCTCAGTAAGGGGGTTAGAAGGGTTCTAATATACTGATCCATTTAGTTCTGGAGGTCAATAGTACCTGGAGTGGCCAGACTCTTGCGGTGAGGCATGAGCATTTACACCAGCGTGCTCTACAGTATTTTCAAGTTCAATGTGTGCCATCATGTGAAGAAGTTGGGAAGCACAGACCTAAGACATATAGCCATTTTTCTAATACTCAAAAACTAATTATATCTTATTTAGCAATATATATACATGTGACAAAATTATTTTAAAATGGGAAAAGAAAAGCAAGGGAAAGATGAATGAAAAATTCATCCAGTACATCCATTCACTTAGTACAATGGTTGCTATTGGAATTAAAAGGCAAGAGATGAGATAAGGAAGGAACACATGAGTAGATGGTAACATTATAGTTCTTAAGTTGGATAGTGGTTCATGGCTGTGTTTAGTTTATTATGTTCCAAGTATGCTGTTTCATAAATGCAAAATATAATACAGTACTTTTCTTAAAACACCAAGATTAAAAAGATAACTTTCTAGCTCATTCCAAGTCATTTCTATTCCAAGTCAGTAGCATCTCAATATATTAACACAATAACAGATACTTATGGAAGGCTTGAACCCAGAGGTCATAACAGTGAAAAACCTACTCAATGACAACAAGATTTTGTTATGCTAATGCAACTAGAATAGTCCAAAGGTATCTAACAGTCAACTAGAATATCCTATTCGATGATTACAAAATTTTGTTCTAATTCAAGTAGAGTATTCATGAAAAATTATTGGAAACCTAAAGTTTCATTTCCCCATTCAAACAAAAATGTCATAGAAGCCACATGTAAGCCTATTAATTAAGATTCACTTAGTTACAAGAAATAAAAACCCACTTGAGGGGCTCAAATAAAAGGAGGATGCTGGACAAGGAATTAGAGGTATCCCACAGCACATAGGACCAGAAGTACAGGCAGGCTCACAAGGAACCAAAGCCGGGATGTGCGGAGTGTTCAGATCCAAGGTTGAAACATTAGCTCTGGAGCTACAGGGTCTTGTATCTCTACTTTCTTCTGGAACCTTTTCCTTATTGCCCCTGCCTTTAGATGTGTGTTCTCTGCTTTGGTATCAACATGACCAACTATTTGTGTTTCTTTGTGGTTTAAATTTAAAGCCAGTAGTGCCCCAAGCACAATTTCAAAACGTCCAGAGAAAAAAATCTGATTAACCCAACCAAGGTCAAGATCTGTCCACACCTGGTTTAATCAGACACAACTGTACATAAGGAGTTACCAGTTCTAACACCTACAGGGGTCAGGCAGGTAATTAAAGGCGTGAAGCTGACCAGGCGTGAAACAAGAAGCTGGAAGAAAAGGGCCTGCAACAGAGCTCATGCTGCTTCTCAACTTTGGCGATGTAATAATAGAAATCCTGTTTTCATTGAAATTTCCTGTTTTTTTAAAATACATTTTCAGGCTGTGTTAGGCCATGAGCCTCTGCCGTCAGTGTCCTACAAAGAATGAATTGTGAATATTCTAGTTTCAGAGGGTCACACTGAGCAAACATGGCTGTAGGTGCCAGCCCTTTGGGTAGAAGGTCAGCTCACGCACAAGAGCTCATGGTCAGTCTGTCACTCCAACAAAGCTTGGACCACACACTACTCTTACATACACCCCCTTACACAGAAAGCACACTTCAGCTAGACTTCTACAAATATATTGTTCAAGATCAGATATTCAGCTGGGCAGAGATCATCGTCATGTGGCTCTGTATGGGTTCACAGAAGAAGGCAGTACAACAAAGACAATCAGACAAAAGCAAACTAGAGCCAGAAAAAATACACCACCATCTTCCTCTTTTCTATCCATAGCCAAAGATACTGCCATAAAAAGACTACTTGTTACAAAACAATTGCAGATTCTTTTTTCAGTTAACTGAAGGTGACACAGGCCCTCCTGTGTCAACTTCTTCATCATACGGAACTGTGAGACACGGAAGTCTCAGCTTAGGCGGCACTTTCTCTAGGAAGCCCCGATCTTGTATAAGGCAAATGTTCCCATGGGTGTTTACACAGCACCCTGCCTTCCCCCCCGCGATAGCACCTAACCCTGGTACTGTATGTGCAGAATTATGTCTTTTCCACATAGGTAAGCTCTGCGAAAGCAGGGATAATGTCTTAATGTCTATTTGTTGGATAAAGACATGTATTCAGACACACTGAAAATATTATTTCTATTTTTTGGCAGTTAATTCAGGGAAAAAGAACGTTGAATTTAGACTACATTCCTTCCCATTCTTTTGCATGAACCTTAAAGTTTTCAATGAAACACATAAAGCCTTTTACTCAAAAAAGAACTACATATATCATGTTGAATTATTACAAGCTCACATCACATAGTTGTGGGGCTTTTGAAAATATGGAGTCCTATTTAGGTTAAAAATCCTTTGAGGCACCTCCTGTCAGCTCGTAGATATGCACAGATTTTTTCCCAATATTCCTATATTGATATAGATATAAATATACCTTGTATAGAAGAATGGGGCATGGTAAAAATTCTCTTCCCAGACACAAAATCCATATATTTAAACTTATGAGAAATCTGGAGAAGTACAGTATATGTATGTCCTGCAAGACTTATCTTCCATGCTAAAGAAATGAGTCTTGGCAAATTTCCCTAGCACCGAGAACTGTGTAGCAAGAATTAATTTTTAAATGAAATAAGCTAAAAATGAAATACATGTAATGTTATTTATAGTTAAGTCTTGTTCTTTAGTAATTATTAAAGGTGACACTCATGTGTTTTATCATTGGTAATTGGACTGAGTTTGACCAAATGTCTCTGTTTTCTCATGAAAAATAGTTGCAATGTTCCAATTTTTACTGCTATTCCAGGCCTGGTGGCCCTTCGTCACGTGCAGTTTGGTAGCCTAAGTAATGTGAAGGGAGCAGCGCATAATTTCATGGCAATAAGTATATCTGAGACAGAAAAAAGGTTAAATGAGGTCCATGTCTTTGGACACTTGACCCTAAGTTATGACAAATTAACTCTAAAAGACAATGTTTTATCTGGACAGAGGGGAGTTTTGTCTTCTCATTCTAGCTAGGTGGAAGTATTTGGCAAATGTCTTCTTTGGAAAGATTTCTTTCACAATGTAATTGCAATTAGTGTAGTAAACACTAGGACAATCAATGAAGAAACGTAGAGCAGCATTTGGCCAAGGTGAATTTCATTCATTGGTTTCACTACATGAGAGGGATATTATGTTACATTAAGTTCAGCTGGTTTCCTTACTCCAGGAATTGTCAGTCTTTAACATTCATAATGGTCCTTGTGAATTTTCAGGAGGGGGATAGAGTACACAGCATTTGCCATGTTTATTTAAAGACTTTATGCATGTAACTACTCTTGGGAACAGCGGTGCTATCAGACAAACCTAGGTTGAAATTCTAGCTCTGTCACTTAGTGGCTATATTCCCAGTAAGGTGAATTTCTTAACCCCTGTTATCCTACCTGATAAATCAGTTCTTTAATTTATGAACTTTAAGTGTTTATCAGAACTTCTGCCCTTGACTTCCCTTTAAAGTTATTTTCTATAATTAGTCACAGATCATAGCATCTTCAGCTGCAATAATCTTAACTATTCCATTTATAAATTTACATACATTCTTTTCTGCTTTCAACAAACAGCGTATGCCAGGCTGAGCTGGTAACTGGGCATAAACATACCTGGTTTCTGAACACACTGAGCTGACTGTCTTGTTGTGACGCATAGCAGTGGCAGGTGCCAACAAGATACTATGAAAAGTGGCTAAGCTACTCTGGAGAGGAGAAAATACCTGAGTTGAAATCAGAAGAGAGGGAATTAACTCAATGGAGATGAAGAAAACAAAGTCCCATAGGGCTAGGGGAACAAGAATGTTCAAAGGGTCTGTGGCAGGTGGGAGGACAGTGATTTTGAGGAAGAAAAGGGGGCAGTGTCATTTGAGTTCAGAAACTAGAGGAGCAAGATATGAGAAAAATCAAAAAAAGAAGACAAGGACCATGTTAGGTTTTTGAATGGTGGAAATGAATGGTTTCCACCAGGACAGTGGCATGATCCAGTTAGCATTTTGAAAATCTCTCCCAGGCTACAGCATAGAAATTGGATTGGAAGGGCAAAAGAGCAGATGCAAGGGTATCATTCAAGAGGCTATTGCAGTAATAATGATAATTTAGACTACAATGGCAACAAAAAATATGGTAAAATATGACAAATCTGAGAGATATTTAGGAATTGGTAATGAATTGGATAGGGGGATTGTGGTTCATTTTACACATAAAGTCCTAAGCTGCAGTGTTTGATTTGGCCTACAAATTGTGCTCCCCCATCAGCTGATGCTTTCTCTTGACTATACAGTCTTGGAGATTTATCTCAGTTGATATAGTACTTTTCTTTCAAAAACTACCATGACTCTTAATCATATTCCATCATGGTCAGTATCAGAATATTTATGCCTTATGAAACAAAGGAATCAAAAACTTAAAAATATGTTTTATCTAAATATAAATAGCGTCTTTTTGTAAAAATACATTATTGTTACTCTTAGCTTGATACATGGTAAACTGCTTTGTTCATCTCCTCAGCCATTTTCCATCGACACTGCTATATGTCCTTCTTATTCCTGGCAAGGATTCACTCAAAATGAGAACATAAATTTATTTGTGGGAATATGTATGAATGTTGCTCAAAGAACAAAAGGCATAATGCTATTACACCACATTGGTGGTAATCGTTCTTTCCCAAAAGTGTTGTTTAATCCCTCAACCAAAGAGAACATTCTAAAATAACAAGCATTACAAATACCTAAGAGTTTGGTATATTTATTGCCTATTTGTCAAATTTGACAAGAAGGATTAACCTTGGTTTCAATACATACACTTGAACTTTGACAAATCAGGTAGCAAGTTGGTAACTCTTTGAAAACAATATAGAGAAGTATATGTAAGTATATAAATAAAAATGATGGGACAAAAACGTTCACAGTGGTTACTTCTAAGGAATGGTTTTAGAGTGCAAGTGTAGATAATTTCTGCTCTTACTTTTTATGCTTGTGAATTGTTTGACTTTTAGGAGCAGGCATTATTTCGTAACAAAACTAGAAGAAAAAAGAACAGATATGAAAAATAAGATTAATAAAATAACGTCACTGTTTTATAATGCCAGGCTAGTGAGAGGCAACATTTATCACAGAAACTAAATGCATTACACTAGACTTTCACTGCATATCATCATTTTTCTACAACCACAATCAGACTGATTGATAATGTGTATCTACAAATTAACCACTGACAATGTAAAAGGGCTCAGCTGTATTTGAATACCACCTACACAAAAGGAAATTAAACATATTAAGCCACCATTACCACTTTAAATCCAGTTATAGGTAAACAGAAGTAAGTTGTTACAATATGCATGGGGAATTATTTGTTTTTGATCAATTAAAAACTGTTACTAAGAGATCTGGTGAACACCATATTTGTAAGCAGAAATAATATTTAAAGAAAAATGGCAATATCCACATCCAATCTGATCCAATGTGTTGCCAGAATGGCAGTCCCAATCGAGAGTAGAAATGAGCTTCTCCTCATGGCTTTCCAATTTTTAGACTGGCCACTTCAAAATAAGAAGCAAATCGCATCATAGACTATGTAGCCATAAGGTTTCCCAAACTAGTGTGCATAAAAATCACCTGGAGCCCTGGTAAAAAATACAGATTTTTGCCTGTCACAAGGTTATATTGAACTGGCTAGGGTCTTCAATATAATGATGAATAAAAGTGAAAATAATAGACATACTTATTGATGAGCTCAACAAAAAATTGTTAATATCCCAACATTAACTATGAAGTTTGCTTTTTTCATATATATTTACCTGATTAAGGAATTTCTGCACTATTCCCATTGTGCTGAGTTTTTAACATGAATGTGTAAAATTTTATCAAATTTTTTCCTTCATCTATTCTGATGATGGTACAGTTTTTCAACTTTATAAATGTGGTAAATCGCATTGACTGATTTTCAAATAATCAACTCATATTCCTGGAATAAACCCAAGTAATAGTGATATATTATCCTTTTTATATATCACTAGATTTGATTTACTAATGTTTTGGCTAGGACTTTTCCATCTATCTTCATGAGAAAAATTGGACTGAAGATTTCCTTTCTTTTAATACCCCTCTTGTCTTTGGGGGCAAGGTTATGCTGGCCTAATAATGTGAGTTTCTTTATGATTGATATTGATTCCTTCTAAAATATTTGGAAGAGTTTGCTGGTAAATTTAAATGGTGTTTTCTTTGGGTGAAGATTTGTAATTATGAAGCTAATTTCTTAATAGATTAATAGATACAGAATAATTCAAACTTCTTAAAATGCGGTATATCATTTTAGTTGTATTTTTAAGGTATTTAACCATTTCATTTAAATTTTCAAACCCATTGGCATAAAATCTTGGTAATATCTTTTTATTATTGTAGTACTATCTTACTATCATTTTTAGTGCTATCAATTTTTTTTAATTTCTGATACTAATAATGTGTGCCTTATATTTTTTCTTAATTATTCTTACCAGAGGTTTGTCAATTTTGTTAGCCTTTTCAAAGAACTTCTGGCTCTATTTCATTATTATTATTATTTGTTTTCTATTTCAGTGATTTCTGCTTTTATGTTTATTTTCTTCTACTTTCTTTGAATTTATTCCGCTGTTCTTTTCTTTACATACTGATACTGATGTTTAGATTTTTATCCTTTCTTCTTTTCCAAGAATTTAAGGGTATAAATTTCTCTATAAATATTGCTTTAGCTGCAATATATCAAGTTTTGATATTTGGCATTTTCATTATTAGATAATATTTTAATACTGATTTTTTACTTAATACAACTATGATCAGAAAATAAACTCTATGGTTTCAAGCCTTTGAAATTTGTTAAAAAGTGCTTATGTCTACGTACACGATGTTTTTTCTGAATGTGAAAAAATGTATATTCTTTAATTGGTAGGTAGAGTGTTCTACATATATTTCTCCTTTTTAATGTTATTTACTTTTTAATATTTTGAGACCATACTATTTGTATGCCTACATATAGCCATGCTTCTTTTTGTTAGTGTTTGCATATTTCTTTTTTTACACACTTTTTAATCTTTATGTGGCTTTATATTAATATTTAGATTGTACCTCACATAGTTAGCTTATAGTTTTCTTGTTTTAATAATCCAGTCTGATAATCTTTGTTTTTAAATTGAAGTAATTAGTCCTTTCACATTAATATAATCACTTTTATATTTGTGTTCAAGTCACCATCTTAATATGTTCTTTGTTTCACAGTTCTTTGTTCCTTAATTCTTTTTGTCATCAATTAATTAAATTTTTTATTATTCTATTTCCCCCTCTATCAGCTTAGTAGTTATTAGAATATACATAATTGATACTTTTAACCTCTCTGGATAAGGATTTGACATCATTTTAACTTCATTTATCCCATTCCCACTCTCCATGTTATTGTTTGTTGCCTTTTACTATAAGTCTACATATATTTTATTTTTCAAGCTTTTTGTTAGAGAGAATTCCCAATATACACAAAAATAGACTTGACAATGTAATGAATCCATATCCATCTCGCTGTTTTAATGATCATTAGCTCATGGCCAATCTTGTTCTATCTCTAACGCCATCCATTTTTCCTTTAACCATATTAATTTAAAACAAATCTCAAACATCAGATTTATTGTGACTATTTCAGTATGCATCTCTAAGAGATGAGTATGTTTTTTATAACATAAAACTATAGTATCATTATCAAACATACAAAAACAATAATGCCAGAATACCATCAAATACTCTGTAAATGCTCAAATTTCCCAATGTCTCAAATATCATAACTATTTTTTACAGGTATTTTAAAATCAAGATTCAAATAAATTCTGCACACTGTAATAGGTTGATGTGTCTTTTAAGGTTTATTATTTTTTCTCCTTAATCTTTTTTTTTCTATGCTATTTATTCATTGGAGCAAGTGGCTTGTTAGAACTGAAGTTTCCACTATCTGATTTTTGTTTCATGGTATTGTATTTTTAAAAGATGCTCCCTTGATGTAATCTCTGTTTGTTAGTAGTTAGAGTCAGAGGCTTGATCAGATTCAGGTTCTTCTGTTTGTTTTGTTTTGTTTTGTTTTGTTTTTGTTAAAACTATCTCATGGCTGGTGGTGTGTGTTCCTTCCTCGGGAGGCACACCATGTCTCATTGTCTTTTTGTAGCAGTCATGGCCATTTATGTTGAATGCCTGGATCCATTAATTCATTAGGATTAAAAAATAAGATTATGATTTTTTATTTGTTAATTGGGATACAATTATTAAGAGAAAATTCCCCTATCTATGCTTAGTAGTATAAAAGATGTGGGATAAATGCTTGATTTTTTACCTTAATGTAACATTTTTCAAAATAATAAATTGATTCAGTAACATTCTCCTTAGTAACCGATCGGTTATTATTATTAACATCATGAACTAATGGATTTAAAATATTTGGTATATTTCAATCTACTGCAGTTGCTATCCTAAAAAATGGTTAAATTGCTCCACCTTTGATTACAAGGAGTTAAACTCCACTAGATATTATTTTAATTATTTTAAACAATCTATATCCATTTATACTACTTATATATTTATCCTTTCTGGGGCTCTTTATGCCTTCCTGCATTTCCATGATTCCACCTGTGATCATTTTCCTCTGGCTGAAGAGCTCCTTTTAATAGTTTCAATGCAGATATGTTGCCAATTAATTCTCTTAGTTTTAATTTTTCTAAAAATATCTTTTTTTGACAAGTATATTCACTGGGTCTAAAATTCTAAATTGGCATTTTCTTTTGCCACTTTAAATATGTCATTCCACTGTTTTCTAGCTTCCATTGTTTAAAAACTTAGCTGTAAGACTAATTGATGTGCCTTTGAAAATGTCTCTTTTTTTCCTTTGGATGCTTTAAAGATTCCTTTATTTGTCTTCAGTTTTTAAGCAATTTTACTACAATATGCCTCCATATTTTATTTGATTCTCTTTGTTTATACAGTTTCTTGAATCTGAGGCTTGTCATCATTCATCAGCTTTGGAAAATTCTTCACCACTACTCTACAAATATTGCTTCTGCCCATTTTCCCTCTAATCTCATTTGAGGCCTCCAATTATCTGGCCCAGACCTTTGAAGTATCCCATATGTCTTTTATGAATTTTTCTTTATTTTTACATTCTTTTTTCTGCTCTGCACTTTAATCTGGGTATTTTCTAAGGACCTATCTTTTGGGTCACTAATCCTCTCTTCTGATGTGTCAAATCTGTTGTTAAACCCATCTACTGAGTTCTTAATTTCAGTTACTGTAATTTTAAGTTTCAAGTGATACATCTGATTCCTTTTATAGATTCTAGATTTCTGGTGAAATTCTCTGTCTCTTCTTGAACATATTAATCAGTTATTTGAAAGCCTGTCTCTCATAACTCCAATATCTCCATCACTTTTGAATCTACTACTTTTGACTATTCTTCTCCCTTGATTTTTGGTCATTTGTTCCTATTTCCTGGCATGCCTACTATTTTGTAGTGAATGACAGATACGTTGTTTATGGAAATTGTACAAGTTTTGAATTATGTTATCTTCCTCCCAAGATGACTTTATTTTCTTTTGGAAGGCAGGTAGAGTACAGGAAGATCATCTTGACCCAACTGAGGCTGGTCTATTTCCAGTTTGCCCTTATCCTAGGATGCAGTTTTTCAAGGGCTTCAATTAAAAACCTTGAGTGTTTACCAGGTTCCTCTCTTCTTGAAAGTCCAGAACTCTGCGAGACACTGTGAGACTGCCAAAATCTCTGCTTTGTCTTTTATTCTCCTAGCAAGTGTTTTTAGCTTTATATTTTGTTGTCTCTCCCTGCAAGTGTACAAGGCGGCCCCAAGGGACAACTCACTTCTCTGGGATCTTGATTCTTCAAGTCCTGGCTCTCTGGCTTGCCCTGAACCCCACTGGCCAGGAAAAAATTAAGCTATTTCCATTTTAGAAAATAAAATTTTAAGTTATGTTCCTTGTTTGTTGATGTATTCATGCTTTATTTTCCCTATTTTTAATATTTCCCTAATTTTTAATATTTTAAAAGTCATATTCTCATCATTTCAATATAATTACAAAGAAACACGTAGTAATGGAGAGAGCAAAAAAGCATTGACCTTCACTAGGCAATCAACCCTCAGATAATGTCAGGAAATCTGGAGCTTTCTCAAGTAGGAATATGGAATAGAAGAGAAGGGAGATGTGTTATTTATAACAGACAATACTCAGCAAAATTTTATTGCTCCGTGGGGAATCCAAAGCTTTTAAAGATGCTATTATTATTTGGAAGTCCTCCAGAGAGCACTAAGTATTAAAAATAGCACCTGTACTCTGCTAAGTCAAATCACCTGTTTATTACCCAGGGTGATGAAAATCATTTAATAAAATATTACAGACACTTGTTCAAAATCATGTACACAATTCATATGCTCAGAGAAGTAAAAGGGAATGTCTATGCCTGGCTCAACACATATTTGTTAAATGGATGAGTCAGATGGAGAGAGAGAGAGAAGTCACTGTTTTTTATTAAATTAATGACATCTAAGTTTTTAAATAGTCAAAATAAAACCTCTGTAGTAGTATCTTCTGTTTTTGCTTGCCCAGAATCCACATAAAATCTTAGCTTTGTATAATATAGCCATTGATTTTCTCCTTTAGAGAACCTTCTACCCCTCCTACCTTTGGAATACAAATACAGGAATGTAACTCAGGCCTGGCCAATCACTGTTCCATCCCATTGGCCAGAGTTATTGGTTCAGCAATGAGCATGGGCTCTAACTTATTCACACGAGACTCAGTACTTGGATTTTATGAAAACTACTGGAAAGAGAAACTCAGCTGGGTTGGTTAAACTAGCAGAATGAAAGGTTCTATGTAGTGATCACCACCATAAAAAGGCCTGCCTAAGAGTGAAGCCGCTACTGCCTAAAACTTTTCAGTTACATGAATCAAGAAATGTTCTTTGTTGCTTAAGCCAGTTTAGTAAGACTGGATTTCAGACCTGCAACCAGGAGTCCTTACTAATATAGCTGCATCTGAAAAGTGTGTAGCAGCAACCAAGTGTATCGACAAGCGTGATTAACCCTCAGCTTTCAGAACAAAACTCCAGCTGTTCATTGAAATTATGCAGTAGCATTAGGTATACTTTTTATATATGTGATAAAATTTACTCCAGTGCACTGGTGATGTTTTATTTTCCCACCTTCATGTGCACAATGCCCAAGATATGAGACCTGAAATATATCAATATATCAAATAACATATCTTCATTCTTAAAGTTCCAAAGTTAGATTATTATTGACATCTTCACTTGTTCCTCACAGAGATTAGTTATTTGAAGACGGAGCAAGTTATAAAAGGTTCCAAGAAAGAAGGAAATCTTTATGTGTTGCATGTTTTTAAAATTCTGTCAAAGCTTCAGCTTTGGCTGAACACTATAGTTGCTGATGGTAGCTGTAAGTGATATTCCTAGGAGAAAAGCTGCAAATTAAGTGAGAATTCCTCAGCATCTTTATTGTCCTTCAAGTGGACACAGATTCAAGCACGTGCACATACTGAGGATCACACATTTCTACTCATGGCATTTAATTAGGAGTAAAGCAAAATGTGCAAGGCCAGAATTTTAAATATTAGTTTAATAACCTTTATGCACCTAATTTCTGAATGATTTTCTTCCTCTCTGGAGAGTCATCTAATGTCAAACAGTGGTATTAAGGTGAAATTAAGGTGAGTCATGGTGACTGAAAAGCCACAAGGCAGGCACATGTCAGAATTATTAATTTTTAGAAATATGTGAAATACTCCCTTCCCTAAAAATATGCTCTGCCAATGTATGTTGAACTTTGAAGTGTGGCTTTATTTCCCTCATTCATAACTAATCACTGTCGCCAGGAAGAACAGATTGAAGAGAGAAAGATTTCAAGAAAAGTATAGCCATTTCAAAACCCCGAAATAAATGAGAAGTCAAAAGAAAAATGACAAGTTTGTTGGCTATTTAAAGTAAAATTTTCAGTGTGCCAATCATGGCTGATGCCATGTTTTGCCCATGCCAAAATTCATCAAGGCAATGGTTTTCCAACTTTTTTAAAAATATGACTCAGAGTGGAAAGTACTTTTATATCTATCTATCTGTAATATGGCCATGTATGTAACATACACATACAAATACAAACCCTTATCATATTAAATGAACTCTGATATTTTCTATTCTATTTCATTGCACTAAAACCAAATACTGATCACAAACCCCTAAATTGTTTTCACAACCCACCAATAGCTTACGACTTGATATAAAGCACACGATTTTACATAACAGGATTATATTGCACACCTTAGGCTGAGAGAATTACACATATTCAAATCGTTACCAACACTGATTTCAGATTAACACTTTTATGAAATCAAATCAACTCTATCTACACAGTGGATATTCTTAGACTGTTCATTAACTCCACCAAATATTTTCATAAAGCATTTGAAGTGAGATGTTTCATTCAGAATGATGTCTCTCAGTGTATTTTGAAACAACCCAATGTAGGCTCACCTCCGGATCCAAAGATGGTATCTTTTTTTTTTTTAAACTGGATGTCTCTATAAAAGACAGCGAAACACAATGCCATGGGTTGATATTCTAATATAACAAAGAGGTACTCACATTATTGGCTGTTTTACCTACTGTTTCCATGAAGAAAATGTTTTCGTAATGAACCCTAGAGGAGGACACTGATTTGATCAATGAAAAATGTGACATATACAATAAAATACTCCTCATTCCACACCTTAGCTTTGTAATAGCCACCGTGTATAATAATATCATTTGGCTCCCCAGAGCTTCTTAAAACTCAGACCTCATTTCTCCTCTCCCCAGCATTTTCTTTTACCCCAGCAGCACGGGCAGCAAAGGAACATTCCTTGCCACATTCACTATTAACTGAAAATTCCAGTGCTCTGAATGCCTCTTTTTCGCCATTTTTAAAAAGTGACCTGAATTTCTATTAAAGGGATCTCCTTTATTAACTCCTGCCTACGAATTTATACATTGGGATGTTTGAAAGGAAACCCTGCAGGGAAGAAATCGGACATGTTGTTCATCGTCAACGTGACAGTGTGATGACGGCTGTGTGGGTTTCCTGTTGACTCCCATGTCACATTTGCTAAATTACTGCTGAGACCACAGGATACACCCAGCTTATGAAATTTCTTGTCTTCTTTCTGCTTCACAGATCATTCATAATCACAACGGGGAAAAAAAATGAGAAAATCATGTAAGCTCATTTCCACTGTTGCTGAAAGCAGAAGTAAATGGCATGATTATAAGAGGTAAGAGTGCACCTGGGGGGTGAAAAGCGGCAAATGTCACAGGGTGGCTGGTTCAGCATTCTGACCAAAAGGGGCCAGTCTGAACCCTGGGGTTCAGTCGGTGTGGTTTTCTCAAATTTGTCCTTAAATGTTGAAATTTATCATACTTATGCTCAGCCACCCTTAAAATGCTTGAGTGTATGGGTGTGTGTGAAATAGAAATAAAACTTAGAGAGCTGTTGTCTGGATTGAATGAACAAGCAAATGTGCTCAGCTTCCAAAATAATTGTAGGTGCTATAATCATTCCAAAAGGGTGTGCTGAGCAGTCAGGATGCTGGCAACCTCTATTAAGGGAGTCATCGCTAGCCATATTTCTTAGCACAATTTTGGAAGGAGGCATGAGGCTGGCACAGAAAAACCTTGCCAGAAATCCCTATTCTTTAATTTTACGCTCTTTAATTCTTTTGTTACTTTGTTGCCGTATAGGCAAGTGAAAAATCTGGAACGAGAAGAAGGGTTAAAGGAGGAGAGAGAGATAAAGTGTGACTCTTGTTCAAGTTTGTAGATGTCCTGTCAGTTAATATCTGGGCAATAATCAGCCAAGCGCCTTCCTGGAGCAGGTCCTTAAAGCATCCAAGATGGAGAGAGTAGAGACAAGCAGTCCTGGGGTGGGTAGGACAGCACTGCTCAAACTTCAGTGCAGCTACAATCCACTGTGTGATGCTACCTCCATGTTTGTACCCCAGTAATATTTTGAAATTTAAAAAAAAGTATTAGAAACAGACTAAACTTAAAAAAATCAGAGAAGTATGATTTAATTATTCTCAATTTGTTCAGATTTGTCATGCCTTAAAACAAAATTTTCTTTTTTTTTTTCCTGGTTTTTTTTTATTTCAGCATATTATGGGAGTACAAAAGTTTAGGTTATGTATATTTCCCTTGCCCCTCCACCGCACCGAGTCAGAGCTTCAAGCATGTCCATTCCCCAGACAGTGCGCATCACACTCATTATGTTTTCTATAAGTGTGCAAAACTATTGTACTAATTTATTAAAATGAGAAATATTCATCAAATAAAATTCTAACTTCAATATAAAAAACAATGTCGATTGTGATTCTGGAATGGGGATCTGGATTCTGCATCACCTAGGGATCTTGTTAAAACGTCAATTCTGAGTGTGGGGTGGGGCCTCAGATTCTGCATTTCTGCTCTTAGGGGAACCTAAGCCCTCCTGTCCCACTATCTGGGACAGTGGCCTATCCTTGGCCTTTTTCTTTACAGGGATTTCACCTGGCTCCTTCTCCTTTCTAAAGTGCTTGCAATAGAGAGAAATAAAACATGGCATAGTTGAAAAAGCACTGGCTGTAGAATCAGACAAACTCCAGTTGGATGCCACTTAGTTGCAATCTGTGTGACTGGAGGTGAGTTTTTTAAACCCCTCTGAGTTCACTTTCTCCATCTATAAACTGGCCAGCCTAACTTGTTACAAGGAAAGAATGAGATCATGTGCATAATCTCTGGTAAGTCTATATAAGGAAGGAATGAACGAACAGTCTAAAGCATAACAGTTCTATCTACAGGTAATAAAAAGGAGGTGGGGTGCTACAATGTTTAAGTATACCTTACTTTTTCTTAATACTGTGATTTTGGCTCTTTCTTGAATCGACAACTGTGAGGTGTATAGAATTCTAAACACATTAAGCCAAACATCTCTTCCCATTGCCAATCCTTTCCTGACTCCAGAAAGACAGTCTCTCATCATGCTTTTAGTAATGGCAGAATCGAAAGCAGATCAGGTTTTTAAAAATATTCCTTGCTCTATGTGATGGTAAAAATACTCCTGATAATTTTTTTGCTCCCTCTTAATTCAGTTCCTAGACTTGCTCTCCTGGACTTCTCTAGCTCCTCCTTCCAATGACAGATTCTGCTTGTTCTCAAGCTGCCCTGTCCCTTCCCGTCTCTCTTCTCCAGCCAGAAGTCAGGCTCCCCTTTGATCCTCATTCCCACATTGTCCAGCTGGTGAATCTGACTTTCTTTAGGGGAATCTAGAAGAACCTCTGAGTTAACCAGTGGAATGAAGGGGAAAACAGCTAATGCCAGCCTTCCCTGACCCTCCACTATCAGCAGAGTAAACCAAGCACTCGAAACTCAGGGTTTAATAAAAAGGGAAAAGGAAACAGAGGTATTTTATTGAGTATAATGGAAGAAAATTGTGAAACAGTGACCACAGCTGCCATGTCCTGCCTCCCCTAACTGCACTGGCAATTCTCCAGGACAGATGGGGCTGGCAGTAGATGGGTGTTGTAACTCCCATGGCCTTGACCCTCCTGGGCCCCTGTCCTGAGTTCTGTTTAAGTGATACTAAAGAACTTGGGGTATCATCAGAGCAGAAAGGATGTGGCAACTACAGAAGTGCCAACTCATGACAAGAATCATTGAATATCAGGAACTCCTGCCCCTGCCATCATCTCCTCTGTCCCTGGACCTGCACCCCACTGGCCTCCCTCCTCCAAGCTGTCACACCACAAGTGGGGTCTGCTGCCCATTGGCGTATCTTCATTTCAGACTGAATCAGAGGAATGAATTATTATGGGCTCATCTGTCTTATTAGACTAATCCACGTGATACTGCCATATTTGTGGCTCGAATATTGGCAATTTCATGATTCAACTTCATATCCTGTTTAGAGAAATGAAGTTTCACTGTTACAAAAAAATTAAACCATTTCTATGGCTGAGCTATGCTGACCAGAACAAAGTTATCTCAAATTCATCTACTCAAAGGCTACATATTTTAAACCGAAACATACTGAGTATAGTCCTTACTCCTACTTTCCATTTGTCTAAGGCAAGATAAATTCAGCAAAATTCTTTAGAAAACATCCCATCTCAAGCAGCAACTATCAGTCAAACAACACAGAATCACATGCATTTGCTCTGTAAGAGGCATCAGAAGGATATAAAAATAAACAAAACATCATTTCTGCCCCTAAGGAGTAACTAAGAAGAGAGAAAAATGCAAAAAGGTAAAAAATGAAGCAACAATATGAGAAATGTCACAAGACAGACCATGATCATATGCTAAATGAGTGGAATAGAAAATAAGTGCAGTGAGTCGAAAGGCAGGAGCAATCACCTACAATCTGATTTGAGCCACTTTCCATCTAATTTAGCTCATCAATCACCTCACCCTCCCACCTACTTACTGTAGGAAGTTATCACAGAAAATGAAAATCGCCTCTCTGCCTACTCGTAACTCCCAGACGATGGTCTCAGAGATGTATGCACAGTAGGTCTCAGGCCACTCCCTCTCATTTACTGGGTCCATCTCAGGAAAAGATAGGAGAATGGGGACATTTACGCTGGACACTTTCCTCCAAATGAAGTCAGCACGACACAGGAGAGGGCAAACAATCTAATGGCATGTGCCTTAGCAGCAACTGCAGCCACCTAGTAGCCCAGCACTTTTCCTGACTCTGTAGTCCCTCTTGATTCTGAATTTCAACCTTTCTGAGCAGTTGCCAATAATCAAAAATGGATGTACATGTAAGTATATTATAATCACCTATTTAGGTACAAATGAGGCTGCGTTAACACCCCACAGAGACTGCCTGCTGGCTACTTTGGCGACTCCCTGCATGCTCTCATTCGCAGACCCTCCCATGGTACCCTTCTCTGCCTGTCTGCTGAGGTCCCCCACTTGCGGCTGGTGCCTAGCCATGGGCCCTGTCCTCATGTCCTCTAGGAAAAGCGTGCTTTCTTTCCCAGGAAGCCACAGCCAGGTGTCCTGCAAGGTAGCAGCAGTCTGGTTGCCTCAGTGCTTGCAGCAGGAAAGCTGCATTGGAATGTTCCATGCAGAAATGCAGGTAATGTCACTATCGCCTGGGCCTAAGGAAGGTTTGCTCATGCCCCAAAGAAACATCTCTGATTAGGCCCTGTCTCTTACCTTCCACATCTAATCATGAGAAAGATCTGTCAGTTTTATCTACAAAATGTCCCTTGAGTCCTCCCCTTCTCTCCATTCTCAGCAGATATCCTGTGGGTTAGATAGTAACACTATCACCTCTTATGTGGGCCCATCCCAGAACTCCTAATGTGTGGTTTCCACTCTTGCCCTTCCAATACATTCTGGACGTAGCAGCAAGGGGGATCTTGTAGAAACGCTAAATGGATCATATCTTTGGGGCTTTAAAGCCTTTGGTGTCTTCCTGTTATACTTGGGATAAAGTCTCAACTCTTTGCCCTGGCCTACAAGGCCAGTTGGCACCTGGCCTCAGCCTCTCTCTGCAGAAGCCGTCCAGTCGGGGTGGGATGAGAGACGACTCTAAGGTCCACTCCTTACCCTGAGAAGCCTGGGTCAGAATTCCAGGGCCTCTGCTCACCATGTGCACTGTATAGCTTTGGGACAGCTACTTAGCCCCCCTACACTTCAGTTTCCTCACCTGCAATGCTACACATCTCACTGGATTGTTACGGGAAGTAAAGTGAGTTCCTGCATGGAAAGTGCTAAGAACAGTGTCAGTCCTCAGAAAGCTCCTCACTTTCTCAAACACATCTTTCCCACCTCGGGCCCTTCCATCCCCTGTGTTCTCTGCCTGGGATGCTCCTGCTCCTTCTCGCCAACTCTGTGGATGGCCATCTCCTCCCCTTGCTTTTATCACTTCCACAGCAAGGCCTTCCCTGACCAACAGACCCCAGTGGGGGACTCCACCCCTCGCTCTCTTATTCTCCATTGCAACTCTCTTTCCTTCATAGCCCTCACCTGCATGCTATGAAGAACTGCAATTATTTCCTTTCTTTGGCTATTCACTTGCCTACTATTATCTTTCTCTGCCATGAGATTTTTTATTTCAAGATATTAAGGGGGTACAAATGTTTTTGGTTACATAGATCACGTTTATAACGACTGAATCACAGTTATAGGTGTGTCCATCACCCGAATAGTGTCCACTGTACCTATTAGGTAGGTTTTTGCCCCTTCCCCTCCTCCTTCTTCCCCTCTGCTTGATTTCCACTGAGTTTTACTTCCCTCTATGCACATGTATGCTCATTGGTTAGTTCCAATGTAATAATGAGCACATGTGGTGTTTGTTTTTCCAACCCTGAGATACTATACTTTGGAGAATGGTCTCCAGTTCCATCCAAATTGTTGCAAAAGGCATTAGTTCATCCTTTTTATGGCTGAGTAGTACTCCCACGTATACATATACCACATTTTGTTAATCCATTCATGAATTATGGGCACTTGAGTTGATTCCACATCTTTACAATTGTGAATTGTACTGCTATAAATGTTCAAGTGCAGGTGTCTTTTCGATAGAAAGATTTTTTTTTTTCCTTTGGGTAGATACTCAGTAGTGGGACCCACAAGACTTTAATCTTTTTATAAGGACTTGGACCACATTTATCTTGTTTACCATTGAATTCCCAGAACCAAGATCATTGCCTTGACCCAGGGATCCTCCATTAAGTTCTGTTACTATTTAACTCATGAAAAGCAAGAAAATAAATCAGTCTTACTGAGTCCCTCATCTGATGGTCCATTTGGCTTTCACTTATTAATATAATCTTCTCTTTCCCTGGAGCTCGGATCAACTCTCCAGGCCTGGGATGCACAACAGACTCTAGGGTTGGCCTGTTCATGGCTTGAGCTCTCTCATCCCCCTGAAAGTACATATAAGCATCCCTTCAAGGCCTCCCCTTCCCCTCAGGGAGACATATAGCAAAGCAGACTCTGAATGCTCCTTTTGGCTATCCAACTTACCCTCTCCCTGTGTGTGTGTGAGCAGCATACACATTTACTTGTATGTTTAGATGCTGGCTTAGCCCAGATTCCAGAGAAAGCACAGCCTAAGGCAAAATCTTACATGCTCCTAACTTATTAGAATGTGCCATCCAGGGAAGTAAGAGGGAGAGAAGAAAACAAGGCAAGGACAGGGGACAAGCAGATACAAGGGTACATTTCTGACCTGGCCACCCCTGTTATTAAGCACAACTGATTGTCAGATCTCCCTGACCCATCTTCAGAGAAAAACCACGAGAATGACAGCTCCTTTGCACAGTACGTCAGGGTAAGAAGCGAGCTGAATGTTATCCACTCCCTGGCCATTTATACTTTCAGGTTGCACATACATACAGGCTGCAACATCTAGTACATCTCAGGCCTCAATGGCAATAGAGTCTTCCCTGGGGGAGGTGAGAGGCTGGTTTGAGAGACTACAAGCCGTCACTGTAACAGCCTTCAACCATTAGTGACAACAGTGTCAGCAGCATTAGTGACCTGACTCTGTAACTGGGAGAGCAGCACACACTGGGCAAGCATACAGATCAGGAGTGGGGCCTAACCTTGAGTCTAGTACGGATGAATAAGAAGGTGATGACTGTCTGCATGTATTGTTCAAAAATGGTCAGCATGGACATACAGGCTCACCGTTCCTGAAGCTTACACTCATGGCATACATCTCAAAAGTTTTAACAGTACTTTTTCTGGCTGAGCCTAGGTACAGCCTCTAAATCCTTCTCAATACAGAGCTGTAAACAGCCACTACATTCAATGAGACTTGATATATCTCCAGGAGAGAATTTTGCAATAAAAAAGTTCCTTCCTATATATTAACTCATTTGATCTCTGCAAATTTGCAAGATTCAGTGGGGAAGGGTAAGTAATCTGTGCTCTACATACGGGCAGCAGAGACTTGGAGAGAGTGGGTGGTAGGAAGACAGTCACACGCTTCAGAGCACAGATGAAAACCAAAACTTTCCGACATCTGACTAAATGTAACACCTAATATGCACAAGACCATAAACACACACTGCAACCAAAATTTCCAAGAATCATATAATAATTTTGTTAATTTAACAGGAGGATAAATAATATGTTTCTTAAGTCTTGTTCTCCTCATTTATGTTTTTTAAAACATACATTGTTAGACAGAAACAAGACTCTAGAAAAGAGAGTCACAACAAGAATGCAAATGAAGATAACATAAGACAGAATTTAAAAAAAAAAAATCATTCCTGGAATGATAAAGACAAAACCATAGTATCCAGCTAATGAAAATGATCAATTTCAGAAAGTGGAAAATCCACAAATGGGAAGTCCTTCAACAGCATCTTCCATCCAACCCAGCTCCATAGCTTGGAAAGCCAGTGTCTGTGGATCTCCTTGATATTGCAGGAAAAGAAGATGTCATCCAAAGGACAGCTTTTCCAGAAATCAAATTCTGTGTACATCTTAGCATAATAGCTCTCATCATTCTGCATTTGATGCCAGTTTTGCAGATTTAACATCTCAAAATGATACATGCCCAATTCACAGAGTAAAACTTATTTCATGTAAAGCAGTTCTGATCTGGGAGAAAAATGTTCCATTGTGGTGTTATTAGGAGTCAGTCTACCAATGTTCTTCTTAAGCTTTGACACTAATTACAGGGAAAATGCATCATTATTTCTACTGACCCTCCATTCCACCCCCACCCACGAAATATACCCACTCAAACGTTCAGAGCTTTGCATACGAATCTTAATAATTTGTCATCCAATACTTGGCAAGTGAAATGTGCTATCATATGGCATTGAGAATGTTTGAAACTCTGGCTTAAACTTCGTGGGGCTGATATTTAAGCCTTAATGAGGACCTTTTATAGGCGGAGAACTGTGCTAAGAACTTAAATAGATGCAGAAATGAACAAAATACTGCCCCTTCCCTTTAAAGTATCAAGTTCCAAACTAAAGGATATAACTGAAAAGTGGGTTATAAAATCAAATTAGGAAATTGTAACCAGAATTTTTTAAAATAACTAAAATAGAATTGAATAGAAAACAGTAGCATATATCTCAAATAGTAAGAATGGGTATAGTTTCATGAAGGATGTGTGTGTGTGTGTGTGTGTGTGTGTGTGTGTGTGTGTGTGTGTGTGTGTAAATGTATTTCTTACTGTGGATGATCTAATAGTTGGAAAGTCAAAGTTTTCCACAGGGGGAAAATCATCATTCAAACACATAACGATAAAAATTTATGCATGGAGAATCCCTAGAGCGATGCATAATCAGCATCCGATGTGCATATAGGATGGCAGAGATTAGTACTAATGAGGCTTGACTTTCAGGCAGCGGTGAGAACCCAGAGCCCATATTCATCATTCTACACACAGCTCAAAAACCACCGTATGTGCTGCCATCACTGCAAAACATAATCCAAGTTCATGAATATGGCCTTCCAGACCTTCAAGCTTATTTCCCACTACTTATCACTCCCATCCCACCCTCTTGATACCATACCACTGCTATAATTCTTTTTGCCATTTCTTAAATAGGTTCTGGGTTTTTCTACTTGTGGATCCTTTCACAAGTTTTCCCCTTATACTAGAATTTCTTTCCTTCCTTAAGTCACCACTCAAGTTACATACTCATAGTGGTCAGATTTTGTTTTGTCTCTTCAGCAAACTACCCCATCCACGTTTTGGTAACAGTCTGTTTCCTTTGAGAAACTCCCTGAAATTTCATGTGTTCCTGGTGGCGTTGTCAATCATAATGTCATATTGTCTGCGGCCACAGGAGAAGTCATCTGACGAACATATAGTGTGGGACCTAGGGCAGACACTTGTAATCCGTCTCTGGGGTACAGACACAGTTGCAATTCCCACTCTATATTGCAACAATCATCTTCAAAGTTTAATGAGCATAATAGTCACCTGGAATGCCTCTTAAACCAGATTGTTTGGTTTCATCCCCAGAGTTTCTGATTGAATAAACCTGAAGTGTAGCCCAAGATTCTGCATTTCAAATAAATTCCCAGGCTTACTAGTTCCCTACTGTTGCTATAAGAAATGACCACAAGCTTAGTGGCTTAAAACAACACAAATTTATCTTCTTACAGTTCTGGAGGTCAGAAGTCCAAAATAAGTCTTAAGGGGCTACTATCAAGGTGTTGGCAGGGCTGGTTCCTTCTGGAAGCTCCAGGGTAGAATCCACTTTCAGCTTCTAGAGGTCACCTGCATTCCTTGGCTCATGGCCCCTTTCACACATCACTCCAACCTCCTGCTGCTGTCATCATAACTCCTACAACTAACTCTGATATTATGTGCCCCTCCTATAAGGACTCTTGTGATCCTATTGGGCCTACTAACTTGATCACATCTGCAAAATACCTTTTGCCATAAGAGGTAACATTCCGAGGATTAGGATGTGGACAACTTTGAGGGACCCATTATTCAGTCTACTGTACCTGGTGATGTTGATTCTGAAGGTCTTGGGCCCACACTTTGAAAACCATTTAATTACTGTCACCATCAAAACGAGCCTTGTATTTTAATTACTCTTTAATGTGTCTGCCTCCCACTAGATTCAGAATGTGCTGAGAGCTGGATTAGATCTTGGCTTTTTTTTGTTTTTAATTGCTTTAATTCTACTTATACTCCTTTCTTAATACTGGTAAATATATCTTTCAGTTAAATTATGGGGACAGGGGAACAAACCGAAATGCAAATAGAAAAGAAAATTGTGAAGCTAGTACTCCGAGGTGGAAAGAGATTGGTTAATAGGAATCATCTGGATTCTTAACTGTTCAACAATAAATCTTTCTGCTTAATTACGCTCCCAAGTTTCAAATTTCTCTATTGCTGACTACTAGGTACTGCCATTTTGATGCCTTCCCCCAGATAGTTCTCATTTTTCTCAAACCAAATTTGTGTACCTGCTCAGGCCCACCCAGAGCTCCATCTCATGGGCTCCAGATCTCAGAGATGGCTTCACCGCACACTCAAGCTTTCAAGTCAGAAATCTCATCAGCATCAGAGGATTCAGCTGAGATTTATTATACCATAGGTATGCACCTGGCAATGTTCTGAGTTCCCTACAGGCACTTATTAATTCTTTTCATTTTTGTTTTGTTCATTTCTTTATATCTCCCATAGCACCTTGCATACAGCATGCACTCTGTAAGTCCACATTGCCTGGTTCATTCAGTAGACCATAAGCTGCTGAGGTCAGAGACTGGGTCTTATTCATCATATTTTTGCAAGCATGAAATTAAGTGACTGGTACCTCACATGGCATTTGCAGTAAAATGTTAGAGACACCAGACCATATGTGAGCAGTAGGAAATATGTTAGTCAAGTTGAGGTGGGGGGCGTCTGATGTGAAATTGATGTGAAAAGCAGACAGAACTTAAACATGATATACGGCAGCTCAGAGCTACTGCAAAATCCTGAACAAGAGCATAAAGCTAAAATCATTTTATATAACCATATCAGTAAGTCCACAGTTTAGCTTAGAAGCAACAAAGACCAAAGGCTTTCCAGGAGGTATGATTCTTCAAAGGGATTGAAATTGGGTCTATCAAGTTCTCTTCTAGCCTCCTGACTCTAGGTATTGAGGTATTTGTCCTTTGTTCTTGGTGATTTACCATATCTGATTATAACTGTTAGAATTCAAACATTAGGCTCTGCCTTCTTTTCCATCAGGATTCTAAAATCAATATCTTCACTACCGCACTTATTCCCAGGATTAATTTATGAAATTGTGTGATGTGCTTTGAAGACTGAAGGCTTCTTAGAGAGAGAGGGAATGTCACCTTGTACTATCATCCCCATGTATTAAACAGTGATTTCTTTAAAAATCAAGAGTTTGTTGGTTGAGATGCTATTAAATCTTAACCTATAAAAGCAATACAACATCATTTCGATGGTAGAGAAGGTAAACTTCAAATATAGTGGATGAGAATTGTTACAAATAAGAGAAAAACGTGTAATCTAATATTTTAACCATTCAGTTATATGCAACATGAAAATAAATCCTTAGAAAGAGTAAGTTTTAGCACTTGCTCTGATTATATGATAGAGCACCTAACTTGTGCCAAGGACTGTGCAATACAGTGTAGAACAAAAAAATCCTTACCTGGATGGGGCTGACAATCTAGTGGAGAGAACAGACACTAAACAAACAATTACAAATAATTAATAAATCATTAGAGGAGGACAAAATAAAAAGAAGCCATTCCAGGAGCAATAGGAGCACAGAATTGAGCATGGAGCATATCTGGGAAACCAGGAGGTTCTGCAGAGGAGATGATATTCCATCTGGTTCTTAAGGATCAGTGAGAGCTGACCGGCAGCACAGAGGGGAAAGAAACTTCCAGCAAGTGATCGACATGATACAGGAAGGAGGAGTGGCAAAGGATGAGCTGGGGACACAGAGGCCTGTTCAAGAATGTTGAGTCTTGACAAGGTCAATGGGGAAGAGCTGACATATTTCTTTGAGCTCAATGTCTCAGCATTTTGCATGTGCAGTCTCCTAGTTCTAGACAATTCTCTAGAGATCAAGCTGTTCTTTATGAAACTGAGTATACTGAAGAGAGCCTACAGAATCTTCAGCTCAATACATGGTTTAGAATGTAACCATGATTGTAAATGATACTTGATAAAGTTTTTGCAAATGGGCATGACTTTCTTAAAGGAATTTAAGATAATCTGGTCACTGGGTAGAGACATGACAAATGTTTTCCCATTGAAGTCTTTGGTTTACAGATCCACCAGCAGTGTCGGAAAGAAACATTTGTATTTTAAGGTGTTTTTTCCTAAGTTTGTTGCGAAGTGCTTATAGAG
This sequence comes from Lemur catta, assembly GCF_020740605.2. Taxonomy (NCBI): domain Eukaryota; kingdom Metazoa; phylum Chordata; class Mammalia; order Primates; family Lemuridae; genus Lemur; species Lemur catta. The sequence goes on along the minus strand of NC_059145.1, from coordinate 29,852,093 downwards.
ACTTTAATAAAGCTCTTACTCCATACGAGACATTCTGCTGAGAGTTCTACATAAATCTCTCATATAACCTTCAAATCAATTATTATTCTCAGTTTACCTAAGTGTCAACAGATGTTTAGAAAGGTTAGGAACTCTTTGAAGATCACACAGCAAGTTAGCAGTGAGGCTCTTAACCTCTCCCCATTGATATTTGAGAAAACGCTGCTTATGCTAAATTCTGACTATTTTTTGCTGCAGCGGGTTAAGGGTGCTTTTTGACTCTTTTTTGTTTCCCTTTGAATTGCCACCTAATGGTTATTGCTATAGTGTTTAATAAGCAATGTATTATCCCTGGGCATTGGAATTAATATCATTACTCAGAGACGGTAAACAGAAGTTTGCATTTGTGCACTGCCTGGAGGTGGAAGCATCAATAAAAGCCTGAGGTGGGAGGAAGAGATGAATGTGCAGGCTTGAATCAGAGGCAAGGGATGCAATTTGATGTGGGGTAATAAGAAATTCTGCCTAGGCCAGCAGAGAAACACAATCCTTTACCACTCCTAGCCTGAACTGCACCGTTACATTTCTCCTAGCGCTGCTCTTCTTTCCTCCACAAAAGTCCCAGCCCTGCCCATCACACCCACAACCCCTGTGCACACCCTAGGGTGCCTGCCATGCAATATTCTAGGAGAAATGTGCTGCAAGTCTCTTTGACAAAGCCTGCTCAGGGACCAGAAATTTTTATCTATATGCTGGAACTAAAGATATTTAAATTAAAGATTCCCTACCAAATTCAACAACAGCTAAGAGAGTGGTGAATGTGAACTTAGAGTGGGCTCCAGCCTTCCAAATGGCAAAGCAACCACTTGTTATTTACAATAAGATAAGGAGCAGCTTGTTACTAAAGGTATCCCCATGTTAACCCCATGCATTGAGCAGAACAAAGGATCGTTAATGGTTCCTAGGCTTGTCATGTTAGAATGGGATGGCAGTGATTAAAGAACATCTAGATACGCTTTTCTTGTGACATTTCTTATTTTTAAACTGCAGTATAAAAAAATATGTGTTGATTTTTATGATTTGTGTCACATGCTATGCTCCAGGGCTGGACAGGAAACAGTGTCCCCACTCCAGTATTTCATAATGAGCAATAAACAAACAATAAACAATGACAACAAGAAAGGAACCACTTTCCAGGATCATATGATTAGCTCTGACATTTGGGAAATTGTTTCATTGCCAGAAGTCAATTCCTGCGATCGCAAGCATCTTCCGCACAGAAAATTAATAATGTGCTCAGCTCTCCTCCCGCTTTCATTTTATTATATGAAGATTGGACCTCCCCTCAAGCATGTAAAGTCATATTTTAAATGTAATATTTTCTTTCTTTATAAAACACATAAGGAAATGTCCTATAGAGTCTCAGAGATCTTTGGAAACATACATTTATCCCTTCCTTTGTTTATGCAACCAGTATCTGTTGAGCACCTACTAAGTGCCAGGCACTTTTCCAAAGTGAACATGACAATTGGGTAAAACAGACAATGAATAAATAACACTGTAAATGAACAAAATAAGTTTAGGAATAGTAAGTGGTAGGAAGGAAATAAGGCAATGTGATAGATATGTCCTTCCTAATGGGGGCGGGGCGGAGGGGGTGTCAGATGACTGTCCAGGAAGGTGAAATGTGAGCTGAGAGTGGAATGACAAGAAGGAGCCAACCATGCAAAGATCTGGAGAAGACCATTCTGGGCATGAGGAATGGCCAATGCAAAGGCCCAGTGCCAGGAACAAGCCTGGCTTGTTGAAGAACAGATGGAGCTCAATGACGAGAGGGCATCGAGGAGGGCGGTGGATGGGGGATGAGGTCAGGGAGGGGCCGGGGTGGATCAGGCTGGGCCCTGCAGGCATGGAGAGGATTTAGGATTTTACATTAATGACAAGGGGAAGGCACTGAAGGTTTAAAGCCAGGGAATTATGGGTTCTAAGTGACATTTTAAAAAATTACAGCTGTTGTTTGTCATGGGGGAAGAGAATGGACAAAACTGTTTTCCACTCAAAGATGTCATTTCCTTATACATCCAAAGGCCCTGTCTCCAATCAGTATGTGTAGTGATTAAGAACACAGTGCTAGTCACAAAATCTAGGTTTGAATCTTTGCTTTGCCATTAATATGCTATGTGACCTTAGCTTCTGCATGTAAAAAAAAGTAATAATAATTCTTTCCAAGGTCATGGTGAAAATTAAATGAGACATTACACATAATATAGAGTACTGCTAGTGCCTGGCACATGGCACATGTTGAATGAATATAAGCTCTCGTAGTTGTTATTATTATTATTAAAATTAAGAAGAAGAAAGAGAAAGATGAGGTGAAGTGCCAAGCAATTACCCAGATCATTTAGGCTAAAATATAAACCTATGGGAGACAGTTTGGAGGTTTCCCTGAGCTTACAGTGTCTCTGTGCTCCAGGTCCCTGGATAAAGGTCACTTCTCTCATGTCCTGAGCATGGTAGAATCTGGACCAAAACACAATTTTAGAAAAACTGGAAACCATCCAAATGCTCATTAAAAGGAATATGAGTCAATAAAATGTGGTCTGTTCATGCAATGAAATGCGGCATGGAAGCAGAAAAGAACGAACTACTTACTGGAACTCCAAATACCATGGATGCATCTCACAAATATGGCGACTGAAAAAAGCAAGACAGGGCAGACTACCTGCTGTGTGATTCCATTTAGATGAAGTTCAAGAACAGGTAAAACTAATTGGTGCTGACAGCTATCAAAATAGTAGTAACCTCTTGAGGGAGTATATTTGGAAAACATTTGGAGGAGGCACAAGGGAGCCTGCCAGGGTGCTTAAAAATGTTCTAAAACTTGATCTAGATGGTAGTTACGTGGGGATATACATATGAAAAACTGTCATCAAGCTATATACATAAATTAGCATACTTTATAAACTTTTGCTGATGTATGTATGTTATACCTTAATATCATTAAATATACCATTTCAGAGTTAACTACTTAACAACTAACTAAATAAATGGTGACTGCTCTCTTCAGGAAAACGGTAACCTCAGGACCATTCGGGGGCCTGTTCACCTCCAAGGCTGCTTCCCCCTTTCTAGGTTAAACATCCCTCCCCATAGTCAGCCACAGGAAAGACAAGGAGCCACAGGCACCCAGGAAGGAAAAGCTCAGTTTAGTAGCAGGACAGCCAGGAAGCATGTTGAACGGGGGCCATGACCAACTCCTCAAAAACCACTCTGGCGGTTGCCAGCACCTGCTTAGCAGCTTACCTTTCATTTGTGCTGAATTTGTCTGCATTAAATGAAAGCTCAGGGGGGCGGGGGGGAGGGGGGCAGGATCACTTCTTTTCTATATTAGAAATATACCTCAAGTACCTGTGTGCTCTATAAAGAATAAAAATAACAACAGGAGGCTGTGGAACAACTAAAGTGTGGAGCATGTGTTTAAACAGCACTTTCTGGCATTTCAATAAAGGAAACTCAGAGGGCTTCCAGCATAAGAAAAGAATCCGAATGGATTCATTTTCCTGATAGAGCAACCCCCGACCCACAATGCAAAAGTCATTAAGTCTCATCGCGTGGCATTAAAAAATGCTTTTAAGCTCAGATCAGCCGAAAATGTGCCCAGGGCAAATTTTTATGACCATATCATCACAATCTGAAATTCAAATCGGTGAACTAGCTAGAAATACATGCTCACTAGAATGGTTCAGGGTTTTTCTGCATCTATCTCAGTGAAAAATGAGAGCAAAGGAAACCTTATTTTCCTGGAAAAACACTATCAAATAATAAAATAATTCAGGACCAGTTTTCACAAAGTAATAACAGGCCATACATAATTGATTGCCTTTAGTCTTCATCTCTGGGTATTACAAATCACAGTTACTAGCCTAGTGAACAAACTTTCATTCTGGATTCAGGCTGTCCATTTTGACACTGTCTGAAACTACTTTAGCACCTTTATTGCATTCTTTACGGCATTGTTTTTTAGTCACTTCTTTAGCGAAGTTCTGAAATTCCTAACAATGTTATATTCTCCTTCTTTCTATGTGTTTACTCGCTATCCCTGACGGTAGGCAAAAAGTAACTTCTAAAAGTGAATTGATTTGGACTTATGCTCTCACCTCAGGCTTGCAAGAGAGTACAAATCACCCAGGGAGATAAAACACACTCCTGTGAAATCACATCCAAACTCCCTCTGTTAAAACTCTAGAATTGCACTAAAAGCAGAAGAGAAATACCAAAATTATACCAATTCTTTGGCTTACCAAACATCGAGCAGCTGTATCCATAAAGAAAAGGAATAAATAATTCATTCCATAACTCTCTTTCTTTGCACATCTCAAAAGCTCATAGCATCGGTTTGTAGGAGGAAGTCTGAAGCAGGACCTAGGAATTCTGAGCTGTGCCTTGGCCATAACAAGGTCCATCCACATCCCTCTGCATGTCAGCCTACTGGCACAGACCTCGGCTGTCTATGGCAGTAGCCCTGAGCCACATGCGTCTTTTGAGCACCTGACATGTGACTAGTCTGTATGGAGATGTGTCGTGAATATAAAATATACACACGATTTCAAAGAATTACTACCAAAAGAAGAAAGGAAAATATATATCACTGATAATTTTCAAATAGTGATTACATGAAGAGATAATGTTCTGGATATACTGGGTTAAATAAAACATATTATTAAAATTAATTTCATCTCTTTCTACTTTTTTAAGGTGACTATTAAAATTTTTTTTAATTACCTATGTGGCTCACGTTGTATTTCATTTGGACGGCAGCAGTCTAGACCATTCTGAATTGCTATGAGGACTAAGATTCTCTTTGTGGAAATGGGGAATTACAGTTTTGCATGTCTTAAAGGATTGACAATGTGGGGTAAGAGGCAGCAACATAAACACCAAGGGCATTACATGTTTAACTAAATTTCCTGAGCATATTACAAAAAGAAAACAAAGCAAAGCAAAGAAAAAAGGAAAGAGAAAAAGTATGGCATGATCACCTATGCTTCAGAGACAGAAATGAGACTGAATAATAGACTTTGAAATCAACCCATCTCAAATTTAAATCCTGCCTCTGGCTTCAGTATCCCCATTTGTAAAATGGAGAATACCTTTTGAAAACTAAGTGAGATATACAGATCAAGTGGTTAAAGCAACTTCGGGTACTGTTGGGAATAAAGATTTTGGCATTGGAGACACTGAGACGGGAGCTGGAGGGATACTGAGGTAAAAATGTCTACACCTGGAGACCAACAGAAAGGTGAGTACATGAAATCACCCTCTGGAGCTTACACAGCAGGGATGACAAAGTCAGAAGCACCCAGGAGCCAGACGGCTAAGAAACTGAGGAAAACCAGGCATGCCAAGATGTCATGTGAGGGGAACACACCCCACTGAAACCTCACAGCTCTAGCTCAGCTACCAGGGAGGAATAATAATGGCACAATGTTGCCCAATTTTCTAATTTTTCAATAAAATCTATAAACGCAGATTTTTAAATGTTTCGAACTAAAAAAAAAAATTTAAAGCACTCATTATTCCAGATAGAGCCCATGGGAAAATAGTTTAGTACGTCTGCTGCCTCAAAGGTCAACAAGACAACTTGTTAGATTCCTACCATATGAAAGTTAGCCGGGATCTCAAAGGAGATTCCCATGAGCCCCAAAACATTTGAGCTGCCAAAGCTGGAGAGGAGGATTTACCTCTCCTTCCTCAGCTCTTCATGCAGCAAGAACACAGTTTCTGTGGCTCCAGCTGTCCCAGCGCTCTCCCTCTCCCCAGCCCCTGACCTGGATGTTTTGCAGAGTGTTTCAAAGAGAGCTGCAAAAGCAGTTGGACTCTTTGCAGGAGACACGTGACATCACCCAAGGTGCTACTCTGATTATTATTCACTGCCTACTTTAGGTCTCTCTGGAATATCGTCTGTTTCAGTTTCAGGCACTCTCAACTACCCATTTGGTTAATAAATTACCATATTGTGTAAATGTGTGCAATCTATAAACCTGGAAGAACTGCCTTGAAGAATAATCTTTAAAACATCACACTTTTTAAAAAATAAATACTAGTGGCCTCTCTATATCTATTGTAAGGAGTAAAGGGATTTATACCTGAAAAATTAAAATTACAGTAGCTACTCCTTCCTCAAGTAAGTGATTCTTGGTAAATGCATTTTAAAGAGGATGACTTTCCACTGAGCACTTTAATTTTAATTTAACTTTCCCAGAAAATGAAACGCTTTGTGTAGATTCTTTTGGTTTTATTTAAGGCATAAAAATTAGTTCTGAACTGTGATAATTGTGGGCTTAGGAATGTAATCATTCTAAGCACCACTTCTGACTTGCTTATAAGCCCTACACATCTTGAGTTGCTGTTCATTGCTAATTCAAAGTTGGCAAGTTATTTAATTGTGAAGCTGAACTTGAAGTCAGAGAGTGGTGGGACGGTTGGAGGTAAATTGTTTTGTTTTGCTTTCAACAGGTTACCCAAAGCCTGGATGCATGATGTGGAGCAAGGCAGGTTCTGGCTATGTGCTCCTCTGACTCCTAATCTTCTCAATGGAAACAGGATGAGGAAATGTTCTAAAGGTGGAATAAAACATACATTAAACTAGATCTCTCCCTTTTAAAACCAGCTGTGGATAGGACAAGAGGTTCCTATCATCCACATTTATGATTTTCGTTTTAATTGTGGCTTTTTATTGTTTCTATGAGGACTCAACTTAATTATCATTGCTTATACTTACCTGCTTAAAGGAAAATAGGGGGGATAAGACATTGGCCATGAAAAACCCTGATGTTCATAATATAGAAGGTAAAGCATTTCTAAACATTTTAGAATGATGCCTTTGAATCCATGACAACACATCTATATATATATATAATCAACATTAATCAAAGTGTCATATGGCATTTTTTTCTTTCCTTTATAAACTAAAGAGATCCCTTGAAACATTTTAAGATAAATGCATTCCTACTTAAATATGAGGGCACTTGAACTGAGACTCCCTTGAATAAAGTTATCATTTTCACACACCACTGTGCCTGAAAGTTATGAGCATTCAGATATAGAAATCACTGAAAGATAACTTAATGGAAATATGTTTGGCATATGTTATATTTATTTAGCATGATTAATATTTTTCAGTGATTTAAGAAACAGATACAAGTTTCACCCTCATTTGACCACTCCTAAAATGTCCACTTGAAAAACAATAATAGAAATTATTTAACTGCCTGAGTATTTCTAATGTGCTTCTCAGTATAATGGAGTGGAACTAACTACATGTTGCAGGCCTGTGTGCTGACACAGGCTCCCAAAGGTTTCGTGGGAACCCTCTGGTCTATTGTTGCAGTTCTTTATTCTTTATTCAAAACCATTTCCCAGTACACCATATAACACCAGGCACCTTGCTAGACTTCGAGGATGCAACAGTACACCTGACATGATCTCTGCCCTCAGGCACCTTATAATCTCCTTCACTGGGCATCTCATGGATCCAAAACTGGGGAGATAGAGCACGTCACAGCCACAGATTGCAGCAGAGAAAGATAAAATGCTGGTACTACCTAATGTTTGCCTGTCTGTCTCTTTGTTTGCTTCTTTATAGTAGGTATCAATATTTTTACATAAAAATCTGAGTTTCTGGCTTCTCTGAAAAAAAAAAAAAAATCTCCATCACCTGCTTGGTCCTCATACTGCAATATTTGAATCTCTGACCCCATAAAAAGAGACTGGCAATCAGAAAGCCTGGTTCAAGCCCTCAGTCTGCTGCCTATTAAATATATGACCTGCCATGAGTTGCTTAACCCCTCAGAGCCTCCGTTTTCTCTTTTAAAAAAAAGTATTAAAGATAAAGCAAAACAAAACAAACCTTCTCTGGCACTATAATTGCAAATCTCCAAAGAAAAATCTGTAAAAGGGTTTCATAACCTAGGGAACACTGGGCAAAAGAATATAGTATTGCTGTGGTTATGTTTTCAGAAGAAATATCTAGAAAATCAGACGTAATAGCCTATATCTGATAATAACTGTAAAGATCACAAAATGCTTTCAACTGAATTGAATCTTGCATGACCTCTATGAGATAAATATTACTTTACTCATTTTGCAGATGAAAAAACTGAGTCTGAAACAGATCAAGGGACATGCCCTCTCATCAAATACTGACAGTTTTTAAAAGTCAACTTTCAAGATCGTTCCCATAATTTCAGCACCCATGAAGAGACCATGAACAAGTGACACAATATAATGAAACCCTAACCAGTAAGGTGAACTATTGTTTTCCAAGGATATACTCTGGACAAAGAATAATAGATACTTTTTTGAAGAGCAACACTTTTTAAAGGGTATTACATGATGTAATAACAGGGGAGTAATTTGAATAAATATTTGTAATATAGATACTCATTTGGACTTTTAATAAACTGATAAAGATTTTGAGGATGCACTTTCTCATTAAATGTTTGTCAACATTACGTTATGTTCATAGAGATTGTCATCAGCAAGTCGGTATTTAGAAACTCCTGTGAGAAACAAATGTCCTTAATTTTACTAAAGTCTACTTTTATTAATCCCCACCCCACCTCCCACTTAAACCATACTGCAGTTCAGAAAGAAATATGAGAATCCATCTGGCTGACATTCACAAAAATGTTTTCAGGAAGAATCTGATACAGTTAAAAGCTTGATTTTAACATGAATTAAAGGTTTATTGTTTACCTTTAAGAAAAAACTCTCCATAGGAATAGTAAGCTTTTCTAATGCATTTATATTTTTATTAGGCTTAAAAGAATTCAATTTACTGGTGTCTTTAGGTACACATTTACTGAATAAAATCAAATATGTAACATCTTTATAATAACATTTTTTTAAAAGATGCATTGGACTTATTTAAGTTTCTTCCATGATTCACAATAATTCAAGTACAGAAAAGTCTAAATGAGCAAGCAGAGGACAGACGAGTGACTCTAAGTGTGCAGGAGATCTCCACATAGTTAATTTAGAGGCACTGTGAGAAATAACTAAGGAGATATGGGAAGGAGTAAACCAGTTTATGGTGGGAGGTGTATATGACTGAGTAATGTGCAAACTACTGTTTATACACTACAATCAGATGGTGGCCAAGAAAAGAGTTTACAGATAAGGGCACTGCCATTACCACGTTTCTGTTCTAATCCTCCAAACGAAGCAAAGAAACTCAGACTAGTGTGCCACATGGAGAACACTGTGCCAGGAACCACACACTTAGCATGCAGGGAATAATATTAACAGCAACTGCAGAAGATGTGATTGCAGACTTGAGTAAACGTTCTGAAATAATAATCTACAAAACCGGCTGTGTTTGATGATGGCTCTTCATAAAAGCAGATGGTTCCAAGAAATCGAAAAGGATTCTAAGTCACAGTTCTCAGGTTACAGATTCGAACACTGGGGAGAAATGCATGGCATCCCAGCTTTTTTATTCCCCAAAGTGAAGATTTTGAAAACAAATGGGATTACCATCTAGTATGGCCATCATTTTATCTGGAAAAAAAAAAAGATACTATAGCTCTAGAAGAAATAGAAAGCACATAATCTCTTGATTCCATTTAGAAAAAGACAGTAGAAAACCTGCAAAGGGCTTTTGAGGCAGGTTGAGTTCCCTGGGAAACAGACTCTTCATGTGTTTGGCTTGAAGAAGGTTTTTAAAGGAATGTTTTGGGATCAACGGAAGCAGGTGTGTTGAAGGAGAAGTCCCAGTGGCAGCTTGCAGGTAATAATGAAGATAGGATATCATAGTCCATTCTGGCTGCTATAAAAACAAATACCATCAACAAAAGAAATTTATTTCTCAGAGATCTGGAGGATAGGAAGTCCACAATCATGGGGCCATGAGATTGGGTATCTAGCGGGGGCTCACATCCTGGTTCACAGATTGCTCTCTTCTCATTGTGTCCTCACGTAGTGGAAGGGGTCAGAGATTTCTTTGTGGCCTCTTTTATAAGGGCACTAATCTCATTTATGAGGTCTCCATCCTCATGACCTAATCACATCCCAAAGGCCACACCACCTAATACCGTCACCTTGAGGGTTAAGATTTGAACACATGAATTTTGAGGGGACATGAACATTCAGACCATAGCACAGGCTGTCCTGAGTTGGAGGGAGGAGGCAGGGGACTTTTTACCCTGGAAGCAGGCCACCTTGCAAAGGAGATGTGCCTTTGGGAAAGGGCTCTCTGTGCCTTTGGGAAAGGGCTGCACCTCCTGCAGGTTGGGTAATAAGCCCTTAGCTCCTGAGGTAGGACCTGGGCAATGCATCACAGAGTCCATGAAACACTCTGTCTTGCAAAATATTTCCAAGCTTCAGCTTTCAGGACTGTCACCTTTAAGCTTTTAATCTTCAAAAGCCACCATAATGCAAAGGCCGCTTCACACAAAATGGTAAGATACTAGGAGGTCAAAGCTTACAATGCTCTCACTGTCCATCAGATAACACCTCCAGGAAAATCAGTCCTATTGCTATTTGATCCCAAATGGCTTCTTAAGTATCAGATCTACTGGGTGGTTCTGAAGAAAGATAGTATGGACTCTTTTTTTCTTGGCTTCTTCCCTTTAAATACAACAAAATACCCTGGAAATTATTCAACAGAAAACGATACAAGAACTCTGAAACTTGGAGAAAAGAAAGTGAGGGCTTGCTAGGGACCCAAGCATTGGAGGGATAACAATGTAATGCATTCCTTGGGTTTTCTTTTTATTAATATTTCCAATGTACCCTGAAGTGGGCTCCAGAGAGGCCTGCAACTCCAAAACATCCACAGGCAGAGCCTTCTCCCTGTGGCCAATCAGAAAAGGGGAAGCCCAGTAGAGACCTAGTAGGGGAGCCCAAACCCAGCCCCCACTCATCACCAGGGCACACATGGGCAGTTCAGTCTGCCCACAGCGACTGTGAAGCCCTAAGCTATCCTCACTTCATACCTGACAAAGGAGGTCAGGAAATGACCTCCTCCACAATATGGAAAGAATTCTGAAAACTCAACCAAAACAACAACAATAACAAATCCAATTAGAAAATAGGCAAAAAACATAAAAAGACATCTCACCAAAGAGCATATATACAGGTGGCAGGCACATAAAAAAACAATCAACACCAGTAGCCATTAGAGAAATGTAATTTAAAACCACACAAAGATATCCCTACATTCGCATCAAAATGGCTAAAATAAAAATAGGGATAACATCAAATGCTGGTGAGGATGCAGAGAAACTAAACCACCCATACATTGCTGGTAGGAATGTCAAATGGTACAGCTATTCTGGAAAAGAGCTTGGCAGTTCCTTTTAAAACTAAAAATAAACTTATTGTATGACCCAGCAATTGTACTCTTTGGCATTTATCACAGAGAAATGAAAACTTACGTTCACACAGAAATTTGTATATGAATCTTCATAGTAGCTTTATTTGTAACAGCCCCAAACTGGAAATTACCTAAATGTCCTTCAACAGGTAAATGCTAAAACAACTGTGGTATATTATAACATGGAACATTACTTAGCAATGCAGAGGAACAAACTATTGACACACACTTGAGGAAATTATGCTGAGTTATTTTTAAAAAGTCAATCCCAAAAAGATATATATGATTACTTTAATATAGCATTATTGAAATATGATAATTATAGAGATCAAGAACAGATAAGCAGTTGCAGTTGTTCAGGAAGGGGGAGGGGATGGGTGTGATGTGAGGTAGGATGAGAGAATCTTCTGGTAATAGGACAGTTAGGTATCTTGATCATGGCTGTGGTTTCACGAAACTACACTTGTGATAAGATTGCACAGAGCTACACACACACACACAAATGAGTGCCTGCATAACCGGTGAAATCTGAACAAGCTTGGTGGATTTGGATGGTACCAATGTCAGCTTCCTGGTTTTTATATTGTACTATAGGCAGGCATGATATTAACACTGGGGAAAGCTGGGGAAAGAGTACATGGGACCTGTACATTTCTTTGCTAGTTTCTGTGAATCTATAATCTATAATTATTTCAAAATTTAAAGTTTGTTTTAATTGACAATAATATTTATACATATTTATGGGATACAATGTAATGTTTTGATATATGTATACAATGTGGAATGATTAAATCAAACAAATAAAGCGATCACGTCACTTATAATTTTTTGTGGTAAGACATATGAAATGTACTCTTAGCAATTTTGAAATATGCAACACATTATCATTTACCATAGTCACAATGCTGGGCAAGAGAACTCAAAAACTCATTCCTCCTATCTAACTGAAACTTTGTGACCTCTGATAAATATCTCCCATTCCCTCCCCTATCCTTCAGCTTCTAGTAACCACCATTCTACTCATTACCTCTGCAACAAAGCTTAAAGTTGCTTTTTTAAATGAAATATCAGATATGCTGATGGCTCAGAGTAAAAATTTCTAATCTAGGCATTTCTTCCTTTGAGACATGCCCAGCATCTGCATCTATCATTGGAAGCGGATTGTAAACCCATCTCAGATGCTCACACCTCTAATAACCTCTCCTGCCCCCAGGCCCAATTTCCTCCTCCATGCCCCTTCTTATAGTTGCTTGGCTGGAATCTCCTCAATGGCTTAGCCAACTCTATGCCAATTCCTGGGCTGCCCTTCAACTCTTTCTTGACTGTAGCCCATCTCTGCTGTGATCCTTCCCTCCAGGTCTGGTGCAGCAAGGTGCTGCCGGAAGGGGTTTTGTTGTAATCCTCCCCTATCAAACACAGACCAATTCTGCTTGTAGCATCTTGCACTGATATATAAACATACAAACAAAACTAAAGTTTGGCAGAAGGGCCTTATGTTTCTATATAAATAATTTATTGTATATAAATTCTCCCAAGAGGAATCGATGTCAAGCATACAAAAAGTGTCTCTCTCGGGGGACCCATGCCATTTGTCTGTAAATTCAGCACATTGATAGCCACTTGCAATCTGCAAAGAAAAAAAGAATCTATCTAAAGGGGAACGGCACACCATTATTCCTTTGTAACATTAAGAAACTTACTTTAATTTAAAAGATACCTGGAATTCTTCTTCTTTTACAAACCAGACTTTCAAACACAGTCACTGAATTGTCCAAGCACTACCAGTTTTTATCCTTCTGACATTTAAAAGTACTGAAACATTAGTGATGAAAGCCTTCATGTAAAAAACTCTGATAATTCTAATATTCAATTATAATATAGATTTCACTACCTCACTGTATTTATGTCCCTTAAAAGCTGAAGCTAGGACTGCTCTAATACTGATTTCTCTAGTGCTTATCATTAATTAAAAGGCAAAAAACTATTACCAGGGTATCTGTAGTCAGGCTTTCAAAGTAAGAAATATCAATATCCAGTAATTGAGAACATTTTGGAACAAATTTTAATAGGCAAAGAAGTCACAAGAGAATAAAAAAATGTTCTTTATTATTTCAAATTGAAACCAGATCAGTACATCCTACTGAAAAGTTACAATTGACCATGCCTTCCAGGCATCTTTCCAATTCTTCTCCTATAGCAGATGCTAAAGAAATCAGTCAGGCATGTCCATTTCTGTAATGTTTACAAATATAACACATCAGCAATATATCGTTTTGGGTTTTATGGAGGCTAACATCAAGAAACAAAATGTGCTCTGCCAATGTACTTATGTACTTACTGCAGTACTTCCTCATCCTTGGGGGTGGGTAGATGGATTATAAATAACAGCTGTACTGAGTGCCTACTAAGCATAGTGCTGCACTTGTGTGGGGGGCGCAGAGATGCATGAGAGCCCCTGCCCTAAAGGAGTGCAAAATCTAGGATTGGAGCCACATGTATATTATGCAAATGAAAGAACTTGAGCACAGAGTATAACCATGGTGAAACAAAACCCCTTCACATCAGTTGGGACTGATAAAAATAGATTCTACTAGTATTAATGGCAAAAATGGCTTGAGTGTCCTTAGCTCCCTAATCAACTCTGCCAGTGTCCACACAAGCCGCCCCAAATAAACTGTGTGCCTGGTATGAACACACAGTTTCAAAAAAAGTTCCCTAGTTTCCCCTCTTTTGTATCAGTGGGATCCAAGCAGGACACAGATGGCCCAAGCAAATTAGAATGGTTTGGGAGGATTTTAATAAAGGGACTATTTACAACATGTTGGAATATATAGGGAAGCCATAAGGGCTGTTTAGCACTCTGGAGCTGTTACCATCCCTAAGCCTAAAGGTAGAAGGGGAGAGAACAGTGACCAGACCCTGGAAAGTCAAAGTCTGGTAGAGAGGTCAACTTCTCCTTCAACAGAGGAACAAGGCAACCCCACAGGGAGGGATCCAAGGCAACTAATACCTTGACCTCACTCTCCCCCATCCCCCCAATGCCTTGCTTGAGTTCCCCCATTGACCAGAAGGGAAAAAATCCACTGATGAAGTTCATATAGGTCAGCAGGTGGAAAAGGACAAAGTCCCTAATTCCTGCTATTCAGAAAATCAACCAACTGCCTACTGCAGAGAGCTGCTGTGAAAATTAAATGATACAGGGCACATTATGCACTCAAACATACCTCAAACTTAGTAAGTAAATGAGAAATGTAAGTTATTAAATATATAATAAGGGTTTTCTTTTTCATTATACAATTCAATTTAGCAATTATCTATGCCTCCCAGCATTTTCTCCCCACGTGAGAGGTATAGCAGAGAGGGAGAAGAACCAACATTTCCTGGGTGGCTACGATGATTGCAGCATTCTGCTAAGCATTTGCTACATATGTCATTCTCATTTCATTCTCCCTAGAAAATATGAGATAGGAATTATTACGGTATGGGAAAGGTGATGAAATGAAGCTCAGATACGTTACCCAATTTGCTTATGATTATAATTAGGAACTCAGAGCTGTCAAATTCCTAAGCCAATGATTTCTCCATTATTTTATGTAGATGGGCTACCTGTGCACATCACATAATTCTTTCATCAAGCTGAGAGGGATTAGAGGAAAATTTGCTAAGCGTAAAGCATCCAACTTAGAGCTTGCCATAAGAGAGAGTTGATAACTGGTAGACATGATGATGAAGAGGAGGAGGATGATAATGATGGCTATGGTGATAGTGATGATGATTGTGGTAGTGGTGGTGATGAATGATGGTGGTGATGGTGACAATGATAGACACTTCGTCTTAATGTTGGGCGAAAGAGCTTCTACAACTGACACCAAGAATTCCTTAAGTAGCGTATCACTATGTAGTTGAAGTCAAACTGGTAACTCTTTGTTAATCCTGGTCCTTCAGTCACAAGAAGCAGCTTTGTCAGAGCACACTGTGTGTTGCACTGGCATGGCCTCTCTAAAGTTCAATTTCCCTGTCTGTGAAATGCAGTAATGATATAAAATGTGGTGCCCAGAGCTGATTTGAGGAATTAATGAAGAATGCATTTAGAACACTTGGAGCAGGGCTTGGAGCACAGTGAGAGCTAAGCCTGGTTAGCCACTTGTTGTTGTTGGGGAGGTTAGTTCAGACCTGGATGGGCTCTTAGCAAGTCTTCCTTCAAGGAAAGGACCCCGCAGTGGGAATGGCCCTCTTCTCCCTACCAGCTGTGTCTTTATCCACTTCTCTCATCACACCATTCAAGCATCTGGGAGTAAAAGGGGAAGAGCAGGCAAGTGAAGAAAAGCAGCAGAGGTAAACAGCTCGGGGCAAAAAAAAAAAAAGTAGAGAGCAGGAAAAGCAGCTCCCACTCTGCTTACAACAAAGTTGTTGTTTTGTTCTTGGTTTTTTTTGGGTTTTTTTGTTTTGTTTTTTTTTTTTGAGACAGAGTGTCACTCTGTTGCCTGGGCTAGAGTGAGTGCCATGGCGTCAGCCTAGCTCACAGCAACCTCAAACTCCTGGGCTCAAGCAATCCTACTGCCTCAGCTTCCCCAGTAACTGGGACTACAGGCATGTGCCACCATGCCTGGCTAATTTTTTCTATATATATTTTAGTTGACCAGCTAATTTGTTTCTATTTTTAGTAGAGACGGGGTCTTGCTCTTGCTCAGGCTGGTCTCGAACTCCTGAGCTCCAGCGATCTGCCCGCGTCGGCCTCCCAGAGTGCTAGGATTACAGGCGTGAGCCACCGCGGCCGGCCTGTTTTTTTTGTTTGTTTTTTTTTTAATAAAAATTGTCTGAAGCCACATTTGAAAATAAAGGGCTTGGTAAATACACTAATGGCAGAGTTTGTGAAACAGTTTCACCTGAAAAAGGCCAAGGTTAATGGCATGATTTCGATTTTGAATTTCCTTTTAAAATGGATTCCTGCTCCCAAATAAGGGCTTAGATTTTAACCTGCCAAAAGGCGACTCAGAAGGCAACCTCGGGAAATTTCTTTCGTTTATCATTTCAACGAAGAGCCAAGTATGTTTTTAAAAATTATTCTCATAAAAACAGCAATGTCAATGATCATAACAAATGCTAAATAACAAAACTCTTCATGAAATGAACAATCTTTCATGAATCCAAAGTGATCAATATTTTAGGGGTGACAGTTCACATTTGAAATGTATGTAATGGGCCATTACCAACTTTTGTGCTTAAAATTTCCTTTCTGAAAAAGATAAGTGTATGCAAAATCAAAAGAAGGTGCCAAAAAAAGAAACCACCAGTTGATTGGAGAAAAAAAATTCTAATTTTTTTACAATTAATTGCATTTCAAGAAATATATCACACTTTTAGGTAAAATACACATCATGAATTCTCTTTAGATTGTATTTTTCAGCAGTAATTTAGCACAGTTGCAGCTTTAGTAAAAAATACATACATAAATATATAAAATACAGAGTGAATAAAGTATCTTTACTCCACCCTCCAGAAAATATTATATCTAGCTATACAAATGTATACATGGGTAAATTCAGAAACTGACATGGTAGACAGTTTTGTAATTTGTTATGTTGTGCTACTGATATTTTCAGTAGGAAAGAAGGAGGGGAGAGAGGGATGGAGAGGAGAGAAGAACCACAGAATATATCCTTTGCAGTTTGAGATATAGAAGGTTTATGATTTACATGAATGTATTTAATATTTTAATATCAAACATTGCCTCTTTTATCTTGCTGTCTTATTTTTCAAAAGCTTGTAATAGAAAAGTTAAGTCTCTATATGAAATGGTTCCAAGTGATAATAAGTATAAATTATAAGTTAATCAATGAGATGTTGTTGTTCTGTATTTTATTGCTTTGCTTCTTCTTTAGTAATCATCTTTGCAATCTGTCTAAACAATTCTCTGTGCACTGACATTTGCAATAATGTGTTTACATCACAAAGTTAGACCCTGTCATTTGATGTAACAAGAAGCTATATTTTGTAGCCCCCAGATACTCTGCATACCTTACTCCTTCCTTGGCATGACAGTGTAATCGTTTTTTCATCTGTCATGTTTAATTGCCTTTACAGGCATTAACAAAAGATTACTAGAAATCAATGGAGGAGCGATAGATTAATTAGGTTCAGTGGGGTTAAGAAATTTAATATTCTTTTTCTCAGGTGACGATCTATTTGAGAACTACAACTTCATCTTCCATAGAGCTAAAAAATGTACTATGTGATTTTCATCTTTCCCTTCAGTTTTTGATCTCCTATTAAAGGCTGAATCACACAGCATTAATTTAGCAGTCAACAGTTACAATGCATTCTTACTCAGCCACACAATTTTGTAACTTGAATGTAAATGCTCCATGCCACTATAGAAGGTGTTCTGTATTTTACAGCCTCTTCAGAGGCTGTAGATGCCCTACCCAGACCCCTGGGAGGGTCCATTTTATTAGTTTGGTATCCCATTCTTTCCCACAGATATTGCTGCCAATCTTCCCAATGGTCCTTGGGTGACCAGAACTACCTCACCCAGAGGTACCTAGAATATACCAGCAAACTTTCCTCCCACCCAGCGCCCATAACTAATGCCTGAATAGTGGGAAGAGAAGGTACAAAAGCCTACCCCCTTGCCTCAAGGCAGGACTGACTCTGTGGTATGATTCATGCTCCAGAGATTCCCCATGTGTTCAGGCTAATTTCATCTGAAATCACATCCGTGGTAGATTCTTTCCCCTCCCCATCCTAGTTCCATCACTCCCTTCCTGGTTTCTCCCAAGAGCCCTCCCTTAATAATCACCTCCACACCAATGACTGGCTCTAGGGAACCCAACCAAAGATCCTATAGAAATAAACACTGAAGAAAAGACAGGCACACAAATATCTTCCAGTTCTTGCGGGTAATAAACAATATCTCAGCCATTTTAAAAGGCCCTGTCCATGGTGCTTTATAAGCACAAGTTGGGGATTGGGAGTGGGGGGGATTCACATGCCAGTTATGTACCTGTGTGAGAGAAGTTCCTAAGATCTACAAACTCACATCATTTGCAGAAGTCACAAACTGATTCCTACTCTGGGGAAGGTTGGAGTTGGCAACAGCTACCCTTCTTGGCAGGTGTCAGGCAGGGCCCTGCACTGCAATTCTCCCTGCGTTGGAAGAACAAAAGGAGTCTGGGGCTAGCAAGGAAAAAAAAAAAATGACAAGCTGAGTATCAAACTACTAACAGCTCTTTGAAGCCTCCCAGATAGAAATGGTTATGTTTGTGCAATAGCTATTGGGTTGAGACTAATAATGAAAGAACAGATCACCACTTACTCTGTGCTGTCAGTAATGAAAGCTATCAAAACTAAGCCTGAATAGGCCTCACTGTCACCCTGTAAATCTAACGTGGACAGCTTAATGAGGGAGGGACATTATCTTTTCTCACACTCGAATTTTACTCACGTAAGAAATGTGGCCCATATTGGCAATTAACTTGAGAGATTAATTAAATCCAAGAGCAAGTTCAGTTCCTTCCATAGTGCATTCTGATATTGTGTGAAGGCACCAACATGCTGTGGGCCCTTAGCACATGTTAAATAATAATTACTAAAATAATCAAACTAATTTGGACTTTTTTTTTCTTTTTTTTGCAGAAAACTGGCAACTAACCTCCTCAGTAAATTAATTCCACAATCTGATATAGCAACTCAGTATTTCACCTGGTCTTACTTCTAAACTCTGCTTTATTACTCTGAAATTCCCAGCAAATGTTGCCCAATAATAGTGTTTCTTTCCTCAGTAATTTTACTCATCAATTATATTTAATATATTTTATTGAGCCCTCTGAAGAATGAGGAGGCAGCCAATCAGACAAAACACAAACTCTGACCCAGCTTATGAGGTGGTAGATAGGCAGGGTCCCACTGTGTCTCCTGCGAACAGTGGCTGACACCCACGAGGGAGCAACACGGGTGTGGGCACAGCCTTCACTCAGCGTCTCTTTCTTATGGGTCCCCTAACTCGTCCTTACTCCTTATTTTTGTGCTTTCTTCTCTGAAATGCTCAAGTGCTTTCCTCCACTACTGTATATAAAATCTACTCTTAAGAAATAGGAGTCTAAAATTTGACCAATTGGCCAAATGGTAATTCAATTTTTGCCTTGGTGAAAGCCAATAAATTCATTTTTTAATTGATTGGTGTAGAATCACATGCCTATAATACAGACCAAATTAATAGAGTCATTATATAGAGACTACATATGAATATTAGTGCCTACTCCCACCCTACTGCTCCTAAATCAACCTACCCAAAGAAGTAGTTCTCAGCAATATCACTATCAAGGATTCCTCTTCATTATCATTTGAGAAGGGAGTACATGTTTTACAATATTTTATCTATATGAGGTTACTAATTATTTCATTTTGGATGTTATTGAGAAAGATATATAAACTCTCTGATGGAACTTCTGGTCAACAAACGACCAAAATTAGGACACAGAATTAACTCCATCCTTGACAAAGATAGGAAAATACAATAGTTAGGTAGCCTTTTCATCGTCAGTGTGGTAAGTAATATCCTTTAGGAAATAATGAAATGAACTTGAAGATCTTTCTATTTTGGAGGTAATTCTGTGACAAGGTGATATCTTAGACCTACCCTAATAGTCATTGGTGCAGAAAATTTACACTAACAAATCTTTTATACAGCAAGCAGTTTCATCTATGTAAGTGGTACCCTGAAACTAGAAAGAGATGGTAATTTACATCAAGCCTCAGAGTTTCCAAGAATAATCATATCACCTGAAGCATGGTATCTCTGGGTATATCTTAAATTATTACCAAAAATGTCCATACTATTAATATACTTGGTAAAGTAAATTACTCTTAAGACAGTAAATGGTAAACAATTGATTGAATTTATTGCTTTTGGGGTAATCTTAAACTTACATCAAACTGGAAACACATTTCACTCAACTGATTGAATAATTACTCCATTAGTCCATATTTTTCGCTCAGGCTATTATTTCAGGCCCACTATAATCATAATGACTAACGATATTAGGCTCTGGCTGGGCATGATTGCTCATGCCTGTAATACCAGCAGTCTGGAAGGCTGAGGCGGGAGACTGCTTGAGCCCCGGCATTTGAGGTTACATTGAACTATGGTTGCACCCCTGGGCAATAGAGTGAGATACTGTCTCTAAAAAAAATTTTAAGCTTTTACAAAATCTTTACATGCCTTCAATGATTTATACAACTCAGCAATTGTATGTAATAAGTACTATCACCATTCCCATTTTACAGATGAAAAAACTAAAGCTTAGAAAGGTTAAGTATCATGCACAGCCATATAATATCTGGGTTTGCCTGCAACTTGGTCAATCTGGACTATACAAACACAGGGGATCAAGCTTGATATTGTGCTCTATCTAAAGGCCAAAAAAGACACTGGGAAAATGCCTGTAGAATAACTTGTCCTCTTCGGTCTTGTCAGTACCATAAGAGAAGTATTTAAAGTCCTTTATGATATTTCTCATAGCACAGTTTAATACCACACAAAATGAATTAATTGGTTCTGAGATCTACTGGAACATTTCTCACTGTAGCAGAAGTGTGAAGGAAGAAGTAGATAATATGAGGAAGGATCTGACAGTTCTGTGTTTTACAGAATGTAACAGTTGGAAAAATAATCTTAATTAAAATATTAATGTTAATGTTAAATATATTACTATAATCTTAATATTAAAATATATAATCTTAATTCCACTGAACTCTTAGTATATGTAAAGTAATGGTATAATTACACATTATTTATGTAATAATGTGTTAACGATAAATTCCTGGAAAATCATTGTAATTCACATGCTCTAACCTGAAGAATTTCTGCTTTCTTTAAGTAAGAAAGAAATGCTTCTTCTAATGCTTCCTTTCTCTCTGCAAGGTAGAAATCTTGAAGTAACGGGCTATTGAATACCCAGAAAATTACAGGCACTGCTTATTTATCAGTTCTTAAATTTAGATTATAGAAGTTTTCTTGTATTAAGCTTAAAGAATTTTCCAAATACTTTACAATTATGGTTATAGAATTTCATAAAACTGATCCTGAAGTTCCTATTATATTTATGACAAGTTATAAAATGTTTCATTGCAAGGAACTAGGTGCAAAAGACACAGATTCCAAAGATTAACCACTTTCAGTATCAAAGAGTTTGCCTTTTATTTTTAGCTCACTCTTGCACAGAAATTGATCTGAAATGTTGTTTTAGGCAGAAACTATTCCCCATAAATTTTTGATGAATCCAGATCACCAATATGAATGTTAATTATTAAAATCCTCAGAATACATCAAGGGGGTTAAAAGTAATCATCGATACACTAAATGGCCCTCTCTTAGCTTGTTATGTGTCTTCATTCTTCGACTTTTTACAGACTTTATAACAGTGATCTTCCAACCGGAGTTCACAGAATCAGATATTTTTAAAAGAATCAATTTCCAGATCCTCAATTTTTTTCCTAAAATTGATCTATCTGACAATGTATCTGCACTCGAGGAGTCACGGGATGACAATTTCTGTTTAAAGACCTTGCCTTTTCATCTGCAAGCCATTGTCAAAGAATACATTGCTCCTGAGAAAAAGTCCCATGAGAGCAAGCAAAAAGGGAATCTATAGGAAATACCAATATCGGCGATGCCTCATTTCTCTCAGGGGCAGACTCATTGCAAGCCTCCTCCATGTACCTAGCAATCCATTTTAGATGGAGAACTAGGAAATTAAATGACTGTCATTTGACGTCCATGAGGAAGTTTACCTGAATCAGAGAGTTCAACCTGAAAGAAAGTAAGCGCGATTTAGCTGATCGACTCAGCAAATGAGTTTTTCAATATAGATTATATGGTGGACATTTTCCATAAACTTAGTGAGTTAAATCTGCAGCTCCAAAGTTTTAATGTTACACATTTCAAGCATGTGATAAACAAAATAATCTTGTCCAAAAATTAAAAATTATATTTGCAGAGATATAATTTGAAATTTGGAATATTTCTGCTTTTCCACCTCTAAGTGTATCAGGTTCCATGTGGTACCTCTAAGAGAAAGATCAGGGCTAAGGAATGGGCATTTGAGAAGCTTTGGTAAGACATTGAGGTACTTCCTAGAACAAGAGAAAATGAATGTCTTAAGTGAGTAACAAATCCTTTTTTAAGTCAGTTTTTCCTGTCAATAAAATTGAAGGAGAATTAATTGCGTTGTCAGAGGATGAATCATGAAAAATAATTTGATGAGAAATCACTATGTGATTTTTGGCATAAAACGGGTAAGGAATTTTTAAAAATTCCATGATATAAAAATCCCTCCAGTCTCATGTACGTATTTATGGGAGGAAGACTTCTCAATGCTTGTATCTAGAAAAATGAAAACTTAGAATTGTGCTCAGTCTTGTATTGTTCCTGAAATAAATATTTGCCTTGATATAGGAAATGATTTTTCAAAAAATAGCCCTGGCCATCTCATTAATAAAGTTCCAATGAATTTAATTTTTATATTGAATGATTATCAGTATTTATTATATAATTTTGGTTTTGATCCATCTTATGCTAATAATAGTAATAAAAATTAATCCAGACGTAATTTTTTAAACTTAGAGGATTATTCATTCAGAATTTTTTTTAAATTTTAATGTTCTGACCCTATAAGATGACCAATAAAATCTTTAAAGCATATTACATTGATAAAATTCTGTGAGACAAGTAAGTGAAATATGAGTTGAAAGAGAGAAGGAATAGTGTACAATTTTCATCCAATAACTTGTTTTTACATTTTGAAATAGACAATAGTGAGAATCATCATAATATTTAGATTCCCAATGGATATACTTATAAAATTACTTAACCATTTAATTTTAAAATGTCAACATTTATAATATGCCAGAAATTATGTTCTTTGAAACTCTTTAAATTTATGCTAAAAAAATGTAAGGCCTATCGTTTTTCCAGAACTCTTGAAGTCTTTCAAGGTTCAGGGAGCAAAAAAATTAATAAAAATTTAAAAAAGGAGTTTTCTGCTTTGTTTCTCCTGCCCTGTTATTATTTCTGGAATTAGATGTGCTTTCCTGGACCCACTTTCAGATTTTGCTCTTTGATCCACTCTCCCCTTAGAATCTGTTTCTGAATAGCTGAGGTCGTCTGAGGTCATCAAATCACCAAATTGTGGCTATCGTGAACTTTCCAAACAAACATGCTATTAATTACTCACTTTACCATAAAAGTCATCACAGTATTCTTTCAAACAGCAATCTCCTCTAGTGCTTTTGAAATATGGTTTTATGATTACAAAAATTCATCTTGCATTCTATTTACAGGCTTTTCACTTTTTAAGTCTAAAATATAAATGTGCTGCTTTGATTCTGTAGTAGATTCTTAGGAATAATCCCTCCGTAAGTGTCTTCACAAATATGCTATAAAGTTTAGCATGGCAAAAAAAGAAAACAGAAAAGGGAAAAAGGAAAAAGAGACGATGAAACGATATGATGACATCAGAAGAGGTGGGTAACTTAGAGCAGCAAGGCCTTTTGAAGTATGGGATGGCTAGATTTTATCACTAATTTGCAACAGGGTTATAACATGAATTAATTTCTATTTGAGAAAAAAGGTAGTTATTGTTTAATATCGTTCTTGTCTCAACAGCAAAAGTAGCCTGATTTCTTTCATAGTTTTCTTTCTGAAACAAGGAATGCCTAATAAAACAAGGGGAAAAATGTATTTCTCATGGTCTAATGACCTTTATAAGGCCCATGATCTCTCTATAGACCTCACTTTTCTTATCCGTAAAATGAGAAGATTGATCTAAACCAGTTATCTGAGGAGGGGCAGGAGAGGGGCAAGGAGGGCACAAGAGAAAGGCTAGCCCAAGGGCAGTGTGTGTTTTTGTTTTGTTTTGACGTAATACCCACATCCAGCATGACTTTCTGAATTCTGACTTAAGCTGCACCACCAGCCCTACACCCCCATTGACGATGAGAACTTCTGCTGTGGGAATTTGTGTTCCCTCCTTGGACGGGGACAAATGGCCAGAAACACAATTTACAATTTTTACAATCACTTCCAGCAATGAGATTCCATGATTCTTCAGCTATGACTAGAAAATTCATTGATATTCATTTATTTCCCTTTTCCGATGTCCTTTGTTTCTGGCAAACATCACTATTTACTCCTTGCTGCCTAGAAGAGCATGAAGTATATGCCTGGAGGGTGAAAAGAGAGATGAAGAGAGGGACATATTTTCAGTAGCTATGAAGCTCAAGGGCTACATTAATCTGTGGCTCTCTATACTTTCATGACTTTACAACTCTCTCAGCTTAACAAAATATATATACATACACACACACACACACACACAAGAAATTTTTAAAGATTCTCTTTTCACTCCTCTTGAAACCTGTTAAAAGGTATGTGTAAAAAAGAGCTACAAAAAGATGAGGTTGCCAGATACGGTACTTTTTCTGAATCAAAGAAGTTCCCAGACAAAATGGGGCCCGACTTGGTGGTCAGCTGTCAAGAGTGAAACTGAATTCAGCAGTAGCAGTAGACAAAGTATGTCAGGCTAAAGGCTTCATCAAGAATCTGAAAAAATTTTCAATACAATAGCTTTGATGTCAGTTAAAGTAGACAAGCCCAGGTAGAGAAACACTACGTGGGAAATAAAGTAAGAAAACATCCTACAGACTACAGGAAAAAAATCTGTTATCCCTCCAACTAGCCTTTCTCTAAGTAACTTTCAGGAGTTCTTGCCTTCAAGAGGTTTTCCACCCACAACGATGGGCTAATGGAGATGTTTGTGTCCCTGGATCTAGTGACTTCTTTTCATGGCTCTGAAGCCCGCAGTCACTCCCATTTAGAAAATCTCCTGTATCCTTTTGGATTACGCTTGATCTCTTTTTATCTAATTAATTACATCTCAGGAACCAAGAAGTAATTACATTAAGAACTTGGAGGCATGCCTTCAGGAATGTCACTATGGCTTTCTGTTTGTTTGCTTTAAAGCAAACCAGCACTCTGGAACTTGGTTCAGATGAGCAATTTTGTGCATTCAGTTGGATACAATGCAATGGTTCTACCCCTAGTTGTGAGAGTAAGAAATCAGGTGAAGGACAAAAAGGAATGTGCTTCTGTCTGTCTCTCTTTCTATTCCACTTTAGTACAGTAATTTTAGGCTCTGGGTTTGAGTTTACCATAGTGACTACTGTCAAATGTTAACTTGTTTACTTGAGGCTCAAGTGGGATGAAAAGCAGTAAACAAAAAGACAGACCATTCCAAGGACTAGCACATGTCAAAGCACAGAGGAACGATACGGATCTTCAGAGGAACTTTTTTCTTCTTCCTTTTTAAAAAACTTTGTTAGTCTCGTAAGTGTTGAAGACTATTTGCTAAAATGTTAAACTACATAACTACGCTGAGATTTCTCCTTCACTAGTCTACTCTCCTAGGCTCCTATGACCATCTGTGCCATGTGTATGGGCCTCTTCCAAACAGAAGCAAGCAGGCCCAGAAAGAATGCACTCTCATAAAACTTGTAAATACGTTTAAGAAATTTTCTGAAGCTCCTAAGCCACCTGATTTCCTAGGCAAGGCCTCTCATCACATTAACCATAATTTAAGTAAGGAGCAGGTGGGTAGAATAAAGCCAGAGGGAAGAAAAGCAGAGGAAAAGGGAAGGTGTTAAGTGATGAAATGGAAATTGGGTGATTAATGGAACGAAGATTTTAGAAAGTAATAAAGAGTTTATCCCTAGGGTAGAAAACAGGAAACAACAAAAATAAGTACCAAATTGCCAAAACAGTAAAATAAGGGAGTGGAACAAAGAAACCGAGTAGGACAAAGAAATGCTCATTTCAGCATAAATATTATTTAAAGATGCAGGGGATTTTGGAACTTGCCGTTTCAGAGATACTTGTTTAAACAAAAATAAATCTATGTTGCCTGGTTTCCTCAAAGTTACTGATAATGGGCCATTAATAGCTAAGAGCCTGCAGCTATTCAGGTATATGGAAAGCAGATTTTGTGCTATTCGAAACATTTCTATGAGAAAATTGGTTGACAGCATCAGAGTTGCCAAGGACCCTCAGCTCTATGGTTCCATCACTAATGAAACCAGCCCCTGGATTTTCATAGCAACCACCGAGTGTAAACTGAGCTTCCCAGAGTAGTGCTCTATGTGTGAATTATCTGTGTGTACCCAAACTAAAGGCAAATTCATACGAGGCATACCACCAAATTATAAACATGGTCTGTTCTACAAGTCTGCACAGTGATAGGAACAGAGATACAAATCACAAACGGACGTAGATGCCCAGGTTTCTCCAAAAAGCTGACCTGTACACACGCAAAGGAAAATCTCGCAGAACAACCCTATTGTAACAGAAGTAATGAGAACAAGTGAAAATAAAACAGAAGTCACCAACTATGCGTATGTGTGCTTGCATTATTTTGAATATTAGTGCTTGAAGGAAAGCAAGTTTGATTAGATGAGCTGATAAATAGATGAGTTATGGAGATTCTCAAGGGAATATATTCAAGAACTGTGAAGCCTGATAACACAAGTTTTGAAAAAATGAGGCCTTATTTCCCAGGATAGTTTTGGTTTTATGCGTTTCTATGAAGTAGGTGTATCATTCACACAATTTGTACTCCCACCAGTCATGATTAGGGACATATCTGGGCTCACATTAGATATCCTGAAAACAAAGTCCAAAATTTATTCAACTTTGCCACTTGGGTATCTAATATGCTCCACAACTATCCAGGAAATACACAAATGAACAAATGAATGACTTGCTGAAATAAGATTCTGAAGAATTTGGTAATGGGGTGGGGTATTATCTTCTATAAAGACACAGATTTATTCTGTAATATTGCTCAGAATCACAAGAAATAATCAGCTGATACAGAAAGGAACATCTACCTTATGCAGAAGTGACTGGACTGAAGGAAAAAAAATTCCCACAAAACACTGGGAAAGACAGCAACAAAGCAAACTTCAAAGTTGGGCAGTTCTACCAAAAAGAGAAAAAGAAGATATGGGAGGAGCCAATAGCAACAGTTCTACTGAAATTCAACACCAGGACTTGAGATCTAAGACAAACTGATAAAAATTAAAATCACAGCAATTATTTATTGAACACTTCCTATGTGCCAGGGAGTATATATGCCTTATCTCATTTAATCTTCATAACAATCCTTTTAGGTAAGTACTTTCATCATCCTCATTGTACAGTCAAACTGAGGCTGAGAAAAGTGTTAAGTAATTTTCCCAAAGTCACCCACCTAATAAGTGATAGAACCGTGACTTAAAAACACATCTGTCTGACTCTGCAAGAGGCCCTAATGAATACAGCACTAAGATCCATGTGACTAATTAAGGGAAAGTGTTTGAGGTTTTTCTTCCCAATTTAGAAAACATGAAGGAGAATTCTAGAACCTTACATTGTCAGCAAATAGCAAACCAACTTGCTGTTAGCAAGTTAAATGCCATTGACATTAGTTTGAAAGAGAAGTAAACCTCCAATTATTAGTTTCTCCACATAGTTTCTCAATGTTGTTTTTTCCAGGTTTAACAGAAAAGAGGATTTGACCGTGAAACCTCTCCAAAGGCCCAGGAGATGGCTGGGCAGTCACAGAACCATAAGGAACAGCCTATGAAGTCCACCAACACGATGTATTATTCCAACAATGAAAGTTCAAAGCAAAGACTCTTAAGGTTACTGAGATAAAATAAGACAATCTTTCCAATATTATTCTTTTTTGCTATCAAACCAAATTATTAAAAACTAATTTATACTAAATTATAAATCACAACATAATTTCATCACTATGTTGTTCATAGTTTTGCCTTTATTTTTATTTGTTTCTCTGGCACACAGGACAAATACACATTCTCATTTAAATCTCTGTTGTAACTATTTTCATTGTCCCCTGGGTCCTCATTCTCTCTCAATGTGTCTATCCTTCAGTAAAACACAAATAGTTCAGCTCAATCACACAACAGATAAACCTTAAACAAACTAGACAGAGTGGCACTAAGATTCTAAATTAGACCAGCAGTCATCCTCACAGTAATGGAATAAATAAAGCGTGAATAATTAAATAAAGTGACAATTTCTGATTTGAAGTTTGGTTTTCCTGTTTTGACATAGTAAAAAAAAATAGGCTAGCCTTCCTTAGGGAAAAATCTTCCTTATAAGGAATGTGTGTTTATTTTTTTAATCTATCATATCTAATATATCAGCTACAATGTACCCATATATACCTCATATTTATATGTATGTATTGTTCATTATATGCACTATGTTATAAAATGTGTAGAGATTAGTTCAAACAGTTGATATTGGGCATATTAATAAAAAAACTTTATCCACCTGGGCACGGTGACTCATGCCTGTAATCCTAGCATTTTGCGAAGCCAAGGCAGAAGGATCGCTTGGGGCCAGGAGTTTGAGACCAGCCTAGGCAACATAGCGAGACCCCATCTCCTCAAAAAATAAAAAAATTAGGTGGGCGTGGTGGTGTGTGCCTGCAGGCCTAGCTACTTTGGGGGTAGAAGGATTGCTTGAGGAGTTTGAGGTTGCAGTGAACTATGATGACACCACAGCACCGTAGCTCAGAGAACAGCGCAAGACCCTGTCTCAAAAGAAAAAAAAAAAAAAAACACTTTATCAGTTGGGCTTAAATTGTATTTGGCAAGTACTCAGTATAAAATGATTCAGTTATTTTCTTTTTCATACCTTTGAATGTTATAAGAAATAACATTCTATGAATAGTAGGGGCATGCAAGAGGTAGGAAGGAGGAAAGAAAGAGCAAGCCAGTAATACATTCTGAAAATAAGACCAATCAGTAAATATTAACATGTTGGCCAGACACAATGGCTCACACCAGTAATCCCAACGCTTTGGAAGGACAAGGCAGGGAAGATTGCTAGAGGTCAGGAATTTGAGACCAGCCTGGACAATATAGCAAGACCTCATCTCTACAAATAAATAAATATGACAACAAAAATCTGTAGAATAATAAATAGTAAAATAAAATTTAAAAAATAAATATATGTTGAGTCTCATCTCTTCAACATAGTGACTACGAAGTCTACTAGACTGCCATATGTGGGAACAGAAAAACTGCTGTTTTAGCAGCATGTTATGAGGTTTCAACAATGCAGTAAATTGTAGGTTCTTTCACACTTATACTCTGTGTTGTGCGATGCCATGCAGCACACTTAGCTCCCTTTATACCTTAGTGTTTTAATACAAATGGAGGTATTTTCTCTATAGCTTTAAACAATACCCAGGAGCTGACGTCCATGAACCTTTTTCACATTGCTACTCAGAATTTTCTGAGAAAAGCTGTCCTTTCTTGTTCTCTTTATGTTAGACTACCCAGTCTCCAGGCACTAGAGTAAAAGGAATGTCTAAGGTAACATCTTCACTTATTCACATCATTTTCATCTTGGGCAGCATTATAAAAGCCAATCAAATTGGGAAAATAATGGCATATTATAGTATATTTTATCAAATGAAATTTATGATGCAAACAGAATATAAAAGATTCTGCTACACATGAGGGTTTTACATTCTTGTCATCTATAAGCATCTTTGCAAAACAACCTATACAGAGTAAGTCTTAAAAATAAATCTATTACTGAGTATGAAAAAAATGGAGAAAGCTCAAGTCCAAAGGACATTTAAAAAAAATTATACTAAGATTGTTACGTGAAATTCAACCCTGTTCTCCCTAAAAAAAAAAAAAATCCTAATCAAACAATAGAGAGACAAACTCTAACTGCTAACTTTTTCCCCTTCAACACTAGAAAACTGACAAGATTAGGTCTTCAAAGAGGCTGAGCTAAGAGTTCTAAGCTTTAAATTCTCTGCTAAGGCTAGGTTTTATATCTTGAGGGAAGAAATTCTGTTTGGCGTTTCTTTTTCTTTTTAAGAAAAAGGAAACTATAATTATAGGTTTATGGTTACATTTGTGGAACAAAGTATGGCTAAAGAAAGAAAAACATCATCAAGAAGCTAGTTATCACTAAATATGTAAAGATGGAATATTCTAACAATACCAGGTGAATAGATGCTATAACAAAACTGTAATTTAAATCAAGCTATCAAAATATTTCAAAAGAGAACAAATTTTATGATTTTCAAAGTTGATCTTTAAAATGAAATATGATCACAGCTATTAACAATATGCTGTAAAGTAAAATATACTAAACATTGCTTCTGTTAATAACCACTACAGTTTCTCAAGAAACATTCTTTACAGAGCAATCCTTGTTAATGTACAAGAGACAGCTTCTCTTCTTTGAGCCTTAACCTTAACCGTATGCAATTATTTTCAAGTCAGCATTTATGAAAACTATAGAGATTATAATATTTTAGACATCACCTTGTCTATCTATTGTCAGAGAATATTCCGTTTTCACCTTCTCTCAACCCTTCATTTCCCAGTTAAACATTGTGTTTCCACCACTATATAGCTTGGTCATCACAAACAGGAAAATGACCAATGTATTCTTATGTGCAAAATCTGAAAACATCTCTTTCAAGGTAATATGACCTGTTAGACATCTGAAGATCACGACAGGGATGAGGATTTATTAGGCCGAACCACACAGGACTTATATATCATGGGCTGCAGGACAGAGCTTATTAAATGATTTCACTGGTCAAATAACTGAATGTAAAAAGGGAAACGTTTCACTGACTGTGGTCAAACATGATTGTTGCTGCAGTAGATTAAAGGCCCCAGAAGTATCCTTAGTTAGGTCAGTGCCCAAATGTCACTCCATATGATTTTGTTCTTCATGGGCAATGCCTCAAAGTACTAGATGTGTGCAAATCTAGCCTGAAATGAGGTTTGAATTTTAGTTTGCTTTCACCTTTTGAATGGATAAGCACTTTTGACATGAAAATCTCATCTCTCTTCCTTATCAACAAGGCATTAACAGATTTCAGATTTACAGATTAGACGTGGAACTATGGAAAATGTTCTCTATGTTAGATAAAATATGGAACTATCCAGGAAGTAGATACTGAGTGCATGAATCATCCAAACTTTGACTCTGCTACTTGCCATCTACCAAGGAATGGAGAAAACTAAGAAATGGAAGTTAAGCTAAAATTACTCAGGCAGTGCTTGTTCATATATCTGGTGACTATCTTATGTGGGGAAAGACTGGAATAAGTAAGAAAGATTAGATACATAGATTCTGTTTCTGTAGGTCCAGCCCCTAAGCATTACTTTGCAAATAGCTAAGGACTACAGTTTTCAAAAAGGTTACCCTTTCTAAACTCAGGAAATAACAATGAGAAGAATTGTTAAATAAATAAAACTATGCATTGATGTTTACCCTATTATATATTTTTTTACATTTTATATGTTATATACACAAAAATGTATTGGTATATACCCCTAAATGTTAAAAAATCTTCGTTACATCTGGGTGATAGGAGCAGAAGTCATTTTTATTTTTACCTCTATAGTTTTCTGCATTTTCTGTTGTTCAGCAACAAGGAGGAAATGATTTTATGCTCCGGGGAAAGAAAGGGGCATTCTCTCACCACCACACCTCTCTTAAGAAGAAGAATGAGGAGGAAGAGAAAAGAGAAACATGGTAAAAGAGCTTGCTTTGTACTCTTTGTCTGCCATTTTTCATTCCCTCGCATCTCTGCTGTTCCCAGCAGAAGTCATCAGTGTTTCTGGGGCTTGAGTGTAAGCCCCACCTCCACCGCTGACCTAAATGCGCCTCCAGTTCTCTCCAAGCCTGGTTTCCTCTTCTATAAAATGAAGGTAACAGGCTGGGCATCGTGGCTCACGCCTGTAAGCCTAGCATTCTGGGAGGCCAAGGCTGAAGCTGAGGTGGGAGGATTGCTTGAGGTCAGGAGTTCAAGACCAGCCTGAGCAAGAGCAAGACCCTGTCTCTACAAAAGATAGAAAAATTAGACAGGTGTGGTGGTGTGTGCCTATAGTCCCAGCTACTCGGGAGGCTGAGGCAGGAGGTTGCAGTGAGCTGTGATGACACCACTGCACTCTAGCCCAAGCAACAGAGCCAGACTCTGTCTCAAAAAAAAAAAAAAAAAAAAAAAGCTAGAATGAAGAGGTACAAACGAGACAGGATATGTAAAGCTCTTAGCACAGGGCCTGGCTGCACTTTTTTTTACTAGTCTTACCTGATCTTGGAAATCTTAACACTTATAAAATACTTTACATCTTATAATAAGCTTTAACAAACCATAAGCAATTTAATTTATAAACTGAAAGCAAAAGGCAGAGCTGGAATGCAAGCTTCAACCCACCAGACCACCAGTCTGATAAGCAAACACCACTTTTGAGTTGGACAGACCCAGTTGTGCACTGGAACCACATTATATAACCTTGCCTCCAACTGCTAGGTTTCAGAAACTTTGCAAGCCTGTTGTTAAACACACCTATTACTCAAAAGTAAGTTATATATTTAAATAAACTGTAATCAAAATATTTTTAAAGGTAATAAATACATGAAACTCATCACATCCTAATTCTTTTACTATTATCTATACTCTTTAAGGTTATTTGCTTCTATTGTATCTGTAGAGTAGAAATGCTATATAATAGAGTACTACTGTGTATTTCTTCCCAATTCCATTTTCAGTAAAGTCACATTGGTAGCTTGAAATTGGCCAAATCAGCAAATGCTACAAATTAAGACTTGATATTGTTTTGTTGACATGACAGTAACTGAGAATACACAGGCTAACTTAAATATGCCATGTCTGTGGCTGTTATACTCCAAATAACACACTACAAAAAAAAGGGAAGACATATTCTTCCACTATTAAAAACTATTATATAATGTTATTCATCAATTACAAACATATAACTGGCTATGGACCTAAGAGTTTAGTGAAATCAATCAAAGCATTGTGTGAGATAATCTACTGGTTAACTGGAATTTATAATAAAGAGTAATGATTATTTTATTACTATTTATCAGTTATATGCTACACATCCTTTATATCAGTAAAATTTATAACATGCACATGCATGTACATGCACATACACGTTTTTCCTAGATAGCCAGTTGTGCAACATTTACCAGAATACCACTAAATTGACCATTGTTCTAAAGAAAAACCTAGAAGCTCTCAAGTAGAGCCTTAGGCTCATCTTCAAAGCACTAAATTTGGCACACAAAGGGGTGAAAGGTTTTAACTTCAGTTGAGTCTACCCAATTAGATTATTATATTTCAATACACTACACTGGATATTCTGATCTTCATGATACTGAAGTAAGCTCACAAATTCAAGTTCCACTATTATTATAAAAAAATTACTACCTAGAAACACAAGTTAGGAAAAGACAAGATAGCTTTCTACAATTCATGAAAACACTGGAGATACAAGAATAAGGTAGATATGGCCCCTCCCTGCCTCCAAGTCACTTGGGCAGGGTGGAAAAGCACATAAACCTATAATGTAAGGGGAATGGCACTGGTAGGTAAAAAGTGCTATGGCATAACTGGGGAGAGAGCCCATGAGTTCAGATCCCAGGCCCTGGTTAATGTCACCAATCTCATTTGGCTCAAAACAAACAAGAGAAGGGAGGAAAGTCCCATGGACAAGAAGAAATCTGTAGAGAATAGCATAATAGGAAGGAGGATTCTAGAATCAGAAAGCCTGGGCTCAAACCCAGACTCACTCACGCACTGTGTGAACTTTGCAAAGTTTATCAGCCTCTCTAAGCGTCTGTTTCTTCATCTGCAAAAAGGAAGATAATAACTCCCGACAGCATTGTAGTGAGGGTCAAATGAGACAACATATGTAAAGTGCTTAGTCCAGTGCATGATACTTCAAAAGTGCTCAACACATGTTACCTACCACTGTGATTGTTGTTGTTAGCCTTGAGTGTTAAAAAGTTGTCTCTCTGGGGCAGGGAAGGGTGCAGGAATTGCCAAGAGGGCATTCCAGGAAGAGAGAAGAAAATAAGCAAAAAACAGAACACGGTGGGCCAGTTAGTAGTCCTGAGATACTGGAACATTCCTGGAGGTTCAGGTCAGGCACAAGTTCAGCAGATAAGGAGGGACGACTAGACCTGCGCTTTTCCAGAAAGGTTCAAAAACACACCCATTCCTTATTCTCTTCTGGGGAAAACAAAACAAAATTGGGTTTTTAAGATGATTTTTATCCTTTCTCTCCTGACAGGTACTGTAAATTGTGCCTCGGATAAATTGTGAAGAGCCTATAAGGGAATGATAAATCAGGCAATATTACATATATTCATCAGTTCCTTAATTGTTGTTAAATACTAACAACATCTAAAATTGATCTGCACCAAGATTTACCACTCTGACAAAAATCCACCTGGAAAAGAGCACATGGTAATTAAGAATAACGACCATGGATTTGCAGCCATGTAAGGCATCTGAACAAGATTTAAACTCCTCCCTGAGGGAATAACTGGGTGATGTTTATTCTGTAGATGAACAATGTGATTATAACAATGGAAAAGATTGATGAGATTTTTTTTTACTGTGGGAATTTGATTTAGCCAGCTATCTCAGGTAACAGAAGGATGCAGAACTGAGTTGTCCAAAACCAACAGAAAATTCTTTGTGAGGGGTAACTAGCACACATCTTCAGTGACTTGAAAAAATGAATTTCAAGTCAAGCAGACACAATAGGCAGCTACAAACTGGCATATATTAAAAATAGAATTTAACAAAAACTTTTCTAAATTAACCACAACTGAATTAAACCAAATTAGAGAGAAAAGGTAGAAAGAGAACCACATTCTTATCACAGATAAGGAAATAAATTTTTCTCTTTTTGTGGTCTTTTGGGTCTACAAGTTGTTATTTGAACTAACAAGTTATTTTTAGTGATCTCTCGTCCAGGAAATGAGGGACTACCTGGCCTATGTCAGTAAGCACACAAACTAAAAAAAAGGCAATATTCATTCTTCCAGAGCCTAGCTGCTTAAAGTGTGATGAGGTATTGCCTGGGGACTTGCTAGACACACAGACTCCTGGGCTCCACCCTAGACCTCCAGAATCAGAACCTGCATTTTTAACAAGATGCCCACGTGATTCCTCTAAAGCGTAAGAAGTAATGCTCTAGAGAGACATTGGTTCATTCAGTCATTCAATAAATAAACTTTCAAGATCTGTAATATCCAATATGGTGGGTCGACCCTAGCCTCACATGGCTATTTAAATTTCAATGAATTAAAATCAAAGAAAATTAAAATTCAGGGGCTATTTGCACTAACCACATTCTAAGTTCTCAATTAGCACATGTGGCTAGGGTCTACTATGTACATATTCATCATCACAGAAATGTCTATTGGACACATCACTGAACAAGGAAGACAAAGCTCCTTGTACTCACAAAGTTTAGTCTAGTGGCGGGGAACCCAATAATAAACAATGAACATAACAGTGACTGAAATAAACGGTATGTTAGACAGCCAAACGCCAAGGACAAAAAAAAATAGAGCAGAGTTAGAGGGAATCAGGAAGATGGAGAGACAGAGGAATTTTAAATATGGTGGGTCTGGTTGCTTCGTGGAGGTGATATTAAAGGAGAGGCAGGCTGTGAGCCAGAGGGGAGAACATTCCAGGCAAACGGGAAAGCATGTGCAAAGGTGCTAGGGCAGGTATGTTTGAAGAACAGCAAGAGGCTGGTGTGGTTGGAGGAAAGCGAGAGGAGGGGGTTAGTAAAAGGATAGGGGGACAGAAGGATACTGATCTTGGGTAGGGAAAAGGGCCTCCTTATTGGAAAGGACTTGGGCTTCACGTGGAATAAAACAAGGATCTGTGGCAGGGTTTGTGCAGAGGAGAGCCATGCTTTGACATGATCTCTAGATCAGCAAAAAAGAACTATTAGCAAAAGTTATTTATTTGTTTTCATTCAAGGTCATATTCAGATGCAGAAAGATACTGTCTCTGTCACCAAAAAGGCAGCACTTGTCCACAAGGCCACATCAGAGACAAGTGGTTTGGGGGGGAAGCAAAGTTGTATTACTTTGTTGGCAAAAAAGAAAAATGGTACACCTTCTTGTCTCAAAATCCAAATTTCCTGAACATAAGCAGAAATACAGAGCTTTTAAAGGTAGGGCCCCTTAGTTCTAGGCTATTGTGGTTAACTATTCTAATCTTCCCATCTCTGCCAAAGACAAAGCCCCACCTGGGCCCCCTGGGGGGCTGGCTCAGGCCTGGGATGCAAAAACAAAAGGCCTTCTCCCTGCTCCTCCCAACCACTGGCCTGAGACAGGGATGCAGGTTTCAGATCTCAACAAGAGTGGGGGAAATTTCAAAGAGACAGAACATCTTTTTGCTGGTTTTTTGTTTATTTGTTTTCTAGACCATTCTGAACTGTTACATCTTCATTGGCAAAACGACTTTGTTTACAAGTTTTGGTAACCATCAGAGCTTGTTAATGAGATGCAAACAGAAGTCATTAAAATTTATCACTGTAAAATTTAGATATCTTTTCAAAGTCTCCATTAATATGCACAGTTACAAGGTCTTACACGTTACCACCCAGAATCTCGAACCATACTTGTTATGAACACTTTTAGCAAATCCAGAGGAATGCAAATCAGAGTTGCCCAACTGCCCAAAAGGTGGAACTCCACCTAGGTGTCTCATCCTCAAAACTTGTTGATTACTTTCTTATTAATTTACATTTATTTCTTGGAGACTGGGAAATCTGTTAAACAGTTTCAAATTTTTCTTTTGTACCCAACCTCATGTAAATTGATTTCATCTAACTCTATTTATAATCCCAGCTAAGGGACAAAGCTTTGAACATCAGGGCATAGGTTTTATTTAAGTTTGTTTTTCGGAGTTCCCAGACACAATGACACATTTTACCCACAAGTGAAAATATTGTTATCTTGTAGGTAATCCAACTACAGTTCTATGAACTACAGGTCACTGTAACCTGTCTACAAAATGCCATCATCAGCCTCAATGCCTATGTTCACTAAGACAGCCACACAAAAGTTATATTGAACAGGCAATCCTAAAATGACTGAGAGCCATTGCCTGCAATTTATTCCCTAGGGACCACCACCAACTGTGATCCAGCCAGAGTTCTAGCAGAAAAATAGAGAAAGGTCACCTTCAGTAAATTCAATCAAATGAGCAATAAATCAAGGCATGCTGGGTCATTGGGAACTAACTGCTCAGATGCAGGTGAGTGAATCAAGGAGCATCATTTTTATGCATCTGGGCATGGCACTTTTGAGCTACAGAACACCAGAGGAGATTTTAGCAACCAAATTATTACACCAGTTTGAGTGATGGGAGTGCAGAACTGGAGCTACTTTGATTTTATTCCTTCCTTCATTCATTCAACAAACATGTATTGAGGACTGCCTATAAACAAAGACTGTGCTATCTGCTGAAAATACAGACATTTATAGACAATAGTAACATGCCCACATGAAAGTTACAGTCTTAGTTTTAACTTCCTTCTAGCTTCCTGTTGGAGCCGGGAACCTTCCAGAGCTAGGACACCTCAAGAGGTCTTTTGTGGACGGGAAGGATTCAGACTGCTGTAGAGTAATGAAGAACATGAAGCACACCAGCAAAAGGCAAATCTGCACATGGTAACAGGTATGTATCCAATAAGTTTCATATTCTCCACCCTGAAGTCACAGCACCTGAGAGCCTCTTTTGTTTCCATAATCCATCCACAGAAGTCACCCCTATGAGTTGAAACACCCTTCCTCATCCCACCTCCTTTCTGGTATAGTAAAACCAGAAAGAGCAGAGAAAACTCATTTCCAAAGGCTGAACACTTAAGACACTTAGAAGTGAGAGGCTAATAAGCCTACAAAATCAACTGTCTGGAAAGAAGATACTTTCTGTTGTAGACAGGGATAGAAGGGATAGCCTAGAACAGGGAAACTATCACCTACAAGCCAAATATGGTATAGTAGTCAAGCTTCCCCAGACAAACAGAACCAATAGGGTAAGTATAGATACACAGTAAGAGATGCGTTGTGAAGGATTGGCTCATGCAATTATGGAGGCTAAGAAGACCTGTTATCTGCCATCTGCAAGCTGGAGGCCCAGGAGAACTACAGGAACAGTTCCAGTCCAAACTCACAGGCCTATGAACCAGGACAGCCAATGGTGTGAGTCTCAGTGCAGATTCAGACCTCAGGCTCGAGAATTAGGAGCACCAATATCTTAAAGCAGAAGAAGATGGATATACCTGCTCAAGTGAGAGAGTGAATTTGCCTTTTCTCCACCTTTGTGTTCTACTCAAGCCCTCAATGGATTGGATGCTGCTCACCAGCATTGGTAAAGGTGATCTTTACCCAGTACTGATGCATATGCTAATCTTTTCCTGAAACACTCTCACAGATACATCCAGAAATGATGGGCATTCCTTAGCCCGGTCAAGTTGATGCAAAATCAATTATCACGTATGCCCTACAACCTATTTTCGTAAGCAGTTTAATTGGAACACAGCTATATTCATTTGTTTACACATTGTCTATGCCTGCTCTTGATACAAAAGCAGAGTTGAGTAGTTGCTACAGAAACTACATGGCCTATAAAAGTGAAAATATTGACTCTCTGGGTCTTTTCCAGAGAAAGTATACAAATTCCTGGTCAAGAACTACACTGTCCAATATATTACTAGTAGCCACCAGCTGCATGAAGTGTGGCTAGTTCAAATTGAAACATGTTGTCAGTGTAAAATAGATACCAGATTTCAGAGTTAGTAGGAAAAAAAATGTAAACTACTCCATCAATAATTTTTTATATTGATTACAGAGTGAAAACTAATATTTTTTGATATATTGGGCCAAATAAAATATATTATTGAAGTTAATTTCATGTGTTTCTGTTTACTTTTTGGAACATGGCTGCTAGAAAATGTAAAATTATATACTGGGCTTGCATGTGTGGTTCACATTGTATTTCTCTTGGGCAACACTGGTATAGAAGGAAAGTCTCCAGCATGCATACGGAGCTTGGACACAAGCTGAACAGGAAAACTCTGTTCCCACCCTACCTTCCACTGTATCTTTGTTTTTCACACTCTCCCCACAGATCTTTCTTTTAGTAATTAGGCCAAGTTCACAAACTCAAAAATCTGAAATTCTTACAGGTCATTGCTGCTGAGAATTCAACAGAATAGAATATGTGTCCATCAGAATTTCACACAAAGACAGGTCAGTGGCTGGGCTGTGTAGTGGACATCTGCTGTGTGTGCTGCCTAGCAACATTCTTCCTCCTACAGCAGGGCTCTGTGCAAACTCCACAAGGGAAACACTCTTTGAAGTTTCATGATCTACATAAAAGTTCATGTACACCAATTCATTTTCAACAAAGGTGCCAAGTCCATTTAATGGGAAAGGAATAGTCTTTTCAATAATTGTTGCTAGGACAACTGAATTACCACATGCAAAGGAATAAAGCTGGATGCCTACCTCACATCATATATAAAAATTAACTCAAAATGGATCAATAATCTAAATATAAGAGCTAAAACCAGAACACTCTTCCAAAGAAAGCATCAGAGTCATGACCCTCATATTTGGCAATGGATTCTTATTCATGACACTAAAAGTGCAAGCAACAAAAGAAAAAAAATGGATAAATTGTACCTCATCAAAATCAAAAACCTTTTTGCCTCAAAGAACATTATCAAAACAGTAAAAAGACAACCTACAGAATGGGAGAACATATTTGTAAATCATATATCTGATAAAGGTATAGTATCTAGAATATACAGCATAAGGAAATCTTACAACTCAATAACAAAAGAATGAGTAAAGGACTTGAATAGACTTTTCTCCAGAAGACATACAAACGGCCAATAAGCACATGAAAAGATGCTCACCATCATTAGTCATTATGGAAATGCAAATCAAAACCACAATGAGGTACTATTAGGATGGATCTATTAGGATCTATTAGGATGGCTATAATTTTTTTTAATGGGAAATAACAAACGTTGGTAAAGATGTGGAGAAATTGGGACCCTCCAACATTCCTGGTGGAAATACAGAATAGTTCAGCCACAGTGGAAAACAGTTCGGTGGTTTCTCTAAAAGCTCAACATAGAATTATCCTATAACCCAGAAACTCCACTCCTCAGTATATACCCAAAAGAACTGAAAATAATTACTCAAATAGGTACACATACCTACATGTTTATAGCATCACTATTCACAATAGCCAAAAGGTGGAAATAGCCCAAATGTCCATCAGTGAATCAAAGGATAAATTATGATAGATACATGCTATGGAATGTTATTCATGCCTAAAGAAGCAATGAAGTTCTGATACACACTATAACCTAGGTGAACCTTGAAAACATGCCCAGTGAAAGAAGCCAGACACAAAAGGTCACATAGTCTATGATTCCATATAAACAGGAAATATCCAGAATAGATAAATCCATACATACACACAGAACACAGATTGGTGGCTGACAGGGTTTATGGGAAATGAGGACAAACTGCTCAATGGGTGTGGAGTTTTATTTCAGAGTGGATGAAAATGTTTTAGAACTTGGGAGAGGTGAGTGATGGTTGCACAGCACTGTCAATTAACTAAATGCCATTGAATTGGTCACTTTAAAATGGTTAATTTTATGTTACATGAATCTCAACTCAATACATTTTTAAATCATGTAGTTTTTGCATTCTATCCATCACAATTGTGATTTTTTTTAATTTAAAATATACTTTATGTTATTTACCCATTTCTAGTTCTTACCTCTCCCCACAAAAATCATAATAAAATTGACACTAGACTTTGTAAACTACCCCAAATTCACCGTGTAAATATCACTCTTCCACACAGTTGGTCAGAATTAGTTTCTGTTGCTTGCAACCAGATAACGTTAATTAATATGGTACCTTGGTGTGTCATTCAAGAAACCTGAACTCTAATTCTAGGTCTGCATCTAATTAGCTGTTCATCTCAAGAGAAGTTATTTGAATTAGCTTGGCTTCAGCTTCCTCACATGTAAATTAAAAGGATTAGATTAAATTATTCCTGAAGGTTTACAACTCCATGAATAATATAAAATAACATCTTCTTCCTTAATATTGTCCAAGAAGAAGTCACTGCCAGATAGTGGTGGTTTGACATTTTCCCAGAAACGAAAAAGGAAATTTGCCAGGCAGGTCCTGCTTTTTTGCTCCAGCTCCCCCTCACTGGTCTGGCTCCTCAGTAATGTTTAACACACGCATTCCAATGGATAAAATCCCTCAAAGGTCTTCAGTGTGACACTTTTCATCTCACGGACGGACGTGCAAAGGCAAGTCAAATGAAATGGTCAGAAACAATGCCCAAAATTTAAAGTTGTATCCAAGTCTCCCAACCAAATCTTTGGATTGTGGTATTGAGACTCCGCAAGGGCACTTCAGAAGTTCCTGTTGTGATTCAAAGGGCTGAGCGATAATTTGTCCCAAGAAAGCCTGGCTTTCTGTCTCGACTCGGCTGTGCAACACACAGTCTCAACTGTGTGTAACAGCCTTTCCTTTTTAAAAACAGTAATAATGGTTTCTATCTATTGTCGTAAGGATGAGTTTTAGATTGTGAAGAATTATAAGGAAAAGATAAAAACAAGTTTTAAGTATTTCATTTAAAAGCTACAAAGGCATTATGTTGGGGAAGTTTGGGAAGTTTATTAGGTCAATCTAGGCTCTAATATACTCAGATTATTGATTTCAACCTGTAAGCACAATAAATCACACTGGTCAGGGAGGTGGCACCAGCTGAAAGTAAGAACGTGGATCAATTATCTGCGAGTTCTGGGCTTTCTCACGGCCTTGCCATTATAAAACTACTTTCTTGGTTCTACCTCAAAGACCAGTCTGCCTTTCTTTATACAAACTGTGGCCACTCAGCAAAGTGCTGTGGGATCGGAGTGGTTATGCTTACCTCTGGAGTCAGAGCCCTTGGGTTCTGGTCCAAAATCCACCCAGGGAATGTTGCTTGGCCTCACTATGCCTGTTTCCTCATCTGTAAGGCAAGGAAAATAGTAATGTTTCCCCAAAACTTAGCATATATATAATTGGGAGTATGCCCGATGATATTAGATAGCATACAAGTGGTTTTCTTTTTATTTTAATAATTATGTGTTTAATTCCAAACATATTAAAATATATGTAACTAGCACACCTAGTGCTACAGTTTGAATGTGTCTCCCAAAGTTCATGTACTGGAAACTTAATTTCCACTGCATCGGAGGAAGGTCCTTGAAGAGGCAGTTAGGTCATGAGAACTCTGCCCTTGTGAATGGATTAATGCCATCATTGGGGGAATGGGTGCCTGATAAAAAGATAGTTCAGCCCCTTTCCCTCTCTCACACAC
The DNA here is from genome assembly GCF_020740605.2 of Lemur catta. NCBI lineage: Eukaryota > Metazoa > Chordata > Mammalia > Primates > Lemuridae > Lemur > Lemur catta. Next base: position 29,809,379 of record NC_059145.1, on the reverse strand, counting down.
ATGTGTTCTTTTCCCTTCTGCCATGGACGACTTAGCAAAAAGGTCCTCACCACATGCAGTCCCTTGATCTTGGACTTCCCAGCCTCCAGAACTGTGAGCCAATAAATTTCTGTTCATTTTAAATTTCCCAGTCTCACATTCTATTACAGCATCACAAAAGGGACTAAGACACCAAGCTAACTAACAGGATTGTTTAGGGCAAATCTAAGTTAAGGAAAAGAAAAAGTGAGTTCCAAATAGTCCTAGCTGGTGACAGAAAGGTTTTTACAGAAAAAGTCTAGTTAATAATAAAAGAAATAACAGAATTAGAAATCATGATTTTTGCAATCACTTAATGAAATAATTGATTCGGGTAATAATCATCAACAGAAGAGACCATTACATGAAAAATTAATGTGGAACTTTCAAATGGAATGGTCAGGCTGTCATCTGATGAAGCTTAGCATCACTAAAAGTGGTTCAAAACAGTGGATGCCTCCTAATGACACAGTATGCAGAACACCCCCTGCAAAGCATTCTTGACCAGAACACTTAACATTAAATCAAATGTAGAGCCAGCTTCCCTTAAAGGAAATAAGAGTAATGGAGGAACAAATTAAGTAACACCGTAAGAATCCCAAATGTGTGGCCTCCTATAAGAAAACAAACCCTGTTTCTGTAACAAGTCAATAGTGCGAATGGAGGCAGGATTTCTCTAAATTAAGAGATTTCAAGGACATATGTAACATAATCCACAGACCTCGTTTGAATTTGAAAAAAAAAAAAACAGTAAATGACATTTTCAAGTCAGCTGTTGAAGTTTCTATGTGAAGTGGGATTAGATAATACCAAATAAATACTGTTTATGTTGCTAAATACGATAATGGCATTGTGGTTAAGCATAAAAATGTCCATATTTTTAGAGCTGCATTCTGAAGTACATCAAAGTAACGTGAAGTGATGTCTGTAATTCGCTTTAAAATACTTCAGAACAGAGAAAGCAAGAGAGAGAAAGAAAGAGGGGAGGGAAAAAGAAAAAATGAGGAAAATGTAGCAAAAATCATGATGATTATTGAATCTAGGTACACAATTTGCAGGACTTAGAGCAAAACAAAAATGCAGGGCCTCTTATTCATAAGTGATTAAGAATTTCAAAACAGTGACATGTTTGTTTTACAGCATTAAAGCAAACATAGACCCTCATACGCCATAAGCTCTGTACAATTCTCAGGTTGCATGCCCTTGAAGCCTGCTCTGTGTTCTGTGTGTAGAAATTTATTGTGCTATTCTTTCTACTTGTGTATATTTGGAAAATCTCCATAATAACTTAAAGGGGTCCACTTAAAAAATTAAGTAAAGATAATATGGAAAAATAGCAAAAATTGTGAAGGCTGTAGATATGGGGCTACAATTTCCAAAATACTGACATAATAATGGGAAACATTCAGAGTGGTGCCCGGCACACAGCAGATGCTGTTTAGCTCCTGCCACTACCAGCACTACTATTTTTACAAAGGCTACACTTGTAGCTAGTAAGAAACACCAATGTTTTATAGAAAGATTGCAACAACGTTTTCTGGAGAGGTTACTTTAGACACATAATGCAATCCTTACTGAGAGGTCTTCCTATATACCGAAACTCTTAAACTGAATTCTTAGCAAGATTTTTTATTGTATTTTGCTCCCTGGTACCCTAGACTCTTTAAAATTTGTTAGGAGGGATTTTTGACTGTGGGCTACTGCAGCACATAGAACAGAATATTATTACCAACTTGAAGATTGTTCCAAAAGCCAGGCTCTTATTTGTAAGTCAGGCAATGTCACTTATGGTGGTGAAGAAGGAGCATCAAAGTGAAATTAATCCCTATGGGTCTGAATCTTGGTGAATAACACTTTGGTTTTTCTTGGATGAGAAAGGCCATGTGCAAACTTCGAATGGGTATAATGAAACCTCTTTCCCCTTTAATTGTCCAAATTAAGCCCTTTTTGGATGACTTACGTCACACAGGTTTACATAAAGAATCAGTGCAAGATGGTCTTAAAAAGTATACCATTATGGGAAAGGTAATTTCCTGCTTTGGATTAAAACCTTCTCAAAAGAAACAAAATGTAAAAGGTAGATTATTGTGTATGACCTAAAACATTTGCTGAATCACAATAAAAACATCCATTACCTTAAGAAGCTCAGAGGCACAATGATTTTACCAGCATCTACTATAGCCTGTTACCTAAATCAAGTTTCACAGACCCAGAGAATCTCTTCGCCTTTTTTGTTTTTTAAACACTGGACTGAAAGTGCTCTTGAGGATCAGCAGGGTCGGTACAAACTTTATTTTGCATAAAGAGCAATTTAGGAAAAATGGATAAGTTGATGGACCACCAGTTTCTTTGTCCATCCAGATTGATAATGGTTTTATTAAGTCCCATAAGAAAAGGTATATTTTTGTAAGTTAGACTATCTACTTTGTTAAATAGTACATCGATGAGAAAATTGTCACTGCTTTTTATAGACACTCTAATGTTAACATCTTGGCATGTTTGAATTGAGGCAACACAGAGTTTTCTAATTGTTAGTCTTTAACTAGATTAAGGGGTCTACATAGAATTAAGTAGACTGCACATGGCCCAAGGGCCAGGGGTAGCGGAGATGTGTGTGGCATCTGTTGCTTCTATTAAATATTTGCACATGAAGTAGGGGCATAGGCTATCAGAAGGACTGTTTCACAGACATCCCATGCCTATTCAGTTATCAGCCCCGAAATCAGATGGCAAGAATACAACAGGAGCTATTTATACTTCATTCCCCCTGGAAGGAAAACCTTTGCTTTTCCAGAGAGCCCATCACAAGCTGAGGCCCATGCCATGTATTTATGTATTAAATACATAAATCAGCACTATAATCCAGAGATCGGGCTTCCTCTCCTTGACAGTCCTTCCTTGGCTCTCACTCCTCACCTGAGATCTCCCCCTTCGCTGCCTGGTATGCATCCAGGACACTGGATGTCACAACTCAGTTTAGAACTTACAAAAAACAAGGTTTAATACCCTGACATTATTATAAAATTGACAGGACTATTCAGAATCTGCACCTTCTAAAAAATGGAGATCCAGTCTGTGCAGTCGTCATTCCTCTTCAGTCTCTTGATTTATTTATCAATTAGCAACACTATTGCACCTTCTTCTACCTGTGTGTGACCATGGGTATTAATCAGCCCTTACTATTATTGATATTATTCTTTTTCAGTATCTGACAAACTCACAATTGCTGGTATGTACCCTTGCCTCCTTACAAAGATAGAAACATCCATCTATAATTTGTAGATAGGTATGATCCCATAATTTTTTTCAAAAGCCCACTGAATTCAAGGCTCATTCATCACTGATTTCCTTCAATGCCTTTTTTTTGAAAAGCAGTAGTTCTTTTGAGTTAATAAAATGCATTTAATGAACAAGAACAGTATCTTAAAGACATAACAAAGGTAATTATGATGATGATGAAAAAGTCAGAATCTCAGAAATTTGTGGATTTTTGGATGTACAGTACAGTACAATGTGAAAGCTGAATCCAAGAAATCACATATTCTTCTTTCCAGATCTTTATTCCTTTTGACCAGACCCACTTGTGTGTGGCCATGTGACTAAGTTTTGGCCAACAGCATATGTGCCAATTCTGACAAAGTCTTTTAAGAAACGGGTATACTTTCTTGCCCTTATTTGCCCTTCCACTGTCTGGATGCAGATAACATCATGGACCTATGGGGAGGCAGAAACACAAGGATGGGAGAAACTGGAAATCGTCCTAGAGGATAATCCTTTGCAGGAACACCAATACCAGATTGTTATGTGAGTCAAAAATAAAATTCCATTTTGCTTAAGCCATATCACACTTTAGAGTCTATGTGCTAAAGCAGTTAGTATCACCCTAATTAATTAGTGAAGTTAGGTGGTTAAAAGCACATAATTCTACCTGCGACATCCTTTAGGTGGCATAAAGATGGAAGTTAAAGGCTAATAGGATTGAAACGTAAGTATTTAAAGATGAAATCATAAGAAATATGGGAGGATAGATTTAAGTTAGGGTATTAAAGAAACAAAACTGGCCACGAGTTGATTATTTCTGAAGCAGGATATGGGTATATGGGAATCAATTATACTACTCTGTCTTGTTTGGTATATATTTGACATTTTACACAATAAAAATTTGAACAATTAAAACAATAAGGAGACTATTTGAAGGAGTTCCCACTAGTCTAGGATGGGAAAATTTGAGCATCAAAAAGGTTAATGGCTAAAATGAATTAAAGCACATAAGATATAGTTTAAAAATCCGAAAGTTCATAATGAAACCAAAAAAAAACCCTCATTTGTTACCAACTGGAAGTTATTAGACATTCATTAATCTGAAAATCAAAATATGATAAATAAACAAGTATTTTTCTGCCCTATATGAACAGTATTTGAGGATAACTGAATGGTTGATAAGAAAAAGTTCTTTATAGAACTCCATATAATACACGCAGGAGGAATGACAGAATTAGAAAACTGCCATTTTGCAACCCCTAATGAAATAAGACCTATATTCAGATACAGGCAATTGCCATCAAGGGACCCTAAAACCACCAGTTTAAGCATGATGGGGAACTTGGTAACAGAACAGGCTGACAACACCTGAACCCACTAATTAATCTTATCTTCACAAAGTGAAGTATCTCAAGAATGCAAAAACAAAAACCACATGAACTCACTACTAAATTGGAACTAATAGATCAACACTAATGTGCACATATGGTAGTGAAATTCAACAGAAATAAAGCACGTGGGACGGGGGAGGAGGGGATGGGTGAATTCACACCTAACAGGTACAATGCACACTATCTGGGTTGTGGAAACACAACTTTGGCTCAATCCGTACAAAAGCAATTTGTGTAAACCAAACGTTTGTACTCCCATAATATTCTGAAATTTAAAAAAAGAAAGAACATAACAACATTATTTCCTTCACACTGTGATGCAATAGGACATACATAGTACCACCTATGAAGTATTCTTGCCTAAATATATATATATATATATATATATATATATATATATATATATATATATATATATATATATATATATATATATATGTGTATGTATGTATATAATCAAGACTCCAAACTAAATACCAGACTACAAAGATGATGGGGTTCGGGACATGCTATCCCAAAACGTAGCACCTTGGCATTTGAGAAGACAGCAGAAGCAGGAAGGTCTCTCTCACCTTCTGCCCCTTCTCTCCTGAAACAGGTCATGAAACCTAGGGAGGCTTTTTCTGACCTTTTCCTGGAGCAGGTTATAAGACCCTCACATTCAAGATACCCTCTCTATGCCTGGAGGAAAGAAACATTCTTATCTCTGAAGACACAGGAACACAGACAAGAATCTGAACAAACAGAACTTACTAAATTCCACCCCCCCCCAGTTTATTACAATTAGATCACACCCCTTTGTCTAATCACACTCCTCCAGACTATTCACTTCTTCATCAAACCTAGCATAACAAACGCACAGGTTTACGTCTTTCCTTGGGGCTTCATTTCCTTATGAAGACCCCCATGTCACATAACCTTATATTAAATAATCTGTATGCTTTTCTCTTGCTAATTTGTTTTTTGTTATAGGGACCTCAGCCATACAACTAAGATGAGAAGGAAAGATATTTCTTTTCCCCAATAGAGGAATAAGTTAAACACTACCACAAGGGAGTCCACAGTTAAGTACATAACATAGAGCGTAAGATCCAGTTTCTCTCACAAATCAAGGACATTGGAGGGAAGGGAATAAGAGGACTATTACAAAATAAAAGAGACTTAAACAACATAACTCAATGTATAACTCTCATTTGAATCCCAGCTTGAACAAAACCAACAACAAAAGGACACTTAGGGTAATGTGGAATATGGACTGGATATGAGAAGGTATTAATGAATTATTTTTAATTTCATTAAGTGTGATGATGGCATGATCTGTAAGTAAAGAGGAGAATGTCCTTAACAGTTGGAGATACATGCTGAAGAATTTTTAGGTGACAAGGTGTGATACTCCGGGTGTGCTTTAAAATACTCAAGCAAAAAAACAAAGAAAAAAGAAAATGGGGAAAGATGAAATAAGAATGACAAAATAATGATAATAATAATTACTGAAGGTGGATGATGCATACATGGTGTTCATTATGCTATTAGTTCTAGTTTTAGAATATATTTGATATTTTCCAGAATTCATTTTTTTAAGGCACAACCTTGGAGTCAGACATTGGTTTGACCAGCTCTTCCACTTCCAGCTGTGAGAAATTGGGCAGATCACTCTGGCCTGCACATTGCCATCCTCTGTGTCATCAAGAGCACAGGCACTTCTTCTAAGAGTGCTCCAGTACTGTTCCTGGGATTTTCTTCCAAGCTCTGACATCCATTCTGTGAATTTTGATGTTCACACATGCACAGACCACAACAGTTATGTTCCAACTGCTACCTACCTGGAGTGATTATATCATCATCAATTCTGAGATATATCCCAATTTTAAAGATTAAAATGTGAAAAAATATGCATATAAAAATCTATGAAGAACATGGAAAGGAAGTTATGGTAATAAAAACTGCTGACAAGAATGAGATTTTCTAAAAACCTACAAGACATCCCCTGCTTTGGCTCCAGAGGTACCTTACCTCTATCTCTTATTATTCGTGGATTATTTTTGGCTTACAATATCTCACCGGCTAAAATGCCTCCATTCTTCTAGAAGCTACAGCAGCCACCACTGAGTTGGCAAATGACAAGCCCTCAAAATGTTTCTGATTGATGTTTGTTGCATGAATAATAAATTTGCAAATTTTACATCAAAAAAGAAATATAACACATGCAAAGAGGTGGCGAGAGTCTGAAGCCCTTCTGTACAAAGTTCTGGAGGCTAATTTAAGAAAAATCTATCAAGAATTTATGTGTGACCATTTTTCCAAAGTAGAGTCAAAATTCATGAAGCAGGGCAAAAGTTACACTGCATCTAATGATGAGTAGGAATGCAAATCTGCTCCACAGAGATCCTCTCTATACACATGTTCTAGTAATGTCAATACTCCACCAGAAGATACAAGATTCAGAAAACCAGTAAGGAGATAATCTTTGAGAAAAGACTTTTACTGGAGCCCTAATATAATGTTTTCCTTCAAGTTCGTGTCCTGAAAGAGCTTTATAAATGTATGATCTAAATGAGAATATCATTGTATTTTGTTTCCTAATATCCCTCAGATAGGATATAAGGCATATACAAAGTCTACTTAATAATAAATCATGGTAAACAACATTTATTAAGTTATCTTAGGCACCAAGCACTCAAGTTCTTTCCAGAGCTGCCAAAATTGGCTGAACCCTGATGCAGTGACCCTGCAGCTTTACCAACATCGCAATTACTCCTAGCAACAACCCTGCAAAGCACAGTGCCACCTTCCATACATTTCCAGGATAAAGAGGTTTGATGTTTAGAGAGACCTGGTAAATGGCCCAAGTCAACAGCCAATAAATAGCCTATCTGCGACTCACACCCAGGGCTATGAAAAACCAATGCTAGGGGCTTGTGTTTTTAACCTAAACACACCAGTGTTACAAAAATGAATCAAGGCAAAGGATCAGGGTTTTTCTCCTGCCCCATATCTCCAACTGCCGCAGATAAATACTTTTATGAATTGCAAAGAAAATGAATCACTGAAAGTCCAAGTTTTTTGTTATTAGATTCAGCAGACAAATTTACTCTGTTAAATTGCACGTGAGTTTCTAAATCCTTACTCTTAATTTCTATGCTTATTTTGTCCCACACTGTCACCAAGGTAAGGCCAGCTCTTTGAGTAGCGCTGCACTACAGTATTTGTTAGATCCATGCTTAGAATGAACACTGTTTATAACAAGGTTCCAAGATTCCTCCAGCTACTGAGAGACTGATAATTCTTTCAGATGTTAATCTATTATTTTTTAAAAATTAAGATAACTGTTATCATTTTCTTCTATCCTAAAAATATTCACCCAGATACCAGCTATAGGTTCCAAAGTAAAAAAAAAAAAAAGAAAGAAAGAAAGGAACTTCTGAAGTTTTCTATTGATTTATGATATAACTGCTATGGTATTTTGATAAACATTAAAAGAAAAATGTGAAACTTTGAAATAGTTTTTTTCACCAAGATAACAATACTGAAGCCAGGGAAAGAGGACCAGAAGAAGCAGATCCTCCCTCTTCCCACCCACTGATTCTCCTTCCAATCCAGCCTGAAAAGTGAGTAGCTGTTGGAAAATAAGTACTTAAGAGGTCTCAAATATAAGGTGACACATGGAATTCTTCAACCTGCCATGCCTCTTGAGAAGTTCTCAGTCAAATAACAAAAATGATACCCATAATATATTCACACAAAAAAAATAGATCCTGGAAGGAAAAAGAGGGTGAGGGAAGTCTTCAATGCTTCTTGGATTTTTTTTTTTTTATTGTGCTCTAAAGTTCCAAGTTAAATTTTTTAACGTCACCAAAACTCATGTGACCTTGATACAAGTCAATGGGTCAAATCCATGGCTTTTCTGTCTACTCAAGAAATTAGTATGGGAAGGCAAGGAAGGGCAAGATATGGAAGAGAGAAATTACTAGACAATTGTCAGCAATCTGGAGCAAACCCAATCTGAAGGAAACAATTAGAAACTGGCACAGGTCCCAAATCAATAAGCGGAGGTGGCTGTGGGCGGTGAACATAATGGCTGGGTAATGAAAACTAAAATGCAGGTAAGCAAGCACCGGGAAGGAAGCAGCTCCTCTGTGTCTCTCTGGCTGAGCAGAGGGTCGTCTATCCGGAGACTGGGAAAGGCCTGTCTGAACAGGCTCTCACAGCCTAGCTAGTCCCTGCTGTCACAGCCTGCGTGAATCAACAGTGCTGGTGTGATTTTCCCAAACCCCGTAAGAAATAAAGTCCTCACAGCTCGCCTTGTCAAGCTCCGAGTACAGTCCCGACAGGAAAAACACTTCTTACAGAATATGCAATGGATTCGGAGAGCTTTGGAGCCGCGTTTCCCATTAGCTCTAATGGAGGCTGTGCTAATAAATTCCCCGGCTCTGGGCTGAACAGGTGTAATTCAGTAATGCAGCTGTAATTGAGTGATGTCAACTCAATATAATTTGTAATGTTTTTCTAACAAATTATCTCATTTTTTTCCTTAAAAAAGGTATCTGTGATTCCATGTGATAAATTGCTTTAAAAGGCTGACATACAGTGCTAACGATAAAGATCTTTAATTGATGGAAATGTTAATAGTAGCATCGGCTAAGAATTATCTTAGCTGATTCCTTATACGCTATTAACCTTATAAACATATAAAAGCTTTCATTTTTGACCAGCAAATGTTTTGAATTTGTGACTCATGGTCCTCAGATATTTCTGTATTTCATCACTATGATTATTCTACTGGAGAGGTTCTTTATAAACCCTGCAACTTGGCCATTCCCCTCCCTGCAGTTTCCAAACCAGATGCACACATTGCCATCCCTGTGCCTGTGAGGAGGCTGGTCTCCTAGTCTGGACCGCTATCTCCTCCTCTTCCAGGTACCCAGTCAAAATTCCGCTTCTCCATGAAGTTTTCCAGACCTATGCTCAGAATTACTCCTTTGCACCCCATACTCCTAGGGCACTTTGAGGTCCCTCTATTACTGTCTTACACATCAGAGCCCCTTGCACATGCTACTCCTCTGCTGCTGCCCCTGGCAAAGGCCCACTCATCCTTGCAGTTTCAGTTCAATGTCTCACTGCAAAGAGAACCTTCCCTGCCTCAGATTCGGTAAAGCATATTACACATGCGTCCTCATACCTCTGCATTCCTTTCCTTTGTTGCACTAACCACAGTTCTCATTAGTTATTATTTGTGTCTCTCTCTTCTAACTAGGACTAGGCTATAGGCAAGGCCTGTGCTGAGTTTTTCCCAAATCTAGTAGCAAACACATAACACTCCATACCTGAAAAAAGAGTGAATAGATGAATTAACAAACAAACATTATCCCTGTGTCTGTCTTAATCTGCCTCTATCTGTCCTCTCCACCAGACTGTGAACTCACAGACAACTCATTGCTCATTGTAGCCACCATAATGCTTAACTAGCGTCTTGCACGTAACAGAGATGAGCAAAACTCAGTTGTACTAAATTGAATTTCCTCTATGTATTGTACAATAGTATTAGCATCACGTTAGCCATAGAGACTTCAGTCCCCAATGCTTACTGTATTTTAGACCATCCGCTGTCCACTGACACTCATCAAGCTCCTACCACATGCTGGACACTGTGCAAGATACTGTGGAACAGAAGCAAGTGATATTTAGAACCAAGTACTCCACAGATTCAGGGTGATTCCCATTTATAACTACATTTCTACATCCATGCCAGACACTGGGGGAATTATAGAGGTTAATCAAATGCAGACGCTATCCTCAAGGAGCTCAGGATCTAGTAGAAGAGATAAAAATGAAGGAAAAGTATCAGGAGGTAAAAACCTATGAGCAACATAAGAGGGGTCCCAATGAGGATTCGAGGTGTTCCAATGAGGGACAGAGGGAATATAGGCTTAAGTGGGGGTGGTTTTTAAAATGAGTCCTACCCAGGTGGATATTGAGATTGGGGATGCAGCCAAAAGGAAGCTGGAGAGCAAGACCATTGATTCATTGATTGAACAGATCTTTATCACCTACCATGTGAGGTGTAAGTAAACCTGAATCTACTCTCAATAGAGTTTACATTCCAATGGCAGACACAAACAAAAGCAAACAAGCAAAAATGCCAGGTGGTAACGAGTGCTCTGAAAAAAATAACACAGGCCAGAGAAAGGGGCCAAGTGATGAGAATCCGACCCTAGACAGGGTGGTCAGGGGAGGCCTTCCCATGGCAATTGCACTGAACCATGACCTAAATGAAGAGGAGGAGTGAGCCACGCAGCACTCCATGGGAAGAGCATTCCCAGCAAAGCGAACAGCAGTCCTGTCCACAGAGTAGGGACTGCTGATCCTCTTCCTTCTCAAACTGGGGTCTTGGGCATGTTAGTAGGACTCTGAATATTCTTGGTGAGAATTTTTAATTTTTGTTTTTATTTAGGTAATACTCATTTAAAATGTTGCAGATGTATTCTGGGATCAGCTCTATCACACCTAAAATATGGATACCAGCACAAAATTTCTGCACCTGGCTTTGCATTTGTGTTTATAAATGTGGTGGTATCAGTAGTGCTATTTTAATTGTCACAAGCTAAAGATAAAAGAGACAGACTTGCTACTTAAATAATGCATTTGTGCCTCATGACTTCATGAGGGACGGGGTACAAACGAATTGTCCCAGCAGTAGCAGCTGAAAGTGTTAGGGGAATGAAGTCATCACACAGGCAAAGCTAACACAGGCCTTTGACATAACAGATATCCCATACCGGTATTTCCAGAGATGATTCTCTTTAAATAAAACAACATCGTCCATTGTGTTAATTTACTGTTGCTAATTTGAATTTAGCTTTGTCATTTTGATTGCATTTAATCTGCAAATGTATACTGGTTTCAATTTGTCTAAGAACTATACACACACAAGTTTTTACCTAGTTTTATATATTCATGTGTTTCAGTAATGCAGTAACAAAAAAATTAAGACAACATTGGGGGTTTGTAAGAATTTTTTCCCTCTAAATGGCATCCACATGTTACTCAAGTCTGTCCACAGTGAAAGCTGGCGGTGGAAATAGTCTTTGTTTTCCAGAACCACTGCCACATCTTAGTTCTCCGTGGTTTCCAATGAGCCACATGGTAAATACAGGAAAGAAAGGAAGTGAATACCTTTGGTAGGAAAAAATATCACAGATTGGATACAGCCAAGGACTGTAACTTTTCTGTACACTAAAAAACACAAAGGCCATAATTTATATAACATATAGGTTAAGTCTCCTTCAGAATATCCAGGCCATTGGAACATTAAGCTTGGAAAGCATGGAGGGGTGGAGGATTGGGGGAGAGGGGAAAGAAGCTGTTATGAAAGGTTCACTGCACTCCAGTGACAGATTAAACTCAGAGACAGAGGAAGAGTCAAGCATCACTAAAAATGCAAAATAAATCCAGCTAAATATATTTCACCTGCAAGGAAAAGTTTTTCTCACGACACAAGACTGTTCTATGCCAAGAAATGTGAACAAGACCTAAGACGACTGTCTGAAAAGCTCAGGCAGTTGGTGAAGGAGCTCTGGGTCATAGAACCTTATAAACCTCACAACTGGAGTAGCTGAGAGCTGGCATCTGGAATCAAACTGGAGTTCAAGAATCACCTCCAACAGAGGGCAGCTCTGAGACCTAGGAGATTCTTTAATATCACAGGAAAAAAAGATAAAATAATACCTGCATTATAAGGTTGTTGAAAAAATTCAATGAGATAATCCTCATAGACCACTTAGAACACTTCCTGGCATATAGTAAGTGCTCCATAAACGTGAGCTATGATTTTTACAGTGCTATAGGTCTATGATTATATAAGCACAAATCTCCACGGATGACATAACAGACTGCTTTACTCAATTCTACAGTGCTGCAACAATAACTCCATATTTTACATACTCCAGTAAAATGTGGACAGTTTCCAAATATGACAGTTACCAATGATTAATATATACACATGTGAAGTGTATTTAAGATTATTCTTAAAATAGCAACATTCTCACTCATCTCCCCCCCACACACACACACATACTTCCTAAGAAGGAAAGATGGGGTAGATCTACAGAAAGCACATAACCCAACAGCCTTACATGGTGGGTACTATTATTATGCCCATTTTGCAGGTAAACAAACCATGCCCAGATAAGAGGATGGATTTGCTCAAGGAAATGTAGGTCATAAATGATGCAGCCAGGATTGGAATCCAGGCAGTCTGGCTCCAGAATTCACTTTCTTAATTACCGCACAACTCTGTTCCTCCAAGTTGTATCCTCCCTCTGAGTCCAGTAAAGAGAAACTCTGGAAACTGCTGGTCCATAATTGTTTATTCCTCTAGACTCTCCAACTTCTGGCCCTAAAAAACTAGCTTGTTTCCTTCCCCAACTAAGCACTTCCCTAAGTTACAATTTATTGTTATCCTGTTAGCTAATAAACAGAGTCCATTAAAAAATCATTCATTTGAACAGTGTTACAGTAACTTTTATGAATGAAACTTAATTTGAAAATACTGTCCAACATTTTACACAATGTCCCATTGGCCACAGCTAACTAAATTAATTCACACGTGAATTTAATTCCACAAAGAATGGATGCTTTGCTTCTGTCAGATAATGAAAACCATTTAATTCAATGTGACTTTTTTTTTTTTTTGCCAGAAAGCACTGAGTCAAATTGAATACTCATATACTGAAGGAAATCAGTTAATTTTGGATGCCTGTTTACACATGTTCTTGTGCTTCAGGTGAGTCTGCATGATAGTTTATCCTTTTCTCAAATTACCCCAAGTAATATTATCATTTGTAAACAGCCACACATCCTCTTTCAAGTATGAAGAAACAGAGACCTTCGATGTTTCAAGGGACCTTCAAGTCCCCAAAATCTGCTTCAAAGGAAACAACTAATGATTGTCTTTGAGACATGGACCCCAGCCTTCAGCGCCTCGAGGGTATGGAACGACCCAACCAAGCAGCTCTGCACAACAGGTCCTCGAATAATGCTGTTTCATTCAACATTGTTTGCTTGAAACATGGATGAGGAAAAAAGTCAATTCCCAGGCAGGGCCTTTGTCTGTGCAGTGTTTGCATCTTCATCCACATCCGTGTGGGTTTTCTCTCAGTACTCCGGTGTCCTCCCGTATCCCAAAGCTATGCACAAGAGGCTAACTGACATGTCTCAATGGCCCCAGTCGTGTGTGTGTGTGTGTGTAAGTGCATCCTGCAATGGGTGGATTTCTGCCTTGTGCCTTGAGCTGCTAGGACAGGCTCCAGGCACCTGAGACCCTGAGCTGGAATAAGCAGGTAAATAATTATCTTACTTGTTTTTATTAATCTTTCTTAAATGTATGTGTAGCTCACGTTTATTTCAATGTTTAATATCAGAAGTGTTGGGGTTTTTATTTAGAAGTTTGATGATGATTTTGCGACCACAAATACGCTGTAGGAACTTAACTCTTGTTTATCAACTGGTCAATGGTATCAAATGATATACCAAATGGTCAAACCAGTTATATGTCAGTTTGACTTAAAGTCATAGTTTCTAAGAACCTATCAAATATGTTAAGTGAGGACTTACTGTACCTTACAATCGCTGAACAGGCTGCCACCTGACACCCTAATGAGCTACACTGATGGCAGTCAATCGAGAGACATATCTGTGGCCAAGAAATGAAAGCCAGCACCTTTCTGGAGGAAGAAGTACAGAGGGAAACTCCCTAAAGCTGGAGTTAGTTACTGTTTCCTAACAGTAGCTTGCTGCTGGAGTTTAGCTGTCATCTGTGTATACTCCTCGTTAGGAACTGCATTATGGGCCATCTCATCTCCTCCAGCTGCAAGCAAAGGCAATGCCCTTGAATTGCCCTGTGGCCCAGGTGGGTGACTAATGCCTGGGACTCTGGCTTCTTGCTTGATGCTTGGCCTTCAGAATTACATGAACCTGCTCTGAAAGACACACCACTGTCACAGAGGTATGGGGACAGAATAAGCTCCAGATGGAAGACTGCCAATGTCAATCAGTCACTGTTCTTATAGCCTGGCTGGCTTTTCATCTAAGCAACAGCAGATGATGAATCCATGGCACTCAGTTCCTCAGCTCAATTAGGTCTTAGGATCGGAGGTCATGTTATCCTGGTTTCTAAGCACTGCCTACCAAATGTTTTTGTTTGTTTTTGCCTCGTCCCTGCTATTCATTTATAGTAGCTTCTGTTGATAACATTCATCCCTGACCATGTCTTCCCATTTTCAAGTGACTGTTTCACTATTCCGCAGAATGTTCCAGCTCTTCAATGAACTATACATTATTGTTGAATCAGCTGCCCCATAAAGAGATAAAATCTGGATCCAATACAGGACTTGTTGTCGGCAGAGAACAGATAAGGTGAAGAATTAGCAGACTAGCTGGGAAGAAGAGTGAGATGATTGGAATTTATGAAACATTTAGGAGGCTATTGAACACCTTCCCTTTTTTTTTCCTCCTTTGAGTCTCTGGATCTGCCAGTTTCAGCCGGTTTGTTTTATGTTCCTGTTGTGATCTATGTTTAGTACAGGCTGTTGACATTGCACCTCAGTTACAGGTTAGGGCCTCTGTGTGTCCTGTCCTTATCTATTCAGTCACTTGTTTCCTTTCAAAGCTTCAATTTTTAAAAATACACATGTTATTTCATATCAAAGGCATATCATTGCATTTCATAAATTCCTAACCCTAGACTCCAGATGCTCAAGGTAAATTTTTAATTCATTTCAGTTATTTCTGCATTTTCACTATAAGCTTGCACTAGAAATAACAATAGTTGACATTTTTCAAGATGCTATACATGTAGCAATTTGTTTAATCTTCACAACAACCATACAGGGAAAGTATCATTATTACCCTCTTTTATAGATAGAACAACAAAGGCCTAGAAAAGTCCGTGGACTTGCTTGAACATACAGCTTACCAATGATGCAGCCAGGATTCAAGTCAGGCAACATAGCCCTAGAACCTGTGTTCTTAACCTCCACATGACACTGTCCCTCAGAAGGGGTGTTACAACTCCCTAGGTTTCCATTCCAAACTCTCCAACATAAAATACTACTGATAGAGTACATGTTATTACAAAACATGTATGAAAGTATATAAAGATTGAATTTCACCTCTTCTTCCTCTGATCCCCCTACCCTCATATCCTCACAATTTCATTCGCCAAGGGAGCTGATATTAGAGCATGTATCTCTGTTTTAGCATATAGACATACATTTTTACACATTTTTATAATACATACTGTTCTGCCACATGCTTGACATCTTTTCTTGTCAATACATAGAGATCTACACCATGCTTATTAATGGCTGCAGAGTAATTTCAATGTATAGACATATAATACTATATTGGACTTTTTATATACTTGGTCAAGTGTATCTATGAAGTATGTTGCTAGACATTTCAAACAATTTCTGGGTCAAAACTCTGCAACTATGGTTGATATTTCCAATTGCCCATTTCAAAGTTTACTATTTTATTTATATCCTTAACAAGGTGCATGAGCCTATATCCCCCACATTTTTGCCCACAGTGCTTCTTATCCCAACCAAATGACTTTTAATTTAATTATATTAAAATGGGGTTATAATGAGTTCCCTAAGATTCCCTTAGAGATTCCTGATTTACTAGGATCTACTTGACCAGTCTGGAGAATGAAATAAAGCAACTACCCAACCTCAAAATATCCTTTTGCCTCCCCCAAACAACTCTTCTAATCTGAACTCATTCATATGGTGACCCTCCAGTTCTCTCCAGATTTAGTTATAGATAGATGACTCTCATGGAACCTCGACCAAAAAATAATAATGGAAAAAAAAAGACTTTTGGGTAGGGAAATTATGACTCACCAAGGTCACTAGAGACATCAAGAATTGTTTCCCACGTCCCCAGGCATAAACTAAAATAGCCACTGCTTTTTGACAGCATAAATGCAGAATGTGTCCCAGTCTGAATAGAAATGAGCAAATTTTGAGTGCAGAACTGAATTTCTGGGAGCTGTGGTAGTTATCTAGAGGCTTGAATTAGGTAGTTCTGATCTATCTCAAAAGGAATAGAAAGCATTATTCCAGGTAGTTACTGCCCCTTCAGTGCAGTCAAAGGACCCTCCTTCTAGCTCCACAGGATGGCAGTTGCTATCCATCAGCTCTACTCACTGAAGATCCCGTGCTTTGTATTCCAAAATGGCACTTCAAAGCACTAAGTGGTGTAATTAACACAGTCTCATAGAGACATCATCATTTTTTTCTTCATCATCATCTTCGTCGATATTAGTTTTACATGAACTATGCACTAATCCTCAGATCAACTTCATGGGGTAGGTTCCATGATTATCCGATTTTACAGATGTGACTACAAGGCCACAAGTTCATAAGTGATATAGTGCCAGGGCTCAAACCACCACTCTTGATCATTGCACTACACTCCCTTCCACAGTCATATATATATATATATATATATATATATGTATGTATGTATGTATATCAGAAAAGCAGAAGAATCCCAAACATGGGGAAGATGGAAGAGAATAGGGGAAGGGGTGTATTGGAGCATAAGGGGCCGTCCAATTGTAAATTCTTGTTTCATAACATCGTCATATAACTAAAAAGGCATCTAAACCAAACTCAGATGTCTGTGAGGGCCGGGAAAGTAACATAAATGAGTAAAGAGGGCCAAGTGGATGATAAAGGGAGAGGCAAAGAGTGTGGTGAACCAAAACACATCCCCAGCCTAAAGAGGGCAATCTCTTGAGCTGAATACTTCCCTTTGTTCATGCAGCTCAAATGTTGCCATATCAAGGAATTCCTTCAAGAGAGGCAAAAAAAAAAAAAAAAATGCTATTTTTAATGCAAAATGTTTCTATTTCTAACTTCTAATTTCAATGTTTTAAAAACATTTTGAGGGTGAGTTTGTACTCTCTGGCCTCCACACATGAGTGATAATGTGGAAGGTGTTGTAGAAGCACTGTGAGATGTTTTCCTAGCAGCCATCTGCTCTCCACCCTTGCTAACACATCCTGATCTTTCTCAGGTGCATGGAAGGTGGTAATGTGCTCAGGGAAGATAGGCCCTCTCCATAGCACAACAAGCTGAAACTTGATTAGCTTCAGCTATTGCCAATTAGCTTCAGCAATTCTCCTTTGCCATTGACTAGCCTGGAAGGGAATGCACAGGTGACCAAGTTCTAAACAAATAAAAACAAAAATAAATCTGCTAAGAGATTTTAAGTAAAGATTTTCTTTCCTGAAGAGTACAAGAGAGATGGTGAGAGATGCTCACCACTAAAAGGCCCTTTTTGCCCCCTTCCCTCCTATCCTGTGTTGATGCTAATCTGGGACACTGGTGTTGAAAGCCCTAGCAGCCCTTTTATAAGCATGAGGTAACAAGTCTGAGGATGAAGACCAACACACCACCAATGGTGGAATGGAAGCAGAGAGAGGTGTGAATACTTGTTAAGTAGCTAAATCAACCCTGAGACTACTTGTCTGGAGTCTTCTTGTATAGAAAACAGTAAATATCCTTGTGTTTTAGGACACTATTCACTGGTTTTTCTGTTACTTGGTGCCTAATATATTCCCCTGAAGGATTTGTCTTTCAACCTCACTTCAGAGTTCTAGCCTTTTGTTTACAGCATCCTTAATGTAGGGAAATTTCAGCAACATCAAGTTTATGCAGTTGGAGTCTGCAACTAGATATGAGATAAGGCTCTGCCACTTGAGAACACCCACACTCTGCTTCAAAAATTTAAATTACACTGTTAGTTTTTCAAGATGGATGAAATCCTTTACAGGATCATATAGCAAAGACTAAAACTGCTCTCACAGTTGCCAGGCAACTACATATATGCTGCCTAGAGACAAAAATTCATGACCTTTGACTTCCCAAGGCAAGGTCTTTATCCATAACTGATATGCACGTGCCCAAGTCTGCACTTTCCATCCAGCAAAGGTCACGGTGTGTATGTGGGCCATCCAACAATCCCAGGCTCATTATATTGCCAACTTGTATCATTCCTGAGCACATCATAAATTGTAGTTTCTGCATGCAAACCAAATGACAGAGCAAAGACTGTCCTAGGGCATAATTCCCTGTCCTTTGGCCTGTCTTGTTATATAGACTGATTGGGTATCACCCAGGCAAAGGAAACGAACATATGAAGGTTCCTATCAGCCTGAAGAATCACTGTCAGGTGAACAGAGTTTTGTAAACATCTCCAACGTTCAAGGAAAGTTTGAGTCTTCACAGTGGGTGATGTGATCAACTTCAATAATGCCTCAAGGTCCTTCTATCTCATGAGTTAGTTAAACTCACACACAGAGGCTAAGAGGTGCTCATCATTCTATTAAGCAAGGAAAGCTCAAATGTAAATATAGATGGTGCCCTCACATTTACATTTCATAATGAGCCAAGTGTTCTGTCTTTACCAGTGAATTTTTGAATTCTGTAAATTCACAAAATTATGGTGTGTAAAAATCAAGAGAAACCCTGAGATCAAAGGGTCCAATCCAAAAGAACTTAAGACACACACACAGCCCCTTAGGGGAAAACCCAGAGCCCAAGTTGCTCGATTCCCAGTCTACTGCCCTTCGCCAAACCTAATATGCTTGTCTCTCATGCAATCAATCCTTCATGATTGTGATGATAAAGGTCAGGGACAATTTAATTTCAGCCTGACAATAAGCCAAAATCTCTATGTAGCCATTAGTTGCTACGTTCGTCAGAATTAGGTTAAGTTACATGTGAGTCACCTTCTACCCACCACCCCCCAAAAAATTAACAGTGACTTAACCACACAAGCTTTTATTCTCTCATTTAATGATTTTAGAGTTCAGCAGTCCAGAGCTAGCATGGCAGTTCTACAAACTTATTACAGACATCCAGATGCCTTCTAACTCACCACTTCTCCATTCCTAAAGGATAACTGTCTTAGTCTGTTTGGTGCTGCTATAACAGAATACCTGAGACTGGGTAATTTATAAAGAATAGTGATTTGTTGGCTCACAGTTCTGGAGACAGGGAAGCCCAAGGTCGAGGGGCCACATCTCGTGATGGTCTTCTTGCTGTGCCATACATGGTGGAAAGCATTACATGGTGAGAGAAAGCATACAAGAGAGCAAGGGGGAACCAAACTCACTTTTATAACAACCTCCTCTTGATAATGAACCCATTCCTGTAATATTGACATAAATCCATTCATGAGGCAAAGCCCTCATGACCTAATCACCTCTCCAAGGTCCCACTTCTCATCATTGCATTGGGAATTTAATTTCCCACACATGAACTTTGGGAGAAATATTCAGGCCTTGGCATTCACCTTCCTTAACATAGCCAAAAGTAACTAATGAGCCCTTATATCTGCATCCCCATCAGCAAAAGGGAGGAAGCTCTGATATCCTGCCCCTTTAAGGATTTTCCTACTTTGGGTACCTCCAAAAGCAGAGCCTGAGACAAGGACCACGGGCACAGGTTCAGATAGCTTATTTCGAGGGTGATCTCAGAAACCTGGAATGAGAGAGAGAGCAAAGGAAGAACTGGAAGGAAAGGGGGAACAGCCAAGAAAACATATGTTATCAACTCCTTGGGGAATATATAAGCAACTGTATAGAAGGCACCTCAAAACTATCCATCTATTAATATTTGATGGAAGGCTGAGGCAATCTACCAATTCCTGAACCCATTGGTTGAGAGTTGCACCAGAGATATTACTTCCCTGACCATGCCTGTGCATAGGTGGGGAGGCCTTCTTCAGGTTTAGAGTAAGGCCTAAACCAGAATAGTAGAAAGACAGCACAGCAGAACTTGAGGACCCTGGCAGCACCTGGAAGTGTTTGCCACAGCTGCACTGGAATTAGGTGGGGCTAGAGAACGTGGCTTGGTGCACCTGCTACAAGAACATGCCCGGAAAGTTGCTCATAAAGCTTCTTATTACATCTATGAATCAAGAATCCCCAAGGTGACCTTTAGTTTCAATGATTCGCTAAAAAGCCTCCAGAACCCTAAAAAGCTATATGCTCATGGTTATGGTCTATTACAGAGATAAGATACGTATTAAAATCAGCAAAGGAAAAACGAACATAGGCAAGAATCCCGAAGAAACCAAGCACAAGCTTACAGTTGTCCTCTACCACCAAAGTCACAAAAATGCTTCTTAATTGCCCCAGAAACTTTGTATGACAACATGTCGAAAGTATTGCCAACCTAAGAAGCTCACCTGAGCCGCCGTGTACACAATTTTTATTGGAAGTCAGTCACATAGACATGAAGTGCCTGCATGACTGACCTTAATTACCCAGTCTCCAGGCTCCCAAGAGGTTAAACTGATACAGCATAGCCCAGGGCTTCAGGTGAACAAAAACAGCATTCACCATAAATCATATTTCAGCATAAACTAGTATAAACTATCTGGCAAGGCCCAAGGTCTTATTAGGTGGGATATTTCAAGAGCTCAGAGTTTATCTCCCAGGATCTGGTAAAGAGCCTTTTCTTTGGAATGTGCAGAATTTGAACACCCTAAGCCATCCGAGTTAATCTTTTACTGCACAACCTGTTTAGCCAGAACTTAGTCAAATGACCATACCCACCTGCAACACAAGTAGGAAATGCAGTCTTTGTTCTAGGAAGCTGTATGCCCACTTAATATTTGGGAATTCTATTATAGCATTGCCTGGGTGGCAGTCTTCCTCGGTTCTTGGTGTGTTCTTGCCTGAAGAATGACCAAACACACAACTGTGTCAAATCCAGACTGTTATTCTGGTTCTCTGACTCCCTGCTTGGAAAAATCACCAGCAGAGCCAATGTGACGGAGTAACCTCAGCAAACAGCAATTTCACACGAGCAGCTCTTCATCGTAAAAAAAAAACAGGTCAGTCTCCGTGAATAGAGAGACAAACCAACTTATGGACGAACTTACGGACGAACTCACTAACTCATTCTCTTACTCTGACTTTTCGGATTGTTACCTTTTATTGGCCCAGTCTGGGGGCGGGCTCTCAGGAGGTGTGGGATGTTATCAAATGATGAACAGGTGTCCTCAAAATTCCATCTGCATACACGAGCTCCCTCTCAGAAAGCCCACCTGGGGGAGTGGTGGTGAACCACAATGCAGATTCAAGCTAATGGCATAATAATTACTCTCAGTTTTCTCAAAGTCACTTTCTAAATCCTATCATGCCTGGGTTTGGGAATTCCCAGATTAATAAAACATTCCCTCCTTTCCCAGGTGTAGCAATTGCTAGGGATAGGATTAAGGGTGGGGCAACACAAAAAAGGAATGCCCACCCTGATCCTCCTTCCCAGGTGGAGCAAATGCTCAAGACAGCACCAAAACAGGGCACTCTTGTCTCTAGAAGAGCCAGAGATCCTGTCTACCTAACATTAAGTGCACACTACCTTAGTCAGATAAATGGACCAGATAAGCAGGATGGGGAATCAACATTTTTGATTGGCATAGTACCAGGTACACAGAACTTAGCAAATAAATGTGTGATGTGTAAATGAATGAATGAATTTTGGTGTAAAAAGGCAGGCTGCATTATGTCAAAGCACGAGGTCATTCACTGGGTTAGGGAGGACCAGAGGAAGGAGCCCAGAGCAGGAGATGAAGTCCAGGGAAGAGGTAGATATTCAAAATACTGTGTCTCCTCCTGCAGTTTTGTGTAGGTCACTGAAAACATTTGGCATGCCAGTGAAAATCACTCAAAAGACTCCTGCTGAAATGAACAGACTTGTTTGGAAATTTGCAAATCTCAGCTGCCTCAAATTCATCTCTGCCTTTCTAACCTATCATGACCCGATGCAATCTCTCCAGCTCTATCCAGGACAATGGGAAAAGGAATTGTGCATATAAGCCTCCTGCCTTCCCTGTTCTTTCTCTTTGTAACCAACATGGTGCTACAAAACAATTACCAATTGCCCCTTTTGAGAGCATCTCCTCTTGGACTGCCTAGGGTAGATAGCACCAATTTTTTGTTATAAGTTTTATGGATACATGCATCCCTAACAAGGGCCCAGTCATGAGATGGTGCAGCCTGTCAGCCAATGT
Source organism: Lemur catta (assembly GCF_020740605.2). Lineage (NCBI taxonomy): Eukaryota > Metazoa > Chordata > Mammalia > Primates > Lemuridae > Lemur > Lemur catta. Next base: position 29,786,616 of record NC_059145.1, on the reverse strand, counting down.
TTTGTCATTTAATTCATGGTGTTGCTTATCTTGGCTGCAAGAGGATGAATTATTGGCATATTCAGAATGTCTCATATCACCTTTCCTCCTCCCCATTATCATAAAAGTTAAAATTATTTATTTATGAACCAAATAATTTATCTGAACATTTTAACAATGCACTAGCACTTATGGAGGTTTTTATTTCAATTCTGGTAGAGAGACAAAGTCAAATATCATTTCAGTACAACTTGTTATGGTTTTCCTCAATATCTTATAATATATGGGGTTCCATTTTTGCCTTGTACAATTAATACAAGAAGCATAATGAACTTTCAGCAATCTCTTTGAGAAAATGACAAATGGATATCAATGAAAAGCCATCTGTGGAATGCAAAGGCTTGATATGGAACTTCCAAAACTACTCCAAAAGAAAAGAAAATTCCTAGCCAAGAGCCATCAAGAAAGAGTAAAAGCAATCTCACACATTGTTCTTGGGAAAGCAGACTGTTCAACATATCTGGACTGCAACCTGGCAATATGCTTCGAATGTTCACAGCTTTAAAATGTTCATTTCCTGACCCATTCTTTCAAAGACTGTATCCTGATGAAATAATAAAAGATGTGCCATGCATGAATGCTCATTTACAGTGTTACTTCCCATAAAGAGAAACAGGGAGAAACAAACAAAGGGCTTGTCTAATACATTTTGTTATCTATAAAATGGATCACTATGCAGTTATTAAAAATGATGTTCCTGAAGAATTATAGTTTATAGGAAAATGCACAAAAATATACATGATATAAAGTTAAATGGAACGGCAAGATATAAAAGTCTATGCAGCCTAATTTGTTTCTAATATGTTTACAATGTATATCTGCATGTATATTTATAGATTAGTATATTATTCTACATAGAAAATGATCAATACATATTTTTGAATGTATAAGTGATTTGTAGGTGTATACGTGTGTAGAAAGACAAAGAAGAAATACCCCAAAATGTTAATTGTGGTTATGGCTAGATAGTGGAATTATGGGGAATATTTATTTTCTTCCTTATATTCTTGTATATTTTCTAAATTGCCTCAATGCCCATGTTATTTTTATAACCCCAAAACATTACATTTACTGATTTGTGAGCTAAATATACCCATTGCCATTTTCCCTGGAGTATTCCAGTGATGTAGTCACTCTGTTTTTGGATATCTCCCCCGTCATTTGGTTTATTCCAAGATTCAGTTTGGAGGCAGAATCATTTGGATTCAAATCCCAGCTCTCCACTTTCTAGTTCTATGATCATGGATAAGATCAATCCCTCTGGGTATTCTGGATCTCTGGTATAGAGTTGTTGGGAGAATTAAATGAGAAGTGTTGAGTTCCTATCCAACAGTTATTTCTCCCTCCCCTTCCTTCTAACAGTACTTGGCTCTGTGATTTCGTTCAGGTATTGACTGCCCACACCCCATACCCAGGGACAAGAGGCTGGGGTTGACTTGACTAGGACAAGGAAGGTAAGTTCATTCCCCTTGCAAGGAACTGTTTCAGGGTTTGGTTTGAAATTCTAGCTAAATAAATGGGAAGGAGAATTGTTGGCAGGGGGTGGGGGTTGGGAGGATGGGGGTAGAGTGGGCTTCTGAGAAAGTTGTCTTCACTCTTAAGACAACAAAAGACACCTGGAAGGATGAGTATTCATTCCCATTTCTGACCTTCAGACACTACTATCTGAGGATGTCTAGAAGCATTGCAGCCAACAAGACTGCAAAGAAAACTGACACCTGAAAGAGGGCAGAAATAAAAGATAGAAAGAATCCTGCTTCTTGATAATGTTGCTGATTTCTAGCCTGGCCTTATTTTTTAATCTGCATTTAACATTTTTGTTTATTTAGCTGAACTGGGATTTCTATTACTTCCATCTGGAAGTATTCTAAGTGAAAAAGAAAGCAAAAGTGCCAAGCCCGGGACAGAGAGTAGATTTCAACAAATATTAATAGAAGTCTTCCCTTCTTCCTCTCACCTTCCAGATATATATTTAATATGCACAACATCCACTTATTTATGATTTGTATGTGTAGCTTATAGGGAAGGTGGCATGAAATAAAGAAGTAAATAGACCTTTTCTCTCTTTCCAAAATATGCACACAGGACCCAATTTCTCTAATTTTAATACATATAAAGTCTCCGAAAAAATGACGAACAAAGTTTTTCAAGGAAAGACTTGTGCTGCAATAGATTATCTCTTGCTAAAAAGGAATTCTAAGTCTTCTAAAAAAAAAATCTCAAATAACAAAGATCTCCTCCAATCCTTCTCTCCCTGTAGGTCTTGAACAACTGGCCAGAGGCCATGCTTTCGTAAGAGGTTCCCTAGACAGATCAGGGTGGATGGAGTGTATGCTACTAGATCAAAAGAAAGCATTTGCTACTTGAATATGCATGGGCTACATTAACTGTGAGTCTTAATCAAGCAATGAAGACTGACACGCTCCTTGGCCTATGGGGGCTCTGTAGTAATAAAATATGCACTTTTCTAAAAATGACATTGATAAATTGAGTCAAGTGACTGGGCAATTACTTTATCTGATTCCATATCTCACACTGAACAACACTCTCTTCCTATATTACTTTTGCATCTGGTCCTGATGGGGAAGAATAAACCAGCCTGAGATATGCTTAGATATTTTCTATTTCAGTTAAAAATAAAACATTAGACTTTTAAAGCTTGGAATATGATCTATGATTTGTGTCTAATGTCCAAAAAATATGTACAAGCGGGAACTCAAAAATTGCCCTACCAGCATGGCAAAGAATTCATGAGTATTCAAACCTTAGGAAGTTGGTTCGTGTGTTTCCTTTTTGTAACTATTGGTCCCCATTCCAGAATGTGGCACTCAATAAGAAGGGCTGACAGTGTCCTGCTGGCCCTGTTCCTATGTGTCATCTCGCTGCATTTCCAGTTAATGGCATGACTGTAATGACTAGCAATTTAAATAATGGAGGCTGAAGCAGAGGCAGCCATAAGGACACAATGCAGAAATTGCCACAGTTTATCAACATCACCGGCACCCAGCTCTTCATTACCTCCTTGAATAGGGTCAAAGTAGTTAAAGTGATGTTGTAAATACCGACTAAAACAAAGCAGCTGTTTATTCTTGATTTGGCATTGGGTATTTATAACAAACAAGTTGCATTTCCCAGGCATGGGTTATTAGACACGGGAATGTAATTGATATTAACCAACTTTCAGGCTCCAGTAACTTTTTCTCACTGCATGTCAGTTTAATTTTTTTTTAAAGCATAAGTAGTGCATGCCAAATGGAAAACAAGAGGAAGAACACACAAAACCCCTTACGTTTCAATACTGGGTGAAAAACAACTAACCCGTTTAACTTATAGAATCCTTCAGAGGTTTGCTATAAACTCGGAAGACAAACCCATGGTCTTTTCTTTTTGAAAGGGTATTCAAGAGATTTTTAGAACTGAGACATCTCTAAATGTACTCTTGTTTTTGTTCAGAACTGAAACAGTATGAAAGGATGTCTAATTGTGCATCTACTGGATTGCAGCAGAAGTTGAACACTGGTGACCCATGAGCCAAATCTGACCCATTGCTCCATTTCATTTGGACCATGTAGTAATGGTTGACTTAGTGATTTAACATTTTTAAATTCTTTTCAACTTTTATATATTGAGAGATTTCATGGAAAATGCTGGAAGCTCTGACCATCACCGGTGCCACACTCCTACAAGATAACAAACAGCTGGGGCTGAGTAGAGGCCGTTCCTGTTAGAGTGGAAAATGCACTCTGTAGTTGGCTTCAATCGCACCACCCAGGTGGTCTCCCTGTCTTTGAGGCCAAATGTCAATTACCTCTCCTCTTCTTAATAGTAGTGTTGTTTTTCTTAAGTAAAGATTGAAGACAAGTGTTTCTTGTTGGTGAGCCTCAATCACAAGTGAGAAAACGAAAGATGGGGTAAGAGGACCGTCTGCAGAAAAATCAAGAGGCTGTAATTCTTTACAGAAGTAAAGATCAATAACAGAATCCTCCCAGTTGACCTCCAAGGGCATTTGAGTTTGTGACCCCATGTGAAAAGCATCAAGCTAGAAGTTGTGTGGAAAGGATACCGGACATATGGAAAAGCCAAGTTAGGCTCAGTCTCAGACAAAAGCTGTATGGCCAAGAGAGGGAAAAGCAAGCATTGCACTTGTAAGGAAAACTAAGCACACAGTAAGCATGGGATTGAGGGTTAGGAAGAATAAAGCAATTCCAATGTTCTACCAAAAATGTCTTAGCCCCTGGCTAAGCTCCTTTCAGGAGAATAAGCACAACAAGAAGCCGCTTTCACTCCGTGACATCACTGGGACATTCTTGGTGGGAGATGCTACAGCAGCCTCCTGTTCCATCTACAGCTTCAGACCCTTACTGCCCATAGGCTTTATGGTCGCTCTCCTCCTGCAAGCAGGAGGCAGTGCTATAAGAGACATTTGTTTTTTAAAAAAGGAATAAATATGCATGTATATACATATACCTAGTCAGAAAATATTTTATGGCAGCTACACTTATAGAGAATTCCACTTGGAAATAGTTTTCTAATAACCCAAAGAACTAAAAGCATTAGGACCCAACAAATCTGAAATGCTGGAATGTTAGGAAGATCATTGCATAGAAACACGATAAAAGACATAAAACCCTTCAGAGAGCCAGAAGAGGTGAGAAGCACACATACAATCTTCTTTACTAAATCCCCTAGTAAAGAACCCAGAAAAATCTTTTGACACAATCAGGGAAAGTTAAACGAACAGTCAGATAAGGCACAAATGTGTATTAATTTCCTACTGTGTCGAAAGCACTGTATATACATTTTAACACATTTTCGTAATAATACTTCATATTTTTTGCTCATTCATTCATTAAATATTTGTTCACTGCCTCCTGTGTGTCAAGCATCTTCTAGGGATATAGAAATTTAAAGATGTGGTTTTGCTATTATCAAGTGTTAAGTCTAACAAAGAGACAATCTGATGAAAATAATGATTATAAATATGAATAGCAATAATATAATGGCTGTCATTTATTGAGTGCTTCCTAGGTGATAGGAATTCTGCTGAGCACCTTACATTATTTTTCATTTATTTACTCTCTTATAAAGTCCCTGTGACCAAGGTACCAATATCTTCATTTTACAGAGGAGGAAACTGAGCTATAAACTAAGTGGTTGCCTAAGGTTATAAAGCTAACGAGTGAAAAATCTGCAATTTAAACACAGCCTGTTCTCTGCACACTAGACCAACAGATAATCTGCTATATCAACCTATGCCAGCTATAATCGAGGCATGCCAAAAACAAGGGATGCAGAGACCCTTAAATGCTTTTTAATTTGCAAAGCACTTTCCCATACAGGGAATAAGCTTCCAGAATCATCTGTTCCTAGAGGTGATATTGATAGGAAAAAATCATAGGCTTTCAGAATGGCTTAGGTCAAGGTGTGAATGACAGAGCTACAAATGGCTGGTAAAAGAACCTGGGATGGACCAAACCTTTCGGATCCAGAGGCAAAAAGAAAAGCAAGGTCCTCCCATGACATGTCTCTTCGGGACTCTTTTGGGACCAAGATGGTGGGGGTTGGATGGACCATGCATGCCTCAATCTGTCAATTTTTATGTTTCTAAGGACACATAGGCTATAAAATGTTCACCCCATTTTTATACCTGAAGTCTGTTGAAAGTAATATAATACATAAAAGATGGATTACTTATTTAATATGTTCCCGGCATAGTGATAGGCATCTTGTATATATCATTTATAATCTCTACAACATGAGGTAGAACCCTATAGAACAGAAGAATGCTGGCATTAGAGAAATTAGTGATTTATCCAAGGTCCAACAGGTGGTAAGTGGTAGAGGCATGATTTGAACTTGCAACAATGTGACTCCAAAATCAAATACTTTTTCCCTTACATGAAAATATCAGGCCAAATCTGTCTATAAATATTCACCATGCTTCTTTTCATTATTCATTCAATCAAGGCCAAGTTATTCTGCACATACAAGGAACATAGTGCCTAGAGATAGTGCCTATCCTCGCACATCTGACAAGTAAATCAAGGAGACAGGTGTATAAATACATAGCTACACTTACAGGCAGGACAAACGAAGCTAAATGTGTTTATTATTTAAATAAGATCCATGAAGTCAAGCACTTTGGTTTGCCGATTTTGTCACACACCTGGAACACAGTCTGGAACCAACAAACATTTGCTTCATGGAAGGATAAATGAAGATGTCCACACTTAAGGCAGTTTAAGCATAATGCAAGATTAATTCGGCCTGGGGTAAATCAAAGAAAGCTTCCCAGAGTGGTGGCACTGAATTGGACCTGAAAGAATTTTTGAGGTCTGCACAAGTGAGAAATAAAACGACAGGCGCTGGAGGTCGATGGCTCAGGATGAACACAGGTATGGAAGCAAAGAAGTCCACAGAACCTCTGGGTAATGGAGGTCAAGCACACCTAGAGCACAGGAAAGGCAAGGCATGAGGGTGAGAACTAAGGTCAGAAAGGTAATATGGCACAGAACCTTCAGGCCCACAATAAGAAACACGGGCAGCCGCCCCAGAGGAATGCAGTAATGCGACAGCTTTTGACAACAATGGGATGACATTTGCCCAACTTAAATCCTTCAGTGGCTTCCCACTACCCTTCAAAGAATCCTAAGTGTTTAAATGTAGTTTGCAAGGCCTATGAAACTCTCTTGCCTCTTTCCTTACTCCCTGTTCCCATCACAACTCTACAGTGGGCCTTACTCTTTCATCTCCTGACCTTTCCCGACTGTTCGTTCTGCCTGGAAAACTGTCCATCAACCTCAACTCCCTTCAGCAGGCTAACGCAGCTCAGCAGTCCCAGCTCAGAAGATACTGGCCTCTGGGAAACCTTCCTCAATGCCTCCAAATCTGCGTTCCTTCCAGGCTACACTTCACCCATCTCACAGTGTGTTATGAGTCTTCTTATCTCTCTGCCCCATCACTGCTCTCTATGAAGGCAAGCACTACCCTTGTTAGATTCCCAGCACCTTGAAAACAGCCTGGCACATAGCAAGTACTCAATAAATACCTTGGAAATACAATAATTATTAGGTTAGTGAATTGAGTGATTGATGGATTGAATGATTGTTGGAGAAATAAAGTCAAGGAGAGCCATCGGAGGCTGCCACTATAGTCCAGGAGAAAACATCTCTCTATAAAGGCCCAGAAGCACTTAGTAAAGTGGGTCGTTTGCTAAGTGGAAAGAGTGGAACTAATAGTTGGTCAAGGCAGACAGCAAGCCAGAAAAAAGCAGAGCCGGCGGGCAGTTGCTGGGAAGACCACAATTCCATGGGACTGTAGCCATTAGCATGCAACACTGGGTAATCTGATTTTCATGACAGACAGATTTATTATGACTTCTAAATATATAAATCCCAGGTTATGCTTTACAGCTAACCTAACAACTTGATATATGTGTCTGACATCCCATCTTAAAATCAGATTCCAGCTTCTAATTAATTTTTATTCACCCATCGCTCTAACTAGAGAGGCAGAAAATCTCAGTGGGATAAACAATAGACAGGGTATTCATCGTTTATACTTTGTGGTACATTTTCCATTGAAACGCTGGAGTTTCCTTTCTCTTTGCTACAAAAAAAGGGGCAGGACCAATTCTCCCCATGACTTCTATGAAGACTGAGTGGAGAACATCACACAGGAACATGATAGCCATTATTTCTATTAAATAACAAATCCCTGATCTCTCATTTCCACCTCCCCACCCCCACCCTGGTCCCTCATACACAAATTAGAATGACACTATGCTCCAGTCAGTTTAAAGACTGATCATAACTAAGGAGTTATCATACATCTTGCTTTTTCCAATAATATTTTCATGAAATAACTCTTGAAGCTGAGTTGCAAACTCCACAATGACCTGTCTTTAAACCAATAATAATGTTCATAAAAGCTGAAAATACCATCAACCACTTTTTATATAATCCAAACAACAATCATAATTCACTCCCACCCAGACACTTTATCAACAAAACAAAGTGGTACAGTTATAACTGGGAAAAGTTTTGTGTTCTGTAAATCTGTATTTTTTACATAATCTTCACATATACACATAATTTAAAAACATTTTCTTCTATGTCCTTTCTCCCAAATATGAAAGTCAATATGGGCATGACAGACCAGGTTAGGGTAAAAAAGCTAGTCACATTCAATTTTTTTACATTCTTAATATTAAGTTCTCACCATGTGCCAGACACTGTTCTCAACATGTTAAATGCATTAAATCCTCCCCCAAACCTATCAGATATCAAAATTTTCTCCTTGTGACATATGAGGAAACTGAGGCACACAGAGGTTTTAAAAAGTTGCTTGTAGGCCAGGCACAGTTACTCATGCCTGTAATCCCAGTACTTTGGGAGGCTGAGGCAGGAGGATCGCTTGAGCCCACGAGTTTGAGACTGCAGTGAGATGTGATTGCACCACTGCACTCCAGCCTGGGCAACAGAAGAAAACTCTATCTCTTAAAAAAAAAAATTAAGCTGTTACAAAATGCTTTACATGCAGTCAATCATTTATACAACTCAGCAATCATGTATAATAAGTACTATTATCATTCCCATTTTACAGATGGAGAGGCAGACCCTGTCTCTTAAAAAGAAGGAAGAAAAAAGTTGCTTGCAGTCACAAAAGCTAGGAAGTTGTACAGCTGAGATTTCAGTTGAGGCCGATGGCTGAGGGTCTCTACCACCTTGATATTAACCAATATACTGCCTCAGGGATTTAAGGGAAACTAACCAAAGAAATAATAGTATAAACAGCCAGTCGTGTATGCCAGAGCCATAAATCCAAACTACACAATCATCCTCACATGGAAAACACTACAGTGTTTCTGGCTTTTTGCAGAGAGATTTAAAAAATTTAGATCCCAGTCTATTTATCTGCCATAGTATGGAATATAAACTAGCAGAAGGAATACATTCAGCAAAGAACTTTGCCTGATGGACGTCCTGAATCACAAAAATGGCCAATTTTTGGTTCACAATAAATAGTGAAAATAGAAAAATACAAAAAAAAAAATTCACAAAATCTCATCCGCTCTATTTTGTTACAAGTGTATGGTTTCTAAATCTCCAGTGCCTGTCTAATTTATCTGATGATGTAAAAGATTCATTATTTCACATGTGCACACACCCCCCCACACACACACATATTACTCTGTGCTCAATTTGTCTTCAGCTGAGCCCTGAAAACATTAAAAAAAAAAAATTGCAAAATGACAGAAAGAAGTTCATTCACTTGCCCTTCAGGAAACATAATACCATATTCACATGAACAAAATTATATATTCTCCCCACAAAATCACATTTAAATATGCAGAGTATTTTTATTTCTTTCCTTCACAAAAAAAGTTCATTTGTGAGGATAGAGCATGTCCTATATACCAGGAAATATAATAATCATTTGAAATAAATAAAATTTTTAATTAAAATTATCATAAACTCATACAATATTTTTTTTTCTTGAATGAATTTACACCAGGGTAGAAATCAAACAAACATTTAAAAGAACACACAAAGCATTCACCCTACAGCTAATCTATATGGCTGATTTGTTAAGTTTTAGAACCTTTTAATAAAACCGTATTTTGACTCTAGCACTATTTAGTTAGGGATTTATCAAAACATATAATTACAAAATAAGATCTATGATGTTCAGAAGAAACCACACACAATATAATCAAATGCTTAGCATGGAGCCATTCAATTTGTCACTCCAACATGGGCCCACTCCAGTTTGAAACAGTTTGTCCAGTAACACCAAATCTGCCCTTCCTCCTCTTTGCCCTTAGAATTATTAGAGCATAATGTAATTCCTTCACAAGCCTTAGGAAAATATTATTGGAATGCATGAGCCAAAATGCAGAGATGAAATGGAAATGAAAAAAAAAAAACTTTTAAAAAAATGGAAAATCAATTACTATTTTTAATAAGTAGAAATAGCTTTTATGCTAAGAAAAGAAAAATTGCCCAGAGACAAAATAGATGTTCGATATTCTAGTGCACTAATGAGTATATTTACACGTAATTTTCTGAAATTTATGTCCAAGACTAACTGCAAGTAGAATTTAGTATCAATAGGAGTTTACAAAATCCATTCATTTTTCCTCTAATCATATTGCACATTTAAGGTGCTTGATTAGACTCAATTATTTCTCTTCTGGAGCCAAAAAAAGAGCCCTGACAAACTTTAAAAATGATGGATTAGTGGGGCATTTCCACCAATGGGGAAACATTCCAGGCTGTCACAGCAGGAAGAAAAACAATGAGAACGTTTGTTCCAATTCACATGCATGCCACTGAGTGAGATCTGCAGAGAACTCAGAGAAGGCCAGCCTGGTTAAAGGGTCACTGCAAAAAGAGGCAGAAGCAGAGACCTAAATTTAGTAGGATGGTCCTGCCTCCCACCTCACAAACCTGCTTCTTCATTTCAAGGCAGGCTGGAGAGAAGTCTCACTAACAAAGATCCATCTCCCATTGCCAGAAAAAGTAAAAGAATACCGGCCCTAGCAAATCTCTTAGTACTTGGAATTGAGAAACAGAAAGGGAAGTGGAGCAAATTTGCAGTAGCCCTGCTTCCTTGTTCAGATTGCTCAAAGCATAATAAAACAGAGAGACTGTGTCTACAGGGCTCCACTTCCAGCTGTGCCCCACACGGTGGAAAAAACAAGAAGGGACAAGTTAACTATGCACACCAACTTGCCCCTCCTGCTGCCATTCTTCCAGTTCCTCCAAGGGAGGTTGTGAGCCCTCTCTAAAATGCTTAAAGAAGAAGAAATATTCCTAACTGGTCAAGGAGATATAAGTAAATTCCTAGCTGAAAGCAGAATGAGGAATACGATGCTCTCTCAAAGGACCCAATCCTTGGTGCATTATGTTCTGTCTGCTAAAAGCATCATCATAGCCTTAATTAAATTTTCAAATTCTGGTTTGATGGTCCATGTAAAATTCAATTTGGTCAATTCAGTGCACCATCCACCCTGACACTCCTCCCGTAGGATCCTTTCTTGCCTCCTCCTACCTTCTCATGGTGGTGGTCAACCTTTGGTGTTCCTTGCAACTGCATCACTCCATCCAGTCTACCTCTGCCATCGTGCAGTGTTCTCCCCTCATCCATCTGTGTTTCTGTGCCTTTTCTTCTCTTCTTCCATGAACACCAGTCACATTGTATTAAGGGCCTATCCTACTCCAGTACGACCTCTTCTACACATCTCCTTAACTAATTACATCTGCAATGACCATATTTCCAAATAAGGTCACATTCTGAGGCAAGGAGGATTAGAACTTCAAATATGTTTTGGGGGGACACACAATTCAACTCATAACACAACCACACTAAGTCAATCACCAAGCCATGTGCAGACTCCCTCCTAAAAACTTCTCCAATCTGTCTACTTCTTTCTATCCCCACCACTGCCCTGAATCCCATGCAGTCATCTCACTGGGATGCTTGTAACAGCTTCTGAAATTGTCCCCTCATTTTTGCACTTCTCTAATCCATTCTAAAACAAAAAAAATGTATTTATTGGAATGTAACATACATACAGAAAAACGCATAAACCATAATGAATTTTCCCAGAGCGCACATACCCATGTAACCAGCATTCAAATCAAGAAATGCAATATTATCAGCATCCCAGAAGCATACTTCATACCCCTTCCCAATTAAATCCCCGCTGCTCCAGCCCAAAGGGGACCATTATCCTGACCTCTAATCCTGACCTCCAACAACATAGATTAGTTTTACATAGTTTGAAATTTTACATGAATAGTATCATACATTACACACACTTTTCTGTCTTCTTCTGTTAGTGAGGCTCATCCTTGCCATTGCAACTAGAAGTAATTGATTCATTTCCGTTGCTCTATAAATATTTCATTGTATGACTATACCATTTTATTTATTCATTCAACTGTTGATGACCATTCAGACTGAGTTCCATTTGGAAGGGAGCTATTAAATATAATGGAGCTATGAATGTTCTCACATTTTTGCTCATACACCTCATAGAATTGCAAGGTCATAGCACCTATACTTGTTCGTCTTCAGTAAATATCGCCAGTTTTCTTAAGTGATTGTATTAATTTCCAACCCCTCAGCACTATATGACAGTTCCTATTGCTTCATATTATTGCAGATACTCAGTATTATCAGTCGTTTTCATTTTAGCCATTCTGATGGGTGTCCAGTGGTATCTCGTTGTCCCTGATGACTAATTATGATAAGAACTTTTTTATGCTTATTAGTCACGTGGATATCCTCTCTTGTGAAGGGTTTGTCCGAATCCATTGCCCATATTTCTATTGGTTTATATCTTTTTCTTACTGATTTGTAGATGATATTTATATTGTGTAGATACTAGTCCTTTGCCAGATATAGTGCAATTATCATCTCCCCTTCTGTGTCTTGCCTTTTCTCTCAGTTAATGGTGTCTTTAGTACAAAAACATTCCTTTTTAATGTACTCTACTATATTCATCTTTTCATTTTTTGCTACTGTTTTTAAAAGCAGTTTTATTGAGGTAAAATTCACATATCATCCAATTCACCAGTCAGGTGTACATGATTCCAAGTTTCTTAGCATATCCACAGGGCTGTGCCATGATCACTAGAATCTAATTTAAAAAATTCTAATTGCCCCCAAAAGAAATCTTGTACCCACTAGCTGTCACTTCCTATTCCTCCCAACATGTTTACCCTCACCAAACCCTAAGCAACCACTTCTTTATTGATTTACCTATTCTGGGCATTTCTTAGAGGTAGAATCATGTAAAATGTGGTCTTTTGTGACTGGCTTCTTTCACTTAGCATAATGTTTTCAAAGTTCTTTCATGTTGTAGTATATATCAGTACCTCATTTCCTTTTCTTGTCTAATAGTATTCCATTCTATGGACATTCCACAGTTATCTATTTATTCACCAGTTGGTGAATATTTGAGTTGTGTCCACTTTGAGGCTATTATTTATAATGCTGCTTGCTTAGTGTTTTTCATGTCCTATTAAAGAAATATTTGGCTATCCCAAAATCATGACAATATTCTACAACTGTTATCTTCTAGATGCTTTATTGTTTTAACTCTCACATTCTGACCAACAATCCAACTGGAATTTATTTTTGTTTATGATGTGAGGAAGCAGTCTACGTTCACTTTTGCCCGCATGGACACCCAGTTGATTTAGCACTATTTAATGAAAAGATCCTCCCTTCCTCCCTGCTCTGCAGCATCCTTTCTCAGAAATCAAATGTCCCTATATGAATGGCTCTATTTCTGAATTTTTTATTCTGTTTCATTGATCTATGTTTATCCTTGTGCAATACCACATTATACTAACTACTATGGCTTCATAATGAATGTATGAATAGCTGATAGTGTAAGTGCTCCAACTTTTATCTGATTTTTGTTCAGAATTATGTTGCCTATTCTTGGCCTTTTGTGAAAATTGGGATTGCATTAAATTTAGAGATCAGTTTGGAGAAAATTGACATCTTTACCTTCTTGAGTCATTCGATCCCTGGAGATATTATGCCCTTCTATTTATTTAGGTCATCTGTAATTTCTCTGTGTAATATTCTGTGTCTTTCTCTATAGAGGTCTAATACATCTTTTGTTAGGTATATTCCTATGTTTTTAATATTTTAAGCTATTTTAAATGGTAACTTTATAAATAGTTTTACTGAGATAAAATTTACGTACCATGAAATTCACTCATTTAATTATACAGTTTGATGAGTTTTAGTAAATTTACACAGCTGTGCAACCTTCACCACGTGTAGTTTTAGAACACTTCCATCAATCCAAAATATTAGTTCATGCGCTTTGCAGTTAATCCCCACTCCCATGCCAGACAATAACTGATTTGCTTTCCATCTCTGTAGTTTGGCCTTTTCTAAAAATTGAATCATACAATATAGACTCTTTTGTGTCTGGATTCTTTCACTTAGCATAATGTTTTTGAAATATATCCAGGTTGTTTCATGTGTTGGCAGTTCATTCCTTCACAATGTTGAGTAGTACTCCCTTGTATAAATACACCAGTCATAGCTAACTCATTTACCAGTTTATAAATATTTGGATTGCTTCTAGCTTCGGGCCACTATGAGAAACACTGCTATAAATGTTCACACACAAATCTTTGTGTAGACATACACGTCATTTCTCTAGGAGTTTTCATTTAAATAACTAGAAGTGGAATTGCTGGGTCATAGGATATTATAAATACCTGTTTAACTTTTTCAAAAACTGCCAAACTATTTTCCAAAATAGTTATACCATGCACATTCCCAACAGCAATGTATTAAGGCTCCTGTTTCTCCGTATCTTCACCAGTACTTCTTATTGTCTGTCTTTTTCTATTTTGGCCATCCTAGTGGGCACAAATTTGTATTTCCATGTGGTTTATAATAATATGTCGTATTATTCCTCTCCTTTGAATTTGCATTTCCCCAGTAATGATGAGCATCTTTTCATGTGATTGTTTGCCATGACTACGTATGCTCTGGTTTGTGTCCTTATTATGGACTTATAAGGGTTCTTTATATACTCAGGATATAAATGCCTTTCAGATATGATTTGCAAATATTTTATCCCACCCTTTGGCTTGTCTTTTCATTTTCTTAATAGTGTCTTTCAAAGAAAAAAAGAACTTAAGTTTTTAAATTTTATAAAGTCCAATTTATCTTTTTTTTTTTTCATTTAGAGACCTGGGTTTTGGTGTTATAGCTAAGAAACCTGTGATTAATGTAATGTCATAAAAACTTACTTCTAAGATTTCATCTAGAAGTTTTAGTGCTTATATTTTGGTCTGTAATACATTCCAAGATAATTTTATATATAGTATAGGGTAATTTTTAGATAAAGATATCCAATTGTTCCACCTCATATTCTTTGAAAATACAATTTGGTCATGGTTTATAATCCTTTGTATATGTTGCTGGATTCATTTTAAATGGTATCTTTTTTTAAATTTTATTTTTTAATTATTTGTCATTGGTATATAGAAATATAATTGATTTTTATATTGACTTTGTATCCAGCAATCCTGCTAAATTAATTCATTAAATTTACATAATTATATTTCCTGCAAATAATACAATTTTATTGCTTTCTTTCCAATTCTTATCTACATTTGCTAGGACTTCCAGTACAATGCAATGGTGAGGACGGTCACCCTTTTCTCACGCCTCATCTCAGGGCAAGACTCCCAATATTTCACTTAAGTATGATATTTTCTTTAGTTTTAGTGTTTTTTTTCACAGATATAGAATCATTGGGTTTTTGTTTTTGTTTTTGTTTTTTGAGACAGAGTCTCACTCTGTCACCCTGGGTAGAATGCAGTGGCATCATCATCGCTCACTGCAACCTCAGACTCTTAGGCTCAAGCGATCCTCCTGCCTCAGTCTCCCAAGTAGCCTAGACTACAGGCACGTGCCACCACACCCAGCTAATTTTTCTATTTTTAGTAGATACAGGGTCTTGCTCTTGCTCAGGCTGGTCTTGAACTCCTGACCTCAAGTGATCCTCC
This sequence comes from Lemur catta, assembly GCF_020740605.2. NCBI lineage: Eukaryota > Metazoa > Chordata > Mammalia > Primates > Lemuridae > Lemur > Lemur catta. The sequence continues at coordinate 29,771,020 of NC_059145.1, read as the reverse complement.
TGCCTTGGTCTCTCCCAGAGTGCTAGGATTACAGGCATGAGCCACCGCCCCTGGCCCAATATAGAATCTTTATTAAGGATGTTTATTTATATTCCTAGTTTGTTTAAAAGTTCTTATGAGGATTAGATGTTGAGTTTTATCAAATGCTTTTCTGTATCTACTAACATAATCATATGTTTTTTCTCCTTTTTCTGTTATTATAGCATGTGATTTTCAAACATTACCCAACCTCTCATGCCTATAATAAATACAACTTGGACATAACATATATCCTTTTCATATATTGCTTGGTCTGCCATTACACTGTTTAGGATCTTTTCATCCTTGAGACTGCCAAAATCTCTGCTCAACTTCCCTACCTCTTTAGCTGCTGCTTTTCATTGGGTTTGGGGGTGGTTTTTTTTTTGTTTTTTTTTTTTTTTAGCCTTTTAGGGCTTTATCATTTACAAATCAGCAAATGCTTCAAAGAGAAAAAGAATGAAAATGTTGAAGTCACTTCAATGCACCTCCTCTCTCTCCAGGATTCTGGCCCCTCAAGTCCTGGATGACTTGGTAGTTCTTCAATGCCTTCAAACAAATATTTTCTCTTTGTCTTATCTAGCTTTTCTAGTTCTTCTGTTGGAGGGTTGTTAGTTATTCTACCATTACAATAAGCATAAATTCATCTTTTATAACATAAACTAAATCATATTATTCTTCTTCTTTGAATTTGCTAATGGCTAATCCACTGTGCTTATAAGAACTCCATATTCCGTACCACATCCTATAAGATCCTAAATGACCCAATCCCGGGCTTCCCCTCTATCACTTCTCACCACTCATTCCCTGTTCACTCCTCTCCAGCCACTCCTCTAACCCGACCATGCTCATTCCCAAATCAGTGCTTCTGCATTTGTTCTTCCTTTTCTCTGGAACATTCTGTTCTTGATCTTTGCACGGCTGCCTCACTTTCGTCATCCTGTCTCAGTTTCAATGTCACGTCCTCAAAGAGGCCTTCTCAAGACGATTTGTCTAATCTTGTGTCTCCCCTGCCTAATCCCCACAAACATCATAATATACATGAAAAGGCATAATAAAATTAAGCCAAGAGAAATGGAGTTTGAACTTTCCAAAAAGTATAATGCTACCTCTATCCCATATCCACACTCATCATAAGGAAAACAATAAGCCAAGAAATGTAACATCTTTGGGGGTAGAACCAGCTTGTATATTATAATTCAGAACTTAAGAGTATGATCTTTCTCTGGCATGTGACAAAACTGGATTCAAAGCATTTCTACATCACTTTCCAGGTGTATGACTTCAAGCAAATTTCTCAGCCTCAGCTTCCCAAACTATATAATGAGGATAATGATAGTATCCATTTGATAGGATTGTTGTAATCATGTAATAAATGTCATTTTGTATGCAAAGTGCTTAATACAGTAGCTGAGTCATAAAAAGTTTTCCATAAACAAGAGCTGTTATGATGACAATGATGCTCATGATGATAATGATGCTGAAAATAATAAGGCTCAATAGCATCTGGTAAAATACTAAATCATTCAATCAAACACACAGAAACATACACACACACGTATACTTAAAATTACATATTTTAATTAATCTCCACCAAGTGGATGCACCCTTTATCACTTGCATTAGCAGATTTGGTAGAGACTTCATTTCTTTTGTCTCTGTACTAAGTTTGGTAGCAAGAAATAGAGACCAACCGTAGCAAGTCTACTCAAAAATAGGAAGAATTTATTGGATGAGTACTGCAGTATCTCACGAAATTGAAAAACCAAGATCTGTGAGGAACAGAATTTAAGGTCAATCCAGAGAAGTGGGAGGTGGGAACCCAGAGACCTCCCCTTGAGCACCATGTAAATGACTAAAATACCATCAATATTTACCTTTTGCTCTCACTTCAAAATTCCAAATTCTTAGGAGAGAGAATCAGATTGGCATAACTAAGTCAGATGCCTACCAAGTAGCAGGGTCAAACAGTGAAGCCTCAGCTGCTGGAAGCCCACCTCTTGGATTAAGGGAGAGTCCCCTAAAAAGATTTTTTTTAAGAACCAGAAAGTCATCCCAAGAAGTACTACTACAATCCTAGGGACCTAAGACAGGCTTTCTCTAAAAGAAGCCATCTTTGTTCTACTCCAGCATAGTAGTGACCAAGTTATGCACCATTAGCTGCTTGGGAGGGAGTTAATTACAAATTAAATATAATTGAATCATTGAATCTGCTTTCAAGTCCTCTAAATAGAATAACAACATGCTACCTTGTAGAGCCAAATCTGCAAATGAAAGCTGAGTCCCTTGCTTCCTATGATGACAGAAAGCCTTTGTGAGATTTTCAAAGTGTAGAGGTACACTTAAAAAAGTTTTGTGGTACAAGTCATCAAAATCCAGGAGAAAATATATTGGAAACTGTGCTCCATAGGAACCATTGAAGGAAGCTTGCAAGAGAGTATAAAATATTCACCAATGCCAAGAAAATTTTCATATTTTGCAGTTATCCAAAATTTTAATAAAATATCTGATTTCAAAATTCCTCTCACACAAATTATTAGTGACTCAAGAGGCTGGGGAAGAACTAAAAAATATAATGAATGCATTGTATTTTGTAGTTCTACTCCAAAATGGTCTTATCCTGCTGCACCACTCAAACAGATATCAAGAAAACTGCAAGTATGACCGGGCTGGAAAGGGATGAATTGAGTAATCCCTTATGAAGTATTGCAAGTGTGGGCAGTCACTGGGAGTCACAGATATTGGGGAGTAGCAGCACCAGAGGAAGAAGATTGGGATGAGGGTGGAATGATTCCCAGGCAATCACTGACATCAGTATACATTGTCTTAGCCTACTATTATATCAATACCTTCTACAGGGAATATTTACTAGACCTGTGGTTCTCAGAATTTTTTGAGCAGAAAAAAAATCATTCAATATTTGAAAGACTGATATAGGGCATCCAAAGGGGAGGTAGATATCGTGGTGGAAGAGCCTCCTCAGTCAGACTATGGGGTCCATTCCCAGCTCCAATGACTTACTAGTTGTGTGAGCTTTGGAGATTGCTGAATGCTTTTGAGCCTCCATTCCCTTATCTGAAATGAGGATATTAATAGTATTTGTATCTATACTTCCTTTAGATTGTTATGAGGACAAAATAAGCCAACAACTATAAAAGGTTGCTGCCACATAGTATACACATTATAAACAGGTGTTGTTGCTGCTCTCCTTCTTTTACTGTTTACTAGGTATTTGCTAAACTCATGGTTTCTAGACTTTAATACTCCAGAAACTACATTAAAAACACAGCAGCCTGAGTCATCAAGTTTTTATTTCACCAATCAGGATATTTAAAACATAATAAAATATTATTTATTATCCCCATCACTTTAAAGAAAGGAAAGATGATTTTATTCTGCCCACATGAGAAGAAGCACATAATCTCAGAATAAAGGGCAGTTGACATTAGAATGGAAACATTCTAATGTTTCCTCTCAATTCTAGCATCAAGTTCATCCCTGGCTCTCTGATAGCATGTCCATGGTCTACTTTGCAATTTTGAAATGTGTATATCTTATCTACCCACTATATTTGAGGATTAAGCTGGAGAGTAGATCCAGAGGTGGACCCATTTCAGCAGATCTCATATTACCTAATGGAGCTGTATATATAATATGCAATTGAAACAGGCCTATAGAATGATTTTAAATCATTTGCTACCTTGAGTGAGCAAACTACTCCTGAAACAGTGTCTATAGCTCTAAGTCCAGCATTGTGAAATGGATTTTGATAGGAAATTGCATATTCAAAAGCACATAAGCAGGCAATCCAAGTATCAATCAACAACTGAACAGGTAAGCAAAATGTGATATATACATACAATGAAATATTATTCAATCTTAAAAAAGGGAGGAATCTTGGCACATGGTACAACATGGACGAACCTTGAAGACATTATGCTAAGTGAAATAAGCTAATCCTATTTTTGTTTGTTTTCACTTACATTATGTTCCTAAAGTAGTCAGGTTTATAGAGACAGAAAGTATAGTGGTGGTTGCCAAGGACTATAGGAAAGGGATAATGGGGGGTTATTGCTTAATGGGTACAGAATTTCAGTTGGGGAAGATAAAGTTTCTGGAGATGGATGATGGTGATGGTTCTTCAACAATGTGAATGTACTTAATGTCACAGAACAGTACACTTAAAATTGTTAAAATAGTAAATTTTATGTTATGCATATTTTCCTGCAGTAAAAAAATTAATACAATTTAAAAATTTTGGTTTGAAATATATAATCAGAAAAACATACAAGGAACAGTTAAAAAGGTTCAGACTATTTAGAGAAGACTTAAGCTCTGGGGCAAGGAGAGATGAGAAGGGGGAGCAGGACACCTGTCAATCCAAAGAGTCGTCGTGTGTAAGAAGCTAAGCCTTGTTCTACTCAGCCCCCCATTACCCCCACATAACCGATGAGTAGAAGCTATAAGGAGAGATATTTCAATTTGACATAAGAAAAACCTTTCAGCAGTGCTATCCAAAGAAAGAATAGATTGTTTTTAAAAATAATGAGTTCCACTGCTCTGGAAGTATTCAAGTAAAAATGGAGTATTTCCTTAGCAGAAATCTTTATAGAAGCAAGTATCAGAAAAAGGTTGATCTAAATCAGGGGTTCCTAAAAAGATGATGCCAATACATGATGAAGTTTTCATTCATTGGTGACGAAATGACAAAAACAAAGACAGAACTGTGAGGCTTTTATAAAGCTAAATATATTTGATCATTTTAATTCTATTAATAAGACCATGTCTTTCACTCTTCTGGTATCAAAAGAAAAAACAATCTCTTAGGAGACAATTGTGAACGATGAATGATAGTTTTTTTTTCATTCATGTCCTTTCTTGGGGCAAAACTAAAAGCTGAAATAGTCAAGTCAGCTTAATTTTAGGGGGGAAGGGTGTATTGATCTCAAAGTCTGAGTATCATTTAGACAGGTAACTCTTAAGACCGTTTCTAAATTCCAAGAACCCATGTTTATGACCAAGGATTGTTATCAAATCTGCTTTCATTGTTCGTTTTAACATATTTCAACTGTGTGTGCCAGGAGTGTCGCACCCCCCCGGGGGATTTTCCCCAAGGCTTCTGCCTTCATAGCATGGCCTGACATGATACTGAATTTGAATGGATTCCCAGTCTCTCAAGAATTTCATCACATGACAAAAGAGAGAGCTTTGCTTTAGAGATGTTTATCCAAATTCACACAAAGTCAGGCCAAATTCCAAATGTCATTGGCCTTTCAATGGGTAAGTCAATTTTACTGTGCATGTGTTTTTGGAAGAGAAAGTGTTGTGCATGGGTGGCTGCGAGTGTGTGTGGAGAGAAAAAAGAGGGGGGATGTGAATGAATGGATATAGGCACCAACAATCATAAGAGGGAATGGGAAGCTATATATTTAGAATTATATCCAAGAACCATTTAATGTTAAACAAAATTAAAGTTTGGAGCCCATAACTATCTTTTTCCTTTATTTTTTTGTCACTCATTGAAATCAACAGGAAAAATGTGAAGGTACCAAGTTATTTTACTGTCAGGAACCAAAAGAGTAAAAATGCAATTGATGATATCATGCCATACCCAGAGCTTTTTGATTCTGCTATTTATGCTTTCTCCTGCAACATATCCATTTGGATCCTGCTGAAAACACTTTTCTTTCTGTCACTCACAATCTGTCAAGACAGCATTATCTTCTGTGGTTTAAAAACAGAAACTCCATTTAACTTGGTCGTTGATAAAGACATCTCATTCATATCCCTTAACTAACGATAATTATTCTAATTTAGCACATGAAGACAAGGGGAAAAAAAACACTTACATTCTGCAGCTTGTTTTGTATTATGGAACACATGGAAGAGAAATGGCCCCACTCTTGAGATTAAAAAATAACTTACTAAGTAAAAGAATGGACCTAACATGAACGTATATTTTTGGTACATCCTCCCTGCACACCAATCAATGTAGTGATAGGAGTTTGGGCTCTCAAATCACACGTGGGTTCAAACCCTGGCTTTGCCACTTATGTAACCTAAGGCAAAGCACGTAACCTTTCTAACTCTTCTTCATCTGTAAAATGGAAGTATGTATCAATATCTACTTCATAAGATTAAATTAGAAAACCAATAAATGTTAACTGCTATTACTTCTATTATTACTACTACTCTCCTCCTCCTCCTCACCACCACCACCATCACCATCATCAACAAAGCAATGCATCAGTTGAGGTTCTTTGGTGACAAGCAACACAAACCATCCTGCCTAACTTCAGCAAAATAGAAAAGAAATTTACTGCAAGTATACAGAATAGCAACTAGAAAACAAAGTAAAACTAAATGAAACTTAGAAGCAGCAGGAACCAGGACCCCAGGAACTAAGGGTCAGTGAGTTCTTCAGGCTACCATCAGCAGGAAGAATCAGCTGCAACCATGTTCCATCTTTGGGTCAATGTTCTCAAGATTAAGAATCCATGAGAGGGGGGAGAGAGACAGAGAGACAGAGAGAGAGAGAGAGAGAGAGAGAGAGAGAGAGAGAGAGAGAGACCTGCCTTGGTCACATGACCGCTGCTTGGCCAGGGGAGGGCAAGGTGTTTGACAGCCCCAATAATATTGCATGTGGTGGAGGAGGTTATTCTCTGAGGGAAAATCTACATGTTGTGGCTCAAAGAAGGAGGGTAGAGATATTGAGCAGGTACACATAGCAAGAATTATTACTCTTAAACTGTTACTATCCCAAGAACCTACTACATCAAGCTCAATTAAGGCTGCCCCCTCTTCTCTCTTTATCAGCCTCTCTAATTGATAATTATTCTTTTAATATATGTCATTAGTTTCTAAAGTTGTTGTTGAAACTCATTGTGAAAAAAGTAAGAAGGTCCTAGAGCTCTAAAGTATATATGTCCCTTTTTGTAAAAAAAAAAAAAAAAAAAAAAGTGCTGCTTGTTGAAAAGAAATTATTTTGTTGAGAACTTTCCTATTAGAATGCTCAGAAAAATTCATTGCCTTTATGGTCAAGTTATTTAGTAGTGATTTGTGCTATTAAGAAAGCACACAAAGCACCCACTGAAAAAGTTATTTGAAGATGACTCAGAGAAATAGTTGTTTTCTTTTATAAAGAAATCTATTTTACTATTTAAGTTGAATAAAATGATATTTATGCTCAGAAATTAGGGTCAAAAGCAAGATTTTGTTTTGGTAATTTTTTTGTTGATGATGATGTTTTAGTGAGAAAGGATTAACAATAAAAAGTAATGGTATAGGAATAATAAAAATAAATAATAATGAAATATATGACCTACAATTCCATTAAAATTTTCTTCCAGCTTACTAGCTGAACAAATCCCAAACAATGAAAATATCCAGAGTCTGATTAATTTGAAGCCCCAAACAACTATGTAGTTTGGTGGAAACATTTCTCATAAAGCCCAGGGCCCCAGGGGCACACGGAGCTGAGACAAATCCCAGCTGTACCCACAGCAGCTGTATGACTCTAAGCAAGTTACTAATCTACCAAAATGTCCAGGCCTCACCTGTACCTCACCTGTAAAATGAGATAAATAAGATGATGGGATGTTTTGAGGATTATTGATATAATACGTGGAAAAGCCTGGACACTTTATCTGGCAAATAGTAAGCACTCAATGATAAATGTTAATATTTATTCGTATGGGGAGAGAAAGAGCGAGTGTGTGTGTGTGTGTGTGTGTGTGTGTCTGTGTGTGTGTGCACAAATGTGTGCAAGTGTGCAGTAGTTTCTCAACAGGGAGTGATTTTGCTCCCCAGAGGACATTTGGCAAGGTCTGGGGACATCTGTGGCTATCACAACCTAGGGAATAGGGGTGCTTCTGGAATCCAGTGAGTAGAAGCCAGGGATGCTGCTAATTATCTTACAAGGCAAAGGACAGGCCCCCACAACAGAATTATCTAAGCCAAAATGCCAATGATGCTACAGTTGAGAGAGAGAAGCAATATGATCTCATACAGAATCTGTAGCAACTTTGGAAGAAGAGGTACATTCAGAACCAGGACAAGAGATTGGATCAGAGCAGTAGATTTAGAATTACATTGACAGGCTTCTGCCACACACAAGCTCTTGCGTAAGCATTCTGAGCCTCAGGATTCTTGTTTGTACAATGGGCCACCTACCTCGAAAAGTTGTTAGCAGGTGTGATATTCACCCCAGACCAAATCATTATGGATGCCCATTACATATAACCAATAGGACTACACCAGTGTGTGTCCACTGCCAACCCTAATTGTTAGATACATGTGATAAGTAAATGGTTACTATTCTTGTTACATGTTAGACCAACAGACAAGTTTGAAGTTTGACTCTGCTACATTGGAAATACTTGGAAGAGTTTGTTAACCTCAGTAACAATTAGTGCCCTCTCACAAGGAAACAAACAACAATCAGGCTCTGAGCTCAAATGAACCTTTCCCACAGGGCAGGTGTTCTCAATTTGGGGTTCTCAAAACCTCTGAAATTAAAAAATACACATGTGTGTGTGTATTTTTCTCTGAAGAAGGTCAAAACTGTGAAGGACCACTGGGTTAGAGGTATACATTTTTCAGTATAAAGTAATAACCAGGATGCAGTAGAATTTCTGAAGAGATCATTATAATGTGAAGAAGACAGTATTTGGGAGTGGTTAAGAACCTCAGATCTGGGAGCTTAACACATTGACTGCCACACTAGAAAAAAAATACGTTTCCTTGGGGCCATGGTGTTATACTACAAAAACAGAATAAAACCTTTGAAAACAAAATGATCATTTCTAATTTAACGAAAACTTTGTTTTTCTTTATTGTTTTCTGTGCATGAGTAAAATGCAATTAAATTGTCAATGTTAATTGTCACAATAAGAACATCAACAAGGAAGATTTTCATGAACCAACTGCAAGGTTTTGCCCAGGGTGCCACCCATCTATAACATGTATGCTACAGTGTGGCAGCATGAGTTGCCAAGCACCACGTGGCTCCCAAGGAGACATGTGAGTTACACGTGCTTCACGAGGTCCCAGGCTCGAAGCTAGTGTGACTTAAATACAACTCACATGGCAGTTAATGTGTTAAATTCAGCCTCTGCTGCTTCCTGGATATGCAACCTTGGATAACTGGCCAAACTATAACTTCTTTGAGTCTCACCTGCAAAGTTGGAATGCTCATGGTATCTGCCTAAGAGAGGTCTTGGAGCAATAAAATGAGATAATCCCTATAAGGTATTTGGCACAATGCCCAACACGTAGAACAGTAGTCTCCCTTATTTGCAGGGGGTGTGTTTGAAGACCCCCAGTGGAAGCCTGAAACCCTAGACAGTACTGAACTATATGTATACTATGTTTTTCCTATACATATATATCTATGATAAAGTTTAATTTAAAATTAGGCACAGTAAGAGATTAACAATAACTAATGATAAAATAGAACAATTATAATAATATGCTAGCATCACTATTCTTGTACTTTGGGGCTATTTTTTAGTAAAATACAGGTTCCTTGAACGCCAGCTCAGTAATTCCAGATAGTTGATATGATAACTGAAACAGCTACAAAGTGACTAATGGGCAGGTAGTGTGTCCCCAGTGGATACGCTGAATAAGGGGATGATTCACATCACAGGCAATGGAATGGGATAGTTCGAGATTTCATTACGCTACTTAGAATGGCGCACAATTTAACACTGATAAATTGTTTCTTTCTGGAATTTTACATTTAATATTTTTGGACCACAGGTAACCTCAGGTAACTGAAACTACAGAAAGGGAAACCATGGATAAGGTGGGACTACTGTACACGTTCACTAAGAATTACCTACTATGATGATGGTTTTTGCACAGACTGTGATGTCCAGGTGGTGGTAGAAGGCCTGAGCCTTCTCTGCTTATGGCATACACTACTAGAATTGCAGGGATTCATCAATCATTCTATCCACCTACTGCCAGCTCTGCCTGAGGATTTGCTGATTCTGAGGCATGCCCTGTATAATAATATCTATACTTCATTGAAAAGTGGACAAGAGAAGTAGCTGTGAATCTGGCCACAAAACCTCTTTTTATACAAGAAAGCCTCATTCAAACTCCCTCCTCTGAGAAGCCCCCAGGGAACCCCTCTGGGAGTCCCATAAACATGATGATATGATTGATTGTTCATTATTATGGAACAATTCTAAGCCTGTCTCACATACATGTAGGATGTACACTCCACAAGGATTGTTTTCAACATCCTTCTTTCCTCCTGGCACCTATGCAAACAGGACTTTATATACAGGTAACCCAAACAAAGCAGGGCTGCCTTGAGGCTTGCATCTGCCCAACAATATGTCCACAAAGAATGATTGTATGGATTGCCAGTGCATTGCACAGCAAAGCAGCCAAAAATTCTTCTCATCCACCATTTTCCCCAACCTTCAAGCAGCTGTTTTAAACCAAAAACAAACGAACAAACACACAACAACAAAAAAAACCTCATATTTCTCTGTCTGTCTCTCATTCTAACCTAACCCCACTCTGGATGCACTCGGTGCCATTCTCCTCTCTCCCTGCCACATTTACTGTGCTCATGACACCTGCTCCCTCTCTTCAGGGTGTAACTCCTGCAAAGCAGAACTTGGCCTGAATGCCTTTTTCTCTCTTGAAGCAGCCCTCTGGAATTCTGGGTAATGGAATTCTCCGTCTCATTCTACAGGGAGGCCTACCACCCTGGCTTGGTGTCCATTTAACCTTTTTCCAGGGGGCCACGGGGAGCTGACCTTCCAAGCTCCTCTTACCCCAGCACAGTATGGAAGAAACAAGGATCTCATCTGCTCTCTATCTGGCTTGCAGGGCAAAGTCAGTATTAATCAGAGGTGCCCTTTTTGCTACTGACAGACAAAGTAGATGCACTCATAACCAAGAGCTTTCTGCAAACCCTCAGGGCTTTAAATCTTCCCCAAATAAACTGCAATTTGTAAAGAAACCCCCTAAATGATGTTGTGCGAGGAAGTTAAAGCAGTCACAGAAGGATGGAGTAACATTTCACCATCTGCCTATGATGATAATAATGCCTCCACCTTGCAAAATGTCTAATTGTGCTGCACAGGCACAGAGATCCTGCTGTAATTGAACAAACAAAGATTATTCTCAAATTGTACCCTTACAGCTAAGGTCAGTGCTCCTAAGGACCAACTTTGAGCATATGAACTTCCTGGTGGCAGAATGATAAAACTCCTGGGACACAGCCAGGCAAGATCGAACCAACTCACTTTACAGTAGCTGCTTAGAGTAATGTCAAGCTGGGCCCACACAGAGAACAGAGAGGTAGGGAATGAGGTTAGGACAGTGTTTCCCACTAGTGGAATGGAAAATGCTTTGAAGTGGTATGGACAGACATCTGTCTGGGTCTCCTATGGACGAAGCCTGGACCACTTTACTCTCTAGGGTGTTGAGCCAAAAGGCTTATTCTGGTAGAGTCATGTCATGCACAGTGAGGCCGTAATGTCTGACACAAGTAGATATCCATGCTCTGTGCTAGCAGGGCTTAGACTTCCCTGGGTGCCATGTTTTTCTACAATGCCAGAGTTCAGGCCTGAACCAAAGGGCTTGGGAAGAGTTAGCTGGAAAAAAGAGAAGCTGCTTTGATTGCACAAGTTTCTGAAACTCCCTTTTCCCCCAGGCAAGCATTCCTGGTCTAAGCCAAATGGAAATTGGTGACTTAGTTTATTGTCTCTTGCCCGGGTGATTAAAGGACCACAAACCACTATTAAAAAGTCAAATTAAAAGCTGGTTTTAAAAATTACTATATCCAGTTTTTTCTATATATACCGTGTATTTTACATATATATAACATATTTATATATATATGTACATGCAGAACATATTTACATAAATACATTTGCATACGTGTTGGTATTGATTAATATTAAAAGTGGGGGAAAATCATCTTTTTCTTCAAGTGACAAGAGACTAAATACCCCTTTATTGGTAACTGATTATAAACTGATTCTCCCAGGGAAAGCTATTTTCCAGTATGTATTTCTGTAAAATCAATCAGGTTTACACCTCATCATTTATTTTTATTCTTTGATTTCAAAACATCAAATAACACTGCTTTATTTTCACTATGTATATTATTAGTTTCTATTATGGCAAATGATGCTGGTCTTCCATTCATGGTAAGGGGCCACAAATTCTGTTTTCATAAATGAATACAAGTAAATAAAAGTGAGTCAGTTTTAAAAAATATATTAAAATAGTAACAATAAAGGTGGTCTGCAGAGTTACGCAAAGCAACAAAGTTTGGGATCAGCTCTCCCTTAACCCCAGCTCTTCCCACCCCAAACACCTGTTCTTCCTCAGCCTGCAGTTAGGTGTGAAGGTTTTGAGGCTCTCCTTTCCTCTTTTCTCTGATACTCACTTGGGATCCTTCATAACCAGCTTGTCAACATATTTGGGAAAAGGTTATCTGTGCTGAAAAGGTCTGGTTCTCTCTTACTGGGGATTAGCAGAATAAACAAAACAATGAACCAATCAGAAGGCTCTTTCAGACTCCAACAACTTTTGAGTTTCTAACAATGGCAAACGGCACACAAACCTCCCACTTTCCCAGAAGTTTGTTCCTTTTTTCCCCAATGGTCTTGAATGGCTCTAAAGAGAAAGATCCAATTTAGGAGATAAAAGGCCAAGTTTCCTACGTGGAGAAGTCTTGGTGTTTTCTTTTTAGCTTTGACTCCCCTATTCATTAGCATTGTATCCTTGGACAAATGACCCAGAGGCTGAATTTCTACACTTAACAAACAAGGATGCACTTCATAAGGAAGATAAGGAACATGAGCACTTAGCCAAGGGTCAGGCACATACAAATGCTCAAAAAGAGCTATTATGATGATTTTGTTTGTTTGTTTTTGATATATGTATACATCATGCAATGATTACCACAATCAAATTAATTAACATATCCATCACCTCACATAGTTATCATTTATGTGTGTGTATGGTGAGAACATTTAAAGTCTATTGTCTTAGCCATTTCCAAGTATACATCAGCACTAGCTGCAGTCACATACTGTACAATAGATCTCCGGAATTTATTCTTCCTGTCCAGCTGAAACTTTGTACCCTTTGGCCAACATCTCCTCATTTCCCCTACCCCTTCCTACCAAAATGACAACCAGAATTCTGCTCTCTACTTCTATGAGTTCGATTTTTTAAATTAATTAATTTTTTAAATTGACAAATAAAAATTTATAATGTACACTGTGATATTTTGAAATACATATACATTGTTGAATGGCTAAATCAAGCTAATTAACATATGCATTACCTTACATACTTACCATTTTTTGTGGTAACACTTAAAACCTGCTCTCTACATAGTGATTTTCAAGAATACAATACATTGTTATTAACCATAGTCATCATGCTGTACAATGGATTTCTTTAATTCATTCTTCCCATAACTGAAATTTTGTATCGTTTGACCAATATCTCCCCAACTGTCCCCCACCTCCCATCCATGATAACCATCATTCTATTCTCTGCTTCTATGAATTCTACTTTTTTAGAGTCCACATGTAGATGAGGCCATACAGTATTGTCTTTCTGTGCCTGACTTGTTTCACTTAGTATAATGTCCTCCAGGTTTGGCCATGTTGTCTCAGATAACAGGATTTTCTACTTTTTTAAGGCTGAATAATATTCCCATGTGTGTGTGTGTGTCTGTGTGTGTGTGTGTGTGTGTGTGTGTGTATCACATTTTCTTTATCTATTCATCCATCGGTGGACACTTAGGTTGATTCTTTAACTTGGCTATTGTGAAAAATGCTGCAATAAACATGGGAGTACGGATATTCTCAAACATACTGATCTCATTTCCTTTGGATATGCATGTAGTAGTGGGATTGCTAGATCATATGGTAGTTCTATTTTTAATTTTTTGAGGAAACTCCATATTGTTTTCTATAATGGTCCTACTAATTTACATTCCCGACAACAGTGTACAAGCGTTGCTTTTTCGCCACATCTCATCACCACTTGTTATTTTTTGTCTTTTTGATAATAGCCATTCTAACACATATGAGGTGACATCTCATTGTGGTTTTCATTTGCATTTCCCTGATGACTAGGGATATTGTGCATTTTTTCATATACCTGTTGGCCATTTACTTCTCTTCTTTTGAGAAATGTCTATTTTTAATATTATTATCATCATCAGTATTATTATTACTAATGTTCATTAAACCATAAAGCCATAGTGATTTTTATTGTAACAGGAGCTTTCTATTAGGACATTAAATATGAAAAGTCCAATTTCGAATCAAAAGTTTAGTGTATTATATCTCAAACAAGAAGCAGTACAATTAATCAAAGTATGTGTCTAAACTATTGACACAGTTTTGTCATCTTAATGGTAGCTTGTTTATGCCAGCAGTGAAGAAGCTTAGAGAGCAAGTGGTGATGATATCATAAAAGGCATTTTTCATGGCTTATTGAAAATTAAATATTTTTTCTTGTAAGACATGGTCCAAAGCCTGGAAGAAGGGGTAATCAGTTGGTGTAAGGTCTGATGAATACAGTGGATGACAGAGAGTTGCTAAGTCCAGACCCTGTAATTTGAGCAGCATTGTTCGTGCAACATGTGATTGAGCATTGTCTTGTACGAGGGTTGGCCTTATTGACCAATCTTGGCTGCTTAATCACTCGCATCCTCATCATTTCTCCAACTTTTTGCAGTAGACATCCACTGCAATCAATTGACTAGGTTTTATGAAGCTGTAGCGGATAATCCCAGCGCTGGACCACCAGACAGACACCATTAGCCTTTTTGATGAATATTTGCTTTTGGATGATGTTTCAGCACTTTATCTTTATCCAACCATTGTGCCAAATGCTTGTGATTGTCAAAAAGATCCATTTTTATCACACATAACAACACGGTGTAGAAATGGTTCACCTTTATGTTGTGACAGCAAAGAAAGGCAAGCTTAGAGATGATTTTCCTTTTGACGTTTGTTTAACTTATGTAGTACCCATCTATCCAGCTTCTTTACCTTGTTGATTTATTTTAAATTGTCCAGTATTGTTGCAATAGTAACGTCAAATCTTTTTGTTAATTTATACATAGGTTGAGATGAATTCAGTTCCACTAGTTTCTAGTTTATCATTATCCACCTTGGTCTCATTTTTAAGGCTCATCCACAAGGCTCATTTTTAAGGTTAAAATTACCAGAATGGAACTTTTTAAACCATGGGCATCCCATTTGTTCATTAGCCACATCCTTTCCAAACACTTTGTTGATATTTTGAGCTGTCTGTGTTGTATTGGTTTTACAATAGAGCTCATATTTGAAAATAATATGAATTTTTGACTTATCTATGGTTGTACAAAAATTGTTCTAAAAAGTTTGAAAGATAATCACAAGTCAAAATGTGCATTTGAAAGAATGAGGATGTACCTTTACAATAAAAATAAAATAAGAAGTGTCAAAGTGAAATGTCACAGATACTAACTGTCAAACTTAGTACTTAAGAAAATTGGACGTTTAATATTGTACTTAATAACCTAATACTTTCAACAAGTGCTGCCACCTTAAGTAATCATTTACCCTAATTCTAGGCTACAACTTATTATTATTCATTCAACATTCATTCAACACATACTTCCTAGGGCCACTGTTCTAGGCACTGGGGAAACAACATTGAACAAAACAAGTCCTTGCACTATGGCTCCCATTCTGGTGCAGCAGAGAAATACTAACAGTACCCATAATAAGTGAATGTTAATTACAGTATATTTGTCAGTGATGAATGCTACAGAAAAAATAGACTATGACCCAGCAAAGGCATTACCCATGAAGGTAAAGGACCTAACTCCTAGAGCACTTGAGTTTTGTATCACATAATTCATCAAGGCCTTTTGGTATTAGAATCTGATCTTTGGACTAATGGTCTCCTCGGTATGATTTTGAGGCAAGTGGTTCCCAAAAAAATAAAAAGCAAAAATATTTCCCCTGTCTACTCACTGATGCCTAAACTTCCTCAAAGAGGGGAAGGATGGAACAAAAAGAAGTTGTTGTGTTTTTTTGTTTTTGTTTTTAGGTTTTTGTTTTGTGTGTGTGTGTGTGTGTGTGTGTGTGGCAGCCACAGCTAGGCTATCAAATACTGGGCACATATGATATGCCATTCCTGGTCCGTACAGTGGCAGATATGATCACGATTTCCTCTTTCCTGCTGAGCCCAAAATCAGCTTCACAAACTTTCTCAGCACAGTTCTCTAGGCAAGCAATGCCAGTGATTAAAGTTAGCATAAGAGATGAAATCTATGTGCCATCTAGAGTTTGAAGTAAGATTTAAATGTAAATGCATCTAGGAAATTTATCATACTGACTTAAAAATCAGGCTACGTGATAAATGGCTGGTCCTTTCCCAAGTGAACATTTTATCAGGGGTGAGGAATAGCTAAGAAGAAATGCTGTGAGTATACGGGGTGGGGGCAAACGCGTGTATGAAGGAGAGGACAGATTTTATAATCCCACCCTCACTTGTATCTGAACATGTGTCCCAAGGCATTTGCACACACCCTCTGACTTGAAGGAGCAAGCTCCATTATTACCTTAGTCTTTCCCACGGACAAACAGCTGAGCACACAAATCATAGTGTTCACACACGGCAATTCTACTCTTCCAGCTGTTCAGGCCAAACACCTTGGAGTCCATCACCAAATCCTTTCAGCCCAACCTGCAAAAGATTAACAGAATCCAACCATCTCTGGACAACTTCACCACTGCCTCCCAAATCAAGCCACAACCAAGTCTTGGCTGGATAGGCCGTATAATTCCCTAATAGTGTCAGCTTCCGCCTGTGCTCCCGTACTGTCCATCCTCACTCAGGAGCCTGTGAACGCCGACAGTCAGAGCATGTCCCTCCTCTGGCCCCAAACCTCCAGAACCTTCCCATCTCACCCAGAGTAAAGTCTCACGATGTGCTTCACACGCTTGTCTCCAGCTATCTCTCAGGCCTTTCTCTCATGCTCCCCTTTGGACTCTTCCTCAGCCCCACGAGCCTCCATGTTTTCCTCCAACATGCCTGCTATGTTTCCACCCCCAAGACCTTTGCATTCACTGCTGCCTCTGCCTGGGAGACTTTTCCTCCAAGGAGCCATATGGCTGCTTCTCACTCCAGTCACATTTTTGATATGGCCCTAAGAGGCCCTCCTAGATCTCTTCACCTAAAGTAGCACACAAACCAGCAACCCCCGCCACCAACCCCTTCCCTCTATTTCACCCTACCTTGCTTGATAATTCCTCATGGCACTTGTCACTCACTACCTGACCTAATATTCCTCCCTCCTCCCCTCCTTTAATCACTCTCTCCCTCCCTCTCTCAATAGAACAAAAGCTCCATCCGCATAAAGGCATGGTCTGTTCTGTTCATTCTTGTGCCTAGAATAGGGTCTGGCCCAGACTAAGCTGGACAACCCTTTTATAAAACTCAGTCACCACCGAGAACTGGCACCACACCACAGAAGGAAGAAACCTCTGCATCTGCAAAATACAACTGCTTTGCTTGAGTGGCTTGAGCTTGGTCGCCTGTAACAGTGGGTGACTGAGGTCTCAACACATAATGATAGTGCTAGGGTAACAAAAAGTGAAAGTCCTTTACTCCTGAAAGAAAGCTAGATGTTATCCAATCCTGGGTTTGCTCCATGGCATTTAAGTTTTATAGCTATAAAACAATATTCTTATTTCTCAAGTTCTTGCTAGGAAAAAAAAAACCACTTTGATTTGCCAGTCTAAAACTCTCTAGTGCCCCTTAACTATGTCCCCTGAAACAAACATTTTACACTTAATTTTTTGTAACACAAGGTTTATTAAAATACAGCTATTACATTACAGCAGAATAAGCTACATACATCCAAAAATTTAGCATGCTGTCAAAAGTTTTTCTCATTGGAACTGATAGCTATCCCTAAAGCAGAGATGGTCTTGAGCATATCATTTACCCCCTTTAAGCATCAGTGCCTTTAATCTGTAAAATGAATGGCTACACCAGGCTATCTCTCTAGCATTCGTTCCAAATTTTATATTCAGTGAGGCAGGTACTAGGATCCAGTGGAAAGGACTTGGGATTTGGAGCTTGAGATCTGGCTCTGTCACTTACAAGCCACACTGAATCTCAATCTTTTTCATCCATAAAACATTAATCACTGGAAATACCTCCTTGCCTATGCTACCTTTCAGTATTGTAGGATATACATTTGGAGGATCACCCAAGACTGAACTGGGCAGACAAGGATCTCATCTATTTGATTCACAAGCATGAGCAGAGTGCCTGACATAGCACAGGCATACATGTGCATTTGTTGAATGAAGGAAAGAATATATGAACAAATAGACAAAAAAATACTTCCTTACCTCCCTGACAGCCAGGATTGCTGCACATTGAAAGAGCTTTTTAAATTCTAAAGTAATATAAATGTTAATAATTTCTATCATAGATCTACTTCACATTTGCCTAATTCAGCCTTGGTTGTCTTAGTAATTTAATGCCAACACCACTGGAACTGGAAAAAAATTGATCAAGGTCTGACAATGTACTGGGGAGATACCTGTGTGTGTGTGCGTGTGTGTGTGTGTGTGTGTGTGTGTGTGTGTGTGTGTGTAATCTGAGTCTTCTACCTTTTGAACAAGTGTGATATCTTAATTTAGCCATAAGTTATAGCCAGAAGAAGTCAGAAACTGAGTCAAAACTGAGCTCACAAATCAACCTATAGTCACTTAGCACTTAATACAACATATGCCAGCCTCTATGCATGGTGTTTTGCAGGCATGAGCTCATTTAATTTTTGAATAGCCTTCACATAGCTATAGCTATAGTCTCCTTTTTAGAGACGAGGAAATTCAGACTCAGAGGAGTTAGGCAACCTGCTCCAAGTTCACAGTTAACATGTAGAAGAGTCAAGATTTGACTATCTGACTTCCAAGTTCATGCCCTTAACCAGTATATAAAATAGAATACATTCAATGTAAACTTATCACTAAAAGTGTTTGGAGTAATTTTAGTGCTTTTATTTTTGTTCAAGGAAGAGCTGCTTTAGCACTCTATCAACGTTGGCTTATTTTTTTTCCCCCTAAAGTGAAAATCTGTGCCTTGGAATAAGAGAAAGACTAACAATGAGACAAGAGACCACCCCTAGCAAAGGTAGGCAGGCCCAGTTTCCAGTTCTTATTTTGCACATTTGCCCTTTCCGGAGTGTGCCAACTGCATTGTCATAACCTGCAGGGCAGTTCTGTAGACAGGAAGGCCAATAAGAACACGTGTCCCCTGACAACACTCTCGTCCCATTCTCCGTTACCCAATGACTACTTAAATTTCTTTTCAATATTTTCGCTTCCTTTTCAGGGTGAACATGTCCACTTCAGTCATTATGATCATCTGCTGGCCTGATTCACAAGCAGTTCCTAATTAAGTAGGACTATTGAATGCTGTGAGATACGAAATCTCTTGCTGCTAAATTGCGCACAGGCTGGAGGCAATGAGAATTTGTTTAGATATGCACAGTGCTTTATATTCAGGGACCAGTAGTTACAGAGACACTAAAACCAATCATCATTAAAACAACCCTATCTTGGCTGCCAAAGAAGGAAGATCCCCCCATAGAGCTACCTGCCTGGACTAATGGTCAAAAGGCTGATCAGGCATTAATGAGACCATGAATCAAAATTTACCAAACAAACAATGCCCTCAAAGGCCTTGGCTTCTAGTTGTTTCTGTTTGGCTTTACCTTGGAACTAACTGTGGAACAAGATGACTGTGTTTAGATGTCTTCATCAGTGGCCTATCTGAACAATTCTTCCAAGCAACCATTCTGACCTCATTTCTTTCTAAGAAAATTAAATAAAGAGGGCCATAGGATTATATTATAAAATATAAAATCCAAATACTGACAAAAGTCAACTATATTAGTCACTTTCTACTAAACATATGTGTCTGTGATTCTTTCTCTGGGAAAATTAACCATATAGTAATAATAGCTACCATTTATTGAGCACTTAGTATATACTAAGCACCATGCTGGTAGCTTTGCATGCATTAACTGACAGTTCTGTAGCCTTCCATGCCTGAGTCATTTCCTTGTTCTATGTTCGAAGTACCTTTTGATCATTAAGCTTATCACAAACTCATTTGTGTATTTGACATCTCTCTCTAAAACTGAACTGTAAGCATCGCTAGAGCCAGGACCATGTCTATTTTTATTCCCTATAGTAAGCCCAGCTTGTAACATAATACCTGACATACAGTAGATGTTCAATAAACATTTGAGGAATAAATGAAGGAAGCACATAGAAGTTAAGAAACATTTCCGAGTTGCTACGGCTGTAACTGGCGGAAGTCACATTTCAACTCAGACTCCAGAACCCATGCTCCTAACCTGCAGCACATGGTCTCTGTCTGAGCTGAATGGTCTTTTGCATCAAAACACTTCAAACAAGGAACAAACAAGAGCAACTATTATCACTGCAGTTGCGTACAGACATTAGAGACCAAAAGGCATTTCTCTATGACTATCGAGGTATATTAAAGACTCATTATGGAATAAACACCAGTGAACACAAAAGCATATTAGAGAAGTTTTAGGAATACAGTAAAATCATGCCCAATCTTTCCTCAGGGTCCCTTTCCATTCTCTATTTATATTGTTACAGTTTATTATTATTATAACTGAACATTTAGGACCCAAAGGATGCTGGCCAGTGAAACATACAAAGTTCTCAGTCCTCCAAGGAACCTAGCAACAAATGTTTCTTATCTGGCTCATAGGAGTAAAAGGATAAAATAAATGTGCATCCCTGAGCTGGTGCCTGGCACATAATGAGGATGCTATTATTAGTAGTAACATTTACTCTTTTTATTTTATTTTTTTGGAAGACGGAGTCTTCCTCTGTCACCCTTTATAGAGTGTAGTGTCATCATTACAGCTCACAGCAACCTCAAACTCCTGGGCTCAAGGGATCCTCTTGCCTCAGCCTCCCGAGTAGCTAGAACTGCAGATGCACACCACAATGCCCAACTAATTTTTCTAGTTTTAGTAGAGACAGGATCTCACTCTTGCTCACGCTGGTCTTGATCCTCCTGCCTTGGCCTCCCAGAGTGCTAGGATTACAAGCCTGAGCCACTGCCTAACATTTACTCCCATTAATAGTTGTCCTGCTGTGACTATTGGCAGCCAGAAGCCCAAGCTTTGGGATTGGTCGGTTCAACCACTTAGTTACTATCAGGCCTTCACCAATATGTAACCTCAACCTCTTTCTTAACCCATAAGATAATAATATAAGTGCTTGGCATAGAATGTGGCACAGAAGGGAAAAAAAAAAGACAATTAAGGGTGCCTGTTTTTATCATCTTCCTCCTCATTATTTCATCAGCCTTGAGTGCAAAGAGCCTTGCCTTGGAACATGGAAATCTGACCTTTGATGCCTCCTGTCTTGTTAATATAAAATTATACAAGTGGGTTTTATTTCAGGTGTTCCCACCCCCTAGGAGTCCCACCTCTTTCAAGGACCCAGCTGTCCTCCTGGTCTCAGTAAAGCGTGGAATACACATTTGCCTCTCTCCTGCCAGGGGATTCCAGGTTTGAGACCATTAGGCCAGGGATTCCCCACCTACAGCAGCTCCCCAGTGCTTCTAATACAAAGTTTAAGCTGAGTAGCCTGCCACTCAATGCCCAATGTCATTTGGTCCAAACACTTTTGTGCTTGACATCAGGGTCAAAAGGTGCTTTCTCCCTTTAAGAACAGAAATTCAATCCAGCAGAGTCGTGGGCGATTTACCAATATACTCCTCCCTTCCCATCTACACGTGAACTTGTCTTGGCAAATCATCTGCTTATTCAGTCAAAAAACAAGAGCTCTTGTTCTAGGTGCCAGGAATATAACTATGAAAAAGAAGGCGTGACTTCATGGAACCAACAGCCTAGTGGGAGACAGAGACAATAATTAAATGGTGCTATTGTGTATAATAAATGTATAATTACAACTGGAAATAAGGGGAAAACAAGGTTACCATTCTAGGACTGGGAGAGAGAAAGCTGAAGCCTGAAGGATGGCCAGGAGTTCACCAGGGGAAGAGGATGGCACTGTGCCTAGAGACAGCCTGGCACAGAGTGGAGCTGAAAGCCCGACCCCAGGCAGGAGTGCCAAGAGTAAGGGCCACGCCATGCACCAGAGAGCTGGAGCAATGGGCAGAGACCAGCTATATGGTGGAAGGAAAATGAGGAAGATGATGAAAGCTAGACAAGGAGGGGCAACAGCAGAAAGGAAGAAAAATGAACGAATTCCAGCGGTATTCAGGAGATAAAATAGAAATAAGCTGCAGATAAAATGGATTAGGAGGGGAGGGGTTTGTGGTGAGGGCAAGGTAGGTACCCAGAATGACTTCCTAGGTTTGTGGCACATGCAAACAGGTGAACAGAGTTGCCATTTACTAATCTCATTCTTAAAGATACCTCGAAATGACGAAGAGGAAATGATGAGAGGAAAAGTCTGGCTGGTCATTGCCACTTGTGGGAAAGCACAGGGCCTGGGAAGAAGAGCAACTCATAAAGAGAAAGGTGACACACTGTGAATAGGAGAAATGTAAGAATGAAGCAATGGCAGAATTCCACAAGCCAGGACCAAGATCACCTCCCAAACAGCCAAATGACCCTGAACATCAAACTTTCAGTCACTTTAGAACTTTACAAGCTGCACAAGACTGCTTGTATAATATCATTAACTCCTCCACCCCCACTACCTAGATATTATATGCTAGACATTATTATGCTAGAAGATATTATAAAAGAGATGACTGAGGAAAATCCCAGAATGTCCTTACAGGAACAACATTTACAACTTGTAAATGGCCCATCAGTTTTTCTAGCATTTCTCAAACATTTTCAGTAAAGTTTACAGAATAACAAAAGAAAATGATCCTCAGGTCCTGTGGGTACAGTCTTAACCTTTCCATTATAAATGTAAATGGTTTTTGAAGTCTAGTCTAGGACTTTAAAAATTCATGCAAATTTCACATGCTTTTGCATAATATAATTATGTTGCTTTTAATACATATACACACTTTTAATTCCCCCAAATACTGAAGCAAAACGATGTGCTATGAATGTGCCTCCATTAGCCTGTGACTTTGGGGATACCCTTGTCCATAGCTTTGCATGCAGAGTTGAACTCATTATCTAAGTTGAGAACCATGAAATCAATCAGAAATGGACTAGGGAGGTTTTCCCTTAGAGAAGAGGACTAGAGTCATGACCTCTAAAAGACACTCTTCATTCCTCCAAATTCTGTAATATATATTAATGATCATGTCAATATTAAAATTATGCTAGGTGGTTTTTAAATTCATCCTCCCACATGACAGGTACATGGAAGGTACATAGATACTATGAGGTAGGTATCAATTTAAAGATGAGGAAACAGACACAGAAAGGTAAAGTATCTTCCCAAAGCCCAATAGCGCACAAGTGAGCGCCATAATTTGAACCTAGACAGTCCTAGTCCATGACAAACTATTGTCTTCTCTGAAATACATTAGCAACACACTCATCTTTCTACTTTCACTGGTGGTTTATATTTGATGGCAATCAAGAACAAAAACTAAAAGGCATGCTTCAAACATAGAAAAAAAAAAGCTGTATCTTTTCAAAACATAATTTTATTTAAATGAAAAAATATCAGTGTGCAAATTGGACATTTTTGGTACATAAAGTCAAGTGTTACTAATTAAGTAAAAGAGTGATGAATCATAATATCAACCTAGTCATTAAACAAAATTGCATTTAAATTAGACTTACCAGATAGTTTACAGTACAAAAAAATAGAATGAGCCAACTTTAAAGAAAGCTTCCAATAATTTTATTCTTAAAACAGTTAAGGATGTTCTTATATTATTTTAAAAGATAGATACAAATGAAAAATGGAAGAATAAACTCCATCATGACTCCTGTCCCTCTCAACATTTCTCTAGAGTCACAACATCTTTTAAGCAACATGAGGAATGATTTAATTCACCCAAGAGAGGTCACCCTGCTTGGGGGGCAGGTGCCTTGTGTTTAAATTCAGTTTACTCAATCAAATGTACCACTGAATAGAAAATGGGGCATATTCCTGTCCTAAGATTCTTCCTATGTTAACTAAAACCACCTTACTTTTGGAGGAAATGAGCCATGGGATACAATGCCAGAAATTGATTTGGAAGAGTGAGCACATAGTCTGAAAAGAGGTCTGTATATTTTGTAATAAAAAGTCCTTAGATGGCCCTAGATCCCACAGAGAGGCTGGAAGAGGGCACAGGAATGCAAACAGGGGCAGACCTCTACAAGAAGACCGATTGCATCATCACTAAAAGAGACACTTATTCTTCTACAAACATATACATTTATTGATTGTTAATTTTATCTGATGAGTGGTTTTGAAGTGGCCTCAGTATAATGGCATGTGTCCTGAGCATGTGTCCCCAACCAAGCTAGAGTAGGTTATCACTTCCATTATGTCCTTCCTAGCACCTTTCAGAAGCTTTAATTATTTTCTCTTTGTTTTTTCACTTGCTAATTGTCTATGTCCTCTTTCTCTGCTGTGTTCCTTGCAGTATCCCCAGTGCCTAGCTCAGTGTCTGGCCCACAGTAAAGGGAAGCTGCAAAACATTTGCTAAATGAATGAACAAAGCTATGAACGGCAAACAGGATGCGGCACTCCTCTGAGCTCATTTTTACAAATCAGATTCTATTTCATTTCATTAAATACTTTTATTTACTGGCTGTCTTCTGAAATTACTCTGGGCTCTCATTAATAAGAAGAAACTGATTCTATCTTCAGGGCAGAGGGAAAAAAAACTTTCAGTCACTTTTTCCAGAGGTCTTTCAAAATAATGTCGTATAATTTGGTTTGAAAGCAAGGTCCAACATTTTACTGCCTCCAAATTTATTCAGAAAAGCTGAAGGCCCGTGATAAGGCTCATTAAGTCGCTGAAAGGCCTATCTTCACATGCCTTTCACACAAAAGGTCTCAACTTAATGCCAGGTAATTACTGTTCATTTTCCCCTGGTTATTTCTATTTCCTGAAGATTCCCAGGGAAGTTGGCCTCAGTGGACACTACGTGCAGTCTGAGACATGAGCCGCAAGAAGGGCCCATATTCACGGGAGGATTTTTTGAGCTGCAGAAAGACAGTCCTGACTCTGGGGCCTAGAATTTAAACTTAGAACGTCTGCAAGTCAGCCTCTACCCAGAGTCAAGGCCGAGAGAAAAGCTCCGGCATACAAATCAGTTTCTGTCTCCGTTTGAAAGACATCATTTTTCACAGCACTTGTACCCTATGGATGTGGGCTCTGGCTCCAGATTACCTGGGCTCAACCCTCAACCCCATCACTTTCCAGTCTGTAACTCTGGGCAAGTCACTTAGATCCTCGGTGTGTCTGTTTCCTCACTTGTAAAACAGGGCTCATTGTACCTACTGCAGTATTGTGAGAATTGAATGTAAAGTACATTAACCGTATCTTACACCTGTTAAGTTCTTCATAATGTTATTTATTAATATTAATTATTGTTATCATCATCATCTCTGATATCCCATTTGCAAGCAGAATTTATCCCTGTTATTTATGATAACTTTGATGCTAGCCCCACTGGACCCATCAACAGTACTGGGAGTGATCAAATTTCACTGTTTGCGAAACAGCACAATAGAGGGTGAATGGCTATCAGGGAAGACCCTCTACTGGGCATCTTCATTTCAGTTTTACAAGGAAGAGTGGTATAGACCTTTAGAGGTACCCGAAGTCACCACCCCCAGTCCATACCTATTTTTACATTGAATCAACTGTTGGCTGCAATGCACTCATCTCCACTGCAGTGACCCTGGAACAGCCTTCTCTCACAGTGGGCTCTCTTCACTTCAGCAGTGTCCATGGTGACCGGCCAGGATGTTCATGAGAGCTTAGCTTCTTACACATACTATGGTGTTTAATTTTGTATGTCAACTTGGCTGAGCTAAAGGAATTCCCAGATAGCTGGTAAAACGTTATTTCTAGGTGTGTAAGTAAAGATGCTGTTGGAAGAGATTAGCATTTGAATCAGTAGACTAAGAAGACCACCCTCACCAGTGCAGGTGGGCATCATCCAATCCATGACGATGTGAATAAAACAAAAAGGCAAAGAAAGAGCAAATTTGCTCTCTCTTCTGTAGCAAGGACATTGGTCTTCTCGTGCCCTTGGACTGGAACTTATATCATTGGCCTTCCAGTTTTCAGGACTTTAGACTTTGACTAAAACGCACACCACTGCTTCTCCTGGTCCTCAAGACTTCAAACTCAGACTGAGACTATACCATCAGCTTTCCTGGGTCTCTAGCTTACAGACAGCAGATCACAGGACTTCTCACTCTCTGAACTCTTATGAGTCAATTCCTCATAATAAATCTCTTTGTATTGGTTCTGTTTCTCTGGACAACACTGATTAATGCAGCCCCTGAGTTAAAAGGGGTAGTTAAGTACAACAGCCAAGCACATGAGCTCTGAACTTACATCATCTGGGTTCAATTCTTGGCTCTATCACCAGCGACTCAGAGCATGTCACTTTATATACTAAGTCTCAGTTCACCAACTAGAAATAGGGTTAATAACAATAATGCCAAACTGAAAGGACTATTATAAGGACTTCATGAGATTACCATGGGTTACTCTGTAAAACTCTTAGCATGGTTCACTTGCATAGCAAACATTCAATAAACATTAGCTGTTCTATTAGAAATGTCTTTGGCATGTGGATTCCAGAAGTCTTATTATATTAGATGGTAACTCTAGAAAGGCAATCTATAGGCCAAATCAGAGTCTTGACTTCAAAATGCTACAGAGAAAAATGTTCATTCAAAAACAAATCAGAAATTACAGGTTGAAAGGTACATCCTTTTCTTGACATTCTCAGCAAGCCAACTCTACCTAAAATGTCAAAAGACCTTTCTCACTTACAGAAATGCCTTTAGAAACCACCAACCCCTAGTAGGTCCACAGGGTTCATTCTCTAAAAGTGGCGTTTTTTTTCAACAATTTTATTACATGGTAAGATGTTAACATGAAAATTATTACAGAGATTACCAAAATACATTAGAAGAAGTATGTTCTCATCGTAGTGTTTTCCAGTTTTCATGGTGTAAATATGTAGGCTCACCATGGCTGGTTTCAAGCTACCAACATGGTATTACCAAACAAGGTGTTGGAAAGAGAAGCTTATCATGAAATCTTGCAAATAGCCACAAGCTGGCTCCAGCAGTGTCTATACTATGTTTTAAGAGGATGAAAACTTCAGTGAAAAATATCCTTTTGAGATATATATGGTTGATGTAAGGTAACTTGTATATGGCCAATTGTGAGAGTTCAAGTATTATTTAAGTGATAGAAATGGAAATATAATTCCTAATCTACTTTCTATCTGAATGAAATGTTGTGCAGTTCCTCTTCTGGTAAATGTGATTTTTTAAACTTTCTTGTCTCCTCTCAGTGCTACATCAGCTGGCGTTTCCATTTGCCAGCTCCCAACATGTCCCCAATTACTTCTTTTTTATTTTATAGCCTCCATGCTGATGTTTCATCAGTTACAACTGCTGGGTTCCACTGAGCATTAACAGTCTGCAGTGCCTCTAGGAGGGTATATAATTCACCGAGTATACTAAACATTTTTTTCTCCAAAGAATATTGTTTAATATAAATACAGTGTGAGGTTAATGTGGTACAAAAGAAAGGTTTTTCCCTTGTAATCATCAAAAAACTGAAAAAAAGTATGATTCATGGAAGACTGGTTTATACTCAGGAACAAGAAATCACTTGTATGCAAGAAGTATTATTTCAATTGGCACTTTTTTACTGAACACAAAGCAAAAAATTAACACATCTGAGTACATGAACAAGTTTGTATTTTAACCTATTCATTCAAAATATTTTTAATACAAGAGAAGGAAGTTAAAACTCCCTTACATTGGGCATATGAATGCTTGAAAACTTAAGATACAATAGACCTTCAAAATAATCTTAGTCAAAAACGAAGTAAAAGGAAGGACCAAGAAAAAATTTTTTGGTTTTAATTCAATTTTTCTTATAAATACATAATCATCCTCCATGAATAGTTCCTGATTAACCTGATGGATAAGCTGCAAACTTCCAAGGAGGTAGGAGGAATCCAGAAGTAAATGCCCTCCAAAACACTGAAAATCAAACCACCCAACTTTACAAGTGGCTTAAAACCAGGTACTGTTTTCTAAAGTTTTATAAAAATCGTTCTGGCAATCAACTATCTTTTATGCAAGATGTGAACAATGAAATAATTAGGTTTAAACTGTTTAAAACTATGTACTCATATGTCCCCTGTTTTAGACCAGAGTCTAAGGGGGAAGATGGTGGAGGAATCAGAATGTTTTCACACGGTTAGGTGGGGAAACAAGGGTTGGATGGGAGGAGGATAATCTTCAAAGACAATTTTTTTAAACAACAGTAGCAATATGTAACATTTCTGGAGTATCAAGCTATGTAGTATGTCGACATACATAATCTTCTCCACTCCCCACACACTGTGAAGCAGGTATTACTAATTCCATTTTACAAACAAGGTAACTGGATGGAGGGTTACTACTCAGGGTATTAAGTAAATGATCAAGATCCAGTGCTTAGTCAAGTGTTATCTTCAATGGGGTAGAACCGGGGTGGGCCCTGGTAGTTGGAAGCCTCAGCCACTTGACTTGACTTCATACTGCATACTTCATACTTCTAATCTCTAAGCAATCTTAGCAACCACCATTTCACCACTGTTAAATACTGTAGAGAAGATGCCACTTCCACACAATAGGCTTGAAGGCTGAACTGTGGTTCCCCGACTTCCAATTACCCCAGCTGCTCATCTGCTGCAGTTCCACAATAAACAAATGGCAGAGCTAGAATTCAAACCCAATGACATCTGACACTAGAAGAGGAAAAATTACTTTGGGAGGCCAAGGCAGGAGGATCACTTGAGGCCAGGAGTTTGAGACCAGACTTAGGAACATAAAGAGACCCTGTCTCTACAAAAAATAATAAAAAAAAATTAGTCCAGCATTTGGGTGCGTGCCTGTAGTCCCAGCTACTTGCTAGGCTGAGGCAGGAGGATCACTTGAGCCCCGGAGTTTAAGATTGCAGTAACCTATAATGAGGCCACTGCAGTCTAGTCTGGGCATCTCAAAAAAAAAAAGAAAGAAAAAAAAGAAGAAGAAGAAGAACAGCAAAAACTTTAACAATCCAGGCCAAATGTATTTTGTCTCTCACAAGGAAAACAACAAAGTGATTATATTAAGCTTTCAAATCTGTGGATGTACCCAGAAAAAGAAAAAAAAGACAGACATTATTTCTAGTTCCTTCTAGGCCTGCCCTATGGTTTTCAGCAAACCTATCTACAAAGTTCCTTGCAGGTGGCCCTTTCTCCACAAGTCTTCCTGGGCTCGTGCCTCAGAACAAGCCTCCCCCTTTTGGGTACAGTCATGTCAGACCCACCCTATAATTCAGTGATTCTAAAAGTGTGGACCCTCGACCTGAAGCATCAGTATAACTAAACAACTTGTCAGAAATGTGAGTGCTCAGGCCCTACCTGAGACCCAGTGAATTAGAAATTCGAGGGATAAGCCCAGAAATCTGTGCTCTCCTCCAGGTGAAACTCACAGTGGCTTCAGAAAGCCATGTGACAGTTTCTCTGGACCCATGGAAGTAGCAGCCAGGTGGTCCTACCTTCATCCCTGCTCATAGCTAAGCTCACAAATCAGGGCTAGACAAGTGATCCTCCGGGAAGCTTCCCAGCTCGTAAGCCCAGACTAAGGCAGGTACCCCTGTTCTCTGAGCTCACATGCCACAAGAGTAGCCCTGGTTAATTATGCATTTATTTATGGTGAGTGTCAGTCTCTCCAACTAATAGTTAAGACTGGGGACTGGGGGTTGGGGACCACAGGCATATAGTAAGCACTCAATAAGTATTTGTTGAATGAGTAAATCATTACAGTTCATAATGATCAAAGAGGTGAATGTGGCATTTATGGCATCTATGAGTCTCAACAGCTACATTTTCACTCATTCTTCGGTCACATATTTATCAGGCATCTATTAATACTTCAGCCAGACACCATTCTAGGCACTAAGGCCCAACAGTAAACAAGACACAAAACAAAAACAAAAACCTTGTCTTCATGACTTCTGGGTCTTCTTTGTAGTTGGGGGAGATAGAAAAACAAAATCAAGTCTTAAAATATTTAGCACGTGGGGAATGGGGAGTCCCCGCGTGGATGGGGAGCGAGGCTGCAACTTGAATGGTACGGACCTCAGAGGAATCTTTAAGTAAGACCTCAAGAGGGTGAAGGAGCAAGCCCTCCTGGACAGGTATCTGGGCATAAGTGCTGGGCCGAGGGAACTGGAGGGCAGAGCACCCCTGAAAGGCTAGAAGAGCAGCAGAGAGCCTGGAGCGGAGTGACCAAGGAGGAAGCAGAAGGAGGTGAGGTCAGAGAACCGTGAGGGTGGGGGCAGATGATGTAGGACCTCACAGGCCACTGTCATGATGGCAGTCTCTTCTCATAAGGAAATGGGAAGATTGCGAGCAATGAAGCAACCTTTCCCCAATTTCTATTGTAACAGAATCACTTGGCTTCTGTGCTGAGAATCACCTGAAAGGGGCCAAGGAAGAAGCAAGAAGACAAGTTATGAACCTGCCGCAATAACCCAAGTGAGCAGCGCTGGTGGCTTGGCCCCGAGTGCTAGCAGTGGAGGTGGAGGAGGTGTGGCCCAATGCCGGATGTAAGACTAGACGCTGCCAGAGCCATGAATATTTTGTTCTGCCACTCAACTGGGTGGCATGACACAATTAAACGCCCAGACGGAATTTTACATAAAAGACCTATCTAGGTGAGATGAGATCTCTAATGCTTATGTAGCAAAGAAAATCAAATGTTAATAGGCAAATGAAATGCCAGGAAGACGTACTTGCACTAATCAAAATAGGCAAAGGATTGATTACTTAAATAAGTGAGTAGGAGATGGAGCCCTCTTGACAGCTTTGTGTCTCACAATTAAATATTAAGCTTTCTTAAGAATAACTTTATATTTCCCACTTTGCTCTACACCTAGAAGGCATTCTAAATGCCTATGGTTTGTTGATTTTAAAGGAGGCTTTGTTAAAAATAAAGTATTAAAATGGGTAAAAAGAAAATAACAAAGTCTTTATGACAATACACTGTATTTTAAGTTCACTTTTTCAGGTATGTATTGAACACTTCCTATGGGCAAGGTGCTATAGCAGAAATTAGGGATTCACAAAGGTTTGTAATTAATTTGAAGAGAAAAATCAGTAAACAAGGTATTTAATGCAAGGGCAAAATGGACAAAAATGAGAAAAGTAAAAGGAATAAACTCCAGCTGAAAAATAAAGACTGCACAAGACCTACTTACAGAAGACAGTGTGAGGCCGGGGAGTAAACAGAAAGCCTGCAACTTCGAAGTGAAACAGTCACAGGTTCTAATCCTGATTCTGCCAATTACTTGTTGTATGACCAGACTTGTTAGTTAACATCCCCAATCCTCTATTCCTCAAATTACAATGAAAGATCACAACAAATATCTCTTAAGTTTTCAGGAGGGTTAAGTTACATTATTTAGCAGATAGTAGGGATTCTTCCCTAATGTTTTAAAAATCAAACATACAGGCGATAGTATCTCCAGAGCTGAAATGTACCTCCATCAGCCACACATACCTCATGATGTTGTCCCATTCACATGGATTATGTGTGGGCCTGTCCTAGTTTGGTGCTTTCTTTGTGTGCCAAAGAAATGATTATCCCCAAACAGCAGCGGCAGTCGTCGTTTGAGACCTCTTTAGTTTGTTGATTTCAAACCCTGCACTACTGGGATTTAAACTAACGTTTTAAGATTGAAAAGAATAATAAGCTCTGCAGGCTCTCAAAAGGGAAACACTTATCTTATGAAAAAAACAGGTTATTTTGTTAAAATTCTCACTGTTTATTCTGGAAGATTCAAGGTTATCTACAACCTGTTTTTCTTCCTCTCCAATGCTCAACTTGAAAGTCGTTCAAAAGGTTTACTGGCATATATAAGCACGGGCCCTATACATGCTTCCTACCCGAAATATGTTCTTGCTTAGGAAAAATGCTGAGCTCCAATAACTGTGACCTACATAAATTCTAAGGTGCAGTGCAAGGAGGTCAAGTGAGGCATTACTGAATTGTATATGTCATACCTCACAAGCCGATCTGCAGTTCCCACACTCTCACAGGCCTCCATAATTGTGAATAAACAATGTCCTTGAGTCCAAAAAGACTAGGACATCCCATAGTCAAAGTCTTGGAAAGCAACTGCCTCCTTTGTATTTTCTAGAAATGTTCTGTGTGTTCATCTATAACATGGCAGTCCCACTCTAGAGGCAAACATTCAAACCATGTCATCCTTGCTTTAGAGGCTACTAAAATTGAATTCATTCTAATTGTTGACAATGAGAAAATTAGAAGGTGATTTGCAGCATCTAAAAACATGCATGTTTTTTTCTAGCCTGGTTTTTGTTCTGGCTCTGTGCAACCTGAAATAATAAGAGTGTGTGACTTCTTGGTGACAGATTGCACAGGGATGAAGGACCGTGAATGGATGAGAATTGAAGAGCATGTCTGAACTCAGGAATGAATGAACCGCATTCACCTGATAAACTGGCTTCACCCTGGAAATGGAGCCCAAGAGAAACACTGAATTCACTGTTTCGCACTATAGGGAACATTTGGTTAATAACCTCTCTGCTGCCTTAAAATCATTTGGGAATACCTGAATAAAAAACAAATCCAAAAGCAAGATCTTTAAAGCTTAGAGAAACTGCATAGAACCAAAAGGTGAAAGTCTTGAACTTCGGGTATTTCAGCTACTATATGCCTGTGCCCTTCCATTTCATCAAGATGCTGGAAAAGTAATTAGGGTAATAAGTATGAAAAATGTTACACTTCTTGGAAAACCAGTGTTTCAGATGTTCAGTAAGTGATGTCGTGCTTCTGAATTTCCCTAGCAGCATTGAATTCTTAATCATTCACTTATCCATTTAATCATTTAAAAAAATTTATATCTTTACTTTTTTTCCCCTGATTGCATGGTAATACATGCTTACTGTAAAATATTCAAATGAAACAGTATTGCATATAGGAGAAAGCATAAGTCTTTAGAAATCCCAGAGAATGAGTATTTGCTAAGCACTACATTCTAGGCTGAGTGCCAGAGGCACCATGGAGTTATCACAGTAAATCAGACATCACTCCTGTCCTCAAAAAGACCACAGTCTAATAGTAGCAATGGTAACAATAAAAGTAACTAAAATATAGTATAAAAAGCAATGCAAACCCTAAAAAATGGTCCATGGAAATGCTACAGGAGGTCAGAGAAGGAAGAAATGACTTCCAGCTAAGGATGTCCAGGGAAAACATCTTCCTTTGCAAAAAAAGTTAAATAAATAAACCATTTCTGCCATTTCCACAGCCATACAACTTCATATGTTGTATTACCCATGAGTTCTGCTGCTCAGTGCTAGAAAGACTTGCCTAAACTAAGAGTTCAGTGCTTTTGTATAAAATTCCCAATTCCACTTTCTTACCATTTATCCAAAGATTCAGCAAGTCTGAATTCAGAGCACACCTCCAAACAAGGTAAACATAAGAAAAAGAAATCATTTGATCATTAGTTACTTTCCATTATCATTGTTCACAGAAATTAGAGAAACAGAAAACTGAAAGACTGGAAAAGGACAAATGTTAAGTTTCTCCTGCCCCTCTTAAAAAAAAACTGGATAAAATAAAGAAGGCCTAAATTAAGAATAACAGGAACACAAATACAGGAACATGCCACCCACATTTAATAGTCTATGTACTAGAGCTAGGTAGAAGGCTGTGTAGAGGATCAAATGGAGTTTGAAATACATCAAAGCTGGGGCTATGTAAAAATCCAAATTTATGATAGATCTAGGCCAGGAGGTGGTTGAGTAAAGAGGAAAAGAATCAGGAGACCAATGATGACCAAAAGCTCTGTCTCTGAGAAGCTAGGAAATCTAGAACAAGACACTTAACCCTCTAGGTTTCATGGATTCTCATCACTAAAACAACATAAGGATCCTAGCTGTTCAAACAAGATAATACATCTGAAAGCATTTTACAAAACACTATTGAAAGCATTGCATAAAACACTCAGGATTAAGGTAGTTGGCCAAAGTTCCAATGAAAGATTTGTAGATTCAGGACATAACTCTGAATTTTTCAAATGACCAATCTCAAATTGCCACCTATGCTCTTCCTTAGAAGTAAGAAGAATGTAAATAATTCAACAAATAAAAATAATACCTCCTCCAGGTTGAGGACCTTATCCTATCCCCTTTTGTTCCTCCAGCATTTACACAGTGCTGAGCACATAGTGAGAGCCCAGCACTGTGAAAGCTGAACTGATCTTTCTCCTACTCTGCATTCCTGTTCCTCAGCAACTGCTAAGTTTCTACTGCATTTTTAGTGGACATCAGCATCAGTAAGGTGCCATCTCAGGGACAAAGTCAAATTGGCAAAAAGGTATTCCCTTCTCATCCATCTTTGGTTGTTATTAAAACACCTTCCTTCCTGGGCACACTCAAGCGAAGGCCACAAGTGACCTGCCTGAGCTGAAAGCCTCCCACCCACACAAACACGCTGGTACCACTGAACACTCCTCACGGACTTGCTCAAGAGAGGATGGACATGCGAGGAGGCCCGGGCATGGAGCAATCTTGGCAAGCTTGGAGAGTAGCAGCCCACTCTTGGCCCTAGGCCACTGTCATGTGTCTGTCATTTGTAAAAGCACAGACCAGAACATGAGCCTATTCTGCCACGCACTTCACAGGAACATCCTGACAATTTTGAAAGAGAAAAGGGATTTCTTTGTTAATGGGGTATAAGCCAGGCCTGTAAAGGAATTCTTTACAGGTTAGTGGTGTACTACTGGTTAAGAGCTTTACACATCCCAGTCTTCCTTGCCCAGTATCAGAACAGGATTAACGGGGGGACTGTCCAGCAACTGCCCAGGGTACCAATCTAGAAGTACTAAAGTACTCCCAGGAAAGTAAGACAGTTTAGAAAACAGCATTTATCGGAACTTTCTTCAGGAAGGGAATTGTGTTTAACTGTAAGAAATACTTCAATGAGACAACTGAAGTAGGAATAGGGCTGGCATGCTCTGAAACAAAACAAGGTCAATAACATGCCTTCATGTAGGGTGGCTCCAGCAACCAGAGGGCTTTTATTTCGCTGAGCTGGCTGTGAAGGCCAGGACACTGCAATCTGTCATCATCCTTCTCCACAAGCAGCACTGATCAGATCTGTTACTTCACTTGACTGCTGAGGGACACTGACTTATGAGTCTACTTGGGCCACCTACATGTCTTGGTCAAGCCCTGCTTGAGATCACCAGTTCTTGTAATTACAGAAGGTCTGGCTGTTCTTTCAGTTCCCTTGACCCCGGGTCTTGCCTTCCTTACCTTATTCATACATGGATGATTGATTCCATTACAAATATTTACTGAACACCTGCTACATTTCAAGCCGTGAGAAGGAAGACATGAGCACAACACATTCTTGGTCCCAGAGAAAAACATGTTCTAGACAGACAAGATAAGGCAAACGGATAGGAGTTTCATGGGAGAAACATGCAAATATAATACAAATATGGGGACACAGATAGGGGGTCAAGGAAAGTCTCATGGAGGATGTGATGTTTATGTAGGGACTAACAGGAGCAGGAGGAGCTAGCCAGGTGCAAAAGGAGGATAGAAGAACTCAAGGTGGTGAATGAACCAAAGCACAAAAGCCTATGAGGACACGGTGTCTTTAGCAAACAGTAAAGAACCCACAGGGGCCACAGAACAAGAAATGTGGTGCAGAGTGGCAGAAGATGAAGCTAGAAACAAAGGTCAAAGCTAAAATTGGGAATCTCTTTGAAGCCAAGCCAGAGGGTTGAGATTTTATTCTTGAAGCACAAGGGAGCTATCAATGGTTTTAAGCTAGAAGTAGAAGAAAACAAGTGGTAGATTTGTGCTCAGTAAAAGAACTCTGGCAGCACGTGAAAATTAATGGATGGGAGTGGGGCAGGTAGCAGGTGGAGGCAAAAATTGCAATAGTCTAGGATGAGAAAGAACACAGAAAAACAGAGGCATTTCAGAACTGAAATCATGGGACTTGGTGACCACAGCAATAAAGACGAAGGAGTTCATCTCTCCTAATTCATTCCTACTCAGCCTTTAGGTCTAAGATCACATACCAATTCCTAAAGGAAGCTGTCTCAAACCCCAAGAATAGATTAGGTCCTTCTGTGACATGCTCACAAAGCACATTGGATTTTTCCTCCATAGCATTTACCTCAGTTCATAATGCTATATTTGTGTGATAAGTTAGATTAATATGTAGATCTACCAGACCATGAGCCTTTTCAGGGTACAACCATGTCTATTTTGTTGTCCATGTCTTCCCAGCATCTATCCCAGCACCTGGATCACAGTAGGAACTAAAAAATTATTTCTTGAAAGCAATGAGGGAAGGCAGTTAAGGATGACACAAAGACTTCTATGCTGCAATACAGGTAGATGGTTATCCCACTAATTAAGACAGGGTATGGGAAAGGAGGAAGAGGTGAAAAGAGGAAGAAGAAAATGAATTCCAGCTCAAACACGGTGAATTGGAAATAGCTACAAGAATTCCAGATAGAGATTTCTAATAGTTTAGAACTCAGGAGAATCAATCTGGAGGTTACAGATTTAGGAATCACTCCCACAGCTGAACAGATGAGAGTTGCTGCTTTGCTCAGATTGACGATGTAACTTCAGGAAAAAAAAGATCAAAGATGGAGCCCTGGAGAAAGCCAAGTGTAGAATCCAAGCCAGCTAAATAAGCCAGCAAGAAGAATGGAAAAGGAAGTCTGAGAGCCAGGAGAAGAACCGTGAAAGGGCTGGATTTTAAGAGACCAAAGGAGATAGAGTTCAAGAAACAGAAAGTGCACAATAGGGTCCAATATTGACAAGGGATTGGACATTGGCTTATAGGCTTAATAAAGAGGTGGGTTCTGGGATTCAGGAAAAAGACCTGAAGGACTTCCAAAGCAAAAGACCTTGGGACTTCCAAATTAAAGCTAAAAGACCAACCAATGATGATAATAGCAGGTGTGGACAGAAGGAAACTAAAAACTCTGTAAGAGGAAGGAAATAATTCATTCTTTCACTTATTCAATAAGTATTTGTTGAGCTTCTACTATGAGCCAAACACTTGCATTGCAGGTGCAGCAGTAAACAGAACACGATGGTCTGTGGGCCCAGAGGATTTAAGAGGGGACAGGACCAAGACTAGAGAAGAAGAGGCTGGCCTTGAAAATCCACAAGACATTTCTTCCCTCTGAGATACAAGAGGAGGAGAAATGATCTGGGGCTAAAGACTACCTAGGCAACACCCTAGAAATATTGAGAAGACCGAAGATTTGGGGGTTGTCCTGGGTTGGGTTCCCCTGAAGGCAGAACCTGAGACAAGGACTTAGGTGCAGGAGTTTTTCTGGGAGATGATTCCAGGAAGCAGGGATGAGGGAATAGGGAATGAAAAAGAGAAGGAGGAAAAGCCAATATAAGTGTGTATTACCAAGTTTGCCACCAAGAGCAACAGGCTTGATCTGGCCAGGACCTCCTGAGAAGTACACAGCACACCTGCAGAACTGTTCACTGAATGTGGAAGGCTGGAGCTTTTATTCACATGTTCAAATATCCAATGGTTGAGGGTAGCCCCTGAGGGCATTTATTGCCCCAGACTTCCAGGCTCCTCTTCAGCCCTGGCCATGCAGGCTCCCAGCATGAGAGATGGGCCTGGGGAAGACAGAAAAGTAGGTGCTAGAGGTGGGAAGCTGACTTGGACAAAACTGGTCACCACAGTTGCAGCTGAAATCAGAGATGATTTCACAGAGGGACCGTGACAAAGGCCACCATGGGCATCTACCACCAAGGTGGCACTGGTGAAAACTAGGTAGAAATGACTAATCATTCATTACTAGACTGGGTAAAGAGGACAAGAATGCTAAGAGAATGTGGCTTGGGAAATTTTTCTAAGGTCTAAGCTTTCTTTCAATGCTTTTTGGCCTCTGTATAAAGATATGAACTTAGGGACTTAGTAACAGCTCAAAGTTAAGATCATAAAGAAGGCTTTATACTCCTCCAAGTCAAGCGCCATGATATTAACCATTGATATTTGTTGAGCACTTATTATGTGCCAGGCACCTTGCTGGCATCATCAAATGAATCATCTCTGCAACCACATATATTCAGATGTATTATTGTTCCCATTTTACAAAAGAGCAAACTGAGGCCTATGAAGTTTTTAAAGCTTTCAAGGTTTATGGATAAAAACCTATTTCATTTTAAGTATATGTCAATAACTCATACTTGCATACTTGTGTCTGAACACACACACATACACATACATAGTTAAATCAGATAGGAGGACTTCCAAAGAATATGTATATATAACTTATGTAGTTTCCCTGTCCATTTCTTCACTACATGGATAATAAAGTACTTCTAGACTTTTCCATACATGCATGTCTTTAATTTTTTTTAAAAAAAATTTATACTAAGTGATCAATGTCTTTTCAGCAAACACACAGACTAGAAATGCAGAAAATAAGAACTTCTGGATATGGAAACAGGAGCAAAAACCAACAACAACATGCCATCAAAAGCACAGAGCTAAATTAAATCAACAAACGCATCATAAAGGGGAAAGCTAAAGCATTTAAAGACTTTAAATTCATTACAGACCAAAATATAAATCTGATTGCAAAATTATCTGCATCTTTAATTTGGAGGCTTGTGATCACGCTATAGGTAGAAGGCAAAGTTTAATTTAAGAAGCAGTTTTGGCCAATCATCCCTATTTTCTTTAACACAAGAGCAGGGAGGGAGAGAGAATGACATCGATGACATCCACAGAGGGGCAGAGGAAGGAAAAGCAGAGATGTGATCATCCCCACATCCCCCAGACACTTGGGTCAGCCTCGGGGAGGCTGGTCAGGCAGTGCCCCCCTCCCTGGAATGCAGCTGGTTTGTAATTAGCTTAGGCAGTGGAGGCCTGCATCATTAAAATGATGACCACTGGCCACAATCAGGATAATGTTTCATAATCAAATTAACGCCGCTCAAGAGCTTGATTCGGAGTCTGTTTATGGTTAGCCATCAAATGGCTTTCAGGGGGCATAAGATACAAAAAGACACTAGGTGAGTAGTGCACGAACACAGAACCACAGGAAGATGTGGCTATTTGTTAGCCACAGAGAATTTCATGGTAGCGACTGGGGATCTGAGGACAGTGAGTACAGAAGAAAAGGATTCTAAATGGACCCTCAAAGAACCGAGTATGTGTTTTATAAAATAACAATATTAAACCCACATGCTTTAAAATGCATATGGCTAAACAGTTCGGCAGAGACCATGATGCCAGATTCTGAGTTCCTCAGAGGCAGGAATCTCCAAGTCAACCATTTTCGTTTCAACAGAGTCCAGGGCATTGCCTGCAGAAGTGTGGATACTCAGAAAAACTGCCAAATGGAGAACTATCATGCTGTTATAATAATGAGGAGAGGACAACATGGGAATATGGAAAAGCTTTTTCATCTACTGAGAAGTGAAAATGATAGGTAGATGGATTACAACCATGTACAAAAACAGGCATGTTTGAGGACATATAGAAGATGAGGTGGCAAAAATGAAAATAGTGGTATTGGGTGTTGGGATTCTGCATGTATTTGTTTTTTTCATTTTTTCTAAAACTGTTATTTAATGTTGTCAGAATGTCATCTTTCAATTTCAAAATCTAAAAATGCTTCCATGTGGGAAGGAGGGAACGAACCAGAGAGGCAATGAACTGCTGGCTTGTAGGTTAGTGTCCAAACTCCACTGCTTAGCACTAGAGACCCTTTGCGATACTGTCTAGCCAACTCCAGTTGCACATCCTACCTCTCCTCCTTCCCTCTTCCCCATCACACTGA
This sequence comes from Lemur catta, assembly GCF_020740605.2. Taxonomy (NCBI): domain Eukaryota; kingdom Metazoa; phylum Chordata; class Mammalia; order Primates; family Lemuridae; genus Lemur; species Lemur catta. The sequence goes on along the minus strand of NC_059145.1, from coordinate 29,730,880 downwards.
ATTGCCTTTTCTAAAATGTACCGTGCATTTCACTTTTTGTTTTTTGGTTTTTTTGTTTGTTTTTGTACGTACTCTTCTCACTACTTAAAATGCCCTTCTTTCCATCCGTTCTTTTTTTTTTTTTTTTTTTTTTTGAGACAGAGTCTCACTCTGTTGCCCAGGCTAGAGTGCCGTGGCATCAGCCTAGCTCACAGCAACCTCAGACTCCCAGGCTCAAACAATCCTCCTGCCTCAGCCTCCCGAGTAGCTGGGACTACAGGCATGCGCCACCATGCCTGGCTAATTTTTTTTCTATATATATTTTTAGCTGTCCATATAATTTCTTTCTATTTTTAGTAGAGACAGGGTCTCGCTCTTGCTCAGGCTGGTCTTGAACTCCTGAGCTCAAACGATCCGCCCGCCTCAGCCTCCCAGAGTGCTAGGATTACCGGCATGAGCCACCACGCCCGGCCTCCATCCATTCTTATGTGGCTAAATCCTACTCATTCTTCAAAACACAACTTGTATATTCCCTTTCTGAGAAGCTGTCTTGATTCCCCACACCCTACCCCAGTCTCCTTTTTTGGCCATATCTCTGAGTTTCTATAGCAACTTACGCGTACCTCTTTCAGAGCCCCGTCTCACTATGCTCCAATCACTGGTGTACTTGCCTTTCTCCTCCACTAGCCTGGATGCTACCTACAGATAATATAAAGATACCTGGGGCTACAAAGGCCAGTGGATGACCCACTGTCTTTTTTACCAAACTGTGACAGTGTGGTCACTTAGTCAAGACTCTTTTGGTTGCAAGTAATAGCCATCCATTGAAACTACTTTGAGCACAAAAGGGGAATTTATTTATAAGGACACAGAGACACTTCTCAGAGCCCAAGGCTAGAAAGTGCAGACACTGAGGTCTGGATCCTGCAGCTAGAAATCCTGTTCATCAATCAGTCTTACTCTCTCCCCCTACTTCTCTCCCTGCAGCCTCACAGTTTTTTTAACCTGCATTTCTCCATAGGTCTGTTGTATTCCTCTCTCTCCCTCTCTCTCTCTCTCTCTCTCTCTCTCTCTCTCTCTGTCTCTCTCTCTCTCTCCCTCTCTCTCAGAAAGACAGTTGTATAGTGGCTAAAAGTATGACTTCATACTACCTGGGTTCATGCCTGGCTCTGCCATTAACCAACTACACGACCTTGGGTAAATTACTTAACCTCTCTGTAACTGTTTCCTCTTCTGTAAAACGGGAATAAGAAGAGGGTCTACTTCATAGGGCTACTATGAGGGTTATTGAATTAATCTAAGACGCAGCTTCCCACAGCTTCCAAGTTTGCCCATCTACCCAGTCCATCTACAAAAAAGTCTTAGACCCAGATAGAACTTCTTAGAAAGACAATTGGACTGGCCCAGCTTGAGGCAGCTGTGCATCCTCGATCTACTCACCCATAGCCATGGAAGCCAAGTTCAAAACAGGACCAGGACTCATCCTTGAAGGTAAGAGTTGGTGGCAGTTCTTAGAGAAAGGGGCCTCAGGCTGAGCTGACACCACAAACGAAAATCTTCTACACCACTAACTCCCCTCTCATGAGTCCACGTGGCCATGCTTGTGGGCCTGCCGAGGATTACAGCTGCGCCTTTTCACCTCCCGGCCCAGAACAAGGCTCTTATTTAAAACACACAGCTGCCTGTCAGCCTGCAATGACACCTGAGGGAGCTCCACGCACTGGCACTTAATAAAGGCTTAATGGTGATGATGGTGACGCTGACAAGAATGACGGTCGCACAACAAGCACAACACCACGGGCTGCTACTGCTTCCCAGCAGTTTGCTGCTGGGCCCCGTGGCTTGAAGTTGAAATCAGCACATCCTTCTAACTCGGCTAATGTGGCTTGGCTCTGGGGCCAACCCTCATCAGATGCCATCCAGCTGCTAGTTAGGTAGATTTATACCTCGCTACAGCCATTGTCACACAAGGGCTTCCTCCTCACTGCCAGAGTTTAAAGAACATAAGCACAGTATCCAATAACCCAAAGAGGAAAGGCCTCCAAAGGAAATTAACCATTTGACTTCAAAGTATTATGTGGCTGCTCTGGAATTTCCACGTAAATGAGATCAGCTGAGGGAGTTGCATCTCTAAATACAAGAAGAAACACAGCTGTGGGCTGTTACTGGCCCATAATTAAAGTTCTATTTGCAATTCTATATCAACTCTATTGCGAACTTATTTTTATTGTATTATAATCTCTTTAACAAAAAGCAAGAATTGGAAACCAGTACCTCTGTCATGGACTGAATGTTTGTATCCCCTCAAAATTCTTGTATAGAAATCCTACACCCAATGTGATGGTATTAGGAGTAGGGCCTTTGGGAGATGATTAGGTTATGAGGGTGGAGCCCTCACGAATGGGATTAGTGCACTTACAAAAGGGACCCCAGAGAGCTTCCTCTGCTCTCTGCCATGTGAGGATACAAAGAGAAGATGGCCATCCACAAACCAGGGAGAAGGCCCTCACCAGACCCCAGATCTGCCAGCACCTTGATCTGGGATTTCCTAACCTGCAGAACGGAGAAATAAATGTTTGTTGTTTAAGCCACCAGTCTACGTTGTATTCTGCTATATCAGCCTGAACTAAGACAATCTTCAAAGTCCATTCAAACACATTTATCTCATTCAGTCCTCAAAACAACCCTGGTGGGAGGATATTGTTATCATTGTTTCACAGAAGGGGAAACTGAGGCTTAGAAAAGTTAAGCAATCACCTAAGATGATGTGAGCTGAAGGCAGCAGAGCTGTAATTCACACCTCAGTTGGCTAACATCTGGCTCTGGTGCTTTTTCTACTGTACCACTGCTGTCACTCACTTCCTCTAATTTCAAACCAAGAATCATCACCTCTGAACGATGCATGTGGATGCAGTTGAGCACTGGTATTATGTGGCAGGGCCAAGTAAGGCAGGCTCCGTACCTACCCAATTAGGTTCATATATTTAGTTTCCATGAAGGATTCCATTTCAAGAAATGAAACAGTGTTATCTTAGTTCTTTCACCACAACCACCACCTCCATCATCACCATCCCATTTATTTAACCCCTCCTGGGTACCAGACTCTGGGCTAAGTGCTTTATGAGTATTATCTCAGGTAACCCTCACAGTGATGAGGTACTTTTATTACTCCCCCATTTTACAAATCAAGAAATTGAGGCTCAAAGCCAGTAGCCTTGGCCCGAGATCACATAGCAAGTAGCCAGGCAGAAATTCTAAGCAAGATCTGATTCCAGACTCTAAATTGCTATTACTACTTTTAGAGACATCAATTTCAGGACCAGTATCAAGATATCACATTGCTCTCTTTTGTAAAAACTTTCTGCCTTTGTATTTTTAGCTCTCAGTGATAGGTAAAATATGCTAGTAACTACCTCCAGTCCTTTATAGAAGTAGGCAGGAAAGTAAATAAGTAGCCAGGATTTCTTTTAAGAATTTGAATAGCAGGTTACTTATATAATAAATGCTTCAATAAGTTTTGCTGTAGCATGGAGCAATCTCATTTTTAAACAGTGAATCCTGGCTCATGTGTCTACGGCATTATAAGCAACCAAGTAGGGTTTATGGTACCCATCATTTTAGGGAATGTTGGTACTTTAAGTGGATTTCAATGGTAAGAACAGTCTAAAATCAGTCACTATCACTGAGCACAGTCACTTGAAACCCTGAAATTTGCTTTTAGACAATTCATCAGAAAAAGACTCAAAAAATGGATATGTTCACTCACAGATCAAAGACAACCTAAATAAATATTTAACTCATCACCAGCTATGAGGATAAAGACTTTGAACAGCTGTTTGTGCAAGGCAGGGCATAAACAATGATAAAAGACAATGAGAGGTGATAAAGCGCAGGGGCACGTTGAGGCAGCCTGCCCTGGTGGGGAGTCCTGTCTCTGTCATTTGCCAGCTCTGTGGCTTTGGGCAAGTTCCTAAACACTCTGAACTTATTCAATCAGGAAATTTGAATAACAATGACACTACCTATCTTATGGGATTTCCATACTTAATAATAGCTATGATGATGATGATGACGATGATGAAAACGATGATGCTGATGACGATGGTCTGTCTGCTTTTACAACCAAGATAATGTGTAGGTGGCAAATGTGAGACAAAAATATTGAATAAGTAAGGAGATGCTGTCTTTCTTTAGCTACCTTTACCAACTAAGACTATCTAAAAGTTTGTAATAACTGGTGAGGTATACATATAACCAGCACTGAACACATCATTTTTTCTGCTGCTACTAAGGATGCAAAAGAGGAAATATAATACAAAGAACAGCTATGATCATAATCGAAGGGAGGGATAAGCTCCTTGAGGGCAGGAACCATCTGGGTCCTGGTAACCAATGAATCCCCAGCACCTAGCACAGTACCAAGCATGCAATCAAAGTGCAGAAGGAATGCGAGAATGCATGGATACTCCCTGGGTATGGCTGCAATCAAAGCCCATAGCCCTTGGTAAGTTTCACTGGTCTCCTTCCTTAGTCATCTAGAGAAGAATGTTTTACCTTACCGGACATCATCGACATTGAAAATAATGAAAACACAAGATCATAACAAAATAATATTTTAAACATACACAGCATGCCAGTTCATTAAAAATAGACTAGGGAGTATTTTACATTTGAGACACTAGGGAGCATCATTACTTTGAAATGTCACTTTCTGCTTTAATTAGTACGCTCTAATGATAAGTGTATGTCATTCTTATCTAATGAAAGTCTTGAATGCATGTGGAATCTGGGTCACAGCCTTCTCTGGGAGGTACACGAAGATGTACAAAGAACAAACAGAATGCATGTGTTGATGTCAACTAGTTTACTTATTAATATAATTGCCAAAGTTTTAAGTTTTAAAATTTGAAAATAAATTTGTTCAACACACCCAGAACACTCAGCACAGTAATTTGATCTTTCACATTTCTCCAGATGGCTTAAGCTGTTTTAGGGTCATGTGAAGTTTCTTTCAAGCTGACTCTTGGAGGTATCACTCAGAACAGGACCACTTGCTTGGAGGCATACTTTTAATAAAGGTAACAATAGGTCTGCTTGATCCCAGGGAAATTTATAAGGCTGTCTTTGCTTCCTTCCACCTATTGTGGGGCTTCATCCAAGTAGAATGTGCATTTGGAGCTTCAAAGACAATGTAATGGACTTCTCCTTTTCAAAAAGAAGTCTTAGTTGTCTGCTCCTTTCATTCGACAGTCAGAATATAAAAGGCCCAGAGTGATACAAATACCTCTGAGCTGCTTGTTGTGGCAATATCAGATAAAGAAATTCTGTAGCGAGAGAGATATCTGATGTGTTTATTTGAATGTCAATTCCAAGCACCCTCTCCCAGCCATGCCACTGAAGCAATGAGAATACATCTCAGAAACAGAACATGGAAGACATCACTTTGGATGTAGCTTCAAGTTCCCTTTTAAAGTTTGGGGGACTGGGGTTGGGTGGGTGGAGGGAGAGAAAGAAATCAAGGATGGATAGTCTCTGCTTTGTGTCGCCCCATTCGGTAAAATATGGAAGTCATTTATAGCTTTGTCAATTGGCTGACCCAGAGGAGGCTCCAGCTTTCTCGGGATCGTAATGGCAATGTCAGCTCTCAAAATCAGATACAAGGTTTTACCAGCTCCCAGCAATAGAGTACTTAGTTACCCAGGGCTTCATTCTTTGGCAAATATGCATCACCATAATGACTTTAGTTCAACCAGGCCCCACCGTGGGTTCTCATTTACTATTCAGGTTTCATGCAGATCAGTTCATTCACACACCCCCACATGACCAATCACACACCTCCCTGAGACATGCCTCTGTCTGCTCCTTCACAATTGCAAAGCAATTTCTCGGGGGAGTCAAAGCTTCACCAGCTTTTCACAGAAATGGCTCATGGAGATATTATCTTAAAATGCTTTCTCTTAAAAAAAAAAACTCTTTTTGAAGTGCGAATTACATGCTGTGCTGAAATAGGATGGTGGTGGGTTCTGATTATATCTTTTTTCCCATTTTGGTTTCACTCTTAAGTATAGAAAATACTAGGTTGCTCTCTCCTCTCTCTTTTCTCCCCGATACTAAAAGTTTAGTCTGCTGAATCAAAAGTAAGGTTTATCACTAAACTTCCATCTTTTATCTTTTTTTCCCCTAATATTTAAGAACAGTGTGATTATGCATTATTTTGTGCTACAGATGTGCTCCTGAGAACTGCATGCAAAATAAATCAAGCAATGATGTGTTTAAACGTGACTCTAATCACTGAAGTGGGAAAAAGATTCTGGGGTTCTACTCCGGACCACTAACCTGAGGTGATTACTTTACCTCCTCTTTTAAATGAGTGAGCTGGAGATGTTCTAGCTCATCTCTAAAATTCTTTCTTTGTGTTTCAATATACTTCACAGCGCAACAATATGATGAAAAACATGCAACCATTAAAAATGATCATTATAAAAATGATATTGAAAAATAATACTTATAATATTTAAATCTATTTAAAATTAAAAAATTATTCCATAAATTATCTGTACATTAATATTTTTCTGACTGGGACTTTCTTAAACCATGCCATATCAAAAAGGGTAATCCAAACATATCAGGAGTAACTGTTAGCATTTAAAATTAGGTTCTTAGCCTTTAAAAACCATCTTTTAGGGAAAAAAAATAGGTCTCTGATGCATAGTCAAAAAAAAAAGCAAATTATTAACTTCAAAAAAGCCTTTAAAAAGTTGGACTTAAGCTTTCTTTTTTCTTTTACCACCTTATTGATGATCAATAATACATACCTCATAGTGCATTGTAAAATTGCATTTCTTTACCCAACCCAAGGAATTTTTTTTAACTTTAGTAAATTTCGTATTTCTTTCTCAAGTGCACTGAATGCTCCCCTTCGTGTCCCACAAAGTGACAAAATTAATGATAGCCTATCCAAATGTGAAGATAGAAGTTTGAAGGAAAAGATACTAACTGGTTTTTAAATTATAATACGTGATGTCACCAATTCATTTTATTTAAAAGAAATATTTTACTACAGAAATCATCCAACCAATTAACAGGGAAAAATAGTGACATAATCTTTGGGAAGAATTATTGGGAAGGAAAAAGCAGTCATGAGTCCAATTTGGTACAAGTTTCTAATGTTTATGTTTGGTGTATGTGTTACCAGGCAAATGGGCTCACTGTCTGATGCCCATAGAAGCCAATACTATGGCACTGGCTTTGAGAAAATAAAGGATTTATTGTGAGGCTGGCCAACAAGGAGACAGGAAATGCAGTTCAAATCTGTCCCCCTGATTTGGGGTCTGGGCAAGTTTTTAGAGTCTGGAGGGGAAGGAAAAGGATTTAGGAATGTTGGCTTGGCAGGGTCTGATTGGAGGGCCTCCAATTTGACTATTTATGGTAACGTATGTTGAGGTGAATTTTAGTCCTGGATCTCTCTGGCCAACAGACCCCTCACTTCCCAAAGGGTTCTAGCGGTTAGTTTCTGGTCATGTCCTGGTCTTGGTTCCACATAGGTTGTGGGTGTTGTTAGAGCTCAAAGTTTTTTCTGTTGTCCATGCCTGGGCTACATGACTTGTGGTTTGGTTTGGGCTCTATTATACCTACAAGATAACTTGACATTCTGTTACGAACAGAGTAGGGCCAGTTTGGGCCAGTCCTGTGGTTACTATATGCATGTATAATGTATCATAATACACATGATGTATAATACATAAAGTGCATGCATATTGGTACATGTTATGTGTATGGATTATTTTTTGTGAGATAGATACTTACACAGTTGGAAAACCACTGGTTATTTGGCATTTCTAAACAATTATGGTGCTGCAGAGGAAAGATCTTTGACCAGCATCTGACTGGTCTTGGTCTTGTCATTATTTAGCATTCAGATGTGGCAAAAATCTATTACCTGACAAGCGTTTTCTGAAGAACTGTTTTTGGAGGTTTTTTAAATGAAAAATTGCATTATTTTCTCTAAGTAGTACAGTATTGACAGTCTAGGCAATTATTGTCATGCTAACATAATAAATCAATTACCTTTACTATTCTATTGACAATGTATTTTTTTACAGCTTTATTGAAATATATTTCACATATCATAAGATTTACCCATTAAACTGTACGATTCATTAGTTTTAAGTGTATTCACAGAGTTGTGCAACCAACATCACTATCAACATTTTCATCATCCCAAAAAGAAACCCCATATGCCTTAGCAGTCACTCCCCATTTGCCCCCTACCTCTCCAGCCCCACTAGTCTACTCATGTATGCTGTGTATAGATTCGCCTAATCTGGAGACGTCACATAAATGGAATTTCACAGTATATGGCCTTTTCTGACTGGCTTCTTTCACTTAGCATAATGTTTTCTAGGTTCATTCACACTGTAGCATGTATCAGTACTTCATTCCTTTTTAGGGTTGAGTAATATTCCATTGTATGGATATACCATTTTTGTTTATCCATTCATTGTAGAAAGACATTTGGGTTGTTTCCATTTTTTAGCTATTATGAACAATGCTGCTATGAACACTGATGTACAAATTTCTGTGTGGATATATGTTTTTAATTCTCTTGGGTACATATCTAGGAAGTAGTAGAATTATTGGATCATAAGCTAACTCTGTGTTTAACATTCTGGGTAACTGCTAAACTGTTATCAAAGGGGTTACACTATTTTACAATCCCACCAAAATATGTAAGGGTTCCAATTTCTCATCCTCACCAAGGCCTGTTATTGTCTTTTTGATTTTAGCCATTCTAGTGTATATAAGGTAATATGAGGTACAGGTCTAAGGTCATTCTTTTCATTCATTCTTTTGAATGTGGATAACCCAGTTGTCACAGCAACATTTGTAGAAAAGACTGTTTCACCCATTGAATTATCTTGGCACTCTTGTCGAAAATCAATTGACCTTAAATGTGAGGGTTTATTTCTGGCCTCTCAATTCTATTCTGTTGATCTGCCCTTATGTTGGTACCACACAGTCTTGATTGCTATAGCTTTGCAGTAAATTTTGAAAACCGGAAATGAGAGTCCTACAACTTTGTTCTTCTTTTGAAACAATGTATTTGCTATTCCAAAGCCTTTGCAGTTCCATATGCATTTTAGGCTCAGTTTGTCAATTTTGGGGGTGGGAGGGAACAGCTAGGATTTTGAAAAAGATTGCATTAAATATGTAGATCATTTGGGGCAATATTGTAATCTTAATTCTGTTAAATTTTCTGATCCATAAACATGGAATATCCTACCATTTACTTATTTTTTAATATATCTCAACAATGTTTTAGTTTTCAGTATACAAGTCTTGCAATTCTTTTGTTAGGTTTATTCTTAGATATTTTATATTCTTTTTGCTGCTATTATAAATTAGACTGCTTTCTTAATCTCATTTTCAGACTATTCATTGCTAGTGTATGGAAATGAAATTGATTTTTGTATACTGGTCTTGTATCTTGCCACATTGCTGAACTCCTTTATTAGTTCTGATAGTTTTTAGTGAATTTGACATTGCATTTTTAATTTAAATTTTCAAGTTATTTTGTCCCCCACCACTCCTCTAAACATCAGTATATGCTACTATTGGACCACAATTATCCTCAACATTGAGCGATTAAATTTTGCCTGCTCCGAGCTCTCATCTAGTCCTTCAATTAACCCCTCAGGTTGATGATCACTCTCCACAAAAAAAGCAGAAAGTATGATATAAACAGGAAAAATTACTTCTTCCTTAATCCTTTCTATTTGTAGTGGTTAGTAAAACCATGCAGAGTAGTAAAATGAAACATATGCTAAGCTACTGAAACTCTTCTGCCTAGCATTACCTTGCTAAAATGAAGTCAAGCAAAATGGAACCAAAAGTGGATTTTGACATTTTATATTTTGCTGTATACAGTTAGGGCGCTGGCAATCACTGTCTCTTACATACAAATTAACAGCCTACCATCTGTCAAGTGTTGGGATAATCACAGGGTTTAGTGCACAATATGGTTATTAGAATATGACCTGACAAAAAGGAAAAGAACACAACCTAATTTGGACTATAAAATCTATGATCTCACTTGCAAATGACAGTTTGACAAGCTATTATTCTGCATTTTGGCTTCTACAGTAAAAGCAGTTTTATGCATACGTAATTCTATTAGTTATACAGGCAACAGTTTGTGGAAGATCACTTCAAACTATAAAATCCGCTTGGTCATACAATATTTTTTAACTAATTCTTAGACAAATATTTGCATCACGAATAAGCGGGAATGTAATGATCTGAGCCTTCACATTTCCAAGTGAGGCACCAATCATTAGGCAAAAATGTCTTTGTGATATTGCTGCCACAGGATTCTTCAGGATGTATGCAAAGAAACGGCTGTAGGAACTTATTAAAACTATTCACATGGACATACATCAAAGTCAAAAAGTTGACAGTTTTGAAAAGTGTAATATATGAAACACTTTGGCGTGGAATTTACTTCATCCCCAACAGTGACATCTGCTAATGAGCATCATTAATATTGCCTACTTTTATTTATCCTAATGCCTCATGGGTGCTATCTTTATGTACATTCCTCTGTTAGCGCCTTTTGTTTTCACCCAGTGGAAAAAAACCCATACTGACAGCTGCCTCTAATAAAGACGATTCCAACAAAATTCTTCTCTTCTGGTTACAGAGAGAACACAGGGAACCAAATTCTTTTTGTTGTTGCATTCTGCCTCTTGAAACAGTGCAGAAAGGCATGGTGTTCCTGAAGGTTATTTAAGGGTATACCCATTGTGTCTAAAACACATGCTTAAGAGAGAAATGCATTAATTAAGTCTCAAGGCAAAAATGTTCTGTTGAGGTGACAAAACAAAACAGATTTTTTTAATATTAGTAATTATATTACCTGGGGAGCTTAAGTGAGATAATAACTATATAATACATTAAGCAACTCACACTGCAAATTATGTTGCTTTGCTTTAGACTACAAATCTTTTCCATTATTTTCACCCTTGTTTCCTTTTATAATAGAAAAAATGATGTATTTTTCTGTCATGTTGGCTCAATATAAGGTGAGTCAGAGTGCCAAGGCTCTTCTGCAAAGGATCTTGGGATCCAATTTTAATATGCCGCAATATGAATTTTAAGAACAGTGAGTGATGAATTGTCAGGCTGCACAATACCCCAAAATTTCCCAATAGTAAGACCTTCATGGATATTCCCTGAAGATAACAAAACGATGCGATCAAGATTTGTAAAAGACTTTCAAATGTATACAAATATAGAAAGCAATAGTTACATACATGGGTTTAGAATGATTCCTCTCCATCAGCAACCCTGTGTTTAAATACAATATGAAATCAGGGAGCAGAAAAAGAAATGAAGGAAAAATTTAGGGAGAATGATGGAAATTTATCATTCATTTTCAGGAAAGCCAGTTCCTTTTTTACCCTTGGGAAAAACTATAAACAAATCCAAGGTCCTTTCTAGCTACATTTGCCTTTATCACTTGGCTATTATATTCATGATCATATTTTTAATGTGAAGGCTATCTGTTATAAATGTAGCTTCATAAATGAACAGAAGAATTTCCTCTAGAAATCCTTTTCCCTCAGAAAGAATTATTCCCAGATTCAAAAGTTCAGTTAAATACAAACATTAAATACGTCAAAGAGACACAGAGAAAGAGCGATGGGGAGAAAAAAGTTACAAAAAAAAAAAACCTATGCCCAGACAAAAGACTGGAAGAAAATTACCCAAATTATTTATGTGATGAGACTACAGATGACTTATTTTCTTTCAATTTTTATTAATTTTCTAAACAAGCACACAGCATCTTTTAATGAAAAAGAAATTTTATATGGATTTTTTCTCCTCTATGGTGTATTTAGAGGGATAATTTACATACAATAAAATGAACAAATCTTAAGTGTATAGCTCCATGACATCTTCATATGTATAAACCCAAGGATCCTCCGCCCAAAACAAGATATAAATTTATTTCTAGAAAATTTCCCCATGATCCTTTCCAGACAATAATCTCCTTCCTGCCCCACATCCCATTTTTCTATCTTCTATTAACATTGATTCATTTTGATGGTGATTGATTTTTATATAAATGGAAGCATATAGTATGTACTCTTCTGTTTGTAGCTTCTTTTGTCAACATAACTCTTTTGAAGTGCATCCATACTGTTCTATATATTTGTTGTTTGTTCCTTTTTATTGCTGAGTAGTATCCCATTGTATAACTATACCACAAGTTGTTTACAATGATATCTAAGATGGACATTTGGATTTTCTCAAGGTTTTCACTATTATAAATAAACCTGCCATGAACATTGTTATGCATATCTTTTTTATGGGGATATGCAGCAGTTTCTCTTGGATTAATACTCAGGAGGGGAACATATGACATATAGCTTTTAATTTTAAAGTAAGGTCTAGTATTTTCTTGTATGGCCATTGCATTTAAAACTAAATTTTTTTTTAATTTAGATCTTATTCATTTCAACCTAAGGGAAAGGTAATACACAAAATTCAAAGCCTAAATTTGTAGTCTTTTATACTCCCAGATGTAGAGTTCAAATGAAGATAAAGTAGTTTTAAACTCTAGTTGGGGACTGCTCCTTCCAGATCCTCATGCCTCCAGTGGAAAGAGTTTTCAGAGAGACAGAGTTTGCCATAGAAACGCTATTCAATCCTTTAGTTTTAACAACTAAAACTTCCATTTAACTAAAAGTATAGTGGAGAAAGAAACATGATTTACAAAGTTAAAAGAAACCCTATCAAATAATTAGGAGGCAAATATTTCAGGGCTGAAAAGGCAAATATTTCAGGGCTGAAAGGTCATCATCAGTCAGGGAAAAAATTCAGAGAAGTGAGAAACCATTGCCATGGGACCAGTGGATGGCAGAGTAATAGATGGCATTTCCATGGCATCTACCCTGTACCAGAGGAAAGGAGAAGGGTTTTCTTTGGGGAAAATGACAAGGACAACCTTCTGACATGTTGCTAAGGATCATGCATAGGGTGACTATAAATAATTTATCATCCAAACTGAGACACTTTTGAGACTGAAAGGGGGTACTAATAATAAATACCATTATTTAATTTTAAAAATATTCACTGGTTGACTGACAAATTGGTTTTATTATACTGGTAGATATTTAAAACATAGTCCTAAACATAGTTCTAAAATAGTTTACAAAAGGAAAGTTATTTTTATTTAAAAAAATGCTAAACTGGACAAGATGCAGAGACATCTGGTATAAACTAGGGCTGGCCTGAGCAAACTAGGATGTGTGGGTACACTAGTCCAGTGTTACCTACAATCTCTCCAATGGAGTTACCAAGGTAACTATAAATAGAACCTAAGGCACTGCCTCTGTCCTTTTCTCCACTCAATAAATAATTTTTGCAAGTCTTCCATATGTTTGCCATTGCCCCATGCAGGGGGATACAATGGTAGATGAGTCCAGCTTTCTTTGGACTCATGGAACCTTCAATCTGCCAGAGAAGAAAGCCAAAGAACAAGTTATCATACGTGTGCTAAATTAGAAGAAGGAAAACGCAGAATCCTTTGAGAGGCTTTTGTATAGTGCTCAATGGAGTTGTTATTGGCCCCTTACAGGGATTTTTCTGGACGTGTGAGGAGCTGTCTCATTGATGGAGAGTGTAGGTAGTATTTTCTGAAGGGCACCAGGGCCATTAGATGTTCTCTAATATGCAGGATGGGCCAACATGATGAAAAACGATCCTCTGTCCCACATGACTTTCAAATATCCCACCAGATATTCATTCATGTTGGTAAAAAAAAAAAAAAATTATGATTATCACCCAAAGAATTTTTTGCACGTTTTTAATTTTCACTGAATTTTTCAGAATGCAAGTAGCATACAAACAGAGGGAATAATGTACTTTGTTTTCTTCAACACTATACCAGTTGTTCACTCTTTCAGAAAATCACAACACTGACAGCAATGAGGCTTTTGGAACTCAGTCTACCAATATCACACAGCTGCATTAGTCTACACTCATATCTGTCACATGCAGATATATGAGAGAAATAGACTTAGTATCAAATATTATTAATAATAACATTAATGTTTGTTGCATGGCCATGACATGTGACACCAAATTGCATTCATGGAGGGTATTTTTTAAATATTTCATTTTATGGTCATACTGTATAGCTTTAAAAAATTCTATAGCACAATGATGAAAGATCTACATGTTGAAAACTACTGATTAAAATTATTTACTCATTTTGGATTTGCTTCTTGTTTCCGAATCTTACACTGAAACTATCCCTAGAGGTCTCCCACACACCTTTTTTTATGGCTTTTTATGTTACTGTTTCTTTTTCCAATCCATTCCCTATTCCCTGTTGCCTACTGAAGGGCTTTTTAAGAACTAGAGACCAAACGTATGCATCCACCTGAGGGAGGATTTCAAGATTAGAGGCAGTCTTCTTGTGATTCTTCAGCACCAGTCGGTCTCTTATCATAACATAGGGAATTATTCTGCAGCTACCCTTATAAATAAGTCCAATGCATTTTCGGGAATGGCATACGTGCTTATGTTCTCTACCTCAAAACTGTATTATTTACCCTTAGCATGCTAACTCTATTTCAACTAAGATTATTTCCCTCTTTTTCTCATCTTATATATTCCTATTTATCCTCAGAGTAGCTTTTATTCTAGTGCCCTTCAGACCTCCCTTCTTTTATTTCTTGTTCTCCTTCCACAGAATGGCTTCTGATATTCTTTTCTCAAATCCAGTTTTACTCATATCAAGTGGATATACGCATCTGACTAATTCAGTATGTCTTAAAGTGAAGTTGTGCCTGAGCATTTACATTGAAATACTTAGTTTATTTTAAATCACTTCCGTTTTCTTTCTCCTTTATATTATAGTTAAACCATTATACTATTTTTTAAAGTATGCAGGTATGTAGGTAATATCTATGAACTTCATTTTGTGATAATAAATGGGACATAAGAAAATATTTTTTATTTATTAAAAAAAAAGAAGACAGCCGTTGATCTGATGGAATTAAACAGTTGACTGGAATCTAATTTGAAACAGGGATTTTTTAAGCTGAAACTTAAAGAATGGGTAAGAGTTAGCTAAGTGAAGGAGATCAGGGAGTTTGGGAGAGCAGCCAAACCCTCTAAACCAGAAGAATCCTCATCTAGAGATAACAGAGAGCAAAGAGATTTTGCTGGAGAACTCATTGCCAGAAGACGGTAAGTGAACCATTGAAGGCAAAGAGCTGATTCTTGTTGATAAAAAGGCTAACTTTTCAATCCAAATAGATTTAAGTGTTTTGAAATACATATTAGAAGAATACTACAATAGTTTCCACTTACAGTGGTAAAGCAAAGTTTCCTTTTAAAATAAATTTAAGTTTAAGCAAAAGTAAGTAAACAATTTTTTTTTAGTATGTGTTGGTACAAGTAGAACATGAATATGGTAAATATGTGGTTTCTGAATGAATGACTCTTGGGATGCCCGAGGTTGAAGAATTTGAGATGAAATGGATACAGAAAGCAAGGGTCCGGTAATGCAAAGTCCCGTAATGATTCAGGTCTTTATCTTAAAAGCAAGGAAGAGCCATTAAAGGACTTTAAACAGATGAATGACAAGATCATAGTTGTGCATTCTAAGATCAGTATGGCATCAGTGTGGGAAATGGATCAGAAGTAGGTAAGATGGCTGCGGGTAGACCAGTTACCAGCTATTCCAAATGTCTAATTTAAAAGACAGTTGTGGCCTGAATTCATGTGACAGCAGCAGAGATGAAGAAAAGAAGAGGAATTTGAGAGAGAACATATTTTTTGAAATCTAAGATGCTATAAATTGAAAACCCATTGGCTTAATGATACCTTTTCTGACAAGATGAAGAAATATGACACCAAATGAGCATATCAATTGCAAGATATTATTTCAGAGGCATTAAAATATGGAAAATCCATACCTCTTAAAGTGGAAGAAATACAATTTTTAGAGGGTAGAAGATAGTGTGTAGAGACTAATCAAATGACTGATGACAGTGAACACCCAACTGGAAAAAGCTGAAATTGCCAGGCCCCCAAACTTCCAAATATTCAATGACTTGGGCTTTGTTTGCTTTTGTCTTTGACTGACGTGACAGATCATTCTGGTGATATAGATGGAGCCTAAAATTGAGAAGGTCACTGGAGAAAATAAAAGTGAAAATTCCTTCTCAGGTAATGATATACTTCTAAGATCAGAGGCCTAAAACTTGTAAGTGGAAGTTTGTTTCCAAGAGACAATGTTCACAGCACTCTGAAAGTCATGGCCTGGTTGTCGTTGTTATTATGAAAATGATGATTTATAGCCAATGTCCATGGCCTAGGCCTCAAGACATATTTATAATTTACAGTAAGAAGAGCCCAGCCTTAAATTTTTGTTAGCAAGACTTGAAGTTAAAAAAAAAATAAAACTATGTAAATACATATATCACTTTTTAATTTTATTGTTCAGGAGACAAAGGGAAAAACCCATTTTGTAACTGTGTATATCATCTCAAATCAAAGTTTAACTTCTCAGAACGAATAGATTCTTTGACTTGGTTCCCATTGTTAGGAAATTTCAATTGCTCTATTCCTTTCATGACTGACCTTCATCTTAAAAAGCCCCAAATAAGTTGACATTTTAAAAAATTAAATACAGTGCATTTTCCAGAAAGAAAAAAAGAGTCACTAGCTCGCATGTGGTGAGTTCCTCTAGACAAGCATGCCTGGATATTCATGAAAGCCATTCTTCGCTGGGCCCAGGGAAATCCCCCAGAACAACGGGACGTTAACACTAAATGAACCGAACATATCACTGGAGTAACAATTGACATTAAGTATATTACAGCTGCCAGGGGCAGTATCAGGAAAAGTCCCCGGATGACAGACAACAGGATAATGTAGAAGGAAGAACTTTCAGAATTAGAAGGGAGGGAGAAACCCCCTCATATGACAATTTTAAAAACATACAAAGAGGAAATCATATTTAAAGGAAACCTTTGAAAAGCAGCGAAATTGTGTTATTTTTTCCCTCTGTCTGCAGTAGCCTTCCGGTATTAGTGCTGCAATGCATTTGCTTCCCCATAATATATTCTCAACACTAACAAGATCAGAGGAAATGATTTATTCCACCCCTTCTCCTGCTACTTCTGAACGGCAGTGGGTGTCCTTGGGGACACGGGATTTCTGAATTGCTTTCGGCCATCTGATATTGCAGCTCTGCAGCCTTCCCTGGAATGAGCCAGAAAAATCAAAATAATTACATTAATGCTGGGAATCAAAGTTTATTGACTCTCCCTTGAGGTGGAAAAAACCAAAAAGCTGGTTACAGAAGTTGCCAGCTTATTTAATGATACCACTGCCTCCTCCCTGTTCTTGTCAAAACAGCTTTTGAAAGCATTTTCAAATAAAGCCACTTCTGATGTGCTCCAATTCAATAGATTATCTATTCCCTTTTAAATAAAAGCTAGCCCACATCATCTCGCCCCCTCAAAAGGAGGACCCGACAGGCCCTCTTCCCCTGCCAAGCCACTGCCGAAGGCAATACTCCCAGGCACTATCCCTGTCATCATTCTCACTCTCTTCAGGAAGGTTCTGCCTCAACCGAACATTCTGCAAAGCCAATGAGAGAACCGCATGCCTCCCCAAGGTAGCAATCTGCATTTATTATAACATTCATGGCTGCAAAAGAAACTTGAAGCAGCTGGTTTCTTTCACTTTCCAACAATTCTTTACAACACCCTAGTGAGGGAGGACTTGTGAGCAGACCCAGACACAGGGATTCAGTGTGTTGTTGACCTCTGCACCTTTCACAGGACTTAGCTATGGCCCTGGCAAATAATAGGTGCTAAATACAAATTTGTTGAATTCATTGAATTAAACTAAAATAGGTACGAAATTAATTTTTCTTAATTAAACTAAATTAAATTGAACTGAACTAAGCAAAATCTAGCCCCCCCCCCCCCGAAATGCCTGGCCAACAACTCCTGTTCTTTCTTCTTCTTCTTCTTCTTTTTCTTTTTATTATGAAAATTCCCAAACAAAATGAGAGACACATATAATCAACCTCCAAGCACCCATCGATCTACCCAGGTCCAACAATGATCAAGATGTTCCCACATTGGCTTCATTTATCTTATCTTTTTTTCTTTGTTGAAATATTTTAAAGCAAGGCTAAGACATCATGGCATTTCATCTCTACTTTCTTCAGTCATTATGCTGTGCAGAAAAGAGTTAACATAGCAGGCCTGAGGTTGTTTTCTTTAGAAAGTCCTGCTTGCAAAATTGACTATTAGCTGGCATCTGGGAACATGGATGTTGGGAGGGTTACCATCATTCCCAGAACTGATAGGAGTGGCTCATTTTGTCTTCACTGTTCAAATAATGTGGTTTATGCTAAACATATGCTTTCCTTCTGGGAGTCTGAAATTTTGGTACATGCTAGGCATAGGGTATCTACATGAGCAGCAGCCACCAATAAAATCCTTGGGTGCTGAGGCTGTAATGGGCGTCCCCATTAAACCACATTTCACATGTGTTCTCACAATTCATTGCTGAAGGAATTAGGCATGTCCTGTGTGACTCCACTGGAAGAGGACTCTCAAAACCTTGCATCTGGTTCCCTCTGAACTTCACCCCATATGCCTTGTCCCTTTGCTGATTTTTCTTTCTGCTGAAATAAATCATGGGTGTGAGTACAACTATATGCTGAGTCCTGTGAGTACTCCTAGCAAATCATTGAACCTGAGGATGGTCTTGGAGCCCCCAGCCCATATACCTACCATTCTGCAAGTCTACTTTTTCACAAACCTCGCTTTTTCACAGAAACATTGCTGACCTTGGGGAGATGCCCAGTTAGAAGAGACCTCTGTTAGAAACTCTCATAGCACCCTGAAATTCTTCATAGCACCCTGAAATTCTTCATAGCATTTATCAAAACTGTCTCTAAATAATGTTGAAATCATTTCTTTATGATCTGTCTCTCTGCCCAAGACTCAAAACTCCCTGAGACAAGAATCATATCTGTTTGGTTTACCATGTATCCCTAGCAATGAGTATTGAAAGCATGAATTTTAAATAGGTACAAGAAAATACCATGCCTCTCCTCCAAGTACTGTTCAAGAGGTAAAGTTTATATAATTTCCCTTGCATTACACTCACTCACTCACCAAATGCCACACACTTACTATGTAATCCTTACTATGTCCCAATTCAGTTTAATATGTTCTTCATTAATACTGTCCTATAAATAGCAACATCATGCCAATGCTTCAACTTCTAGGTGTTCCTAGGCAGGAATCTGCATGGGGGCTTTCGTTTTGACACTGGTAACTGATACATCTATTTGTAACATGTTATACGACCATGTCTCCACTTATGATCCTTGGAGTTTCTAAAAATTAAGACTCCTGAGATGATTCTTATATGCCCACTAAAGTTTGAGAATTGCTGTTTGGGGTCATTCAAAACTGGAAGGGCAACTATATAAGTAAAGAAAACCACATAGATATGACTTGTAAGTTGAATTTTTTAAAAGATGAATATACCACAGGCTAAAATCTAAAAGAAATTATGCTAAGCACCTTCCACTAGTGAAATATCATATGGCAACAGATAAATAAACATATATTCCTTTAAAGAAAAAAAGTGATTGTCCATACACTATAAGGGATACATCTCTATATACACACATTGTCTTGTGCATTTAATGTGTATGCACAAATGGGTCAGGTAGATTACTTTTTCATGATGGACGAAAATAAAATGTGATGGGACACACTTGGATGGGAATTGGTAAGACTTTGAAAGATTACAAGATTGAGTATTCACATTATCATCCAGCAAATTCACAAATTCACTCCTAGGTATATATTGATACCCAAGAGGAACTTTTGCACATGTGTCAAAGTTCATCAGTGAAAGGCCACCAGGAACACTGGTGGTCAAAGTTAAGTGATTCAGCCTGCTGCAGCAAAGGAGAAAGCACCCTGAAGAACCTTGAGAGCATATTAGTAAGGGGGAGTTACCAGGGGCTTCTTCTAGGATCTGGGGGATTGAAACAGCCTGGAGTTGGCCCAGAAGCAACAATCACTCAGAGAAAGGCAGTGATAGAAGAAAGAGATGTTTAGTCATTTGTAGGGTCACAAAATGGCTTTGTTTATGCCTTGTTCTGAGATTATTTATGTTCTGGTTGCCAGTAGGGCTATGTTTTACTTTCTCACATATGTACCAGGAAATGTGTGTAAGAACTTTCACAGCAGCACCATTCACAACAAAAGAAAAGAAAAAGTGGCTAGGTGTGGTGGCTCAGACCTGTAATCCTAGCACTCTGGGAGGCCAAGGCTGGAGGATCACTTGAGGTCAAGAGTTTGAGACCAGCCTGAGCAAGAGTAAGATCCTGCGTCCACTAAAAATGGAAAAGTTAGCTGGGCATGGTAGTGTGTGCGTGCAGTCCCAGCTACTTGAGAGGCTGAGGGAGGAGGATCCCTTGGGCCCAGGAGTTTGAGGCTGCAGTGAGCTATAATGACACCACTGCACTCTAGCTGGGGTGACAGAGTGCGACTCTGTCTTGAAAAAGAAAAGAAAAGAGAAGGAAACAAACCAAATGGTCATTGATTAAAAATATATATAAAACTTAAAATTAACAATAAAAAAAAGGACAAGGAATGATGGACGTGAGGTTAGTAGTTACCTCTTAGAAGGAGGTAGAGATGGGATAAAAGGGGCACACATTTGTTAATTATTGGTAATACTTAGCTGTTAGGTTTATGACTGTTTATTATATTTTGAAATAAATAACTAAATAGAATGTACCATGGATGGCAGTATGTCATGAACCAAGGGTTATATTAATAATTAATCAATCTCTGTGACCTGAAGTCCAAATTGTTTTAAAATAAAACATAATAATAATCATTCTCATTTACGTTTCCTTCTCAGCTACACATTCTCTTCTCCACTGAGCATTTTCTGCCATGACACACACACACTAGGTGCCAGTTGTGTTTATACAGAAGCTACAATAAACATGACTTTTTATTAAATGCAAATGTCACCACAAAGTAGAATCAACTATTGACTTTGTGCAACTTCCCATCAGCAGAACCATCAATATGTCGAGCAAGGCACAGGATTTATTGTCTGTGCACACCTTTCAGAGGGCTTCCTGAAACACAACTAGCTTCCATAATTGGTAACCAAATAAAACAACAGGCAACCAGAAGAAGAATACAACTCTTGCTGAGAAACTGTAAATCAAAGGAATATTGTCTAAGTAAATGTATAGGGCTACACTCAACAGGGGCATTTCATCTCTTGCCTTTTGATGAAGGCAATCCTTGCTCCCTACTCAACATTACAAATATGGTTTCATCCCTGACAGAAAGGCCAGATCACCTGACACAGTCCTCATATGCTCTCTCTTTTTACCTTTTCTACATCATTAATTGCTTTACAAATGTCTTTACATTCAGTGACATTTGATTTTGAGGGCATTTTTACAAAATAACACCAGGTCCAAGTTCACTACAGCAATAGGATCTATAAGAACCAAAAGAATGAATGCTTTTTAGAAAATGAGAACACAAAGTCAGATGATCCTTATTTTTAAAAAGCTCTATAAACCATGTCATGGAGGGGAGTTACATTGCCAGACACCATAAAACCACATATAATTAAACTCTAGCAGTCCATTAGAAGATCCAGTGACAAGTCCTTCTCTGCAGTTGCAATGACAGTTGGACGATTTACAAGTACACTGGGAAAAGTCCCATGATACTGGATCAAGATCCAGCATTGCTGCTTATGTTTTTAGACCCAAGTGTGATTGCCCAATCCTAACTATTATCATTAAAAAGGGGGAAGAAAAACCAAGTTCTTCTAACAAATACTTAATTTCTCTCTGGCATTGGTCCTATCCTTGGTTGTGGATTATTTTAATAATTGAAAAATAATTGCATCTCCTCCCATGTGATCTTAGGTAATGCTATTAGAGATAAATAGGACTAACATTTTCTATTTGCTATTCACAGAATTTTTGATCCACTGAGAGGGAACACACAGGAAGTTAGCCTGCCCCATTGATGAAAACAGGTGGAATATGTCAGTCTTGTGTTTGATAAGATCTATACATACAAAGCAAATCATAAAAAGGTTCCCCACCCTGCGGAGACAAAGTCCCACTGCAGGGTACACAACGTGGCCTGCAGTGCACAAGGTGCGTTTCAGCCCCTCCCACATCCTCAGATGCAGACCTTTGTTCAACGCATAGAAGAATCAGCTGTAGGGTGGTCTGGACACATATGCCATGCTTCTTCCTTGCTTACGTGACGTTTCCTCTTCCCCTTCCCCATTAAAATAATCCCATTAGATGAAGGGTTTCTGGGATACAAGGAACATCCATCAATGTCCATGGGTGGATTTCAAGGGATTCATCAACCCCTGAAATTGTGTGCAAAATGTAATGTCTATGTGCACATGCCCATTTTGTGTAGAGGGGTTCCCAAGAACTTTGATGCCTGGTTAAAATGACTATGCCTTTAGTTTTTGACATCAGAGAATGAAAGAAGGAGTAAGATAAAGAATACACAACATCTGCCACAACTATTGCATATTTTCTTCCTAAATTACATTCAACAGTTTATTTCAATCACCAGGATTTTCATTACCATAAAGCAATGTTCAGCCTTCAAAAGTGTTAATGATCAACTGGAGAATTTAAGAAAACTACACATTCCTGCCCGCCCCCCACCCCCACCCCAGCCTGGCTCCAAGATTCAGATTTCATCACTCCAGGATAGAATCCAGAAATCTGCCCTTTTTCCAAGTGCCTCATGTGATTCTGAGGCAGACAGTTGGAGACCCGAGCTTAACAAAACACGCTGTGATCCACCATCAAGTGGGAATCACGCACATAGATTCAGTTAAAGTGAAAAAAATAAATGCATTTGTTTCTTTGTAGAGATAGAACTTTGGAAATTTTGACTTAGATTACTCTGTGAGCCACAAGGAAATTAGAAAGCTCATATTTTACAGTAATCACTGGGAGTTGACAGTTCCTGCAGCATGTTAAGACGGCTGTTATTGATGACACTTATTACCTTTGCCTATGCAATAAAACCCAGGAACATACAGTGGAAGAGATGAGTGTGTTTTTAAAACAACAGAGGAGAGAAAAATAATGGTAGTCATGTCCTGTCATTATTTGTACAGACTGACTTCCATGGGGAACAGTGAAATGCCTTTTTTTTAAAGTGACACTGTGGCTTTAAATTGGGTTAACTCAGTGAGTATAGCCATGAAACAAGTGGCCATAGAGATGTAAAGAATGGGCTATTTCTCTACATTTCTCTTTTGCCTTTTATTTTCCCTACGGTCTTTAATGCATTTCTCTTTGGAATGGATGAAGTTATAAAGTTGCCTTACATAAAAGCTTTGCTTGAAAGATTGGTAATCACGCACTTAGCTACTGAATTGTCCAGTCCATTCAATCTAAAAAAGGCTCTTCTCTTTTGTTCAGCCCCGATTACTTCCTTTGCAAAATGTAACAGAAATATCTGGATATAAAATGGAGAAATTGTTCATAAATATTATGGAAGGCTTTTTGAGCTGTTTACTATTAGAGGCCTGATTTAGCAAATGCTAAGCCTGCTTTTGCTGGGTTGAAGATTTTTTTTTTTTACTTTTTCCTTTTAACTAAATCATCCACAGTTCAAAAAAATGATATAGATTTCACAGTACTTGCACCCAAGATTAGAGCAGAAGGAAACAAACTGCCATGTTTAAGAGACAGTTTTAATATCTTTTACTACGTTTGGAGAAGAAGAAAAAATATCAGCAGTGCTATCTTCTGTAGGTAACTAACTTACCTTGCCATTTCTTTATTTAAAGTCTTTGTGCTGAACCAGCCAATGAAATGCATCATACCACTGCCCAGAGTTTTCCAGCAGAAACAAAACAAGACAGCATGCATTACTGAGAAGTCAGACACATTTGCACTCATTCAAAAAATAAAAATAAAAAGACTCTCCAGCTAGAGGTTAATAACACAACTCAATCAAAACCAGTGACATTTTTTATCAAACATTTGTGAAATTGACATTTCGAACTCTAACCTGCTACAAATTGAATTAAAGGTGCCGTTCTAATTCTGTCTGCTTGTACAATATGGCATTGGTATTGACAACTGTGCACTCAACATACCCAGTTTACAGCAGAAAAAGGGGGGTGATCCTTTCTCTCTTTTAAGCAGTAAGGAAGTTTTAAACACATGACTCCTGAGTGAGAGTGCCAATTAGTGAGCTGTAGTACCTGTCAACGCCGGCTGAACATTTCAATGAAGCAAATCATCAATTAGAACGCATCAGCACCAGTCATCACGTTAATTGACCAAATGATTATCCTTCTCCTAGTTAAGAGTCTACCTGACACACTTGATGAAATTCTTTCTTTGTTGCAAACCCCCTGGAGGCTGTGCCAGACCTCAACTTGGCAAAACTACTTTTGGTTTTCAGATTCACTGAAAAGGTGTCTCCTTTTGTTCTCAGAGGGGCTCCTGAATGGAAGCCAAGTTCTACTCTCACTTTCTGCTTGCCTTCTCTCAAAGGTTTTTTTCTTGCTTTTTGCCATAAGAAAGAAGCTAATCTTAGGACATCCATTAGACTTGTGTTTAAAGGGAGTTACCAAGGAGTAACCAGCTGGATATTTTACTTAACATGGTGGGTTATACTCGAGGTGGAATATGAATGGTCTAGCAGTAAATTCTACCCCATACTTCTTTGGAGTGTCCAACATCTAAGCTATTGGACCACTTAAAACTAAATCCAACTAGCTCTAAACCAAAAACATAGATTCATGATGGAAGTATGGGTAGGGAAAAAACTATGCGTCAGTGGAAACCTATGCATTTTCTAGATTATAAAAGAAACTAACTCCCGGTTATCAGGTTATCACATTTTGATTCTGGGAGGACTGTTTTACAAATTATAGATAACTGATAGCAATGCAATATAATTCTTGTCTATAGACGACAAATTTTGTCCTACCCCCTGGAGGTTCAATTAACCCCTACTCCAACCCATTCCCAGAAACCCGTTTTGCCATCATTTGCATTAATAACATTCATTTCAGTATTCCTGATCTATAAATGTATTTGTACTTTGGATTCTCTTTAGACTGGTTATAATATTTGCCTATGTGTGTTGATACAATCTTTAACATGTTTCCATTATATATCAATATGAGATTCATGCTTTCCCTTTTTCTGAGAATTATCCTTTAATACATGCATGGATCTTGGACTAAGGATATTCTATTTAGAAACTTAGGTTGTAGGACTATGCCATACTCCTTCCTCTCACAGCCTCTGCACAGGCCATTCCCCTGCTGGGAATGTTCCTGCCGCCTCTTCCTCACTCCAGCCTCTGGACTTAGTTAATTCCTTCAGATTTAGGCTCAGTCATAGCTTCCATAAACAAACTTTCCCTAACCATACCTCCTCTCCACCAACAGGTTGACATCTCCCTGTCATATTTGTAGTACCTAACACCATCTCACTAACATCTGTTTTCCTCACTAGAATAAATGCTCCCTGATGGCAGGGACCATATCTGGTTTTGTATGCCATTGGACCCCCAGCTCTAGTTAGGTGTCTGGCATACAAAAGGCTCTAATATTTGTTGGGATAGGGTTCAGGACCCATTACCCCAAAATATGGCATGTTGGCATTTGATAAAACAGTAGCAACAGGAAAGTCTTTCTGACCTTTTCACACACTTTTCCTCTGAGGCAGGCCATAAAAGAATTCTCAGTCTTCCTCTAAAGTAAGTAGGTCATAAGACCTTACTCAAGGGCTACCACCCTCCATGACCAGAGGAAAGGAATGTCCTCATCTCTGAAGGCACAGAGACAAAGAGAAGAATCTGAACAAACAGGCCTTGCTAAATTCCCCCCAGCTTATACCCTCTTTGCCCAATCACACTTCAGCCCAACTGTCCACTCTTCAACAGACTTAACTTGAAAACACACAGGTTTCCTGTTTCTTTGGGTCTTCATTTCCAAAGGCCCCGGTGTCACATAAAACTGTATATTAAATAAATTTGTATGCTTTTCTCTTATTAATCTGTCTTTTCTTACAGGGGCCTCAGCCATGAGCCTAGTGATGGAAAAGAAAGATATTTTCTTCTGCCCTACAATTGCATACATCAATGAAGCAATAGATCAATGAATAGATTGGGCTATGAATATTCCTGTTATGAATCAGAAATATAGATCTGGACCAAAGCTGACCAAAGGAGAAGGAAAAGAAGTATCCTACTACACAGGACTGTGGTAAGAGATTTTTTGAGTAATGCATATTAATTGCCTAGAAAGTTGACTAACAGAGAATGGATACTAATTAAACAATAGCTGCTACTATAGTCATCATTCATATCATCATCATCATCATCATCATCACCTTGTCTAGACTCTTAAAGCCTAGAAACCCAGGGTAGGAAAAGACTGTAGTTCTTTTGCCTGGTACAATCAACAGAGCTTGCATAGAGCTCTTAGAGATGGGCAGGAGGAATTCAAAATTGTGCACCATTACTGCCTTCTAGCTGATGCCACCATTTTTTGGCTGGTAATTTATACTAAAATATACTAATGTAGGTGGGCGCAGAGTTTAAGAGGTTGCACGACCACTTAGCACACATGCTATCTGATCCACGCAAACAACCTGAGAGCCATTATTTCATTCAGAGAAGTTAGCAGATTTGTTCCAGTCACACTGGCAGTCCTCCCAGTTATCTGAAGATCCAGGACTTGAACCCAGGTATTTTTATTCCAAATCCAGTGCTTTTTCCTCTACTCCTCTCTGACTATACTTCTGTTTTCACTTCTACCACTTTCTCCAAGAAGCAGACAGTCACCAGACATACGGTAGAATAAAATAGGCCTGACATTCTGTAGAGTGCTTCTTGGATCCTGGCATATGGTTCTTCTGATTGTCTTTGCTTATAAACCTCACATTTAAAGGAGCAGGCTATATTTTAAACTCCTTATTAGCAATAATTGGTCCCTTCTGCTGTTTGTTTGATTTTTTAATAGAGACACTTATTTAATGCTGAGCTCAATTCTGTTTGACATCAACCTTGCTAAATAACAATTTTCCAAATATTCACTTGTAATACAGAAAGCCATGGACCATTCTCCCTGCTTCTAAAACATGGCCACTTCCATAAATGTTATCCCCTCATTCTGGCACTGAGTATTCATAAAGCACCTGCTCTTTGCCAGGCACTGTGTGAGGTGCTGGGCACACAGCATTAAACAAGACAGATGTGATACTTGCCATCCTGAAAGAATGGGAGAGTCGGGCAATAATAAAATCAACAAATAAAAGAAAATAGCCACAGATTCTAGTAATGCCATTGTGAAGCACTGAGAGGTAAAATTATAAAGAAATAGTCACCTACACACCTTGCAGGGGGCTAAAGAAGCCCAGGGAGTGACTTCAGATGGAGTGGTCAGGAGTCCACTTCTGAAAAACCACACTAAAGCGTATCTTGCTCCAGAAAGTCTAATGTGAAAATCCAGTATGTGGAAATATGAGCTGACAGAACGGGTGAGTTAGAAGTTGATTATCTACTTTAGCATGAGAATTCAATAGAGAGTTTTTCTTGAGCACTCTCCTAATCTAAATATTTTATATTCATAGCCCTATTAAATAATTATATTTAATATAAATATAAAAGTTGGATATTCAATTTAGGGCCTGCCGCAGTGGCTCATGCCTGTAATCCTAGCACTTTGGGAGGCCAAGGCAGGAAGATCACTTGAGGCCAGGACTTTGAGACCAGCCTTAACAACATAGTGAGACGCCAACTCTACAAAAAATAGAAATATTAGCTGTGTATGGTGGTGCACGTCTGTAGTTCCAGCTACCTGGGAGGCTGAAATAGGAAGATCTCTTGTGCTCAGGAGTTGGAGGCTCCTGTGAGCTATGACGATGCCACTGTACTCCAACCTGGGCCACAGAGTAAGATCCTGTCTTGAAAAAAAAAAAATTCAATTCATAACCAAATGAAACAGTTACTGCTCAAAACTTGCATAGACAGAAATTAAAAGAAATAAGGTACTAAGAGGTAGAAAGGAACATAGAGGAGAAATAAAAGTTATTCAATGCTTTTGAAGGCCCAAGAGTAGAGCTACACATTTTGGCACAATTTATTTAATCTATAAAACAACTCTACATTTAGGTATCATCCACATTTTACAACAAAGGAAACCCAGCTTCAGTGAGGTAAGCTTATTTGCCCAAGATCTCTCAGCTGGTGAGTGACAGAACCACAATATAAAAATCTGATCTATATCCAGCAATTACATCCTGCCCATTCCATAAGGCAAGGCCAGCACACCCCAGCCCCAGGGCCAAATTTAGACAGCTGCCTCTTTGTACAGCCACAAACTAAGAATAATTTTTACATTTTTAAAGCATTGACAAATTTTCAAAAAAAGATGTTTCATGACATATGAAAGTTACATAAAATTAAATTTCAGTGCCCATAAATAAAATGTCATTGGGACACAGCCACATTTACCTATTGTCGATGGCTGCTTTCATGCTACAAGGTGGAGTTGCGCAGTTGTCAAAGAATCAGTAGGGTCCCAAACCCTAAAATATTTACTATCTAGCTCTTTACAGAAAAAGTTTGATAACCCTTGAAATAAAGAAAAGAATCTACAGATATAAAAGTACAAACACTCTTAGAAATGTTACTTCAAACAGGAATGACAAAAACATGCAAAGAATGGTTATAAAATGCCTCTGAAAGAATTTAACCTTATGGTAGTTGCCTGAGGCACTACTTTCTCAGTTTCACCTGTAAGTTTCATTTTTCTGGCCCTGTCTCCCAGTGAGGAAGACCTAAGTCAACCTCACAACAGGGTTTATCACGTCTCAACTTGAACAATGCCGAGTTCCAACTGGCATTCTCATAACAGAGGCAACACAGTGTCTTCACTCCTGCATTCATGAGCTCAACTTGCTTCCTGAACAATACGAATTTAGTTCCAGGCATGGTTTTGTTACCAAAAAGTTTGGCACTTGTCCCTGAGGCTGCATCAGAAGAACAAGGACAAGTGGCTTGAGGAGAAGGACAGAGAAGTCTATTAATTTGCTGGCAAATGAGGAAGTTGGCAGGCTCCCGTCTCAAAGTACCAGTGTCCTGCTTCTGAGCAGAAGTACAGAGCTTTTAAAGGTTCTGATCAATCCGTGTTTGTCTAACACAATCTCGTGACCTCCAGTTAATCCCATCTTCTGCTATGACCTCTACCTGGACAACTCCCTTGAGCCATCTCCTGTGGCACAAAGAACAAAGGACACTCCTTTGTCCCTTCTGACCACTGGCCTGAGGCAGGGATGTAGGTTTTAGTTCTCAAAAAGGGTGAGGGGGTTTTGAAGAGACAGAAAACATTTATACCCTTTTTTTCAGGCCATTTTCCCTGTTACAGTTTCAAACTGGTTTTGTTGATTTCCAACGATATTGTCTTCTCTAAATATTTTCTGGTTTAAGTGAGTATGCTCAATTATGAAAATGAACGCTTATAAACAGCCTGATCCGGGTGGATAGTTGATTCAACATGAAGTTCAGATTTTCCAGTACAGGGAAAGATACTTCTTTTTCCTTTCAGTCTTCAGGCTACAAGGGTGAAGGCCTTAGGCTATGTGCTATAAGATGGCTCCAGTTTTTTCAATATTTTGTGAAAATACATAAAGTGTTGACCTCTATGTCTTCTTTGTCATTAACTTGTATGCAGTCACCCTCAATTATTGTGTCAAAGATAAACTGCAAGTCGATACTTATGTCATACTCCTAAGTCAAAGATGGACTTCACCTTTGTAGGAAAAAAAATAATTGCATTTCAGTGGAAAACTATACATCATCTATAGCACACCCTTCCCAGCTGCTGCACTCTAGCTTTGTACATTGTCTTTGTACACTGTCTTTGACCTATTTTGCACCACTTTGTAAGTTGTAGGTAACTGATAGATACATATAAATTCTGTCCTGACAGGCGATGATTTTAACTGACTTCTTTCCCACTGTGGAAAAACCAGTTTTATCTCAATTTGCAACTCATCTCAACATTCCTTTATTCCATATAAATTTTTGCTGTTTAACTTTTCCTTTGAGCCAGTTATAACATCTGCCTGGTTCCCTCAAATCATATAAGTAAAATAAAATCTTTAGCGTGTTCATTTTTATACTTGCATGAGTCATGACTTTACCTTTTTCTGGAAATTATCTTTTAACGACCTAAAAGGTTGGTAAGAATTCAGATTTATTTCAAATGCTAAAAACTTTAAATTCTGAGTGATATTCACCTCTAATATGAATTTAGTTGTGAGTAATATTAAATTAGTTTAAATCATACAGAAAAAAATGAAATGTGATGAGAAATAAACTTTTTTCTGTTACCTTTTATTGCTTTTAAAATGATGCAAGACAGAAATTGTTCAGACGGGCAAGAAGCAGATGTTAAACAAAAAATTATTCTGACACTTGTTAAAACGGTAAGGAAGACTTTATTAAGGACTGTTGCAATAGTGGTATTGCAACAGGGTAGAGAGATCAGGTTCAACTCCGAACACAACAAAGATAGCCAGAGACTTTTAGCCAATGTTAGAACAGATAAGGTGTTTGGTGAATGGAAAATTACTAAGAAACATAAGGGAATTCTTGTTAAATCAATCCTAACAGGATTCTTGTTAAAGGCAGACTAAAGACTTAGACATCAGGGGAGGGGTGAGGAACTTAGCACGCTACACCCCTTCTTGCTAAAACTAGGGTAGGCAGGCCAAAAACAGGAGGGGGGACCAGGGCTAAGGTTGAGAGCTAGTCAAGAAGAGGGCTCAGAGGAGCCTAAATAAAGTTTGGGCAAGGAGAAAGACTTATGGACAATAGCAAATTTACAAACAATTCAACAATTCTTGTCCCCAAGGAATTTACAATCTAGTGAAAAGAGATAATTAAGTCACCACAAAACTACCTTGGTTTTAATTTGCAAATTTGCAAATTTTATTCCCAGATGGATCCATAGGTAATTAACCTGTTTAAAAAAATAAAATGAGAAATTAAAAGTTATTTCTATCTCTATAATCTCGATTTATAGACTAAAATAATAATTTGACAGTATACCACCTAAAGTGCATCATATACCTAAATCAAGGGTTTTATAAAAATTTACTGAAACAGAAACTAAGCATAAAGTATTTATCCTAGCAAAAGATACCACTAATCGCTACCAAATTGACCACCCCCAGCCTGTAAAACAGGATGATTACAGGTATTTATGAAATCTAAGCAATACTGTATCTGTGAAATCTAAGCAACCCCACCGACCATGTTAAAATAAAATGGCAACATTGTAATATAAGCCTTGTTACTCAAAGTGTATGAAGGAGCTCAGGAAATTTCACCCCAAAATATGACTCCTTGGTATAAAGAGTATTTTGAATTAAAGGCCACTCAAGATCAGAAAGCATTGGAAGGGGCTTTCCCTGTAACATGTGCATAAACCAAACTGACCAATCAAAAGATCAAAGGGACAACTGACTTCCCTTCCTCTCCCTGTTATCTCACTATATTGTGGGAAGGAGAACCAAGAATGCAACCAGACCCTGCCCAAATCATTTAAATATAATACCTGTCTCTCAGGTTAATTTAATTTGCAAAGAGAATCATTTACAAGTCAGTCTGTTTCACCCATTCATTTATCCTCCCTAGCACCATTTGTTCCCCCTAAACAGAATTACCTGTACCCTTCATCTCCTCCTTCCTTCCAAAAGGACAAGTATAAAAATACCTGAATTTCATAGGGATATTGGGTAATCACTCTGTGACTCTCCCCATGCACACAATAAATAAACTTTTATTAATCTGCCTTAATCGTGAGTTGATCTTTCAGCAAATTTGCAGGGGAAGGGTAAGTTTCCCCTTACCCCTACATGTGCTCTGCCAACCGAGCAACCTGGGAGCTTGTTACGCCCCACCTGCTGAATCAGAATCTACATTGTACCAAGATCCCCAGAAAATTCTTATGCACATTCAAAGTTTGAGAAACTTTAATTTTTGAGAAACTGATCCAGATGTGTGGGAAACACAACTACCCCTAGAATTGTTAGAACATTCTCTCAATTATCCCGTTTTTATACAACTAAATATAGTAGTTTCTTCTGGGAGAGATAGAAGGAGAAAGGAAAATTTTATTGTGACCCAAGTTGCCTGTATTTTTGCTTGAGGGTGGACCAAAAATTTCATGTTCCTGTTGACCATTTGGTCTTGTGAGTAAAATTAAAGTCATGGGGGAAAAGGAGAGGGTGCAGAAACGGGAAAATTGTGGATCCACAGATTTTTATTGAAAGATTGAAAGCAATCTCAATTATATATATATATATATATATATATATAGTACATGTACTCAATACAGTAAATAAATAAACTATGACACAACTATGTAAGAAAATAAAATGAAGGCATCAAAAAGAACAAGGTTGTTTTCCATGTACCAATATGCAATGATCTCTAAAATAAACTTAGTTTAAAATATGCAAGGGGAAAAAATGCAAGGGTAGCTCAGTATGTATAATGATTTATTATTCATGTAAGGAAATGTACATAATTTTGTGTATGTATAGAACATCTCTGGAATGACTCACAGGAAAGACACACAATGGTCACCACCCAGAGAGGAGCTAAGCCATGAGGAACAGAAGCAGAGGGAGACTGGCTTTCCACTGTGCCCCTTTTAACACTTTGAATTAGGTGATCCTATTACCCAATTATAATAATTCTAACCATTGAAGAATTCCTTAAAAGGGTGAAGAGTACAGTTCCCAAGGTAATGGAGGAATTCCTTCTTCATTTTCCCACACAGATGGTTATCTGACTGCATGCAAACACTTTCTGTGACAGTTCCAGGGCTGAGAAGTCAAGTGTCTAAAATTCATTCCGACACTGGAGCTAAAGTCCATGTCCCTAGAATGTCCCCCCCCCCCCGCCCCTCCCACACACACAGCCCTTACTGATGCCGGTTCTTTCTCTGCAATACAAAGTAAGCCTCTTCCTCTCTGAGCCTTGAAAACATTTGCAAAAGGCTGTTTTCCTCAGTCGGGGGTCACAAACAGCCAGCAAGGGCAGGCAGGCAATGTAAATGAGTAAAACAGACCCAGCCTAGACAAAACAAGCAGTGCAGAGTTTTCACCCCTGCACCTGGACTAGAGAGGGCAGCATCTACTCTGCAGCAAGGAAATACTGCCACGGAGAAAAGAGGTCCAGATGTTGCCATATCTATCCAGGGATGTCAGAACTTGACACATTTATTTTAAGTACTTCAATTTTTAAATGCTTGTATTTTAAATTAATTCTTGCAAAACACTGTGCAGACCAAACAAAATACATGTACAGCTAGATGGGGCCCACCGGCCACCAGTTCACAATCTGTCCTGCCATCTCTTCTCTTAGGGAATGATGAAAAATTCTCTTGGTTCTCAATAGAATTTTGAGTGAGTAAAGAAAAAAAAGAAAATTTCTCTTGTTGTTGTATTCTGGTTGAAGCTGCTGAAAAGGAAAAAAAAATCTCTTTTTTAAAAACTCAGTTATATTTTGGAGGTTTGACAATTTACTGATCTATCACTTCAAAAGGTGCCAGTAATTGTGCTTGCCTAAGGTCTAAAAGCAACCACAGTGTGTGTGTGTGTGTGTGTGTGTGTGTGTGTGTGTGTGTGTGTGTGTGTGTGTTGTTTCTAAAGACCTGTGATATTTATTATTGCTAGAACGCCTTTGATGTCTTTGGTGGTATGAGCTGCAAGGTATCTCTGATGGATAGCATTTCACTGCATTCCATAGAATATACATATACATAGTCCATTATATCTCTGGGGTTTATTTACAAAACACAGTTCTCATTTTCTAACAAGCTTTCAGTGGAAGACAGTTTCATGGAAAAAAAAAATATATAAATTTCCTACCACTCTACCCTGTGAGAACCTAAAGAGACTATTAGGCTATAAAAAAGAAAATTGAGGGATAAATTTAACAGTTAAAAGTGACTCTTTTAGCAGGAGGTTTAGGCACCAAGCCAGGTTAAGGAGAAGTAGCTTTACACACGCATCGTAACGGCAGCCTTAATCTCCAGTCTTCGCTACTCCTTGCTTAAAGCCCAGGACCTACCACCGAGTCATCAGAGCCAGCATGTCCCTTCTAACTTGTCATGCTGCTTGTTATCACTCTGTCCCCTCTGTAGTGCTCTGGATTTTGACTGCAAGATTCCTTTATTTAAGCAAACTGCAATTGAAAAAGATTCTGATTAAATCTCTACCTGCAATAACTGAGAACTTACATAAGGACCCCATGATACCCCCATAAGCTGATGTGGGTGTGGGGGTCCCCATCTTAAAGGCTGGATGCAGAAGAATGAGTAAAGGAAACTGCAGTTGCTAGGAAAGGTCTCAACATACATCTTCCTCCTAGAATACACGGACTCAGTTTTCACACCTATTTATGCTCTCTACTCTGCTTAAGTAACACAAAAACAGATTAGGAAACTCAAGATCTTGCGATACATGCAAAATATGCATCCGTCGCTTATGGTCTAACTCTAAAGTAAATACAACTGACAACTCGAACGGAGTCTCAAAACCAAGAACCACCATGCTAAAACAATTATACTGCGATGCCGAGGGAAGACATATCTAATTACAGATATAATTCATGTGAGTAAATATCATTTTAAATTTCTAAATAAATAGGCATATCATTAAATATAAAGCATCAGGAAAGGAATTTGAAACCAGCATGGTCCATCTACCTTGGTGAATTTGATCTATTCAGAGTTTACTCTGGGGAGTGAAAGAACTTAGGATTCCATCTTTACAGCCCAACTGTTGGTTAACTTCCAAAAGAAAATACTTGATTTGGCAGGTATTTTCTGTACAAAGTAAATTTTTCACATGCTATAGCCACGCCAAAATTTGTTTTCAGTTGTTAAGACACTGACATATCTTTAAGTCTTTTCTACTCATTAATTATAGCAGATTATTTGAACACATTTCAGGCTATTCTGATATTTTAAACACCTTAAAAATGCTATTTCTGCATAAACTAAATGGGCAGTTAAGATGTCACCATGCAATTCTATGTAGTACACACTTGCAATAGGATGCTTGTGAAGGCACCATTATCCAAACTAACGTATTCATCTGCCCTTCTAGAACATTAGAGATCCAGGCAGCTGGATTCTAATCTTGGTGAAGAGCACAGTATGATCTTGGAGAAACCACAAAAGAACATCTTCCTGTGTTTGTATTTCTCATCTGTTAAATGAAGAGAAGACCTGGTTCCCAAGGGGGCTGCCATAAAACCCACAGGAAAGGTTGAGAAAAGAATAAAGAACATGACAGCAATTTACATACTGCTACTGTGGGAGGAAGAGGGAAGAAAAACAAAGCAGTAATGTGTATAAAAACCTGTCACACATATTTAAAAGCACATATTTTAAAAAACAACAAAAAGCAAAAACAAGCAACCAAAAATAATTAAAAGTAGTTCGAGTAATTTAAACCTGTATTCTTTCTTAAGGAAACAACAGATGGGTAAATATACCCCTAAGCCACCTCAAACTCTCCTAAAACCCTTCTCTGTCCATCTCTGCCCCTCTCGATATCCATCCTCCACCCAGATGGCAGCTTGACCCCTCCACCAAAGTCACCAAACTGAGCTCTAGGAAATTTTTCATTAAATAATGAACACATGACACGTACTATTGACTTAGCTTGACCTTACAACATAGGTGCCATGGTTTGAATGAGGGTGTCCCCTCCAAAACTGATATTGAAACTTAATCCCCAATGCAACAGTAT
Source organism: Lemur catta (assembly GCF_020740605.2). Lineage (NCBI taxonomy): Eukaryota > Metazoa > Chordata > Mammalia > Primates > Lemuridae > Lemur > Lemur catta. The sequence goes on along the minus strand of NC_059145.1, from coordinate 29,694,948 downwards.
TAAGAGGTGTGGCCTTTGGGAAGAGATTAAATTATAAGGGTGAAGCCCTAGTGATTGAGATTAGCACCATAATATAATACAAGGGCTTGAGGTTGAAAGGAGCTCTCTCTTGCCTTTCTGTCCCTTTTGCCATGTGAGGACACAGCGTACCTTCCCTCCAGAGATGCAGCAACAAGGTGCTGTCTTGGAATCAGAGACCAGCCCTCACCAGATGCCAATCCTACCAGCAGTTTGACCTTGGACTTCTCAACTCCAGAACCACGACAAATACATTTCTGTAGTTTATAATTTACTGAGTCTATGGTATTTTGTTATAGCAGCACAAACAGACTAAGACAACAGGCAATGAATCTAAGTTCCCAAACTAGTGGGCTTTTGACATCCTTTGGAACTACACAGATAAAGCAGTAGCCAAGATCTCTTCTCATCTTTGCATAAGCAAATGATAGTTGACAAATGCCAGTATCTCTGAGTGTTCAACAAAGTGACTGGCAATAAGGTGTATAGATAAGTGACAAATGTACAGAATCAAAAGGCTGACCTGGCTTTAGGTTCCTCTGGGTTGTTGGGCATACCATGGCCAAGGACTGAAACTCTTCTCCAGAGTTTGAGCCACTGAGGCCCGTGGTGACAACAATGATTGCTGTGCATAGTGCCATCAAATAACAGATCAGCAACTCATGCCCCACTGATGATAGGCAAGTGCTGCAATCTTATTTCAAAAATAACATCAAGATTAACAGAGGATGTCAAGGTCAAGTGTGAGACATCCAGAGCAATAAACACCTCTGGAAATACAGCTATCTGGAAAACATCAATGCCTCTTCTTTTTATTGATACATTTTTCTAATGAATCTTTCACTGCAACAACTTATTTAGAGAGGTGAAGTATCCCAAAAGTATTCTACTTTTTGAGAACTATCTTTAAAGCTTTGTACTTTATAACACTTTTTTTCCCCTCAGTTCACTTAAGAATTTATAATGTCTACCTCCAGGTTAACTTGAAACTCAATTTCACAGTTAATTCCAACTAAATATCCTCTTCAGTTTTCTAGATATCATCTAACCAGTTATATTCTCACTGACTCAGCAGCATATTCAAATAGACAAAGAAGAACTAACACGATGCCGATGAAGCTTAAACTTCAGGGGCCCCGTGTTGCAGGGGTCCTGGGAGTGCTGAGAGCTTGGGAGTCAGTGTTCCAGGTGGCAGGAAACACCAAGAAGCATTTGGTAAAGAGATCTCAAAAGAAAGGGAACCAAATCATTTTACTGACTCATTGAAATACTTACCTTTGCATATAATTTTGTATTCATAACTTTTTATTCTTTTTCTTAAAGAGGCCCCTCCATATTGCATGAGCTTCTAACCCCACAAAATCTGAATGTGCCCTGATACAGGGAAAGGCATGTAAAAGTACTTCTTCAGTTTGTATTCTTCACTGCTCATGTTTTCAATCTATAGGGAAAGCCCTGACCTTTAAAAATAGAAAATAAACGTTGGGGAGGGGGTAGTGAAAAATGATTTTAAATGTACATCTTTAAGATTGCTGATCTCCTTATGTATTTTCCAATACCAAAATATAAAATAAAATAAAATCTGCAGAACTTTTGGCTCTTTGACATTTCTCCCGAGTGACTTAAAACTTTCAGATGAATGGGACATCTGAGTTCTGTGTATTATTACTGCTCTCCACAATAGCAAGCCTAAGTGGATTTTTCATGTTTAGGCTAGTAAACATAAAAAGCAAACATTTCTCACATGACTGATACGTTTGCCTTTAACAAAACAACTCCAGCCAAAAATTATTAGAAAACAGATCAGCGGCCCCACTGGACTCTGAAGCAATATAATTAGGTAGTCCAACACTACATTTTGTCAAAAAATTCTGACAACCTAATAACCAGATTGTCATCAGATAGACATTGAAAAATGATACTGTGTTTGTTCCGGCATTAAAATACCACCACTTTCTAGAGTTTTTTGTTCTGTAAAAATAAAAATAAAAAACCTATCAGTGATGCATCCCATTGGTCTGGAGGGTGTTTAAATGAGTCTGTTCCACCTGAGGGATGGAGTAGGGAGTTTTGTTTTGATATAAAATTTAAGAAAGAGGCCAGGCGAGGTGGCTCACGCCTGTGATCCTAGCATTCTGGGAGGCTGAGGCGGGTGGAGCGTTTGAGCTCAGGAGTTCGAGACCAGCCTGAGCAAGAGCAAGACCCCGTCTCTACTAAAAAAAAAAAAAAAAAAAATAGAAAGAAATTAGCTGGACAACTAAAATATAAACAAACAAACAAAAAAAATTAGCCAGGCATGGTGGTGCATGCCTGTAGTCACACGTACTCGGGAGGCTGAGACAGGAGGATCACTTGAGCCCAGGAGTTGGAGGTTGCTGTGAGCTAGGCTGACACCACGGCACTCTAGCCTGGGCAACAGAGTGAGACTCTGTCTCAAAAAAAAAAAAAAAAGAAGTATTCTTTTCAGGAAAACCATTACATATTTGGCCTTTCCAAAGATGGTAATCCAGCATATAGTCTGACCTCTGAGCCAAATTCTATGTATTTTGTGACACTGAAAAAAAAGTTATCATTACAGATTATTCACACAGTTATACAATTAAATATAAAAAGATCGAAACATTAAGATATAGCCTTAGGTTCAAAAATACTCTAGCTTCCATTTAATTAGTCAATTATAAGAAATTATCCACTAACCTGTATAAGAATAAACCTCAGGGAGTACATTTCTAAAATGACCTTTGAAACTCTAATATCCAAAAATCTTACCATGTTCTCTACTAGGATATAAATGAGTTATCTGGTGTAAATCACTGTCAAATTTGCACATGCAAATTGTATAGCTGAACTAGTCAGTAGTAATTAAATGACACAAATTTTTTCCCCAAATACATGAAAATACCTCAACTTAATTAAATTCTCAACAAACCCATCATTATATCTACAAGGCACTTTAAAGTTTCCAAAGTATTTTCCCACCCTATCATTTCATTTGACACTCATGGGCCTACATCATTTCTTAAACACTAAAAAATTACTTCAGATTTCACAAACATAGTGTTGAGTAAAATATGCTACAAACAAAGAAGTCCATGCTGTATGATTCTATTTACTATAAGAATTCAAAAACATGGCAAAACCAATCTGTGATGTTAGGAGTCAAAATAGTGATAGCCTATGCTGGAAGCAGGGTAGTGACTGGAAGATGGCATGAGAGGGTCATGTTCTATATCTTATTCTGGATGCTGGTTCCTTGGGCCTTATTGCTTTGTGAAAATTCAAGATGTATGCTTTGGATTTGCAAGCCTACAAATCCCACGAGTATGTTATACTTCTCTAAAAAGTTGACATAAAATATACATTCTCTCCCTTCAGCAGTTTGCTATCTAGACCTGGAAGAAAATATACACTGGGCAAAAGAGTAGGCACTTAGAAGTTTGACTTTGCAAATGTGAGCCACTGGCAGTCTTATTAGAACCTCTTAGCATGCCTTTCCCTCGCAGCATCAATTTATATAGCAATTCACTATATTAATTCCTGTAATGAAAGTATGAGGAGATTTGTAGTCAATCATAATTGTGCCCTACAAATTCCAGAAAATGTTTGCTGGGATGTAAGCCTCTGATGGCTGGCTCAGCAAGTGATTTAGAGCAATGTGGTGAACTTTCATAATAACAGCTCATTAACAATTGCATTTAAGATGTAAACACTTGATTCCATTTTAGAAACACCAGTACTGATTAGGTTCATTTCACTTTACAGGAAGTCAGGAGATAATATGTTAAATAGACTTCCATTTTTCCCCTGTCAACAATCAATACCTTAAATAGTAGGTTAAACCTAGTTTTGTTTTCAGTTTCCATAAGTGAGAAATGTAAAGACAATGGGGAGGGGGTCCTACTTCAGTTTCTCTTCTGTCAATTTCCAGTGTTTAGGGAGGACAGACTTGAATTATGTTTTGCATGTCTTCTAATACTAAATACTAAGGTTGTTTGTACAGCTTCCTTAATAAAACTGATGCTACTTCAAGAAATGATTTGGTCACAAAAAAGTACCAAGCAATATATTAATTGATTTATTAATATCAATTGCCCTGCTTTTATTTAAAGCTATATCACAAGAACTATGGGGCAGGGATCTTATGAATGATGTGAACAGCTGAATGCCCAGCACGTAGCAGACTTACAAAAGGAGCACGGGAACTGCTTACTGAATGATTTACTTCACCAGTCAATGTCAATGCCAAGTGGAGGAAAGTTAATGGTAGTTACCGTTTTAGGTCTGAGTTCCTTTAGATGATTGATATAGCTTAGATAGTTTTCCCCTCAAAATCTCACGTTGAAACTTGATCCCCATTGTTAGAAGTGGGAGCCTGGTGGGAGGTGCTTGGGTCAGCGGGCCCACCTCTCATGAATGGCTTGGTGCCCTCCCCTTTGTCATGAGTGAGCTCTCCCGCTATTAGTTCACGCAAGAGCTGGTTGTTGAAAGGAGCCCGGCACCCGTCCTTCTCTCTCTCTCTTGCCCCCCCTCTCTCCATGTGGCACATCTGTTCCCCTTTGCCTGTAGCCTTGACTGGAGGCTCCCTGAAGCCCTCACCAAAGGCAGATGCTGGCACCATGTTTCTTGTAAAGCCTGTAGAACCATGAGCCACATAAACCTCTTTTCCTTATACAGGTATTCCTTTATAGCAATGCAAAATGGATTATTATAAATCCAATAGTTTTATTAGATATATGCTTTCCCCACTGTTTTTAACCACTGAAGACATAAAGACGAGGAAGTCAAATGTTTGGATTATTTTCCCTCACTCATACCAAATACAAGGAAAGCACATGTTCTTAAGTTAAAGCAATGCTCTTAGCTTGACAAATTACCTACTGGGGACACAACATCCTAAATTATCTGAAGGCATAATTGTTTTGTGTCAACAGAAAGAAGAATTTGGCCCCCAAACTAGATAAAATCCCAACCAAGTAATGACCAAGAATGGCAATAATCATAACATTATTTATTTTTTCTTTCTGTCTCTTGTTTGTCAACTATCAAGAGGCTAAATCATTCTCTGATCCATAAGGCAATTAAAAAAGGAGGCTATAGGAAATAAATAAATGAATACTGTGAAAAGGCCAATTTTTACCTCTATAAGAAAGACAAAAAATTACTTTGTGTAATAATAATCTTTCCACTGCATTTAGGAAAAGATGTTACAACAGACCTTTAGGAATGGGTGTTCCTTCTGGTATTTGCAGGAAGCACCCAATCAAACAAATGCATTGTAAGACTGGGAAAAAAATCATCCAGAATCATAGGGATACAAGGAGCCCAGGCTGTCACCTGGCCTGACATGTGCAGATTACCAACAAATTTCATTTAATTCCACCATCACAGGCTGCTTGTATGTTCCCTGGGTTCCCTCTCCTGGCTCTGCCTGAAGATAGACCCACTTAAAAACCAAAACACCCTACCAAGTACTCCAATTAGTCTAATGCTAGCAAGCCCCAGAATCCACATCAGGCCCACTTAAAATTGCAGTGACTTATTCTCTTTCCTAGCCTAATTGCTATTCTCAGAGAAAAATCTCTCTTTGACAATTTCTCCTGTCCCTTAGAAAAATGGTTCAGAAATAGATTCAGGTGCTATTTTGGGTACATGAAATAAATATTCTATTTATTCTATTACATTTCTGTTCTATAATTGTATGCTTAAATGGTTACCACTATTCATTCTGGCTGCTCAAGCTACCAAGCCTAACCAGCAATAGTCCATGCCCACATGAGCATTTAGCAAAGAACTCTGTGGATACATGCTTCATAGTTACATGTAATTGGATACTATGAAGGAAGAATCATTTGCTCTGAAATGTAACTATCAACTGAAAGAGAAAAGCCCTGTGAGACAGGAGTGATCTGTAACTTGGGTGAATCACAGTACTGATAGGTGAAGTAGATGCCCACCTATGAATAAGATTTCAGGTGTGCTCTTCCCACCCTTATCAATTAAATTCTCTTCCTATGAGACAAAACACAGTATTTCACAATTAAAGATAAAGTGTGAAATGCACACATACCCAAGTAAATGATTCAATTGTTCTAGAACTTTATTCACATACCCCTTTCATGATTTTTATAATAGCTACGAAAACTAGTGTTATACCATTAACACAATATTTTCTTTAAATCAACTCAATTTTGCCAACGTAAATTAATTTTTTGAAAGACAATTTTGTATCACCATAAATATCCAATGTCAATTTTATATATCTATTATATATAAATATATATAGCCAATATCACTTGCCATATATAGAAGGAAACTAAAAAATCTAATGTGACTAGCCAAAAATGTGTTCATTCATCTCACCTCATGTACCACATGAAATACTATAATAAATCATTGGTTTAAATTCATACTAGAAAGTAAATGAATGATATTAGAATTCTCAACACCACTCCATCCTGTCCTTTTAATGAGATTAAAAGTTGAGGGGCCACCAAAAGAAGTAGGCAGGGCAGTAGAACCTGATGGAGCATGTTTAAGGCTGGGGACTTGGGGTGTGGGGTTAGATTTCACAAGCTATGAGAAGTAAGAATACAAAACAGCAGTGACCCACTTCACAATTATTTTTATCTGGAGCTGTCCCTGAATATGTGTCATGGAGGAAGTCTTCTGTGCTGTTTAATTTGAAGGTCCTTCTAGGCACCGTCTCTTTTAGACATACACGTCTGAGCTCACAAATTATCCATCACAAAGAAATCACATGCTGTTAATAGGTCTCTTCATTGTGGCTGACAGTGTAGAACAAATGCCAGCCCCTGTGCAGAGATACAAATTACTAGAATACTAACTGGGATTCCCAATGGGAGGAGACACATTACCTAGAGGTCACTCCAAAAACTCCTGGAACAAGCTCCTGAATTCTGCGGCTTCTTGCCACACTCACCATCAAGTGCCATATGCTCTAGCTCGCTCTCTCTCTCTCTGTATCCTTCTCTCCAGATTGTCAATTCTCTGGTCATCTTTCTATTGCTCTTAACCCTAGCTCTCGCAAAACAGGGGCCCAATTTATAGAAAGAGTGAGAGAATCCGAATGAATCAACCCTAAATGAATGAATGAACCAATGTATGAAAACATACCAGCTTTACAGAAAGGAGCACCTGCGTGCCTAAGGCATGCCCCCAGATTATCCCAACCACATCCAAAGTTATCAAGAACATAACACAAATCTGCTGGTATCCTCTCCTTTTCAGAGAAATGATAGGTTCTCCTCCCCCTACCCTGCTGTCTAGGCAAAGATCTGCTGCACTCTCTCTCTTAAAGTGCCTCCTTTTTAGAAGGTGTGCAATCTTGGTCAACTTACTTAACCTCTCTAAACGTCCATTCCCTTATCTGTTAAATACTGAAGAATAATATCTACCCCACAAGTTGTAATAAAGATTAAGAGTTCAAGAAAAGTGATTAATTATCACATTGCCTGAAGTATATCAAAAGCCAAAGATGCTAGCTACATTTTTGGACCAGATCACAATATCATGATAAATATCAATGGAATAAGGGTCCATGTTGTTATAATGTAACATCCACACACTTTCATTCTGCCGTCCTCATATCTTCCCTGTTTGCCAGGATTAGGGTTTTCATGATTACAGAAAGAATGGAGCAGATTAGCGGTGCCAGTGGTATTAATCAGCAAAGCATCACATGCAACTGTTGTTCATAAATGCACCTTATCAAATGTATCCCAGGCTAAAGATGATCACAATTCATTCCCATTTTTGAAGGCACCTCCATTTTTCACTCCTTTCTCCGTCTGAATCTCCTATACTTGTAATACCCATAGATCTTTCCTCATTCCTAAATCAGAAGGATGAGCACCTGCAGCCACAGGAGGGGAAATTTGGGACCTGATGCCTGGAATATTTTTCAGACAGAAAATATTCCCCCAATGCCTCTGCCCAGGAGATGGTAAACTACTCTGACATTTCAGCTGTTGCCCCTCCAAGCAGATTCACACGCCTCTCAGCTAACACCCCCTTTGGGCAAGCATCTACGCATGTTTACAGTTATTCATTATGACTGGCTATACACACACAGTGCCTTTGGTGTCAAACCAAATGGCCCCATAGACCCCTAGTTCAAGACAGCTGGAAGATACAGACATACATTAAATAAGACACCGGCAGGAAAATCGCACTGCCTTCCTTGAGCCAGAGAAACTGAAGCCGACCTGCTAGAGAGTCCGCCCCAGCCCCACTGTGGGATGGCTCACAGCAAAGAGCATAGGATCAAAAATCTGAGACACTTCGGGGTCAGAAAGTTTTCCAGAACAGCTTCTGTGTGTGTTTATGAGAAGTATGCCAGCGAGGACAAAGATCAACAATTTTGTGGGGGAATCATCCTAAACCAGAAGGACCAGCATGCATTCTAAGTGCCAGGGCAAGTTCCTGACCCTCTGAGCTAGTGCGCTTCTATTGGGATTCCGTGCACCCCTCTGTGGAAGAATCTGTCCAAGAACACACAAATGGAAAAGTGCCCTTTTCCATCTGCGGTCATCTAAATGTAGAGTCATGGGAGGAGGAAGGGAGAGATAATGAGCTCAAGAGGTGGTCTCCAGCCGCCAGAATCTACCATAATGAACACCCTGTGTTTAAACAAGACGAACTCGCATTTCCTTGAAAGGCAATTAGACACAGTCACATAATTGGGAGTGAATCTAAGAACACTAGAAAGAGTGGCACATTTCCCCGCTGGCTCAGCTGTATTGAAAAATCAACCCGTGGCTCTCAGGGAAATGAGAAAACACAACTGGTGATTTCTAGCATGGCATCCAATCTTCATTTTTGTGATCCCCCAATTCTCAGTTCAAGTATAAACAGACCTTTTTTTCCCTGAAGTAGGAAAAGGATTAAGTAGGCAGGATGTTTTCTGAGTTCTATGTAGCATATGTTCATAAGCTTTCCTTTTGTAGCGTTTATGGATTCATCCCGGAGTAGGGTTAAGCTGGAGCAAAGCAATTTGGCATGCTTGCAATTTGTTTTATCAGGAGAAGCAAGCCCAAACTGCAGGGGCCACCCCGACCTGAGCAGCGAAGAGGCTTCCCAGAACCCCGAAGGGGATACTGATTATTTTCCTTCCAGGGATGCTCAGCTGAGCCATCCTCCTTGCAAAGCAGTAAATGAGCTTCATTCAAATTATCCCCAGGAAAGTGGTGGCCAAGTAGACAAGAGTGATCATTATCACACAAACTTAATTTCTGACCAACTTTCACAATGACCCTGGTCCCAGAAGTCAGGCAGGCAGTATCTATATAGCTACAGAGACCTCTCAGCATCCCAAGCCATACTAGCCTAGGGACCACATTTAGCAGCAGAGGTGCTGTTCCAATCTGTACGTCCACTTCTATATGCTACATCCACATGACGGAACATGGAGCAGCCCTTAATGATGCAGTAGAATTTTTAATGTTCACAATATAATGTTAAGTGGAAAAAGCATTTTCTTAAAAAACATACCTACATAGAGAACTTACCGGAAAAAAATACACCAAAATGCCATAGGTGGTCAACTCTGGGCATCAGGATTATGAACAATTTCTACTTTCTTCTCTTTTGCTAATCTGGTTTCCAAATATTTTAAAATGCAAATGCATTACTTTTGTGATAGGAATGAAGTAATTATTAATATAAAATGATTTGAAGATAGAGACTGGCATTTGCAAAAGAGATTTTCATCTGCAAAACAGAAGCATTTTCATTAAAATAATATAATTAACCTGCACTATTGAGAAAGAACTACAGCATATCTCACATTCAACTTTGTTATTATCACCATGACTACTTCTTAAGTATCTGCTATATATAGTGCCCTGTAGTAGGTACTTATACTCAACTAAATGAGCCAGGTGGTAACTCAGTTATTGACATCACTGGGACTCTACCAGTGTTACTAAAGTTGGAGAACCCGAAAAACAGCATTTAACAGGGATGTTAATCCGTCTGCCTGCGCTATACTCTACCTTCCCAGACAGTGTCTCCCAATCCTGCTGAGTAGGACAAAACAGAATTAAGTTGGCAGCCAGCCAGGTGGACCCTGGGCCCTGGGCCACAGCTGACTCCAAGAAGGTTGGGCACCTGATCTACATCAAGTCATTTAGATTCTTTCCCCCAGGAAAGAGGAACTGAAGTACAGGAATTCCAGTTAGTCTCTATCAGCCCCTTGAATGGGGCAGAGGGAGCTGCAGGGGTGACATGTTGGACTGGAAATGCAGAGAGAGGCAGAGAGGCCAGTCTGCAGAGAGAAGGAGGGAGCGGCTATGCAGCTCCTGAGATAGCAGCTGCTCTTCAGGATGGAGACACTGACAGTACGTAGCACTGAGTGTGTAGCAGACGTGTTTATCCATCTTCCCATCGAAATCCTGTTAGTTTTGATCAACCACTCCTTGGTCTAATGCCTCAGGAGGCTTTCTGTCCAGCCTGCCCTCAAATCAGTAAGGAGTCCTGTGGCCTTATAGCAAAAGTCCCGTCTTTCATCGTTTTTGTTGCTGGTTTTTTTTTTCTTGACAACAAATTATTCCTAAAACATAATTCCAAGGTTGAGAATATGAACTCTCTTCCCCCACTTATTATGAGCTGAATTCCTCCTCTTGTCCTTCTCTCAGATCTCAGCTTAAATGTCATTAAGTCAGAGAAGACTTCTCCGACCACTCCAAAGGGAGAGCCCTGCCCTGTTTTGCCTCCTGACGGTTCCTAAATAGGGTTTAACATAACTTTTAACCATACATGCTTTCTTTGTTTGCTAGGTATGATCTGCCTCCCTCCCGAGGGTGTAAAATCAGTGGTGAGGCCCACGTTCCTTGTAGCTCACACAGCACATTCCTGGCACATTACAAAAGGTCAACGGTATTGAATGCATCAGTTAGTCAAATATATGAGTACATATCCATTCATTCGATATGCAAATAATTACTGAGCACTTAAAATTTGCAAGATTTAGTCCTTTCTTGGTAAGGAACTAATGATTCAAAGAAGGAGATTAGGTACCTATGCAAATACAAGAAACATTCACATAGCAGACACTGGAAGGGCCTGTCAAACAGAAATTCCCTCTTCTGCCTTACAAGTAAAGCCCTGTGATGGTTAATTTTATGTGTCAACTTGACTGGGCCATGGGGTGCCCAGATTAAACATTATTTCTGGTGTCTCTGCCCAGGGTGTTTCTAGATGAGATTAGCATTTGAATAGGTGGACTCAGTAAAGTAGACTGACCTCCCCAATGTGGAGAGGCATCATTTAATCTGTTGAGGGCCTGAACAGAACAAAAGGAGAAAGAAGAATTTTGTCCCTTTTTTCTGCCTCACTGTTAGAGCTGAGACATATTATCTCGTTTTCTCCTGCTCTCAGGCTGGGATTTGCACCATCGGCTCCCCTCAGGCCTTCAGACTTGTTCTGAATTACACCATCAGCTTTCCTGGGTCTCCAGCTTGCAGACAGATCATGGGACATCTCAGCCATAATCGACTGGGCCAATTCCTCATGATGAATAAATAAACAAATAAATAAATAAATATCCTTTTGGTTCTGTGTCTCTGGTAAATCCTGACTAATACAAGCCCCAGTTTTATTGGGTTGTCCTCCTTCCGCAAAGCCACGTGCCCAGGGAAGGTGAGATTATCCCAGTTCAGGGATAAATCCTGATTAGTTTAAAACAGGGAAAGGATAATAGCTGTTCAGATGCCCACCCCTTTAGCCCCAAGGGCAGTTGGATAGAGCCAGGGCAACCAAAGTCTTCACATCCACCTCCAACACACACACACACGCACACACCAGCCACCTCCAGTTGTGAGCAACCTCTTGTGCTTACTTCATGTGCTGACAAAACTTTATTTTCTGTGTGTGCCATCACAAGAACAAAGTTGGGAAGCACCAATCTAAGCCACCTGCTGTTAATCCCATGCCACACACCAGTGTCTGATTCAGGAAAGACCATGTGGCTGCAAGCAGTCAAATAAGACTTGAAGCGAAGCCTGATGGAGGGTTATGGAGAAAGTTCCTTGCTTTTGAAAAGGGAAACATAAGAACAGATAGTTTCTTTTGCCAGTGGATGCGACCATGTCTGCCTGTGGCTCTCAAAAATGAAGGAGCCATCTTAGAACCATAAAGTCTAAGAACAAAGTCAACACACTGAAGATGGCAAAGGAAAAAGAGCAAGAAATAGGGACTTTGATAACACTGTTGAGCCACTGAATTAACAAAACCTGGAGCTGCAACACTCCCCACACCCACCTCAGAAGATCTTATTCCTTGAGACAATTCATTTTTCTTATTCTGACGGGTTTTATTTTGTGGATTTTCAAATATAAGGTGGTAGAGCAACTCACAAAATAATTGACAGTGCTTAGCAATCTATCAATGGCTGAGTGCTCAGAACGCTCTCTCAACTGCACAGTGACAACCATCAAAGGCACCCTGGTGAGTCTCTGGTTGTTGCGCACTAGGGAAAAGTGGATTGTGGTTGCCTTCCAGACATTCAGAGCCAGGATTCTATAATGCCTTCCCATCAATCATGACATCCATGGGGTTCAGCAGGTAGACAGGGAGAGGGTGGAAAACTTTTTTCTTTTAATTCCCTTATTGTTTAAACATTTTGGGATGAATTTTTGATTATTTACATGCAAAAGCATCTTCAATGATAAATCTATCTTCACATAATTAGCAGCAAATTTATGTGGCCTCCTTCGAGCAAAGACTCAGGAGAAAATGTTGCAAAGATTCATAATTCTGTCCACATTCCCCAAAATCTTTAGATGATAGGTTTTAAGTGAATTTTTCCTTGGGGGAGAAAAATAAAAGATAACTGAGATGCCAGGAAAAGGATTAATCATGTGATCATCTGACATTCATCATGAGAGTCATAAAGCAACCCACAAATGGTGAAGAATCACCTTGTCTCAGTGTTGAATTAGGGGCAGCATGATTTTAAAATATTAATCTGTACTTTTTTTACCCCTCCTTTGTATACTTTCCCTTTCTCATCTCGAAAACTTCAACAGACTTCGCCTTCTCTTTGTTCCAGGGGCATGTCCAAAAGCAGAACGACCTAGAAAGTCATCCTCGAGCCCTCCAAATCCAGGACCCATTGAAGATTTTTCTTTTTTTTTTTTTTTCCAAAAGCCCAAATTCATTGTTCATTGAAGGGCATGTGCTAGACACCAGGAGAAACGAAAGGGACAAAGACATGTTTGGATTGTTTTGCTTTACTTAAAACTACTTTGTTTCCTCTGATCTTGTTTAGGTGGACTGTTGCAGTCGAGTAAGAATTGGACTTTAATAATATTGGGGAGAAGCTGGAGATTTTTCAGTTCCTTAAAGTAGTGGAGGCTGGCACCTTGCTTGCTGGAAAAACTCCAGGGAGGTGACAGGGCTTTTGATGGGGATGTTGATGGGATGCTGGGAAAGTGCACACTGAGGCTTTGAAGCCACAGTGAAGATCCCAGCCTTCTTTGCAGACACAACAGGGCTACTCAGCACTGCATGGACAAGGAGCCTCTCAGGGTGACCAGAGTTCTGAGGGCCTTTTCCCAAATGTTTGTGCTATGGCTGACCTGCAGCACTTTTACATCAATGACCCTGAGTGAGTAGAAACCCCAAACACCACTGAGATAGAACTTCCCAACATTTAGAGGGAAAAAAAAAATGTAACCAAGTATGCATGCATGCATGCTTAAAATTCATGCATGCAACATTCAACATAATTTTTCAAAATGAAACCTTTAAATTGGAATGCAATCTCAATTTGTATTTTTCGTTGGCTTCGTGTATCATGAGCTTCCAAAGGAGACCACACTACCAGGCCAGCTTCCCACTGTACAGGCGGAAATGTGTGATACATTTCCTCACTCACTGTGAGTAAGGGTCACAGCCAACATTCCTATAACAAAAGACAGGTTAACAAGAGAAAAACATAACAAACGTATTTGATGAAAGTTTTACATGACATGAGAGCCTTCAGAAATGAAGACCCAAAGACCCAGGGAAAACAGCCTATTTTTATGTTTAGGTTTGATACAGAATGGATAGCCATGTAGAAATGTGATTGGACAAAGGGGTATGATGTAATGGTAATAGATTGAGGGGAGAAACCTGGCAAGGCCTGTCCCAATTATTCTTGGCCTCTCTGTAGCATTCTTTCTCCCCAGGTATGGAGCAAGGCCTCTCTGGAATGAGGGTCTTCAAAGGAGAAGGGAGAGTGTGAACTGCTTAGGTTTTATGGCTTGCTTTGAGGGGAGGGGTTCTAGTTTCCATGACCCACCCTGGGGAAAAGGAATTCTGGTTTGTACCACTTGCTTAGGGGGACAAAGAGAGGTGGGAGACAGGAGGGCAGAAGCAGGTCAGAGAGATCTTGGTTCTGAGGCCTTTTCAGTTTCCTTCAGTTCAAAGTACTGGGGTATTGGGTTCTGACCTCCAGTAGTTATTCAACACATTCATTCCTGCAAGTTCTGCAACCTTAAAAAAGAAAAGTAACTGTGCAACAGACAGTTCCATAGCTGATGAATATTATTAAATATTTGCAAAACATTCAAACAAAAGGTAATAACAGACTGCTTTTATTTTAATTCTCTCTAAATAACACCACACCCATTTATGGTAAACTGCTGTATCTCCCTCAATGTGCTAAGAATTAATGAAGATTGAATATAAAGAAAAGAAGTGCCCTCTATGCACAGCACTTTAAATAGCTGAGATTCCCAAATAATACAAAAGCATTTTCAAGTCACACATGGAATGTAAAGTGAAAATATTCTTCGAGGAAATATTCTCTAATAATACTTACCTACTTCAGAGGGTGCTGGGAAGCTCTATTAACACCAACAGAACACTTTTAGATCTTCAAATAAAAGCACTATAGAAATGCAAAGTATTATTATTATAGTTCTGAAATAATTTCACACCTAGGGATGAGAAAACCCCAGGCCAAATTTTACTGCTTCTCTCCTGCCTGATAAATAAGAAATGCCACAAGCATGGGGGACAGGGGAATGGAAATCAAACAGAACAAAGACTTCAAAGTTTCTCTTTTACTAGGACTTTGTATTGCCCTAGATGTCATTTTAGAGAATTTTCAGGAAAAAAAAAAAAAATGAGTCCCTTTAAGGTCAACATTAAGTAGGAGGATATTCTCATTGCTTTTGTACCAGAGCAACAACCAGCTGAAATGAAAAACATAACGCTGTCCCTTTCTATGGGACACAATTCCTCCCAAAGCATTTGCCAAACTTACGAATGGCCAGATAAATCATTACCTGAATCACCCACTAGTGTGATCTCACCTATGAAGTCAAAGAGCTGCTGCATTAACAGACACAAGGATTTCTACTCAGCTACTGAGAGCAGTGAGCTAGACGGTCATTGGTTACTGAGCACAGTGGTGGTGATGATGATTATGATGATGACAGTGGTGATGATCATGATGGTGATGATGGTAATTATGGTAATGATACAACAGAGTTCGCAAACCTGCTAATCAATGGCATCAACTCTGGAGATTTTTTAAATATGGATTCTTGGTTCCCATCTCAGACTTACTGATTTTGAATCTCTGAAGACAGAACCCAGGATTTTCTTATTAATGTAGCCATTAGCATAACAACTGAAGTGACCATATTTGTCAATAATGTGATGATTAAGAATGCAGTCTCTGCAGACAGACCAGCTGCTATCTTCTCCCAATTCTAACACTTACTAGCAGTGTGACCTGGACAAAATACTCAGCCTTAAGCCCCAATTTCCACAACCATAAAACGGAAATGCTAATATGACCGTGTATAAAATTGAGATGCTATTACTACCTACCTCATAAGGTAGATGCCTAGGAAAGCAAGCAAATTTTTTAATCCTAAGAAAGACAAAAATCTATGTGTTAAAGAAAATATAACAAACCAGACTGTACCACTTGGCTCAGTAGTAGGACAAAAATTAAATAATCATGATAAGGTAAATACTATTTATTGATTTAAACAAAAATTGTAATATAACTATGTTAGGAGGCTGTGGGGACCAGAAGTGGTAGGAGTGGGGAATGTCAGAGAGCTATTGCCAAAATTGACATATTAGGCAAAAAGAATATAAGTTCATTATTTAGAAATAGACAGGTAAACACCAGAAGTATCAGAGTTGAAAGTTGCCAGTTCTGGGGAAGGAATTTGGAGAGAGGGAGACAGGTAGAAATAGGGTATAGATGTTGCAATGTTTCAATAATTGCTTTTTAAATGCTGCTTTATTTAAACAATGTGGATATATTGCTTTGATAAAAATAAAAATGAATTTCTAAGGATAATTCATAACATGTATAAATACAATATTGCATTATTTATATACTGGCATTCATATAAAGTATTTCAATTTACCTAAACTTGCTTTTTAAAAAAAAAAAACTAATATAATACCTCCAGCTGTGCCACTAAAATGTCCAGGTCTTTAAAAGCGTACAATAGACACTTTTTCCCTGGCACACCCTAAGTCCTAGAAAGATACTTGTTGAATTGAGTTGAGGATAGCAGGAAAAAAATATAAAGAATAAAGTTCCTTTGTACAATCAAGGTCCCAGCAGGAAGGAGATGGCACCTTCACCTGGGTGAAGGCAGAGTTAAGGGAAACCACTAAGGGATGGCCCAGTACCCTGGAGTTAGCAAAAATTCAGTTAACACTCCAGACTTAAAAGGGCAAAGGGAAGAAGCAATTACCAGACAGTGGAAAGAGCTATAGCTGCAGAAGAGAGGTCTCCAACAGGAACCGTGGCCTTCGTTAGAGGGATACAGCCACTGCCAACCCATAGTGCTGCAAGAAGGAAGGACGGGAAGAATATTCAAACTTGCATTCCCAGATCTTTGTCCAGAACCTTCCACTGGCTAATAAAAGAGCCAGCAAACAAGCGGGCCCACAGAATGCTGACCATCGGGGTTAGCCACCTGGTGCATAGAGCATTTTACAGGAGAGAGGAGCTGGAAACACAAATAGAGAATATGAAGTACAAGCACTATACAGGGTTGTTGTCATTTTTTAATCTACATACTCACTCTCATAAAACAAGCCCCTTAATTTTTTATCTATTTAAGAAATATATAGGGCATAATGAGAATACCTTGATGTTATATATTTGTCACAAAATTTGCTCAGCTCTTTCACATGTGATCCTCAAAATACCCCTACAAGTGAGGAATCTGAGACTTTAAGGAAGGTTAAGAATTTTGGCCAGAGTCACAAAGCCAGGAAGTGGCAGAGCCAAAACTAGAAGACAAGTTTCCTAACACTGCAGCTGAGTGCACTGCACTGAGGCTTTTCCCACTATATAATGCTGTCGTGCCATTCATTCACAGTAGGAGTGCAAAATTGACGTCCCGGTAAAAAAAAAAAAAAAAATTAACCAACTTGGTTGTAGGCACTGCACAGAACACAGAAGTAGTCAACAAACAAGACACAAGGGTAAATAGAGAAAATTTGCCCATTCCATTCTCAGGAAACCACAAGCAATGCCAGAAACAGAAGTAATGGAGTTTTCAATCACATTTTACACATCATTGAAAAGAAAGTGTTCAGTAGGGCAAGAAAAGTGATCAAAAGAGAAATAAAAATTCAGGGAAAAGTAGAGAAATATTTAAAGAGTATTCCTGTTTTGATTTGGGATGCTGGGGTAAATAGAAGGAGATTATAGTCCCTTCACAATCCCCATGCCAAAAAGAGACCAGGCCCCCAGAAATTGGGGTTGAATGACCCCTCTGCGTCTCTCCTCATTTCCAGCCCCACCCCTGCATACACACACATTGAGAGCTTAGAGAAGCAGCCAAGAGTGACTTTTCTGTACCAAACATAGAAGTTCTGGGAAGTTCAGCAAAATACCACATTTTTGAGAGTCTAATTGAAAACTCTGTACTTTTTGTAATCTACTGCAAAACATTCAGCTACTTATATAGGATAGAAGAAAGTCATGAAAAGTATTTTAATTGTAAACCTCCAAACACACCCCATCTATACTAAATCTAGCTCACTAATGTATAAACTACTCTATTAATTAGGGTTCTGTGGTTGCAAGCAACAGAAACCAATCGGCTCATTTAAGAAAAATTATCAGAAGGAAACTGAAGGCTCAGAGAATCCATGGCAGACTGGAAAATAAGGCTCGGAGACCATTAGTAGCCAAAGCAGACATGGAGGCTAGAAAACAGGACCTGCTACAGTGGTCTCATAGCAAGTACGGTCAGATCAGAATGCCTGCCGAGGGCAAAGAAGAACCTCTTAGAGATTCAAATTCCAAAGGAGCATCCACTTAGCCAAGCTTGTGATCATAAACCCATCCATAGGCTAAGTATAGGCCCCTGGGTAGGGCCCCTGGTTGCAGTCCCACTACACAACTTCAAAAAGAAATAAAGGTGCTGTTAGGAAGGGAAAACAGACATAGGACAGGAAAAAACAAAGGAAGGCGTGTGTGTTCCTCTCTATTTACCAAGGCTTTCTTCAAAAATTCCCGAAGAATCTACCTAGCAGTAGATTGCTAATTTCTTAAGACTATCATTTCCTAAGATCATATTAATTAGTGATTGACCACACACAACCAAAGAAGGTGTTTTCCCTGACGCCTGCAAAATTGCAACCTGACAGCTTTTCACTCCCAGAGGCCTCACTTCTCATATTACCTGAAAGTTACCTTTTCATTTGATTCCTAAGGACTGAATGGAATTTGCCTTTCTTTGGTAACAACATCCTCGTTTGGAAACATTATGCTGAAGCTTCTAAAAGGAATAGACTTCTCAAAATATCTAATGAATAAATTTATAAGGATGCTGCCGCTGCTACTAGAAACATTAACAAGAGCAGTAGCAGCTCACATCTACTTAGCACTTATCATGGGCCAGGACCTTTTCTGAGCCCTTAACATATATAATCCATTTAATCTCCACAACAACCATATGAGGCAGATAACATTATTATCCCCATTTTACAGATTAGGAAACTGAGACACAGAGAGAGTGAATAAGTTGTCCATGCTCCAATAGCTAATAAAAGCCAAACCATGACTAAATCCACATCTAACTCCAGGGTACCAATTCAATAAAGGATTTCCATTGAGAGTAGAGAAAATGGACTGTGTCTCTGTGAAAACACTCCCCAAAGGAATGCAAGCACCATAGCTATACCTAAAGATTACACGGTTTTTAAGATGGCTACATCATAACTAACTCTAATAGTTTATGAGCATTTATTCCTAAAAGCTATCAAGTACTCCTTTATTTTAAGATGTGGCTCAATGATCCAGAGATATGTAAGTTATAGGGCTGAAAGTAAGAATTATCTACTTCTTATGACAGTCATTTCTTCACTAATGGACAGCCACTATAGCAAAATCCCAAGCCAACCAGTTTTCAGGCACCTGAGTTGAGTCACCTGAAAGCAATCCTCAGAACAGAGTTTTTATAGCTCATGTTTTGATTATTCAAAAGGGGTTTTCTCCAATTTCCCTGTAAAATTCTTCTTTCCCCTCAAAATAAACATTAAAAATTCAGCTCCAGAAGCATATCTGTCATAAAGTTAGGAATAACTTAAAATATAAGGTAAATCAAATGGCTTTTCAACTTTAACTAAAGTGGTCATGGTCATGATTGCTGTAATAAAAATGACAGAAAAAACCCTAAAAGTGTCAAAAACATAATTTATGATAAAAACAAATGTAAAATTATGGCATATTTCACCCTGGCCACCAAAGACTCTTGATGAAACTGCAGCCCTATAATTGCCCAGAATGAATTCTTTAAATTAAAATACTTCATGCAGAACAGAAATTAAACAATGAATCAAAGAACAATGCTGTACAGAGGTATGCTTATAAATATACCTAGCAAAGAGGAAAAAATTACATTTTTCCATGTAAAAACCAACTCGACTGTAATGTTTCACAGGAGGCAGAGTAGGTACTTTTCCCATTGCTTTGAGCTTGGAAGTTCATTTCCTGTAATTCACTTAGGGTCCAGAGTGACTGGCTGGAATAAAATTAGCTACACCAAACTGGCTGGCTTTTTCCTTTCTACCAAACTAGCTCCTCCATGCAACTGCACAACTGACTTCCGTGATAAATTTCATCCAACCCAATTGAAATGCCACTCTGCATTTTATTTTAAATGCTTTATTTGGCCAGCTAGTTTTATTTAACTATTGACTAGAAGTGGTACAAGTGCATTCTTTTTCCTTCTAGCATTAATCTTAGTAAACTTAGTTCCATTGGAATGTCTTAACTGCTGAGAAGAAAGCAAAAGTCAGCACGCACACAGATGCATTTGGCTACTCTCAACACATCATTTTGTTCCCTCCTACTCCCTGCTAAACTATTGCTCAGCACTTTTGCCTATGAGGGAGGACAAGCAGGTGGTTAAGGAAGTTGTCCTGTCAGCTATATCTTTAATCCAAGTGCTTAAATCTCTGAATAAAAGAAAAATCAATGTTGTAAAGGCAATGTTTGTCAAGGCCACGTAATAAATACACTTACCTTTACAGACTGTTCTCAATGGATTTCCCTTCTTTGCTGAGCTTCAAAGCTACAAAGAGATAAAAAGGAAAGACAGAGTTGTCTGTGAGTAAAACACCTAAAGTTTTCCCTCCATGTCTCTAAATAGAATTTCCATATGCCGTGGTATGTGGTGCTAGCCAAATAAACCGTTGATAAAACTTGTGCCTCATACCTTCTGCACAAGAGGCCAAAAACAAACAAAAAAACCCCACACTCATAAACTTAAAATGGCACACACTCTAGCCAGAATTGCATCACACAAACCAGGCCAAATCTACAGTCAAATCTTTTGGGGTGTGAACTCCCCAATAGAATGGGAACAGCTTGTAAAGTAGAGAGATGAAAATTAAATTAAACATTCATGTGACACACTCAATCTGATGAAGCATTTTATTTTCTTATTCCATTTGTCATCTTTCTTGCATGCTCTATTTCCACTTTCCCAAAAAAAAAGTTTTACTTGCGGAAGCCTATTGCATTTATATGAGGTGCACTGTCCTTGCAAACCACACCTTACCTCTTGCCTCCAGGAGTATGTGTGTGCATGCTTACAGGCACCATTACCCTTTGTCTAGGGAGAGTGCAGCCTTCTCTCAGAAGAAACACACAATACAGAGGAAGCCACAACTTGACATTTCAAATCAAACCTTGACTTGTTAACCTCAGCTCCCTATGACCAAAACGTATGTACTATGCACTGACCACATGCAAGTCAATGTGACTGAAGATCTGTAAAATTATAGTTGTTAAGCAATAGTAATAATGTAGGATTCATGGGGCTTATTCTTTAGTGGTCCAACATTACTCATACAGTGGCTCTATAGTCGAAAATAATTGGAATATGCCTCTTTGTCTCATTTTTGGCTAGGTCCTAACATCTCTGAATGGTGTGGTAGCTGGGAATGGCCAACTACTCCATGGTTTTCCCATGGTTCTTTCTTCCTCCATTCAATATTCTAAGTGATTGCTTTAGCTCTTACTGGGCTATTTCCCTCCACATCCCCCTATCCCACCAGAGAACCCATTACCACTGACACATGCCCACCAAAGAACAGATTTATGGGCTATGATATAAATCTTAGAATTTTAACATAGGAGAAAAGGCCCCTCTGTGCAATAGCATCAGAAATATCTCCTTCCTCCTGTGTTATATGGGTTGCAATAGAGTTAGTAGAAGCATAATTTGGGGAAGACTAGATAAAATAGTATAATATTGCATTTTGTAAAATCTGAGAGATTTATGGTCTGAGAATATTGAGATTGAGCTGAATTCCTTTCCACTTTAACCACAGAAATGCTAAAGAAAATATAGTGATGATTTGAAATGTATGTGTCTATATACACACACACATACATATATACATATACATATATTTATTTATATATCTCCAAGCACAAAAGAAAGAGAAAAAACTCTAACATGAAAATATAATGTATATAAATTTTCTAGAATGAAATACATGAGTCCTCTTGAAAAAGCACACCCAAGGTCTCAACAAGATAAATAAAAGCAAATCCATATTTAGTTACATCAGAATGAAATCACAGAACACCAGGGATAAAAGAAAGTCTTAACGTCAACCAAGAAGAAAAAAAAAAATGGAGTCTGGGTGAGGTGGCTCATGCCTGTAATCCCAGCACTTTGGGAGGCCAAGGGGGGTGGATCACTTGAGCCCAGAGGTTCAAGACCAGCCTGAGCAACATAGTAAGACTCTGTCTCTACCAAAAACAAAACAAAACAGACTTCTGTCAAAAGAACATGTCACTGGCAAAAATGAAAGCAAGGTAGCAATGGAATAACATGTTCAAAGTGCTAAGGAGAAAAAAGTTCAACTAAAATTCTATACTCAAGCTAAACTTACTGTTCAATAATAACAGAGAAATAAGAACATTTTTCAGGAAAAAAAAGATTTTCTAATGCTCACTGCTTTTGTTGAAAGAAATACTAAAAGATATACTTGAATAAGAAGGAATTTATCCCAGAAGGAAGGAGTGAGAAACAAGAAGCAGAGAAATTAGCAAGCATGATAGTAAATAATGGGTATTTATTATTATTAACTCCAGTTGTAAAAAAAAAAGTATAAAAACAATAACTATGAATTTTTAGGGTTTATAAATAAAGTGAAACTGAGTAATTTATCACAATCATGTAAGATAAAGGAAAGGGGAAGAAATTGGGAATAAGACAGAGATACTGATTAAGATGTTAAAGATATTCATTAAAACTACTGATTAACTTATTAAGGATAACCAGCATTTCTTTCTGTGTCTATACAACCAAAGAGACCTTTGCACACATGCTCACATAGATTTGTACAAGAATGTTTAAAGCAGCATAGATAGAATGGCCAAAACTATTGGAAACAACCTAAACATCTATCGGCAATACAATAAACACATTTTTACAGATTCCTATGGTGTAATATTACACAACCTTGAAAAAAATCAATGAAACAGTTACATACATCATCATGGATGCCTCCCATAATATGATAAAAGTAAAATAAAAGAAGCAAGTCACAGAAAGCTATACCTATTATTACATAATTTGTATAACATTAAAAAAGGCAAAGATAAATACTATGTTGTTTTGAATTATAACATGCAAGTGGTAAAAAAAAAAAAAAAAAAAAACACATAAAGAAAAGCAAGGGAATGATTTACACCAAATTCAATCTGTCTTTATCTTGAGAGGAGCAGGAGGACACATAATTTGGGAGAAGCCTTGGGGGATTCTGGAATATGGTAATGTTCTCTTTCTTGCCCTAGGAAGAGGTATCTAGATGATCAGTTTATTTTTTTCTTAAAACTGTGTATGTACACTCTCAAAAATTATTCTGTATGTACGTTGTATTTCACAATTTTATAATATATAAGAGTAATCTCCAAGAGAATAGAAATTTCCAAACAAATGAAGAAAACAACATGGAGTAGAGAAAACCCGACCAATTTCTTAGATAGGACTGGAATGGAAGGGATAAAGAAGCAAAAGAAAACACAGTGAATAGCAAATACAAAAGAAAATATTGAAAATAAGTTCAAACATCTCAGTCATCAGAGTATACAGATTAAGCACATGTGTTTAAATAAAATTTTATCAAAATGGATTTTTAAAAAATTTTCCTATGGGGTGTTTACAAGAAACACATCTAAAACATAAAGAAGGTTTGAAAAGAAAAGTATGGAAAAGTATACACCAAGGAAATAGGAATCAAAACAAAGCTGATGAAATAAGTTACTATTAGGCAAAACTGAAGTTGGCAATAATAGGAGAATGAGTATTTATCTTAGTTATCTATTGCTACATATTACCCAAAAATTAGCCAGTTAAAAATAATAATTTATTATCTCTCATGGTTTCTATGGATTAGGAATTCTGACATGCTACGAGGCCTGAGGCCTCAGCTGAAAGACTTCAAAGCTGGGGCTGGAATCATTGGAGGGCTCATGCCTCACATATCTGCCGGGTGTTTGCTGAGGGTCACCTGAGAGCACCTTGAGGGCTATCAGCTGGAACACCTACATGTGGCCTCTTCATCTGGCTTGAGTCTCCTCACAACATGGTGGCTGGGTTCCACAGGCAAGAGTTCCAAAGGAGGGCCAGGCGGAAGTTGCATTTTTTTAATGATCTACGCTCAGAAGTCACATAACACCATTCACACTGCACTCCACTGGTCAGGGCAGTCACAAACCCCACCCTGACTCCAAGGAAGAGAATAATACCCTGCCCCGCTCAGTGGGAGGCATGTTAGTCACACTGGAAGAAGAGCACATAGGACTGGTGTGACCACCTTTGGAAAATGCAATCTGCCGCAGCGTTCTTCACAAGCACACATGAAACATAAGCAAAAGTTAACCATATATTAGACCATGAAGGTAGTCTCAACAAATATCAAACAAAAGTCTTTTATCACAGTGCATTAATGTTGGAAACGATTATGAAATAAGAAATTTAAAGTATGTTTGAAAATTATAGTCTTTATGACAGTTTCCCTTTCTGAGTTGGAATTGGACAAGGGTGTTGACTGAACTTTATCTCCAGATGTGAACATTAGGGTCCACATCTCGAAACAAAAAAGATCACTAGTTTGGCTGTGAACATGTTGAATTTGAGGTACCCTGGGGACATCTAAAGGAAAATGTTCAAGCAAGCAGTTCGATGTATGGGTCTGTAGCTCAA
Organism: Lemur catta; assembly: GCF_020740605.2. NCBI lineage: Eukaryota > Metazoa > Chordata > Mammalia > Primates > Lemuridae > Lemur > Lemur catta. The sequence continues at coordinate 29,670,202 of NC_059145.1, read as the reverse complement.
AGACAAGGTCTGAGAGTGGCGAGTTGTCTGCAAGCAGAAAGTAATGGCAGTTGTGAGTAAGGACATAACTGACCAGGGAGACAGCACCATATAGAGTAGAAAGAGAAAAGGGGCTAAGACTGATCCTTGAGGAAGTTCAATATTTAACAATTGTGTCGAGAAGAGTGAATCCTACTTCCGAGAGCGAATAGTTACCAGAGAAGTAAAATAAAAACCTCAAGTTTCACAGAAAAGTCAAGTTATAAGTACTAAAAGTGCATGATATGAAGGTCATCAAAGAACTCCACAAGAAAACTGTTTTGTGACCTGATGGAGACAGAATTCAGTTTGGAGTTGGTTAAGACAGAAGTAGAAACCACTAAACGGAGACAATGAATAAGGACAATCCTAAACAGGCGTGGCTGTGAAGGGGAGGAAGGAGAGTGGCAGCAGGAAGGCAAAGGCCTGGAAGAGGATGTGTGGAGTTCCCAAACAGAAAAAACCCAAGCACATGTCAAGGTGATGAGAAGATCCATTTAAGACACAGAGGCTGAATGTAGAAGAGAAAGGATAACTGTGAGTACTGAAGGTTCCCGAGAAGGGTGAAAGGTACAGGTGGTGGGGCTGGTCTTAAACAGAGCTTTGGTCTCACCTTGATTATATAACGTCTTATGATAGCCACTCATGCTATTGTATTCTCATTTGTTTATCTTTTCTTATCTTAATTAGAATCTAAACTCTTTAAAACATATGGCCTTTATTGTTCAAATCAACTCCACCTTACCCACATATTGCAAGCCCCAGATTCTACTCCAGCACCCAACAGTCATTCAATAAATACAGTGAGTGAGTGAAGCTTCATCTGTATTTACAGCCACTCCCCACCGCTGGAATCACCACATAAGCTCTGCCTCATCTCAGATCAGCAGCGGCATTAGATTCTCACAGGAGCGTGAGCCCTACTGTAAACTGTGCATGTGAGGGATCTAGGCTGTGTGCTCCTTATGAGACTCTAATGCCTGATGGTCTGAGGTGGAGCTGAGGCGGTGATGCTAGCACTGGGGAGCAGCTGCAAATACAGGTTATCATTAGCAGAGAGGTTTGACTGCACAGTAAACGTAATGCACTTGAATCATGCTGAAACCATCCCCCTTCCTCCTGGCAACTCCCCCACACAGATGCCACCAATCTGTGGAAAAATTGTCTTCCATGAAACCAGTCTCTGGTGCCAAAAATGTTGGGGACCGCTGCTCTAGAGTACATATCTCTAGACAAAAGACAGAAATAGCCCCAAATGTTGAGAGAAGGTTTTCTCTTTCCCATGTTTTCCTTGACTTGAAAATCTAAGGACCTAAACTTCTACAGGCCATGAAAACATTTTCACCCACAGCTACAATATTATATCACTTCCTACACTCCTCATGCCAAACTCATCCATATTTTGTTCCAGAACAATCTCTGTATCCTTCATATGGCCTCCTGCAAGACATAAATTAGATTTAAATGAATCCAAATAGGTTTGGGCTTCAGCTGCTCCTAAAAGAAATCAACATGGGAGCAGAGCAGTATAGGCCAATAACACACTGGTTTATCTTGGTGGTTTTTCAGAGTATAGTCTTCCAGAAAATCTTTACAAACCCCAAGCTTCTCAATCCATGATCCAGCCCCCAGCTCCCTTAAAATTGGTCTGAATGTAGACAAATATCTTTCCCCAATACAGAGACCTTCTTTGATTATGATTCACCTTCTCCCAACTGGAAGCTATCTGAGAACCTTCCAACTGCACCTCACTTAAAGCAATGTTGCCTGAACTGAGGGATTGGCTTCCATCATTGCATTCTGCAGCCCTCATCTAACTTAGCTGCCATGTTAAGGGACTAGTTATTAACCTTTAAGTCTTTAACAATTATTTACATACCTAGGAAAGAGTCTCTCCCTTCAGGTACAAGAATAAAGACACTGAATAAATTCAGCCCTCGTTTTCATTTTTATGCTACATCCAGTGAGCTGTTACTGCAGACAAATTATTGCAACATTCTTTCAAATGATAGTCAATTTTCAAGAAACAGAAAATTCTTAAACCTCTTTCTAAAAACTTTTTCTACATATCGGTGAAAACCAGGCAGTTGGTTAAACTACCTGATGATAAATTAATATTTTAAACACATGGAATTATTTGAATATCTGCATACTAAGTTAAACTCTCACAAGAAACATCAGCAAAGACTCTAAAAACCTCACATTTCTCAGATACATTCCTAGAAGTTTTATTTCAATTTATATGTATCTATTTCTTATAGAGTATTATCAGAATTTGTGAAACTCAGATATATTAATATTTAGAGTTCAGGGGCAGGGAAGGGTGACAAGAATAATTCTAAGTTTTGTTATTTACCTGGAAAACTGATCAATATAGTCAAAGTTTATGTGAAAGTCTTTCTATTAGACCATAAGTTCAATAGTAATACAGACCATATCTGTCTTATTCTATAATGAATCTACATTCTTTAGGACAGTGTCTGGCACTGACATATACTCAATAAAAGTTTTTTAATAAAGGAATATGATAAATTTGCATCACTGTTAAAAGTGAAAACTGATTAGGAATTCCTAAGCTAATGTTAGTTTGGGGGGGTTGTTCTTATTTTTCATTCTTTCTCTTAATTTGAACTCTAGGCTTTCATAAAATGAAAATATCTCTCTCTACTGAAGTCTCCCCTTCTGTGGCCTGAGACACACATACACGTGCACATATACACACACCACACCACACCCTGCCACACCTGTTCAATGCTGTCATATTTGCCATGAATCGAAAAAGTAAATTTGCCAAGTAGCACAAGCTCTGGAAAATCATTAGGTGACATCTGAGGAATAGAATACCAATCAGACAATAATTAGCATTTGAAAATTCATAGAGTTACAGATGAATCAAATTTCATGGAATCTTGGGGAGCATGACCTGGCTGGCCTGGTGTTCTGGCAGTGGGGAGTCAGTGGATTGTCTGACCACCCAGACAGGACTGGAAAGTACCATGGCGAGTCTAATCCCAGGGAAGACACTCTGACAATGTGGCATTTGCACAGGGATGCCCTAACATGGCCCCAGTATGTTTTCTCAGAAAGGGATGACATTTGAAGTCAAACAGCTCTGCTCCCAATAGCACAGGCCCTCCCCAAACTCTAATAGCCTGAATTTGAGAAAAAGAGGTTCATCTTAGGGAGAAACTGAGGCTATGCAGATGCAATGTTAAAATAATCCATTCTTAAGGAAGGTCAAACCAGATATTCAGTGTTTAACCTCAATCGTTACTTTTCCATCATTACATAGGCCTCAGGTAGCCTTAGTCTAAAAAAAAAGGTTCTCATTTGAGCAAAATCCTGCTTGTGGAGCATCTGCGCTGGATACTGTTCAATGAATGCGGAAACCAATCATCAAGTTGTGCTACCAAGACGCATGGATAGTGACTGTCAGTGCACTGTGGCCTCACCAAACCCCTGCTGCCTGGAACTGCTGTCCACATGCAAGTCCATCCAAGGACACAGGGCCACCGCTGTTACTGCTGCCTCCAGCCTAAATAAGGTCACCTTTCTTGCATGGTTGCCTCATTCTAAAGGAAGAAAACAGAGAGATTGGAGAACACCAACTCCCCATGTGGTTTCTGCAGTTGCCAACTCTACCCCCATGTGACTTGGGGAAAGCATCCTTAAGAGGAGTCTGGAATGGGGGGCCCAACTTCCAACCAGACTGACCTAGCCCTGGAGGTGAATGCTCTGCCTCCACCATGTAGCCTGTGTGTGCCTGGTTTGAATCTGCTCCCACCCTGAGCTAAGGGTGACCATTCTACCAGGCCCCCACTGCACTGCAGGGTCAGGCAACAGCCTGTGCTCCTGGCTCCTGGCCCAGTGCTCGGATGGCCCAGCAACGTCACTGTGGAGAGGGAGTCTGGTTGTGCCCTCCTCTGAACTCTCCATCTGGAAGATTCTCTGGCCTCCTTCCCTCTCATTTTTAATCTGACAGACACTGCTGGACAGGGAAACTCAGAGCAGACCAAAGTTCATCTTCCCTTCTCCACTTCTCGGCTGGCATAATCGCAGGGGCAGAACGAGGTTGGCATGGACCAGGATGCCAGGAATTAAATGAGGGTCCCTGACCACTGGAACACATTAGTCCTGCCTTCCAAAGTCTTAATTAGTCCTACTCTGCCTGGAACACCCACCACCAGGGAGGTGGCCGGGTAAGATGCCATGCTCACAGCAAGTATTCAACAAAATATTGGTTGAGAATGGCGGTCACAAACGCCTGCTGGCTTATGGCTTTGCAACAACAGTCAGTTCTGAGGTCTGGGCACCAGCGGCAAGATTTCTGCTCCCTTTTCTAAAGCAGACAGCTCTAGCAGCGTTATCCTGAGTGATATTCAGCTACCAGCTCAATTTGGAAGCAAAATGATCTTAACAAACACTGGCAGACTTGATAGACAGGCTGCTGAGCCTGGGGACCAAAACAAAGGATGGGAAGAAAAGGAAAGGAAAGGTTGATGGCCAAACAAAGAGAGGACAGTGAACACTGTGAAGAGAAATGAGGAGGATTACAGGACTAGATACCACAGTCCCACAACTCTGAAATGAACTATGAACGTAACAACAGACTCAGGGGTGCAAACCATGGGGGGAAATCAAGGAAAGGGAACAGGGCAGCATGTGTCAGGAATTTTGATGTCAGGATGGTCTCAGGGCTTGCGGTGGAATAGATTCAATAGTAAGTAACATTCGAGAGGTTTCAAAAGACAATGAGTCTTAATTCTGTACTGTTTTGGACCTCTTGAACTACAGTAACACACCAAAATTTGCTATTTTTCTAGGAGGACATTGACAGATACAATGGAAATTCTGAATACATTTTTTTCCCTCTGCATTCATTATCTCTGGCCCCTATCCACAGGCCTATTGCAGACTAAATTGGATTTTGGATCACTGGTACTGAGGCACTGCAATTAATTAACAATAGAAACATAATATTTATATCCAGGCCTAACAACATCTGACATTTAAACTATTCTGCCAGTCGGGCAAATTCCATTCGACAAATTTTCATTTTAATGAACATGACAGGCCACAGTGTACATGATAGGCCAAGAAGCAGAACTGAGTTGATCTCTTGGCATATGCTTTCAAAGACTGGCCATGCTGCAGAAGAAACAAGCTCAGGAACTGTCAGGATAACAGAAAGACCAGATTTCCGGTTCCATCCAGACAGATCAAGGACATACCACTCTCACATCCTGCAAAAAAAGATCCTAGTATGAAACTGCCCTCATTTCCTGTGCAAGCTCAAAGTTAAATACGTACTGCCCCTTATGATCCACTGGATAATTTTTCTATCTTTGGAATGCTGACATTTTCTTTGGGGTACTAAAATCCCTTAGCCCTTCCTAATTAAAAAGTGATAAACGTTTTGCAAGGCATCCAATAATGTGCAAAGTACACAAGAGTTGGAACTGATGCAGCTTTTTCAGTTGGCACAAGACTGGCCTTCCGTATTTTGCCAGATGGTGTATCTCAGTAAGTCCCCAATCCCTGACTCAAGTGAGGGGCATTGTCAATATGATGCCGAAGCAGAGACTGTCTTTAAATGCTATCTTATTTTGAATTACACTAACACCATGGGTCTAACATTTATTCTTGCTGAAACTTTCACAGCTAAAGAAGTCTTCATTCTTCTGTGACTCACAATTCAAGCCAATAGAATATGGTACAGATAAGGAGAAAAATTCTACCCCCATATGAACCATGTAAATTTGTTAGAAACTAATGTTAGAGAGCAGATCTCCGAGCCTGACTTCCTATTCCTCCTCTATGGGCTAGTGGTCTAAAGGGTACTGGGTGAAATAATGAGGATTTCTCCAAACCAAACTATACTACCCCAAAAATGTGGATATAAAAGACAAAGATTTGCATTTGAAAAATGTAAAGAAAAAAGGCAGATAGAAGCTTAGTAGATTTGGGAAACAAAGTCAGTGAAAAACTGACAACAAATTATCTATAGGATCCCTTCTTATTGGAAGGGCCATATATTTCTAGTTCACATATCTAAAGCACTCCTTATTCTAGCTTTTACATCAATTCAAAAGAACTGAAATAAATTTCCATTTTAAAAGTAATACTTCTTTGCAGTAGGGATTTGGTTCATGGGTTCCAATCTCAGCAACTGAAATAGCCACCTTCATGGTGACTCGTCTTCAAGCTGTGGCTCTGGCTAGATCCAAAACAGTAACTATACTTTATGTTACTTTTAGATACAGCCAGGATACCAGAACATTAAGCACTGAAAAGATGATGGCATTTCCACCATCATAAACTAATTTAGAATCAGTAAGGTTTCACTCAAGTTGACATGTACCTATAGAGTGTGAATGCACACATACCACACAAGCATTAATTGTAATAACAGTCACGTCTTTGAGGGCTTACGTGCACTCTCTCATGCATTCCACTATGAGATAAGTACTATTTTTGAACTCTATTACACACTGAGGAAAGGGCAGTTACAATTAACTGACCTCCCAAAGAGGTAAAGTGCGAGGTCACAGGCATGTCAGTAGCAGAGTTTAGGTGCAAATCCAAGTCTGCCTTGCTCCAGAGCATGTGCATTACACAGCACGGTGGCATATGACGGCAGCCACGAGGGAAACAGCATGAAGGAATTGATTCCTTTTGGCAATAGTCAAAATATCTTTTAAATATCAGGTATGAAACATTTTCAGACCACCAGATGCTTATTTAATTTTGAAAAATCAATTTTTATGGAGTTACTATGAGTAGTTTCATGTTTGTTAATGCCTGGTTATATTTTTGAAGAAGTAGAAGGCTTAATCGGAAAAAAAAAATGTATTTTTGAAAGTTGGAAGAAAAGCAAAATCCTAACCAGATTGAATTGAAAATGTTTGACAGAACAAATGAATAGAATCTGTAACTTTAACATGCCTTTGTGGGAGGCATGTACTATTATAAAATGGTCATGTCAAATTCAGAACACAAAATACTTAACATGTTTATTGTTGTAAACAAAGGCATTTGGTTAAATGAAAGTTCCATCAAAGCTTAATAACCAAATTCAAGTGAACACAAAGTAAAGGGTTATATACTTTCTGCGGTTTCCGTAATAGCTAATCTAATAATAGTAAATGGAGGGTTATTGTTGATTCCTTTGCCTCTGTTTCATAAATTAGATAAAGCAACCTGGCAGTTAGAGTACTTTAGAATTTTATTCGACTAAGTGATTTTAAAGCTATCTCAAAATATAACAAAGTCCTGACTTGAATGACTGCTGGATTGTACCTTTCTTTCCATCCCCACGTTGGTACTTTTCACCAGTGTTAAGTAAAAAGCTTCCTGTTAACTAAAACAATTCCATAAAGCACAATTTCTATCTACAGAACCAAACCATTTAGAAGGCAAAGTGTCATTGATACAGTATTATCTGATATTCCATTTCACCAGGGCCAACCTTGTAAAATATTAACTATAAGAGCAGTCAAGTGTTATTTATTTCTTCTGATTCAAAACACAGGAACAGTAGAATTTCTCTGTTTAATGATTTTTCATAGCACATTTCCAATTTGCTACCACAGTTTATTGATCTGGAATACCAAAACAGCTTTCTACCCTGGCTAAGGGACACCCAAAGCCCTGTGCCTTTGTTGCATAGGATGTGCCTCCAAAGACGATGGCTGTGGCACCTCATCAGAAAGCTGAGGGGTGGCAACATGCAAAAAGGCATTTTCCTTACGGAAAAAATGTGCTGGTAGCATCTCAGACCTTTTGATAACAGGAAACACTTCCCAAGCCTTTGCATTTGGAGATGAGACTCAACACCTGTGGTTCTGAGCGCTGATGAGTTGCCCTTCACAAAGCCAGTCTATTTTCCTGCATTTTTCCCCTCATGCCCTGATATGGTTACTTTCAATTACCCTGATAGCCTAGGAAGAAAAATATCCTTCTCTCCATATTTCATTCACATAATAAGAATCCGCAAGCTGTTCTGTATGACAGATGAGGACTGTGTGCTGAAGCAACTTGTTCCGCCTGTCAGCCTCAGAGAACCTACAGCAATGAGATACAATCGTGATGACATTACTGGAGAAGAAGTGGGTCAAATACATGGTCACTTTAAAACAGAATGTCAACTATTCTTTCTACTTCAGTAATTTGATGCAGTGGTACTCGAATACGCGTGCACAAACACACACAGAGAGAGAAAAGAAGAGAAAAGAAGAATTCACTGCTATTAGCTTAGTGTCTACAAATACACAAACACAAATGCAAATATTGCTGAAATTACTGTTCTCATACACCTTTAAGTGACTTTTTCATCTTCTGGCCAATTAGTCAAGAAATGTTTAGTAAGCATCTAGTATAAGCCAGACACAAAACTAGGTACTAATATAGAATGTTGAAAACAGACACTGCTCCTGCCCCTGCCCTCTTAGAGTTTACAGTCTAGGATAAAGGACAAATATTAATAAGCAATTGAGATTAACGTAATGAGGCTGCAAAAAAATGAAGTGCAAGGTACAAGGGCACCTATAATACAAGAACTAACCAAGTCTTATAGGTCAAAAAAGGTTTCTCAATGGAAGAGACATTTAAGCTCAGGCCTCAAGTATAATTAGAGGAAGCCAAGTAAGAGGTGAGAGGGGAGAGTAACAAGCAGAGGCCTTTTTTCCTTAAAATGTTTCTATGCAAAGAAACCATTAGTAGAAAGTATAACAGAGTAAGTGAAGCCATAGAGTCCACCACTGGGAATTATTATCTTTTCCTTATTTTAACCCTTAGTTAAAAAAATTAATCAATAAAAATTTTTAAACATTAGTATAATTGTCCTATCTTGCCACATAAGGGCAAAAGTTAATCACAATCACATTTTCTTGCTGATCTAAATATTAAGGTAGATTTTACATTAAAAAATCTAATTTAGCTTGACTGTACTGGTTAAAACCCATGGGTTATTTTTAAAAATATGTTTTGACAGCAGTGAAACTTGCAGCACATACAATACTAAGAGCATAAATTTGTTCAGGGTACAAATACATGGAAATTAACACAAGCAGTTGGTAAATGTGATAAAAAAAAAAAAAAAGACTGTAACTACATGCCACAGTGAAAATGGCAGTGGAAATGAAGAAGAAAGGCTCTCTCTTCTCTAATATTTGGTCATGAAAATCCTGATTTGTTCTTGCAGAAAATTGTTTTGGATCATCATCCACCTCTCTTACAGCACATGAATTTTTTCCATGGGATCAACAAATTGGAACAAAGAGGGGAATCAGATATATTCATGAGTGTGCTTGCCTTTCTACTAAACCCCAGAGTGTGATGTTTGGATTATTTTCTTTCCAAACTCAAAATCCATCCCCAGAATCCAAAATCAGTAAAAATTTCTCTCACATAACTGAGGGTTGAATTTGACCCTAAAAACTCAATGACTGAGGAGGGCTACAAATGCGGGGAGAGGTTTGTTTTTAAACGTCTTGAGCTATTAATTACCAGCAATGACTTTAGCAGCTGCACTACAATGAACACAATCTACAGGTATTTTAAAGAATGCAGTGTACAAACCATGAGAATTAACATTCTACCCTGTGAAAGGTGGCAGAACATGCCACCCCAAACTATGCTATGTTGGCACAAGGATTATTTTTGAGTTAAAGGCACTTATAAATTTAAAAAAAAAAAAAAAACAGCAGGTGCAAGAAGGGATCTCTGACCATCCCCTTTTTCTTCCTGAATGCAAGAGGTAAAACCCCTACAAGAAAGATGTCCTCCCTATACCAGAGGCAAAGCAATGTTTTTATCATTAAGGAAAGGAAATTGAGACCGAGAGAATTCTGTGCAAACCAACCTTGTTAAACTAACCCTTATCCTGCTAGTCACTTCTCCACCCAATTAACCACCCTAGCCTTTTGTCTTATCACATTTTCACAATTTACTACTATTTATCCAATTCAGTATATGATGTTCAACTCTAATCGTATCTTTGGGTCTTCATTTCCTTATAAGAGCTTCCATGTCCCAAAAACTTATATTAAATAAGTTTCTATGCTTTCCTCCTATTAATCTGTCTGTCAGTTTAATTCTCAAGCCAAAGTCAAAATTCTCAAGTCAAAAATCCTAGGAAGGTAAAAGTAAAATTGTGCTTCCCCTACACCTGTTTCTAGATCTTATCTAGAGTTCAGTCTGGAAAGTATATTTTAGGAGGAATATTGACCAAATTAGAAAATACTTGGCCTGGCGTGGTGGCTCACACCTGTAATCCTAGCACTTGGGAGGCCGAGGTGGGCAGATCGTTTGAGCTCAGGAGTTTGAGACCAGCCTGAGCAAGAGCGAGATCCCGTCTCTACTAAAAATAGAAAGAAATTAGCTGAACAACTAAAAATATATGGAAAAAATTAGCCAGGCATGGTGGCGCATACCTGTAGTCCCAGCTGCTCGGGAGGCTGAGGCAGTAGGATTGCTTGAGCCCAGGAGTTTGAGGTTGCTGTGAGCTAGGCTGACACTGTGGCACTCTAGCCTGGGCAACAGAGTGAGTCTCTGTCTCAAAATATATATATATATATATTTACAGGAAGGCAACTAGAATGGCTGGAGGTTCTGAACTTCACATAAGGAACATGAGGATGTTCAGCCTGGAGAAAAGTAATGGGGTACAGGAAAACTGCTTTCATATATTGGATAGGTCATTCTTTCATCAAGCCACTCTGTTTTACTGAGCACTTCCTCTGTGTGAGGCTCTGTCCAAGGCAATGGAAATACAACACCAAGCAAGAAAGCCAGTCTTTTCTTATCACGTGGAAGAGAAAATGGACTTTCTCTGTGGCACTTCACAGGGCACGGTGTAGCAGAGCAGAGAACAGATTCCAGAATCAGAGTACTAGAGTCAAAGCCCATAGTGGGTTGAATGATGGCTCCCCGCAAAAAATGTCTACGTCAACTCCCTGGAGCCTGCAAATACTTTCTTAGGAAAAGGGGTCTTTGCAAATGTAATTAAGTCATGAATCTTGAGGTGAGATCATCCTGGATTATCTGAGTGGGCTCTAAATATAATGACCAGTGTCCTTATGAAAGAAAGGCCAATGGAGAATTTGAGACAGACAGAGGAGGAGAAATACAGAAGAGAAGGCCACAGGAAGCAAACAGTTATGCAGCTACAAGCCAAAGAATGTCTGGAGTCACCAGAAGCTGGAAGAGGCAAAGCGAGGTTGTCACCTAGAGCCTTTTGAGGGAGTATAGCCCTGCCAGATACCTTGGTTTTGGACTTCTGGCCTCCAGAACTGCAAGAGAATAAATTTATGTTGTTTTAAGCCATGAAGTTTGTGGTAATTGGTTACAGCAGCTCTAAGAAACTAATACAAAGCCCATTCCCCTTATTAGCTATGTTACCTAGTGCTAGTAACTCTAGCACTCTGAGAATCAGGCCCTCATTAGGAAACCAGAGACAATAAGAGCATTATTGTCAATAAGAGACAATAAGAGATTAAGGAAATATGCCGAGTACACAGCACAGGGCCTGGAAGAGATTTCTCAGTATATATTATTGTTACTATTTATGAGTTCAGAATTACTGGGAAGCATTTGTAGACCTTAGAACAATATATCGACGGGTGTAATAAAGGCTAATTTATACAGTAGGGATCTCTCCGCCATTGAACATATGTAAGTAGAAACCAAATAAATCATTTTCCAGAAATGCTGGAGAATAATGTTTATATTATGTGGTAGGCTGGAATAAACATCCTCTAGACTTCCTTCTAGATCAACCCAGTAATCATTTCTCCTAGGTAACCCAATAAGGGAAAATGAGGTACCTACACAAGGTTTTCCTGCCACCTTGAAAAGAACTCACCCTTCTCTGGGCCATGTTGTCTTCAACTATAAAATGAGAAGCATGTTCTGATCATCTCTCAGGTATTTCCTTAAAAATACTCAAAAATGCTGTGACACAATACCAATGATTAGACCACACATTTAAATTTTCTGATCCTCAGAAATGAAGTAATTAGATTAGATTGGGGGTTCCTAAGGACCAGTCGACAAACCAGGACCAGACCATAGCATAGTTTTTAACCAGTGCCTGACAAAATGAGAAAAATTAAAAACAGAAATAATTTTTTAAATGTCTTTGCTTGGGAGAATTAAAAGTTAGCAATCGTATGTCAGCTTCTATCCTATCTCACCTTGCAGTTCAAAAATAATGTTTATAGTCTCTGAAATTCTAAAGTTTTAGAACTGGCACAGCACAGAACAATCTAGTAAAGTTTTATTCCTGCATTAATGTTCTATGATTTTTTGTTTGTTTTTTGTTAGTTTTGATTTTTGAGATAGGTTCTCACTGGGTTGCTGAGGCTAGAGTACAGTGGTGCCATCACAGCTCACGACAACCTCCAACTCCTGGGCTCAAGTGATCCTCCTGCCTCAGCCTCCTGAATAGCTGGGACTACAGGCGTGCAGCACCATGCCTGATTTTTTTTTTTTTTTTTTTATGTTTGTAGAGACATGGTCTCGCTATGTTGCTAAGGCTGGTCTCGAACTCCTGGCCCCAATTAGTCCTCCCCTCTCAGCCTCCCAGGCATTACAGGCATGAGATACCATGCCCAGCCTATTCTGGTATTTTTTAAAATACATTTAAAAACTAGGGACTCTGGACATCAGAGAAATGTTCAAGAATAAGAAGCCATCCTTTCAGAATTTAAAAATACTCACTGGTAAAATTATGTAGAACAAAATATACACAAAAGTAAAACTGGAAAAATCTGAATAAGATGAGTAGATTGCATTGATGTCAATATTCTGGTTGTAGATAGGATACTATAGTTTTGCAAAATGTTATCACTAAGAGAAACTGGATAGTGAGTACTCAGGAATCTCTCTGCACTGGTTCTTACAATTGCATGTGCATCTAAAACTATCTGAATAAAAATTTCAGTTAAAAAATATTCACTGGGTTCTGAAAGTTCTTAACTTATATTTATTAATCTGGTCAGATTCAAAGCTCAGTAAATGTAATCAACCATCTTTTATACATAGCATATTAACAATTATTATTACGAACAATTCATTTGGCAAATACTTATTGAGCATCTTCTATGTGCCAGGTACTATGCTAGGCACTGGAGTCTGCTGGTCAACCCAGTCCTTCCTTTCACAGAGTATATCCTCTAGTTGGAAAGAAAAGCAATAAATAAACAGACAAATAATGGCAAGTTATAACAAGTGCTATAAAAAAAGAAGGGGCTGAGGTAGAAAGCAGGGAGACGGATTTGTTAGGATGATCAAGGAAGCTTCACTGATGAGGTGACTTTTAACCCTTTAATAAAAGACACATATTGGTCATGTAAATTTAGCTACAGGGAGCTACATGAGCCACAGAAACGGAAAATCAAATTGTGATACAGGGACATACCCTTATCTCTTATAGCCCTATTCTTGACCTGGCAAAAATTCTGAATAATGGAAGAAGGTGCTTTGGGTTGCGAGTGTGGTGTGCTCTTAGGGCAAGGCTCTGCTCTTCTGTAGCAATAAAAGAAATGAGGAGAAAAAGCAAAGCTGACATTTGCCTTTAACAAAGAAGGCAATACAAGATTGTCCAAGTGTAAAATTAAACATATGGACCTGGCACTCTGTGAGATTACATTCCTTAAGGGTACACAAGAAATAACTTCCTGTATGAGCCCACCATCTCTTGGATGAGAATAGAGGGGTTGACTCTTCACCCAAACTAGAACATGAAACTATCTCACAATCAAAGCTAAGGGAGGACAAGACAGTGGGGCTTCAAGAGGATAAACCTAACTTTGAAATTCTCTTCCTTCTTGAAAGATTCACGATATTTCCAACACTGCCAACTACAACCTGGGAGGCAATTTTAAAATGTGCTGCAGGCCAGGCAGTAAGACTAGGAAATTAGGATATAGCTGCCTGCTCTTATTAGGCATAGCTGCAGGGCCAGAATATTATGGTTCACTTGGGCCTGGTTTGGCTGAAAAGACACAGGTTTCAAATAAGACTAGACAGGAGAACAAATAAACAAAACTGTGGAGGCAGGGCATTGTGGCTCACTTCTATGATCCTAATACTTTGAGAGGCCGAGACTGGAGAATCACTTGAGGCCAGGAGTTTCAGACCAGCCTAGACAACATAGCAAGACCCCATCTGTACAAAAAAAATTAAAAACTATCCAGGCATGGTGGTGCATGCCTGTAGTCTCAGCCACTCAGGAGGCTGAGGCAGGGGGGGATCCCCTGAGTCCAGGGGTCCAAGGCTACAGTGAGTTCTGATCACACAAGCCTGGGCAACAGAGCAAGATCCTGTCTCTAAAAAAATATAAATAAAGGTAAATAAAACTATGGAAGAGTCACATAATGGAACATTATACAGGAGTCAAACCAAATAAAGGTACAAAACAATGTATACTGTACATTACTTTTTGTATAAGAAAGGAAGGAAAATAATGTACATAAACACATGCCTGTATGCATTAAAAACCTGAAAAAATGTAAAGGAAACCAATAAAAGTGACTACTCAAAGAGAGATGGAGACAGAGATGAGAGTCTGGGAAGAGGAGCAGGGACAAAACCTTATACCTACTTTTTTGTACTTAGATATTTGAACCAGATGAAGAATAGATTACTCAAAAAAGTTAAGTCTATTAAAAACTAAGAGCTAAATAAAGGTTATAACAACTCTCATTGCTGGTGGTAGTGTAAAGTGACACATTTGAAGAGGACAATTGGGTGATATACATCAAAGACCTTAAAACTGGCATATCCCCGGACCCAGTGATTCCACTTTTAAAGGAATTTATCTAAAGAAATAATGAGAGATTTGTATATACATACAAACACACAGATATACACACAAAGATATTCATTGAATAATTACTAGTCATAGTTAACATTTTGAGAAATATCTACATGTAAAATAATACAGAACTAATGAAGGAAATTATGGAACATTTAAACAATCAAGCAATATGCAGCTGTTAAAATTATGCTGTAAAACTGTAGTCTCCAACACCCAGGCTGCAGACCGGTACCCGTCCATGGCCTGTTAGGAACCAGGCCACATAGCGGGAGGTGAGTGGCGGGGAGTGAGTGAAGCCTCACCTGTATTTACAGCCACTCCCCGTCACCCACATCACGGCATAAGCTCCGCCTCCTGTCACATCAGCAGCGGCATTAGATTCTCATAGGAGCGGGAACCCCACTGTAAACTGCGCATGTAAGCAATCTAGGTTGCACTCTCCTTACGTGAATCTATGCCTGATGATCTGAGGTGGAGCTGAGGTGGTGATGCTAGCGCTGGGGAGTGGCTGCAAATACAGATTCTCATTAACAGAGAGGTTGGACTGCACAATAAATGTAATGCACTTGAATCATCCTAAAACCATGCCCTACCCCCAGTCCATGGAAAAATTGTCTTCCATGAAACCGGTCCCTGGTGCCAAAAAGGGTGGGGACCACTGCTATAAAACACACACTGTAGAAGAATGCTTAGAGACATAGAAAAGTATCCATAGTACATTTAAATTATTCATTAATTTTTCAGTAAATTTTTCAAAGCATCTACCAGGTGTGAGGCACTGAGTTGGCTGCTGATTAAAAAGGACAGTTACCAAATAGTATATAAATGGATAATAGCACTTTTTTGTGCATTTGTATATTTGTAACTAGATAAGAAGGCTAGACATCAAAATGAGAGCAGTGATTACCTATGAGTGGCAAGATTAAGGAGGAAATATATTTTCTATAATGAATATATATTAGTTCTGCAATATGCAAAAAAAGCACTACTTTTTTAATCAGGCTAACAACTCGCAGGTTCAAGAATGTGTGTCATTCATCTGTCTCTGTTCTCTCACCTCTTCTTGAATCCCTAAATATCAATGTGATACTTGCTTCAGCCCCCATCATCCTATGCCCATACGGAAAGGCCAGGAACAGCACAGATACACTCACCATGACATCTCTGAACTGCTGAACTAAAGCCATCACCACCCATTTCTAGATTTCTTTGCATGTGGAAGAAATAAACCTTTATTCTTTTTAAGCCACCCTAAATCAGGTTTTCTGTTACTTGCAGCTGAAAGCACTCTAAGCTGACAAGGTAACCTACTAAATAATGCATAGTATACTAAGGCTAGTACAGGCAATCCAATACATTTAATTTGATACACCAGGAGCCTGAAGACTCATGTGGTTAATTGCCCCATCAGCTTCTGACTCTATAGTCTCTTCTCTGAAGCTCTGGGAAGCAGAGCCCCAGAGAAGCTGTCAGTCCTCACTAGGTCCACGAGGGAGCACTGCCTACAGTGAAGAAAAACCAGGCAGCTACTCTTACAGCTTACAATGTAGTCCAGCATTCCCACTCCTGAGAATGTATCCTAAGAAAAGAATCATGGATGTGATTATGCATATGTAAATATATCAGAAAAAAAGGTGGTGGAAACCTAAATGTTAACCAGTTGGGATAGGTTAAAAAATACTGTCATATTCTAACAGTGGAATACTCTGTAGACATTAATGATATGGGAAAATGCACACAATAATACATGGATGAGTGTGAACAGAAAACAAAACTATATGTAAAGTATGATCCAAATTTAGAAAACAGAACAAATATATATATATGATAAAGAATGATAAAAAAAAGTATACACTGAAATGTTGATAGTGCTATCAAGAAGGGATGAAATGGCAATGTTATTTTTTTGAGCATTTCTGTATTTTTTAAATCTTCTAAAATAAATTTATTTTATTATGCTATTGTTAAGAAAAGTTTTGTTTGTTTGTTTGTTTGTTTTAATAGCACCTTCTTATAGAATGCTCTGGGCACTCTGACCAAGATGTTAGACTCATCCACTCCAATTTTGTGTAATATCTGCCTGCAGATCCAATGAACTTAATAAGAAACAATTTACTTTTGTGTTTTAAAAATAGACTGATGCCAACAGCAGCAAGCTTTGCTACAGAAAATGATAAAGAAATTTTACATTTCCAAATGAATTTGCATTACATAAACACAGTATGTTTTCTTTAATTCCATAAATACAGTTTTGATGCTGCCTATTTGAGAAAAATATTGATGTTTCCTTAAATAAGTCTATTCTACATTGAAATTCATCCACTTACTTGAAATGGAATGATCTTGAAAACAATAAAAATGAATGTTAATTTGCTATGTCATTGATAAAAATCAAGTCCATTTATATTCTTGTCCTTATTTGCTAGACTCCATTATACAGAAAAAATAACTACCAGGCAGGTCTGACCACTTTACCATCTAAGGACATCAGCTAGTAGAGCTTAAGCTCCCTAGTTGAATGGCCTGGGCTCATAGCCCAGACCCACCACTTGCCAGCTGGGTGTCTTTGAGCACTTACTTAACTTCTCTGAGCTTCAGTTTTCTCATCTGTAAAACAGGAATAATAAGAGTATCTACCTCATAGAATTGCTATGAGCATGAAATGAGAGAATCCCTGCAAAGCTCTGGCCCATAGTAATTTGATTAAATGTAAGGTCTCTTCTAATTCACTTTCAGTTCTTAAGCTGAGATTAGAACATGGACCTGAAACATCAGATTCTGAAGAGGTCCCAGCATCCTGGTTTAAGAACCCACGTTGGATATGAATACTTGACTTTTACGTACAGACTTGACATCATCTACTTAGTGTTTCCTATGATGAATAAGATGTTTAGGGGAAATGTTGAGTCTTTTAAGACCACTAGAAATCTGCTTTGACATGTGTATTAGAGAAAGTAACTACTCCATTTGCCTTGTCCTGTCCACTTCTTTCACACACACACACACACACACACACACACAAATACTATTAATACTATATTCAAGATATTGTGACTAATAACAAAAGTGATAGCTAAAATAATCACTAACATATTTAGTGCCTACTATGTACCAGGAAGTATCCTACCTGTTTTTGTGTATTATCTCATTTAATGCTCACAACTAACCAGTGAGGTGGTTCTCTTATTATCTCCATTTTTTAGATGAGGAAACAGGTACAAAGGGCCAGGAAAGTCCTAAGTCAAGATATAAATACATTTTATTACAATGTACTTATTGGATTTACTCTATTCACATATTATAACGTGATAATATAATATATTTATATATTACAATAAAATAATAACATAACATTAATAGCATCATCAGTAAATCCCTTTGATCTAACGAATAGAGTACTAGATGTTTTCCAAGCATCATCTCTTGTGTTTATGACAACCTTGCACTATTCTCATTTAATGGATGAGGAAACTGAGAACTTAAGTGAATTACCTAAGATGAGATACAGCTCTGTCTGCCCAAAGCCAGCCACATCAGCACTACCCTTCTACAGAGGGTGGTGGAAAGGGCTCATCAGATCCCTGAAGCTCTCCACCCAGGACGTTGGAGAGGGACAGGACTTCACAATTATCAGATCCAAACCCTCACTTTACAGATGTGGAAAGGGAGGTCCAGAGAGAGGAAGAGCCTTGCTTAAGGCAGTGGCAGAGCCAAACTAAAACCCAGGTCTCCCGACTGCCAGTACTGCGCTCTAGGGGTGACATGATAAGGCCCTCTCATGTTGAATCAGCCATCTCAGGCACTCTGAAAGCAGGAAGGGAAAGTCTGATAGCTTCAGAGTGAGAGCAGCAGGCTGTCTCTCTCCTTCTGCCGCCACCTGACCCTAGGAACTGCTGCCATGTGCCTCTGGGCACATTCGGAGCAGCAGCACCATGACCTGAGAAGAGCAGAGACACCTGGGAAGAGAACCCACAGTGAAGACAGGAAGCACCCATGCCCTTTCGTGATCTACCTTGGCCCATTTCCAATCAATTCTCCTGAAATAGAATTAGAGATCAATGGAAAAGGAGGGTTGGCTCAGATGCATGTGGGTCTCTTTTGTAGATATAAAACACAACACAACCTGTCTTTGAGAACATGATTTGGGATCAGCAAATCACCTGAATTTTTTCTGATTAAATGTACGTCTTTCTTGGTTTGTGCACTGGATAAAAATAAACTATCTCATACAGAATTTTTTTTATAAAATAGAGTTTTGGAGGGTATTAAATTAAAAATGCATTTGGTATTATGTAATACTTGAAATACAACAGTTGTTTACTCTGCTTTGATTTCTAAGCTTTCCTTTGATGACAAATATTAATATTTATCATTTTTCTGATGTTGGACTAATGAGAATCTTAAGTGTTTATGAGAAGGCATTTAAATATTACAGTACTGCGGATGTGTTTGTTTTCTGATTTATATTCCTGTCTTTAACATCAGCCAGCATTTGTTTTTTGTGCTGAATCCTGGGTTGTTGTTCTTCAACATTTTCAGTAAACTATACATAGCCAGAACTGACAATCTCCACGTTTATTTGATGACCAAAGTGAACACGAAACTTCACCAAATAGCATAGCACTGTGGGAAAGGACTAGTTATGATTTTCAAAGTGAAAACTGGCACCCATGTATAACTACTAGCCAGTAATAGTAGACAGAGTAACAGTCCAGGTTTAATGACACTGATCTCAGATAATTTAATTGAGTGCTGACTATGTGTCAGTCACTGTATAGGGCATAATATGCACCAACAATTTCACTGGATCCTCACAACAGCTCTAAGAACTGGTAGTATTATCACCTTCATTTACAGAAAAGTGAGGCTCAGAGACGTTGAGTACTTTGTTCAAGATGACACAGCAAACGCAAAGCAAAGCCAGATGTGCATCCTCAGAGCCAGATAGTAGACTCTTCTTTATAGCCCCCACCTTAAGAGTCCCTCCTTGACTCCTCAGCGTTTGAAAAATCCTATACTATCTGTACAGCATAAATAACCTATTTACATGGAGCAACAGCCTTTGGGACAACCCAGACTTTCAGATCTTGATGGTAATAATTAGATACAGTTCATTCTGTCTGTCATAGGCCATGAATTGTTCTATGCATGGAGACAGAGCAATGAACAGGACCAAAAATGTCCCTGCCCTGGTAGAGCTAACTTTCTAGAGAGGGAAGATAGACAATGTTAACACAATAAACAAGGCATTATCCCCAATATAGGAGGGGAATGGGAGGCTATGCAAGTTCAGAGAAATGGTAAGAGAGGCTGAAGTCCGGGATTTCTGTGGATTTCACTTCCCTAAATGCCACGTGCAGCCAAGACTCGGCTAACCGGAGAAATGACTTATAACCAGTAATGGAGGATGGCCCATCAGTAGTGTGGTACAGTGGAAAGTGCAACACTGAATGCTATAATAAGTTAGGGTCCTGACAGGAACCACTTACCCCCACATAGGGACAAGGTGGGGGGAGACAGCCATCGTCAAAATAGTCACTACGCCTGCCCTTCATAGAGCTTACAGTCCAGAGGGAAGAAAGGCATTGATTAAAAATTACAGTTTAAATAAAAGCTGTAAAAGTATAAGAAGTCAAAGAAGCTAAAGACCCAGGATCTAACCCATACGAAATGAAAAAAGGAAGTCACCATTCTGCCACTGACCCCATCTGTGACCCACACCAAGTCATTTCCTCTCTTTAGAACCAGTTTTCCAAATATACAAATAAAGGAAAGTGGACTAGATAAATTCGACAAGCTTCTTTCAAGCTCTTTTTAAAAATCCCTTGAAGCCAAGATTATAGCATAAGAAAATTGTCTCTTCTTCCTTCCACCAATCAATAGATCCCAAACTGTCCTCCCTTCTCAGTCCCTTTCATTTTGTTTATCTGCTCCCCTAGGGCAAGGGCTTTGTTCTTGATTTTTCACTGCCACATGGCAGAGAAGTCACATTAGGAGAGATATGGGCCTGATATCCCACCGGGGACAGAAGTGGGTGTAACAAACACTCTGGGCAGAGCGCAGGTGAAGGAAATGAGAAGGAACTGGGTTATACACACGGAACCTGGTGTCTGGAGAGCACATTAACAAGCAACAGAGCAGCCGATGGAGACAGTAGGCATTAGAGAGGCATCAGCTAGGATGGTAACTGATGTTCCGACAAGAAGGAAGCAAAAAATATCTAGAAGCAGGTGCTCATTGGAGAAGCAGAGCAGTGGAAGGGAGGTCTGAATAGCAGATAGCAAGGCTCCAACCACAGAACTGAGATTCAAGGACAGGACCATTACCCAGAGAATAAAATCCAAATTCCATACTTTGACTTCAGGGACCTTCATGCCCTGGGCCCTATAGATATAGCCAACTTCATTTGGTGCCAGCCACAAACCTTTATTCCCTTTGATCATGTCAAGCTCTTCCCCACCTTAAGGGCTTGGCAAAGGCTATTCATTCTGCCTGGACTACCCTTCTACCAGCTCTTCATATGGCTGGCTCCTGCTCACCCTTTACTGAGGTCTCAGCTCAATTATCAGCTCCTCCTCCTGGCCCATTTTATCTAAATACATTACCCACCCACCCCCTTTTACTACCACAGTATTTTATACTCTTCCTTCTTGTACTTGGCATCTTATTATTACATTTGTTTGCCTGTATATTATCTGTCCCCTTCACTAGACTCTATGAAGGCAGGCGCTGTGCCTGCCCTGGTCACTGATGTATAAGCATACCTAGCACAGTGCCTGACAGATAACAGGCCCCAGTAAATGTGTACTGAGTGAATAAATTCATGATGAACAAGAGAAGGACTCATACCCGAGAAGACTACCAAGAACATAGCTGGGGCTTTGGAATGGAAACTGAAGTCCAGGCAGGTCGGGCTGTCAAGGCAGGCACTGAGTTACAGTGATTCACTTATAGAAACAGGGCCACAAACAGGGCCTGGGGTCAGACACAGGCAGGAGTTCAGTGAGGCCCACAGGGTGCAAGGTCAGAGCAACCTTCAGCATCAAGCCAGATTTGCACATGGACCTGTTGAAGACTGTCATCCCTCACTCCACCTGCCTGCTTCCCTTAATGTAAGAGATTACCTGCTTCCAGATGCCTGGCCCACTTTCCACTTACCTGCCCCTAGACCTAGTGGGGCCTGTGGTCTGCTTCAACCGCACTGATAGTGTCTACTGTCATGTACTCACAAAAACCTGGCCAACCCAAAGCAATGGAAACTGCTTATGCAGACCTGTCAGATTCTGTGATTAGTGTCCATAAGAATGAGAGTTGTAGCTTATATATGCCAAGGACTTTATATACACAATCTTATTCAAGCTTCACAACATTCATAGGTAGTTACCAGTATAATACCCATTTTTAAGATGAGGAAGCTGAGATTTAGCCAAGAGACTCGTCCAGGCTCACATATCTGACCATTGGTAAAGCTACATGCTTTGGGTCCATGAATCTAGATCTCTGAACTTAAAAATAATAAAAATAAAAGCATAACAATAATAAAAATAATAGCTAACATTTATGGAGAGCTTACTATGTGAAAGGTACTGTGCTAATATTTTACATAGATTATCCCATTTAGTTCATACCTACATATGAAATAGGTACTATTATGTCCATTTTACAGAGAAAATGCTGCAAAACAACTTTCCCAAGATGACTCTCAGGCTGTAATATAGTGATATATATATATATATATACATATATATATATTTGCATGAACTTTAAATACTACTCCACATTATGTTAAAACAAAATGGCAACCTAATAGAATCCATACAGGTCTAGAACCTTGCTAGTGCGGCCCGTGAACCAGCAGCGTATATGTATTACCTGGCATCTTGCTGAAAATGCAAGAGCTTCTGGCCTCACTGGGACCCTTGCATGTAGTTCCACCCCATCCTCAACCCATATGAGTTGAACCCAGCCGTTCCACCTGCACCAGGGAGCGAAACACAGCTAACTCCTCTGAGCCAAGGAAACCTTGGACTGTTGCCTTCTGGAAGTTGAAGAGGTTATACAGGAAGCCTTAGCTTAGAGGAAGCTTTATCCCCTGCTCAGAGGAGCCAAGGAAGGGCTTTAGGTGCAGAGTTACCTGTGGCCACTGGCTACTAAAGCTCCCTGGCCTTGCTTTCACCCCCTAAGCTGGCAGAACCCAGCTACTAGGACTTCAAACTACAGTGGCCACCTGTTGTTTTTGTATCCCCAGTATCACTTCCTCTCTTCTGAAGGTATCCACAGTTCCCATTAATTAGGGGCTCTCTGTATATACAGCCAGGCCAGCTGTGTACAGCACAATGCCAGGGGGCACCATTCACATATACTCTGATTCATATGAATGGTGGTCCCTGATGGTGAAGGATAAGACGACCCTGCCCACTTCTTTGGGTAAACCTCCCCTCTCCATGGGTGAGCATTTGCTCCACGCCTGGCCATTCACAGTGCCCCCTCCCACAGAGCACAGGAACAAGTTCAAGTGGTAGGCATATGATCCAAGCTGGAATTCCTTCAATCCATTGTAAATATTGGGGTATTATGGGCAAATAGATATGTTTCAGCCCATACAACTGAGTCTCTCTAAATTTAATGGAAAAAATCTGGGATCGTTAAAGTAACATGTTATATCTTCACACATGATTGTTAAGATTGTGAATATAAGGCACCTGGCTTCCTAAAGGAAATTTATTTAGCCCAGTTATAGTGCCGCCTTCTTTATGTAATTTTAACCTGTTAGGGCTGCTTTTTAACCAGTTCTTTTCAGCCCTAGCTACAATTTAGAATCACCTAGAGCAGGTCTCATCTGGATCAATTAATTTGGGAGGGGCTGGTGGTGCAGGCCTTGGTACTTCAATTTCAGCTCTGCTAGTGTGACTACCCATTCTCAACGTGTCCCAAAGTGACATATCATGTGCCACATGGTGGATACTTCGAGGCAGGCCATCCAAAGTGGTAGACCAAATTCAGTGAAAATTAGACCTGCCTTTTTCATCTGCTGTCTTAATTGGCAGGCAGAGACTAAGTTTATTTACACAGATGACTGTAAAAACAAAAATCTTTTTCTCCCCTTCCACCCATCCATGTTATGTTATTATACCTTTTCTATAACCTTTGCATTTCTTTCTACCTCTCTCTTGTCCCCTGCTCTCCCTGGGATCGCTACCCTTCTCTCACCAGGCTCATTCCTGGGAGAGGCTGAACAGAAATCACTAGTGCCACAGGGCTGAAACAACCATACTCCTTCTGCCCTCAAGGCTCCAAGCATTTACATAAACTGGTGCTTTTGGGCAACACTTAAACATCTCCTGGCACAACCAAGTAGATACTGCTCTTCAGTTAATGTGGCGTCTGAAAACAGCAGTGAGTTGTTTGTTTTTTTCAAAACTGAAGACATGGAAAGAAGACTGCACAGAAAATAAAAATTTTGTTCTTCCCACATACCACAAACTTCGCTGATTAAATGACTGCAGACTCTCCTCCAGCCTGTGCCTAACTAAAATATGCATGCATTAAACCTCATGAGGGAGTACTGATCCTTCAACATTATCTATGATGGTTTTTAACTCCGGTAGCTGTGAGTCTGAGAAACTGCAAAATATACTGAATTTTAATAGAATCCTGATTGTTAATAAAAAGAGGTAAATCCATAACAAAGAACACTAATAAACACATAAAAAGACTCAGAAAAAAGTCTTTAAGTTCCAGAATACTGTCAATGTGTTCCTTTTGTGAACTACTTAACCAGTTTCTCAATTTTCTCTTCTAGTCCTACTTATTCATTATTAAAAGAAAAAACAGGCATGTATACAAACTACCTCTAAAATATGTAATTTTTTAACTGTATTAAACCTTCTAGCAAAAACACTCCTTTTCCCACTTTCTCTTTTTCTCTCATGGAGTCAACAGACTAGAAAAATAAAGCTGCTACATTGCAAAATAACCTCCTGGTGCGTAGAGGTTCAGGAAATGCTGAAAAATGAAATTATGGTGTTGGGTAATATAAATTCAGGCCCAGAACACTCCTGGACCCTTGATATAAGGTTTTAAATATAAATTTCAAACAAACCTAAGTGTATGCATTTTCTATGAGGGAGAAAAAAAACTTTTAAAAAGAAAGAGTCCTGAAGGGGATCAGAATATGCCACCCCCAAATGTGCCACTTTGGCATGAGGGTTACTTCTAGCTGAAGGCAATTAAGAAACAGCAGATGCAGACAAAAAACAACTCTCTGCCCTCCCCCATCTAACTAAAAGCAGGGCATAAATTTCCCTTTCTAAAAGGTGCCATATTTTCCACTTACAGAAGTGTACCCCTCTCCCAATCTGAACGAAGAAAAGAACTCATATCTCCATAACACATCTCACTAAGCAACCTTTTGTTTTTTTTTTCTTGAGACAGGCCAGGGTCTCGGTCACTCAGGCTGGAGTGCTGGAGTGCAATCATAGCTCACTGCAACCACAAACTCCTAGCCTCAAGCAGTCCTCCCACCTGGGACTCCCAATGTGCAGGGATTACAGGAAGGCCTGAGCCACCACGCCCAGCCTATACAACTTTTATTTACCATACATTTTCCTAGTCACTTTCTAACAATTTATCCCCTCTCCCCAGAAGTCTTAATCCCCTTTTCCTTTGTCTAGTTTCTTCTCCACATGGTATAAAAGTCCCCCCGGGTCTAACTACCACTTTGGGGTCTTCACTTCTTTTCTATGAAGGCCTTCTGTGTGTATCCGCAATAAACAGTTTCTCCTGTTAATCTGTTTTTTGTCAGTTTAATTTCCAGGGCCTGGGAGAAGAACCTAAGAGGACAGAGGAAGAGTTTCTTTTTCCCCTACAGGCCCCATATATTATGAATAATCCAGAAAATTAAATTAAATATATTAAATCAAATTAGCTTAATTATTCTGCCCTGAAATGGAGGGGGTTTGGGGAGGATGGGAGAAGGAAGGAACAAGGAAACTTTATAATACGCACCCTTTCTAGATGTCGTTCATTTCAAACTACTCAATTAGAATGTAAGAACATTACTAGTAAAAGTGAATTGTATTTTATCTGAACAATCATTTAAACCTTTTCAATAACACTGCCATGGATCATGAAAGCATGTAATTCAGTTTCTTTTGAACCTGGCTTTAAATTTCTAAATACTTTTTTTTTTCTCCAGCTACAAGGGATGGAACAAACTAAATACCATAAAGAGAAATACAACCTGAAACTCAGTATAAGGAGAAACCTGAGTCAGGTAAGCACAGCTAGAGACACAAGGGGAGTAGGGAAGAAAGAGTATTCCTAGTAGTTAATCTCAAGGATAACCCAGTGCACAACCTGTAGTTGGTTTATCAGAATCCATGAGAACTTTGTAATGGGGCTTCTCATCTCTTTCACTCCCAAAGCCGTCAAAATACTACTTTCTAGACATACATTCCTCACCTAGACCTTTTACCCATTAGATTATACCTGATTCATTCCATGATGTTGTGTTGTTAGAATCAGTGTCTCTCAATCCTAAATACACTTTAGAATCACCTGGGAAACATAAAAAAAAAAAAAAAAAAAACAACTAACACCTACCTGCCCTCCCCACTCTCATTTAAGTTATCTGAATGGGACCAACCCATTCTAACACAAAAGTGATTCTAACTTATAGCCAGGGCTGAGAGCCACTAGTTGGAAAGCAATCCAAGCACACTAAAATTATATAAAGAAGGAATAAATTTACAGTAGGAGGCAAGGTGCCTCAAATTCCCATCTTAGTAATCAGATACAACATGTTAATTTAAGGATCCCAGATTTTGTACATCAAATTTACAAAGACTCAATTGCAGGGGCTCAAATAGATCTATTTGCCCATAAGGGGGTTCAGGACATGCTACCCCATAATATTTTAAGCTGAAGGAATTTGAGAAAACAGCAGAAGCAGGAAGGTCACTCTCTCCTGCCCTTCTCCCCCGAAGCTGGTCGTAAAACCTAGGAAGGAGTTTTCTGACCTTCCCCTGAAGCAGAGCATATGAAACTTATGTGAGAAGTATCCTCCCTATACCTGGAGGAAAAGAACATCCTTACCTCTGAAGAAGAAGGCTGACAGAGAAGAATGTGAACAAACATGGCTTGCTATGTTTACTCCAGTTTATCACCATTGGATCATACTTGTCTATCCACTCATACTGTCAGGTAGTTAGCGAGGGATTCCCGGTCTCCTAGGGACAAAAGTCGGTGCTGCTGTGATTCACCACCACCCCTAAATGGGCTTTCAGAAAGGCTCATGGGAGATCTGCATGCGCAATAAAGACTCAGATCATTTATCTCCCAACTGTCCAATCAAAGTGGTTCCATGGTGATGTATGAACCACGGGGAAGTCCCAATCCAAGCACTATAAAACAAGACACAGACCATAACCAAGCCCCCTCTTTTTTTTTTTTTTTTTGCCCTTCCTTTTGCTCTCCCTTTAATGTGACAGTGGATCCGGTCGTCATCTGCTGCCTAGGTGTCACGCTCTGTAAACCTATATCTTGCTCTTGCTCTATAATCCTATCTTTCTCTTCTCAATACACCTCATTTTCGTGCTTGCCTTGCTTTGGTGCGTCTGGTCATTCTTCGGCCATGAGCATGCCAAGAACTGACATTTCACACTGAAACCTAACAAGCTTCTCCACAACTATCCACTTCCTCATCAAACCTAGCATAAAAAAATACATAGGTTTACCTATTTCTTTGGGTCTTCATTTCCTTCATTTCCTCTGTCACATAAAACTTATATAAATAAATTTGTATGCTTTTCTCTTCTTAATCTGTCTTTTATTATAGGGACCTCAGCCATGACCTAGGATGGGTGAGGGAAAGATAGTTCTCCCCTGTACCCATAATACTCAAGTTTTTACAAAGGACTGAAGAAGTTCCAGACATCATATGTGAGAGGTAAACAAAAAAAGTAGAACCAAAGGTAATCTATACCACTTAGCATTCAAAATATGATAAACAAGGAAATATGGAGCAGGATGCATAAAGTTGTTGATTTTTGTTAACAATAATAAGAATAAAATCAAAAGCTACCATTGAAAAGTACCAGTTACTGTATTAAGCACTTTCAATGTGTTACCTCATTGAAAACTGAAAACATCCCTCTGCAAAAAGAATTATGGCCCCCATTTCACAGATGAGGAAATTGAGGCTCAGAGAGATTAGGACACTTTCCCAGAATCACACGTATAGTAAGTGGTAGGACAAAGATTAAAGTCCAGGTTTTTTGTTTTCTAGAATCCATTCTCTTAACCACCATCGTCTCTCACCTAGACCACTGAAGAGTCTCCTAAGTACTTGCTACTCACAGTATAGTCCCATGGACCACCATCACCAGCAGTGTGTCAGAAAAACTGAATCTCTGATCCATTCCAGGTCTTACTGAATAGGAATCTGTATTTTAAGATCAGCAGGAGATATGCACACTAAAGAAGCACAGACCTATCCGGTTTTCCTGCATCAACTATTGCATCTTACAAATTCACTATCCATGTTGCATCCATACTTTTAAAAAATCATTTGTTCTTTTAATTGACAAATAAAAAGAGTATATGTTTATATAACTTATTATACAATATGATGTTTTTAAATATGTATACATTGTGGAATGGCTACATTGAGCTAATTAACATATGCATTACCTCATGTACTTATCATTTACTGTGGTGAGAACAAGAATTAATAAAGTCTATTCTCTTAGTAATTTTCAAGTATATAATACATTGTTATGCATCCACAGTTTTTAAAAAACAAATCTGATCATTTCATTTCTCCACTTAATACTGTTAAATGGTTTCCCAAATGCCCTTGAAATAAAGTCCAAAATTCTTTTAAAATACAGGTTACTGGACTCTGCATAATATTGCCCAGGCCTGCCTCTGCAGCCTCATCTCCCTGTCTCCTCCATCAGACCCCAGGCACACAGACCTTCTTTCTGCTCATCAGATCCCAGCAACTCTTCCCTTCCTCCCTCCCTCCTTTCCTTCCTTCTTTCCTTTCTTCTACTAAGCTCTTCCCTGCCTAGAATTTACCACCATCACCACCTCCCTACCAGCTACGTTCACTGCTCTCTCACCACTGCAGAGCGCAGTGCCTAGCACAGGGTTAGGTGCAAGATAAAAGTGCTGAATAGAGACATTTAAGATGCTGAGGGCCTCCACTGTTTCCTTTGTCCACCCCTCTCTGCTCTTGCTCACTCCTGTTTCTCCTTCCTGTTCCCTACATCACTCCTTTTCAGTAACTCACTTCCTTATCAGTAACCTCATGGCTATTGAAGTTGTCAGCTTTAGAAAGATGCACTGCCCTGTCCCCATGGCCACTGCCCCAGAATTACTCACCAACTGGATGATGACTGCTTCACTTTAACCCTGAGGCTCCTGGGATAGGCTCAGTCCTTTCTAGAGGTGGACAGAAGTCCCCACTAACAGAAACAGGCTACCTTTAAATCCAAGATGTAATATATAGATGGAACCATAGATCAGCAGGCAGTACCGAGCTGAAAGCCTCACTATCTCTCTGCCCACGTGAGAGGGTGTCGCTGTGCTGACAAGATGGGTTATCAAGAGTTGGGGGTAACTTCATATTTTAAACGTGATGGCCAAGATTGCTACTCTAAGAAAACAAATGGCAAAT
This sequence comes from Lemur catta, assembly GCF_020740605.2. Lineage (NCBI taxonomy): Eukaryota > Metazoa > Chordata > Mammalia > Primates > Lemuridae > Lemur > Lemur catta. Next base: position 29,640,680 of record NC_059145.1, on the reverse strand, counting down.
CCTTTTACAAAATAGATATCTGCCTCACGTTTAAATCTTGAGTAAATCTGTATTTTCATATATCAAGCTTACATTAATAACAAGAACTGCTATTTATCTATTGACTGTAACCGATTGAGAACCTGATAACATGCTCAAAGCTTTAAATACACTTTCTTCTTCATCATTACTCCGTGAGGTAGAAATGATTCTTATTCCTATTTGCAGAGAAAAAACCAAGAGCTAAGTAACCTGTCTAAGAGGCAGGGCTGGGATTTGAATCATAGGCCTCCAGACAACCACTCTATTGCTTCTCTGCTATGTTTCGCTATTTGCATCGCTTTCTCATCTGAGAAGTCACAGACGTGGACATTCCCAAAGAGATAGTCCCTTAGAGAATGACCTCAAAGGCTGAGATTTTTCTCTGCAATGTACATGTTGAAAGGAAAGTAACCTCCTACATCTTATATTTCAAAGCTCCATTTCTGCATTAAAAGAGAAAACTGAGATTCAAGGATAAGATGTGGGAACAGAGCTCAGGGGTGCTTATGAATGCAATTCCACAAATGCTTTTTCAGTGTCTACTAGTGGTCAGGCACTGTGCTGGGAAGTGAATGATAAGACTGTCTATTGCAAGAGTGCTGGGGGAGGCGGGTCACCGAGGGTGATGGAGAGAACTTCTGAACTAGTGACTGTTTCAGGAATGTTTAGCCAATAATACACAAAACTGTTACTTTATTATCTAATTATACAGAAATCATTTTTCACACAGAAGAGGTGAGAGTTACCTGCTTTATTATCTGTGAATACATAATTGACAGAGCCAATATGTCTTCTAAAACGAAAGTTTTGTATAATTTAAACAACTCATTACATTTCACATATTTCATAGTAGACACTAGATTTTAACAACTGTGAATACAAACAGTGTCAGAATTTGCTCTCAAGTGTCTGTAATCACAAAAGAGAAAAGAGTCTTGGGAGCCAAATCAAGACTAATTCCCAAAATAGAAAAGGAGCATATCAAAGCTGAATGTATATGCAAATAAAGATGGGGACACAAAACCATTTTCTAAAGCATTCAATCAAACATTTACAGGAATGAGGCTAGGATGAGGACACCAAGTAGAAAAGCATGAACCTAAAAAGGTCACATACAGTACCGCGAGGCCTCCAGAAACCTGGCTCCTTGCAGAAACAGGATGCTTTTGACACAGGGCATGGGAAGAAGACTGCAGACTACCTTGTACTTTACTCCCCTCATTTACAAAATGAAACAGATATGTGACTTATAAGGTTCCTTCCAGCCCTAACCCATTAGGTCCTTTTCATCTATGTAGCCCCTGCACTTAAAAAAGAGAGATGAACATACAAAGAAATTCAAAAAATATTTGAATTAATGAAATACTGCAACCTTACTACTAATAAAAAAAGAGATGTTAAAACAATTAGTTTTGGTCTGTGGCCTAGAAAGAACCATTAGGTGAGAAACCATTATCTAAACTGCTACACATCTGGTGCTCCTGCTAGCTGACTGCTGGTAGAATGAAAATAACCCTGTACTTGGAATTAAGACACTTGGGTCTAGTCTCATCTCTGACACAAACCAACTGTGTGTGACCTTGGGCAAACTGCTTTACCACCTGGGCCAGTTTCTTCATCTCTAAAACAAAGGTATTATAAAGCTATATATAGCGAACATTTGTGAGACCTTTACTATATGCTAGGAACTGTTCCAAGATCTTTGCCTTAGATTTAAATGATCTCAAAGGTTTTGAAGCTGTCAAGTATATTGTCTAACTACAGAGGCTACATGGTATAATGGAGAGATTCCAAATTCTGTAGTCAGAAATGTTGGGATCCTCAGCTCTGTAAAGTAGGGTCTTTTTCTAACCACAGACTGTCAAGCAGGAGTTATAATCCCACTACTTCTATTCACTAGTTGATTTAACTTGAACAAGTTACTTAACTTCTCTAGCCTTAGTTTTGTAATTTGTAAAATGGATATAAAAATGGTTATCTCTCTCATATAGCTTTTATGATGATTAAATTATAGTAACATATTTTCTTAATGAATATATATTTCATTACTAGTTGTATAACCATGCACAAACCATTGTCTCAAGCTTTTTCTTACCTACAAATGGGAAATATAAAATCATTAAGAGATATGTGAACACACTGTGCAAATTGTCCGATGTTAGCTGTGTTTGAAAGCATGCACGCACATTCCCTAATACTTGGAACACTACATACAACAATCCACACACACACACACACACACACACACACACACACACACACACACACACACACACGACATCTTTACTAAACATTTCTCCAGTCTTAGGTCATGCGAGATGGACGCGGAGGCAGGCAGCCAGGAACGCAGAGGCCCATGGGAGTTGTAGTCCCTAGTCAAGCGGCTGCTCCGTAGAACAGTTGCAAGCGAGACTTCACCTCCCAGGAGACATCTCGCCGTGCAAAATGGCACGCTAAAAGGCGGAGTAACAGCCTGCCAGGAAACAAGAGGCGGGACTACAACTCCCAGAAGCCTCTGCTGCCCAGGCCGCCGGTTTAGATAAGATGGAACAGAGGAGGGAGCGCTCAGGTATACCCGGTTTAACAACAGGTGCGAATCAGGACGGCCTTGGCAGTCGGGGCCAGCATCCGGGTCAGAGCCTTTCTATTAATAAAACAATCACTGGGGGTATTTTCTACTGGTCCCACCACATTTCTGAGAGACCCAGAATAAAAATAGCAGTAAATTTGCAAGTGGGAAACTTTCACAAGCATGACATCAATTTAGATTTATCTTCAGGCAGCATCCTGCGGCCACTTAAACAAGGAACCTTAAGTTCGTTTTTTGGTTTTTTTGTTTTGTTCAGTTTCTCTCAGCTAAGCGCTGTGAGTGGCTGTTCCAAGGTAACAGCAGAGGCAAAATTTGAACCTACCAAGGAAGCTGCAAATCCAGCTCAAGACCCACTAATCTGCCTTTCCCTCCCCCACACACTTGGATAAAGCTGTAAAATCCCCGCTTATGAATCTAAAAACAGTAAACTGTAAAATAGATTTAAGGAATTCCCAGCTGAGTACTGATGAGTTCTCCCACCACAACGAATTCGATGCATTTTCGTTTGTTTTTTTAAATACCAAATGTAACATTCTCTCCCAAATGCTGCCGTCTCTGTGCCCTGCTTTGCTCCCATCCTGGGCACGTGTTCAGCCCTGCTTTGAGGACCCCGGAGCTGCGTGTTTAACACAGACCTGCTGGGGCAGAGATTCCGCTACTTGTCCATGAAACCGACAGTCTATCCAAAAGTGGCCACTGCGTCCCTGGGCCGAGGATGTGGCCCCATGCCTCAGTTTTCCTACTTATCAAATGCAGTGGAGGGGGGACGGGTTAGGGCGGGGGCGGTGCTTGGGAATTGGGGCGCCTGAGTCCCAACCCTGGGAAAGCTCGCGGGGCGGGAGAGTCCTCGCGACAGACGCCTACTGCCCCGCGAGCGGCGCTAGTCCAGTCGCGGCCCCACCTGGCCACCAGGGCAACGGCCGGACCCGCGTGGAAACCTAGACCCCGCGCCCCAGAAACACTGTTCCACTTGGGATTGACCTCTCACCCTTGCTTTCCTGTGACGGGACAGAGCCGGGCTGGAACTACAATTTCCAGAAAACCCCGCGCTAGGGGCGGGACCCAAGATGGCCTCTCGTCTGAGGACAGGAGCAGCGACCAATAGGCGCAGGGCACGCCCCTACACAGGGCCAATCGGGAGCCATAGTGGCAGTAACCCTGATTCAGGGGCGGGAAAGACTGTCACTGTCCCTCACAGGAGAGGTGAGGTGAGAACCCCCTTGGGAAGAGATTTTTGTCATAAACCGTACAATCTTTGACTTTTTCCAAATGGAAAAGAAACATGATTCTCTTAACGTGAAATGAAACACACTGCTGCACCTTTGGTTCCTTCTTTTCTCCCAAAACGTGCTCACGACTCCCCAGTGGCTGGATTTCTTTTCACTTCCTTTCCCCGCTCCGGATCTTTCTTGATTCCGTAAGCCTTCCTTTTTTAATGTTTCTCTCAGAGTATGCACTCACAGTCCCTGACTTGATCCCATTTACGTCTGCACTCAGCCCTGCCTAGCATCCTAACAAAATTTCATGAAAACGAAAACCTCCCCTTCCCCTTTTCTTTTTCTTTTCTGTGCTGTTTTCCTCCTTAGCATTTGTCATTACCAAGCCTTGTATAAAATCTGCTTATCCTTTTTTATCATCTTACTTGCCCACTAGAATGCAAGCTCCGTGCAGATGTGGATTTTTGTTTTTGGTCACTGCAATATTTCTACCACCTAGAAAAGTGCCTAGCACATAGTAAATGTACTGTTTTTTGAATAATTGGATGAAATCTAGAATGATCTTTCTCCTCTATTCTCCCTTTCTCTGATGCAGATCAATCAAAGCCACCTCTGACCACCATGGGTCCCTTGTAATTGCTCCCTTTTTAATTCAAAATCATTCTCTGGGCCGGGCGCGGTGGGTCACGCCTGTAAGCCTAGCACTCTGGGAGGCCGAGGCGGGTGGATGACTCCAGGTCAGGAGTTCGAGACCAGCCTGAGCAAGAGTGAGACCCCATCTCTACTAAAATTAGAAAGAAATTATCTGGCCAACTAAATATATATATATATATATATATATATATATATATATATATATATACATATATATATATGTGTGTATATATATATATATATATATATGTATGTATAGAAAAAATTAGCCGGGCATCGTGGCGCATGCCTGTAGTCCCAGCTACTCAGGAGGCTGAGGCAGTAGGATTGCTTAAGCCCAGGAGTTTGAGGTTGCTGTGAGCTAGGCTGACGCCACGGCACTCACTCTAGCCTGGGCAACAGAGCGAGACTCTGTCTCAAAAAAAAAAAGAAATCATTCTCTCAGTATATTCTGTGCCAAATGCCATGTGGGTACTAGAGAAATCATTGATTCAGACCCAATTCCTAACCTCAAGATGCTTTATGTCTAGTGGAGTATGAAAAGTAAACTTAATTTTGCAATAAATGCAATCACAAATTGCATGGCTAAGTAATTTCACAAGGTCATGCAGCTCCTAATCAGGGACAAGAATCCCAGCTCTGATTCTTGCCACTCCACCTTGCTGCTTCTTTTAGCAATCTCTCTTCTTCAAGATGCCCCCTTTCCTTTACTTCCCTTCACTTCCCTTCCCTTCCTATCCTAGGACCAAGGAAGAAGAGATATTTGCCAGTCATCTTTTACATTTTAAAAGAGTGAAACAAAGAGCAATTACATGTGGACAAACACTAAGATGTGTCCCTATTTTCCCTAGCACCATTTCCTTTTTTTTTTTTTCCCCTTCACTTTTTCCTTGGCCTTATTCATTACATGCAGGTGATTACACCAAGTCTTAGATCTCTCATCCTTTCTGATGTTTGAACCCCACAGAGAGTAGCAAAGTGTCCTACAAAGTATCCTGGTATGAAATACTGATATCCTTGGAAGTTGGACTCTCAGAGAATGTCACATTGGATTATAGGTCATCACACAGACACTATAGCCACATAACATATTACAGAATTGTGAATAATAAGGTAAAATTGAAAACAATTACAGTTAAGACAGCAGGAATATGATCAATATGTGTATAGACTAATTTTGTGCATAGGGATTAAAACCCTTGTTCAGGCTTCCTAGCCTAATCCTCTGTCAATTTGGGGTTGTTTCCTTACAATACAACAGTTCTTTCTAGCTTTTATGAGCATAGACTTAGCTCAGCAGTCCTAGCTTCTCTCAAGCTGATTGGCATGAGAGATTTCAACACGTGTGTCAGCATCCAAACTAAATGTGGAAGAAAATCAGAACCACATGAAACTGAAAAGCTCAACAACCAGACTCTCCTCCTGATAAAGTATCAGCCTGTAATCATTACATCTTCTACTTAGCAGTCAAAAAGCAAATGTCATGACTGTACTCAGTACCTAAACAGTGGTACCTAATGATTATTACACCATTGTTGGGCAGCCTAATATGAGCTTACAGGATTACTTCAGCTGTGGATGATACTGACTGCTGGCTGAAGGTTAATCATGACCTTGAGCAATGCATACATTCACAAAGAGCATTAAGACATGGCAACTTGCCTTGGACCCAGGACCTTCAAGTGCCAAGACTTGGGTCCAACCGCCAGTGGGAGGTTACTATCTGCTCTGCAATATGACTGAATTAATAATCACCTTAGTTTTTTTCTCCCAGAAGCAGATCCTGAGACAGGTATTCAAGTGCAAGTAGTTTATTTAGGAGGTAATTGCAGGAAACATCAGTAAGAGAATAGGAAAGTGAAATAGGGAAGGGAAAACAGACACAAAAAAATAGTGCTGTATCTATTATAGCATGTTAGTACTAGGGGCAACTAGAGCTTAATCTGCCTAGGGATCTCTAGGAAATAATATAGAACACATGCATTAGATTGAGTTATCCTACCAACAGGACAAGAAAACTGGATTGTTGAAACACCAGCTCCCATCAGTCAATGACTGGGGACTGCTTTCAGGGACTATTAAGTCCCTGGTGTATCTGCCATGCTGCACAAGGGGACAGTGGCCAGAGAAAGCCAGAGATACAGGTACTGCCATTAAGAGTCAGGCTGGTATACACTAAAATAGTAAGGGAACAGAGGGAACTGGCAGGGCACCAATAGTATCTGCTACAGGTGGCTCTGGTTCACTACAAGGTCATGTCACTGAGACAAGCGAATGAAAATAATTCAAAAGTTGAATATATACATACAAAAAAAAAAACCAAGCAACTTACCACCTTATATCACTCATCAGATGAACAATTAAGATAGATTTACTTTCTAAATCCTCACTAAGACATCCAAACCAAACAATAACAAAAGCCTCATTTACACTAGGGAATAGGAACTCTTTGGGGACTTAAGGAGGGTGCTTCAGGAGTATTAGGGTGGGGTAGGGTGAGGAGGAAGAATATCAAGAAAAGGAGAATAGAAAATTTAAAGAAATATTACTGAAGACAATGTATTTTTCATTTCATGATCTTGAAGAAACACAAGTAAAGGGCTTGGATATTTTGAGAGAGTAGCATAAAGATCTAGATGACCTTTAGACCTAGAAGACAATTTTGTGAAAGACCTCTGTTGGTTGTGCTGTTATAGCACTTCTTTTTTTTTTTTTTTTTTTGAGACAGAAGTCTCACTCTGTTGCCTAGGCTAGAGTGCTGTGGTGTCAGCCTAGCTCACAGCAACCTCAAACTCCTGGGCTCAAGCAATCCTCCTGCCTCAGCCTCCCGAGTAGCTGGGACTACAGGCATGCACCACCATGCCCGGCTAACTTTTTCTATATATTTTTTTAGTTGTGCAGTTAATTTCTTTCTATTTTTTAGTAGAGACGGTGTCTCTCTCTCTTGCTCAGGCTGGTCTTGAACTCCTGACCTCGAGCGATCCTTCTGCCTCGGCCTCCCAGAGTGCTAGGCTTACAGGCATGAGCCACCGCGTCAGCCCTAGCACTTCTTCCTAGCAATAGCTTTACTTGAAATTACAGCCACCATTTATTTGTCCTTGTGTTTATCATCTGTCAGCTCCAAACAAAAGGTAAGCTCCTTGAAAGCAAGAATTTTGTTTTTGTCTTATTCAATAGTAAGCACTCAATAAATATGTGGTCAATGAATGACTGTGTTATGGCCACAAAAAGCAAAAAGGGTAAGTGCTAAAAGAGCCTGACATTTGCACCACTTGTAAAATTCAACTAAGGCATTAATTAAAGAGGCACAGGTAACCTTGAAATTAACCTCCCATTTTCACAAAGCTTGGGAACATCTTTGTACGTGGAAAGCCTAGTGGTTATATTCTGTTCTTCTGCCTTAGTCGAACACTCCAAACAGCATCCTCTCCAAGAACACAGGACCTACAAGGAAATCTTTACCATGGAAACAGAATTTCAAAACTAGAAAGGCCTTAGAGGTCAAAGAGTTCAACCCTCTGCATAATTCATCTCAGCTATATGTTACAGGTCATAATCCAGACTTTCAAACATGAATCTTGGGGGGATTTATTTGGAAAAATTCTATCTAATATGAAAATATTATGTTCGAAAAAGGAAAAACAATGCATTGTTTTTGTAATTCAAAGGATAGAAAGCTTGGAAAACTCAGCTGTACCCAAATGCTCTAGTCTCCACATATTTCTCAACTCATTTTCATTAGGCTTTTTCGCTGCTATGAGAGAATTCTGGTTGCTGGTAAGAGCCATCTCATGATAAGCTAAAAATTTTCTAAATTTTTCCCCTTTTTTTTGTCTCATTTATCCCTTTGTTGTTCTGTGTTAAATGTATTCCTTGGGTAGATTTGTTCATCACATATTTAGAGATCGGTCTATTCCCTATAGTTAGTGAACATATGCATGCTGTCTCCTTTTAACTATGCCTCATAAATAATCACACTTAATCCTTCTTACTGCCATCTTTTGCAATCATCTTCCAGTTACCTAGAACATAAGGTGCATAAAACTAAGTTCAGTGTCCAAGCTGTGATCTCACTAGGGTAGCTCAGAGATAAGCTATGAGTTTTCATCACTCTCTTTCAAGAAATTATGCCTCTAAACACATTGCCCTGGTTTCACTGCAGCTTTGAGGCATTTCATCATTCTGGAAGATAAAACCCATTAAAAGCATTTTCTAAAATTTAAAATATGTATTTCTATAGTAGAGGACTTAGTGAAGAATGGTACGTAATTTTGATTCAGCTCGGTTTTTCATATATCGAGGGTCACTCTGTGCCAGCCACTGCACTGGGGGCTGGGATTCACCAAGGAATGAGACACAGTCCCAGGAGTTGTACCGTAGTGAATATTATAAGCATGGAGACAGGTGAACAAATCAATGTGAAGCCACATATGAGCCAATGCCAGAATGAGTGGATTCTTCTCCACTGTAGGGGAGAAAGAGGGCTCCAGGCAGAAGCAACAGTACATTGCAAGCACCAGAGCTCATAAATCAGACAGGGTAGATTTATCAGCCTGCAACCTGGAGTAGCAGTAGGGCAGTGGTGGAAGGGGCTAGAAGAGTCCCAAAGGTCAGCTCATAAGGGTTTCATAGGCAATACTCTTTAGTTTGCCATAAAAGCAATCGGGAGCCTTGTAATGATAAATTGTTTAATTTGGAGACAAAAGGAAAAAAAATCAAATATTAATTGAGCACATATTATATGCTAGACATTGTTCTAGGTGCTAGGGATGCAATAGTAATAAACCATAAAAAAATTCCTACCCTCGTGGGACTTCTAGTAAAGAAGATAGACCACACACCATATAGACCATACAAACTTATATCCTAGGTGATGACAAATGCTAGGTGGTCTTCTTTTAGATGGGGGTCATCAGGGAAGGCCTCTTTGAAGAAGTGTTATTTGAACAAGGATCTCAGTGAAGTAGGGGTCCAGGCATCAGGAAATCTATGGAAGACAGTTCCAAACAAAGGGAACAATAAGTGCAAAGTCCTTAAGATAGGAACAAGCTCGGCATGGTGGAAGACTAGCCAGGAGGCTCATGTGGCTAACGAGAGGAAAAGTAATGAGAGATGAGGTCAAAGGTTACCAGAGGCCAGGTCATGTAGGGCTTTGTAGGCCATGGTAAGATCTTAAGGGAAAATGCTAAACTATTCCGTAAATGTAGTTGCAAGACAGTATATATAGTATGATCCATTTGTGTAAACATAAAAGGATTGTGGTGTTATACACACACATAATTATTGAGATCCATATCGTTCATCTAAAACTTTTGGGACAGATGTGTTTTAGAAATTAATAATTTTTTTGGTTTTTAAAAAAGAATATGCCTATATATTCTTCCAGTACATAACACTCCTAGAGCTGTCTTGGGACAGCAACCAACCATATTAATATGTCTGCAACTAAACATATATGGATAAATAAACACTATCTGTAGACTCACATCAGGTCAACCTTTTAGTTTTCAGAGCTTTTTGGATTTCAGACCTGCAGATAAGGGATTGTGAACCTGTACTTGTGCTTGTGTAGAAAACCTCAAGGAGCAGCCCAAGTGCTTGTGAACAATGGTTAGAGGAGTGAGATTTCATTGGTGGTAGGACGATCTTTTATTCTATTTTATATCATTCTGAATATTTTTTTTTTACCATCTATTACTGAAAGAACACAAGTTAAAATTTTTTTAATGTGGACATCAGTGCTTTATTCATGTAGTCTTTGGGTATTCAACAATACAGATTGTATTGAGGGAAAATATTTTACACAAAAAAGTAATAGAAAAGATTTTGAATATGCATTATGAAATTGATTCTAACTTTGAGTATTTCAGCCATGACATTCAACACACTGTGTCCTCTGTATGCTTTTCAAATTTTTGTCTTTTAAATATGTGTGTGGACTAGTGAGAATCATAATACAAAGATGACTTTGTAAGGAGTAGGAAATTCACTTATAAAATTCAATATAAAATGTATTTTTAAATTTTATGGTCATTTTTATTTCCTAATGTTCCAAGAAGTTTCTTCTGTTTCCTGACAGAACATGGTCCATTCTCAGGACTTGTGGTGTTTCTGTTTTGTTTAGTTTTATTTTTAAGGCAAATCTGTGGGGTTTTTTTCTGTTTTGATAACAGGATGTCATGCTTGTGATAAATACTTGCCTGAAAGATATTTATAATGTACAAGCCCCTAAAATATTTAGACATTTTAAAATTGCAATTTGCAACCTCCCTATTTCCTACCACTCTCCCCCAACAGAAAAATCAGAGAGATGTATTTAACAGACACCACGTTTCATGGTGAATGTTATTGGCTGTGTGGCTGAAAACTGTAATTAGCCATGCCTCACTGATTCATACATGAATCGTTTTGAGGTTTATTATTCCACTGGAATGTTAATGAACATGAATACAAAATACTCTGAGAGATTTTCTTTTTATCTTGGTAAAGTACATATGGTAAGGGGGAAAAAACCCTTTAAAATAATTAATGAAAAAATACTTTATGTGTATAACTAGACCCTTGATTTTCTGAACAGTAAATAAGACTGTATAATTTACTGGAGCTGCTTCTCTAGGAAGCACATAGTGATTTTACAAACATTAATTAATAAAGCTTCAGAATCCCTACCAGGTAAATGTTAATAAAACCCAGGAGTCCTAACTTTTTTGACCTTTGCTCCAGTTTCCAAGCAAGAAAGTAGCTGACTAAGAAGCTTCCACATCTTTGAAAACAAAGTGGGCATGAAACCAACATTCAGAGTTCAGATGTCATTTATGAGCAGCATTCTCTTATGAACCTAGTTGAAAAATAAAAGTAATTTAGGGAAAATGATATTTCAGCACTGCCTTGATCTAGCAGGGATTTTCTTCCTCAGAAAATTAAAGCAAACACAAACTGGAAATATGACTTAACTGGGCCTGCTTCTGCATTTAGGGTCACCAAAGCGTACTGTAAATGGAAATCAGATTGCTTTAGAATCCAAGAACAAACTCTACTTTTGACCTTTAGAAAGCTCGTGATGTATATGCCCACAAAATAAACAAAATAATTTCAAAGTAAATTCGTTGAGTGCACCTGACCTTTGAAACAGAGCAGATAATGTTAATCAGATTTGTACAACGTTAATCTAGCTCAGCCTCCATCTCTCCGTGTATTTTTAAACTATCATAAAGAAGAGTCTCACAACAGGGAATCTTTCAAATCAGAATAGATTTAGAAGTGGAACAGAATGTATGACCTGGCTTCAGTGAAGTATAACTCAAACATGTAAGCAAGTGAACATTATGACTATAAACCAATATACCATGCTCCTCAGGAAAAGTGACTTTTTAAAAATATTAACCTCAGCACAATGTAGGCAGCTTCTCAATAAAATATAGTTCAAGTCCTGATGCTGCAACTTTGAGTTGAAAATGGCCTGCATGATATAAAAAGGTGTTCAGTCTGACCATTGCTTCTGTGTTTGTCCAGCCGTATCATTTCTGCATTTTGGACTTTGCATGCTTGAGCCACGGCCTTTCCAGAATAGCCCATTAAGTAACTTATCAGACATATGCTTGTCTTCCCAGGATCACCTCCTTTGGAGAGCCAATCCGAACCCCATTCACAGTAATCCTTCTCAGTTCTACCTGCTTAAAGTGGGGAGGGATGAGGAGGGATGATAGCAGAGCAGGAGGAGTAACAGAAAACAAGCTTGACCACTGCACTCCATGCTACTCGGCCACAGTGGTTGGTTCAGAGATGGGCACATGACCCAAGCTGAACCAATCTCCTCTGATATTTTGTCAGATTTTAAAAAGAAGATGGCCCCTCGTTCTCTGCAATCATGAGCTATAATGAGGATACAAGTGTGGGGCTGCTGTCTTGCCTACCCAGGAATTAAGTCAAACAGGCAAGCAGGAAGAAGAGATGAAGAAAGGAATAGAGCCCAGTTGGCATTGCATCCCAGAATCCGATTGTGCCTGAAACCCTTAGATTTGCCAATTACATAAGCGTTTTCTTGTTTAAGTTGGTTTGAAATAGGTTTTTGTTACTGGCAGCCAAAGGAGTCCTGACTAATCCACAAAGTTCAACTGACAGATAAACTCTTAAGCTACTCAGAATTGGACAGTAAAATGAAAGGGATAATACTGTCCCATTCTACTATGATTTGGGAATTCTCCAGACCTAAAGCCACACTAGCCTCTCTCTACAAGTACACCAAAACTGAGGCACACACTAGTCATCTAATGAACTGAAGATGTGTAGCCTAAAAAAGAGAAGACAAAATGTGCTTGCTGGGCTCAAACATGTGAAGGTCTGTTTTGTGACAAAAGGATTGGATTCATTCTTTGGAGTTAAAAGTCAGACCAACAAGTGCTTATCACTAAAGGGAATTTTCTGTACATGAGGGATAACTTTTCTAACAATGAAAGCCATCCTAGCCAACATAATGTGACCCTCTACCACTTCCTCTGCTGAGTGAGAGGTTGGACAAAATGACATCTAAGATCCTATTCAACTCAATGATTACTTGATTCAATCAAAGTCTGGTCATGGTGATCATATATGTACAGTCAAGCATCACTTAACAATGGGGATACATTCTGAGAAATGTGTCATTAGGCAATCTTGTCATGTGCACCTGATAGAGTGCACTTACACAAACCTAAATGGTATAGCCTACTACACACCCATGCTGTATGGTATAGCGGCAGCCTACGGCTCCTAGGCTACAAACCTGTACAGCATGTGACTGTACTGAATACTGTAGGCAATTGTAACACAATGGTAAATATTTGTGTATCTAAAAATATCTAAACATAGAAAAGGTATGGGAAAAATACAGTATTATAATCTTAGAACCACCATCATATATGCAGTCAATTGCTGACTGAAACATCATTGTCCAGCACATGACTGTAATTTATTATAAAGTCACCTCAAACTTTCAGTAAATCAAAAATCAATACAAATCAATCATATACAAGGAGGCACAAAGGAAGGGAAGTGTCAGAAGAGATTTCCTAGAGGGGATTATAACTTGCACAGTTTTAAATACAAATAGAACTTGGTTTATATCACACGTACCATGTTGAACAATGCTCCATTCAGAGCTGATGCTATTTGTCCCTATGATAGTTTCTTTAAAAATATGTAAATACATAATAACAATCTGTGAAAGTGTACTGTAAATGAATTAAAATTTTCACATCTTGAGTGTTTTTGCAGGCATACAGCTAATAACCATTAACACAGCAAGTGTATACCAGACACTTTCAGCCAGTGAATGGGGGGGGGTCCCCTGTTATTGCATTCTAACCATTCAACCCTGAGTGGAGAATGTTCTACAACACATGTTTTTTGCTCATATTTCTGCCATTATTTTGTGTACTGGCAATTTATTTTGTGTCTTCAAAAGCACTTTTGACACAAAATGCTTAACAAAAGTTATGTAAGTGATATTTGCGTAGCAGATCTGCCATAACAAACAAAGTGACAGCACCGTGCTAGACATTAAAATGCAAGTGTTGCAGGGGTTCAGGGTGCCTTCAAGAAATATTGGAGAAGACAGAATCAGGTGAATGGGGACTGAAAGATATTCTTTGGCATTATGAAGGGCAACGTAAACACCACTGCAGCCAGGGAACATCAACAAAAATTATATGAAAGCTACTTAGAAGAAATTACCTAAGAAGATGCATCACGATGTAAGGGGTTTGAAAGAGAACAGTAGTGTGGCTGCCATGTGAAAGGCTGGAACATCTTCATGGGGACAATGATAGGAAGACCCAGCACAGTGCTGACCACAGCAGCACTCCCATTTCCAGGAATGGAACACCACATCCATCTCCTGCCTTCTTTCTAAACAGACTTTGTGAGTGTTCAGACCAAGTGGGGAAAGGCATTCAAGACAGAAGGAACATGAAAATGAAAAGCCTAAAACAAGGCAGGTTAGAAACTGTAAGTGGTTTAATGTTACTGGAGAGGAGAATTAGGAGAGAGGTTAAAAATGAGACTGGAACTATAGACAAAGGCCAGGTTATGAAAGAGCTGATGAAACATTCGCTAGACTCACGGCTTGATGTGACAAACAGTGGGATGCAAGTGATTGATTTTAGCAGGCAAGTGATATGATCAAGTTTGAATTTTAGAGAAAAGTCTGGAGGCTTGATTGGAGTGTGATATGACTCCAGGAAGGAGATCAGCAAGGAAGTCACTGTTAGCAAGTAGACAAAAATTTTTTTCCCAACTAAATTACCAAAAATTTTAACAAAATAATACCTCTGGTGGTAAGATATATAAGTTGATAAATTTCTAAAAAGCTGTTTGTAATAATGTAAATCAAGTAAAGAATTTTAAAGTAATACTGAAAAGGTTCATGCCATCTGTCCCAATAATTCTATTTCTAGCAATCTATGTTAAGTGAATAGAAATATAGACAAAAGTGTATGTTCAGGGATGTTCCTTCCTGCAGTCTTATTTCTGAACAATTAGAAACCATTTTTATGTCCAACCAAAAAAGTAACAGTTAAATAAATGAAATGTGTCACTGTCATTTAAAATTATTTCCAAAAATATTCAATGACATGGAAAATTGCCAAGAATTAACATTAAATGAAAAACCAGAACACAACATTAAATATGATATAAATATAAGCCCATTCTTCAGAAAGGCATATGCACTTAAAACTGGGAAATACATAAAAATGTAATCACTGCTTATCTCTGGATGATGGAATTATGAGTGATTTTTATTTTCATCTTTTATATCTTTTGGGTTTGTTTTTTCCTTTTGTTTGTTTGTTTTTTGATTCACTATCATGAATGTGTACTATTTTTGCAAACAAGTTGCCTGCTGTGGACTGAATTGTGTCCCCTGTCTCAAAATTCGTATGTTGAAGCCTTAACTCTCAATGTGATGGTATTTGGAGATGGGACCTTTGGGAAATAATTAGGTTTAGGTAAGGTCTGAGTTCATGAGGGTGGACCCTCATGATGGGATTAATGTTCTTATTAAAAGAGGGAGGGACTCCAGAGCTCTTTCTCCATGGGCACACAAAGAAGAGATCATGTGAACATGTGGCGAGACGGTAACCATCCACAAGCCAGGAAGAGAGCCCTCTTCAGAATCTGAGCTCCCTGATCATGGACTTCTAGCCTCCAGAACTATAAGAAAATAAGTAGACTGGCTGTTATTTAAGCTGGTCTATGATATTTTGTTATGGTGGCTCAAGCTGACTAATACACTGCCAAAATTGACTCCAAAAGTGACAATTCCATATGCCTTGATCTACGTAAAAGAGAAAGTAAGATGAGAGACAGTCATTGAAAATGCCCTTGTAATGGATGCGAAGAGGCCAAAACTGAAGCAATAACAATAAGAACAATAAAGATGCAAAGGATATTAAGATGGCAGCTTCTGTAACTTGGTGATTGATAATATAAGATAGCATTGGGGGATAAGGGACAGCAGCTGGAAATGAGTCCAGAGTTTTTACACTAAGAAACTGGGTGATGGTAGTAGTACTATTCAAGACGGGATATTCAGAAAAACCTGTTTGTCTGCTGGCCTTTAAGATGGTTCACAATAATCCTCACCTCCTGGTATTCTCACCCTTGGGTACTCCCCTTCCTAGAGTACATGTTGGTCAGTATCCTACCATTTATAACACTGCAGAAGTGATGTTACACTCCTGCGGTGATGAGCACTCACTGTGGGAAAAGCGGCTGCCATGTTGTTAGGACATTCAGATGCCCTACAGACAGGCCTAGGTGTTGAGGAACTGAGGTGTCAGGCCACCTGCCAGCAAAGAACTGAGTTTGAAAACAGCCTCTGAGAGATCAGAAGCAGCTCCTCCAGCCCCAGTCAAGCCTTTCAGACACTGCAACCTCATTAGAGCTGCTGAGCTACACCATGAAGCTAAGCTGTGCCCAGACTCCTGTCCCACAACAACTGTGAGATAATAAATGTTTGTTTGAAGATGCTATTTTGGGGGATAATTTGTTACACAGCATTATATAGCTTTATTCATCCCTTGGCATCCATGGGGGATTGGTTCCAGGACCCCCTGCAGATACCAAAATCTACATATGCTCAAATCCCTTATATAAAAAGACATAGTATTTGCCTATAACTTATACACATCCTTCTTCTGTACACTTTAAATCATCTCTAGATTATCTATAATGCCTAATACAATGCCTACACATCACTTCATTCACAGGGATTCAATGTAGTACTTGGCACATGGCAAATTCAAGTTTTGTTTTTTGCACTTTTTTTTTTTTTATTATTTTTGATCTGCATTTGGCTGAATCCCACAGATATGGAGGGATAACTGTAATACAACAAGTTTTGATTAATTTGCTGGTCTAAATAGCTAAATATTCCTTAAAGGCAGGAATCATGTCTTAATATTTAAGGCTTCTTGCTGCATGTGGCACATGGTCTACATTCAATAACTATGTACTGAGAGATGAAGAGGTAGAAAGGAGACTGAAAAAGCTGGCAAAGTAGTGTGGACACTTCTTGGTGGAATCCACTAATGGGCTATATAATATAACAGTTTAGGCTAAAGATTTGTTTGAAAAGAAATGTGGTGAATGACTTTTGTGCTTGATACTACTTTACGGACTTGTATTGCTTGTAAGTGAACTTTAATAATCTTGTGTGCTTTAGAAGCCCATAAATCCCCAAATACTCCAAATTGTAGAATTCTAAACCTGCAACTTATTTCTTTTATAGAACAACCTTTGGAAAAGTATGGATTTAAAATTTACCTACAAAAAATTTTAGCAAGCTATTTTTCTCTACCTTCATTTCAGTATCTTAGGTAATTTGTAGCTAGCAATTTAATGCCAGCTTTCATTTTTACTTTGAACTATTGTTGACCTCGCTCTAAAGCCTAGAGTTGGTGAAATTCAGATTTTTATAGGACATTTTACCAACTATCTGAGGAAACAGTCAATCCAAGAAAATTCTATCTTCTGAGTTCCACCCAAAACTGTGCTTTATTGTTCTATAAACAACTGATTGATCCCATTAATGCCTGGACACGTTAGAATCTAGGAGAAGCAGAACATGTAATAAAGAGGGTCAGTACATTCAAACCTGACGGTACCAACAATGATCCTGAAATAATCTCATAAACACACACACACCCCAGGTTTTACAAAATCAACTCATACTCTTTTCATTACAATGAGCTCAATGAAAAATAGAATTTGTAAGTCTCTGGAAATACACTGTATGCTTGATGGGAATGACATGGTGCTCTTCACAGTTCTTATCAAAAAGTAATAAAGGAAAATCCCACATTCTAGCCAAATATAAGCAAAGTTCACATGAAACATTTATATCTCTGGATAGAACCACAAAAGCTGGAAGAGAAGAGGCAAGAAGGCTAAGGAGTTAATCCACTCATCATCTGAGGAGGGACTAGACATTGCAACTCTCTCTCATTTACTAGAATCTACTTTCCTTTGACATCTCCTCAGCCACCCAGCTCTCACGGATCTCACTTCAGAAACTCCTAATTAGGTACAGCAAATAAGAGTTTCCCTCCCAGAAGGTGACTGGTTTTTTCTTACTTTGTATCCTTTCATAATTCACTTTGATATTCCTTGTACGGCTTCCATATAATTTGCAACTTTCAAACACTAGAAGATAGCCTTGTCATGTAGATTTCATTTAACTAAATCATAGTCAGATAATTTTACCTCATTCAAAAAGAAATGGCAAGAACATCTTTGACCTTATACCTGAACTGTAATTAAGAGATCATCTCCAATATTTTACTGTACAAAATGCAATAAATAAAATATGAATTGATACAACAAATTCATTCATACTAAAAAGCAAATAACAGGGTATTTCCCAGCCTTCTGTTGCAAATAAAGGCCTCCTTGCTGTGTGACCTTTAGAAAAACATTTAACTTTTCTGTGCCTTGATTTCCTAATCTATAATAGGATAATAGTCCCTACTGTTAGGATTAACTGGGATTAATTTAGGATTAACTGAGATTATGTGATTCTTTTATGAAAATATAGGTGGTATTATTTGTAATATTTCCCAGGCATGAATAGAATTCTTTGGATTTCCTTTTTCAAAAAGATTTCATATTTCTTATTTCATTTGTACCTTATCACCAAAAGTAAGCATTTTAAAAAGATTTTGTTGAATTGTTTTTAGATTTTTAAATTATAAGCAGCTAGAGAGTTGCAGTATCCCTAGATGCAACAGGCAATACCATGAGAGGCTGTGTGCAGGCAAGCATGTGGGTGCACGTGTGTGAATATAGATATTTAGATATCCACATCTGCATATACGGGAAACATCCACAACAGTATGTGATAAAGAAGGCAGAGATATTTATATTGAGGCAGGTTACTTGTATATTTATATATTTTGTTGTTCTGGTTTGAAGAAGACATAGTTATGCATATATACAACACTGGCTAAGAAAAAAACATGGTGCATCTTACCTGTGAGCTGCCCTCCATTGCTAAAGCAGTTTGCTGAAGGTTTATTCTTCTGCCTCTTCTCTTTACAGGCTTACGTCCCATTTCTGAGAAAGAAAGTTTGAGCTGAACTGTTGTGAGGCACAAAAGTGAACTCAAAGAGCTCAGGTTCTGACGTCCCTGTGATTTGCCTTCAAATCCAAACTCTGCCACTTCCTAGCTGTGAAACCATGGCTGAGTTACTTTCTCTGAGCTCAGTTTACCGTTTGGCAAAATGGGAATATTGAGAGTAGCTGTCCTCGTGAGGACTGAATGAGATAACATGTGTAAAGCACAGTGCCTAGCACATGTGACAGTTCCCATATGAGACAGCATGTAAGCTGCAGCTGCTGCAGTGAATAACAAAGACCCAAATATAACAAAGAGTAAGCAAAACGGAATTTTATTTCTCCTCACTCAGGACTGATATGGTAGCTCTGTGGTGTCTGCTGCTCAGGCTCCTTTTGTCTTCTTACTTTGGCATAATCTACTGGTAGCTTCCACCTCTCAGTCTAAGATGGCTGCTGCCCCAGCTTCTGCCATCTCATCCACGCCTCAGCAACGGAGAGGTGGAAAGAAGGAGGGTAGTTATTTGTTCATCTATTTTTCTGGCTACCTACTTTTGTGTAATCAAAAAACTTAATGACATAAAACAACAGTTAATCGTCACTCACAGTTTCTGTGGAACAGGATTGGAAAGGGCACTAGCAGGACGGCGTATGCTCTGCTCCACAGTGTCAAGGGCCTTGTAAGGGAAGATCTGAAGGTTGGAGGCAAATCAACAGCTAAGGGCCACAGCCATCTCTACGGCCTCCTTAACTCGCATGTTGTATTGTCAATGCTGGTCACCAACTTGGACCTCAGCTGGGGCTGTCAGCCGTTACACCCACATGTGGCCTCACCTGTGGTTACTTGGGCTTCTTAACTGAGTGCTGGCTGGGTTCCAAGAGAGAGCCACCCAAAGAAAGCCAACTGGAAGCTTCATCACCTTTTTATGACATAGCCTCAAAAGTCAATTAGCAACTCTCCTGCTGCTCACAAACCTGTCCAAATTCAAGAGAAGGGTCAAAAACCCCACTTTTCAAGTTGGTGGAGTGTCGAAGTCACAGTATAAAAAGATCATATGGGATGGAAGATTGTAGAAAAGATTGCATTTTCATTTCTGGAAAATGCAATCTGAAACAATTTGGCCTGTGACTGATCTATTAATAGCAACTTTATGGTGGTAGATATTTGTTCATTCGTACTTTCAACAGACATTTTTTGAGTGTTGTGATTTGCTAGGTACCATTCTAGGTCCCAGGGATACAGCGGTGAGCAAAACCAAGTCCCTGCCTTCATCATCATTGCATTCTTAGTGGGGGAGACAGACAATAAACCAATGTTTAACACACCGTTGGGTAATGATGAACACCTTGAAGACATTAATGCAGAGCAAGGGAACAGAAAAGGACAGAGTGTAGTGTTATTTAGATAGCATGGTACAAAAGGCTTTTCTGAGGAAGGAGGTGGTTACAGGGACCGGCCATGTAAGAGCTGAGAGAAGAGCATGCTAGGCAGAGGGAACTGCCCAAGTGAAGATCTGAGGTGGAACACGCTTTCCTTGTTCACAGCACAGCAATAAACACATGTGACTGGAGTATAAAGATGCGGTAGACAGATCCTATCAACAGGACCTTGCAGCCAAGATAATGAGCCTGGATTTTATTCAAGGCATTTTTAAAATAGTGACAGTGAAACATATATATATATATATATATATATATATATATATACTTTGAGCTTATTCTGGCCACTATGTGGAAAACAGATTGTATAAGAGGTTAAGAGTGAAAGCAGTCCAGGCAAAAGATGACAATAGCTTGAATAGGAGAGTAACCCTGGAGATGGGGAGAAGTAGCCAGATTTGGAAACCGTTTGGAAGGCAGGGTCAACAGGACCTGCTGTTGGGCTGGATTTGCAGTGTGAAAGAAAGAGGGCCATAGAGAATGGCTGTCAGGTTTGAGGATCTGCTTTGCAGTGGAAGTTTCCTCAGCATCCCAAAGCTGGAGGCAGTGTAGTGCAGAGGTTCATATCCCCTGCCATTGACCCAGAGTCAAAGCAGAAAGATTGAAACACCCCAGCAGTGACACTGACCTCCTCCCATCCCCGCAGACCAAGGGCAGAGCTGGCCGCACACACTGAAGTTGAGCTAGCAGCGGGGGATTAGGCTTCTCAGACGATGAGGAAGGAAGCAGGGGGGTGGGCCAGGAGTGCTGGAAGGTTATTTTTGCAGTAGCAGTGGCACAAAGGACTCAGGCACTCCCAGAGCAAAGCACAATGGAGCCCTGAGGAAACCAAGCCTGGTAATTCCGTCAGAATCATGGCTTTTGCTTCATTTATGCCAGGCACCCAGTGGGCATTCCCTAAACACCATTGACCACAAAAATGATGTTGTTGACTAGGCAGCACTGCCACCCATCTGGCCAATTATTTGTGATCGTTTGGCTGATTTCCTACCCTTGTAATAGTCTTCAATTTTACTGCAAACATAATTAGGGCAGACCAAGGCAAATGCTTTGCCACCACAAAAATAGATCTTACCTACCACTGGATGCCTTTATGCATGAAATTTGTAGCTAACAGACCCACTGACAAAGTTCCAGGCAGGGTTTCCCTGCCTGCAGATGAAGACGGTTGTAGGAAAAGTCAATAGACTGGAGTCAGCCCTACCAGTGTAGGATGAAGTCTACATCTTCATTCTTCTCCATCATTTTATTATAACCCCCTAATATATAAATATGTGCATGTGGATATATATACATATATACTTTTTAACTTCAAAAACCAAATCTCAATGGATTCAGAAGGGCAGTCTTACTATTTTTGCTCTCTCTCTTCACCCTACTTATGTATCATTTTCAAGTCAAATTGAGAAAAAAAGGTTTGAAGTTACATCATTTTCCAAAATCATATAATTGAACATTTCCTCTTCAGAATGTTTATTTTTTCCCTTTCCAGATTTTCCCCTATTATTTATTTGTTCAGTGTGGGTATGTAATGTTTTTTCTTGATATTGAAAGATTTTACAGTTTAGACCCTGCACATAGCACTATCCTCCTCCACTAACCCCAACTGATGGGGAAAAGAATCATGGCAAGTGCAAATCCAAACTGAGTATTAAGGACAGGCTCACCTCCCTTTGTATTGCACTGCACCCACCCACCTCCACTCCAAACCCCTTAATTCACACATAACCAGGGAAAGCAATCTCCTGACAATAATTTTAGAACACATTTAGAGCAAGAAAAGAACTTTAAATTCTCCAAATCATAATATCCAGAGCCAAGTGGAAAAACATTTTGTATAACTCAAATACCCTTGATTAGTACAGCTAATTAATGTTTGATTTATATTTCTCTGAGACATTCATTTAACCTATAGATTTTCTTCCCTATCTTAAAAATCTCTCAAACACAACTTTGTAAAACCATCCTCTGTGTGACAGATAATCTCAAATCTTTCTTCTGGATATGATGGTACAAGTAAGCCTTTTTCCTACAGCTTCACTCATCCTCATTTAACTGTTTCTGATCTTATTTTGAAGTCATTGATGAGGGAACATCTTGTCTTAATTAAAACTGATTTATTATACATTTGTGAGTAAATAACCAATTTGCTGATTCTCTAATCTTAGAAACTAAAGACTTGGTTATTTTAACAAAATCCTCACCCTCTTCTTAACTTTCCTGCTACCTAAGAAGTAATTCTTACCAGCTCTACTGGACTCTCATTGCCCATTAAACCCCTACGCCTCACTTTACTTATCAATTGCATGTCAAAATTACAGTGAACTGAAAAAGAAAACACACAATGTCAAATGACACTTTCTGCAGACTGATTATGGTGGTTTTAAAATATGTCCCCCAATTTTTTTTATATTCCTCCTTCGAGTATAGACTAGACTCAGGGACTTAGTTCTAACAGATAATATAATGCAGAAGAACCTGTGTGTGACTTTCATGATCAGGTCATAAAATTCATTGCAGATTCCACTTTGCTCTCTCTTGGAACACTTCCTTTGGGGTGTGGGAGACCAGAATATGTCTCCCTAAAATGTGAAGGATTATTGAGCTGAAGACAATTAAGAAGCAGCAGATGCAGGAGAGCTCTCTGCCCTCCCTCTATTTGTCTAAAAATAGGACATAGATTTACATAGATTTCCCGCCCTCTACCAGGGAAAACAATGGGTAACCACTGAAGACAGCTTTAGACCCTCACCAGCCTTGAGATGATGCCAGAGGAATTTATATTAACAAGCTTTAGTAACTTTAACCTTTATCTGCCATTTGTTTGCCTTCCCCCCAAGTTGCTGCCCGTAAGACTCAAAGTCTTTCTCCTTTGCCTCATCTCTTCTAAAAATTTACTGTTCTTTGTTGAAGATGCTATATAAGCTGGAATTCAAAGCCACCTCTTTGAGAACTAGTCATTTTCCGGATGTCTCCCATGTATACATGAAATACACATGTTAATAAACTTCTGCTTGTTTTTCTCTTGTTAATCAGTCTTTTGTAACAAAGGTCTGTTCCAGTTATGAACTGCTGGGGGTTATTATTTTTCCTCTACAGGGGAAACTAGGTGTCATGTCATGAAAACACGCGAGCAGCCCTTTGGAGAGGTCCACATGATGAGGAACTGAGGCCTCCTGCCAACAACCATGTAAGCAAACCATCTTAGGAGTGGATCTTCGAGCCCTAGTCAATATTTTAAATGAGTGCAGTCCCGGCCAATGTCTTTATTGCAACATCATGAGAGAAGAGCCTGAGGCAGATCCATCCAGTTAAGCTACTTCCTAATCTCACATCCACAGAAACTGAGATAAAAAATGTTTGTTGTTCTAAGCTGATAAATTTTGGGATAATTCATCCTGCAGCAATGGATAACTGCACTAATTATTTCACAGATGTGTTACCTTTTTCTCTATTTTACCTTACATTGGTAACTGTATCTTATGCTCACATTTTTGTAAACCCCTCTAATCGTGGCGGTTGATTACTGCACAGAATAACTATGCAACACTTAATTAACTCAAACGTATATGGCAGTCTGTGTTTTTTTTTGGTTTTTTGTTTGTTTTCTAAGACAGGGTCTCGCTCTGTCACTCAGGTTGGTGCAGTGGCCTCATCATAGCTCACTGCAACTTCAAACTCCTGGGCTCAAGGGATCTTCCTGCCTCAGCCTCCCAAGTATTGGGACTACAGGCCTACGCCACCACACTCGGCTAATTTTTCTATTTTTTGTAGAGATGGGGTCTCACTCTTGCTCAGGCTAGTCTTGAACTCCTGGCATCCAGTATCCTCCTGCCCTCTAGTATCCTCCTGCCTTGGCCTCCCAAAGTGCTAGGATTACAGGCATGAGCCACTGCACCTGGCTATGTATTTTCTAAATAAGAAAAATGTTTCTTAATATGTCATCCCTCTGGTGGAAAACAGCTATAATGATATTTACTGAATACCCATGTGTGTGTGGCAATTATCATATTATAGTTATATATTATATATTAGACATTACATAATATTTATATATTATATAACATAATTATGTCAATTATGTTATATTATGAAATTATTTCATTTCACCCTTATCACAGCTTTTGTAGTTGGTATCACTATCATTTTATACAGTAGAAAAGTAAATCTCAGAGAAGATGAGGAACTCATTAATAAATGGCAAAGTTAGAACTCAAAACCAGGTCATGGAAGACTAAATTTTATGCTTTTTCTGTGACCAGAAAAGATTCATTTTTTTAAAAAATTTCCACCTGAAATTATCTAATAAACACATGTAAACTTTAAGCTTAAACGTATGTCTTATCAAAGTATCTCACAGTCTTCTAGAACATAGTTATCAAGAGCCTAAATTATCACTAATATATTATTGTCTTCATCCATTTAGGTTGTTTCTGCATCCTGTTAACACATTAGAACGTATCAGACTGATATGGAATCTGTTAATTCAGCTGTATCCCAAATTTTCCTCCTGTGGTGAAATTCTTTTATATTGTAATGAGTTTACTGGTACCATTGCTTACCAATTTCATTCTCTATTACTCTCACATAGGCTATAAAAATCTTAGCAAGTTGTTGGGGAAAATTAATTCAAACATCTATATCATTAAAGGTAAAATAACGTGTCTATACAAATCTATCTCAATTTTTGAAGTAAGCTATGTGGAAATGCATTCAATCTCAGCCTCAATAGATGTGTTTTTCACCTTCAAAATGATCTTCCAGATAATTTAGGTCAAAATACTGCAATAAAAAGTGAGATGATTGTTAAATTTTTTTCAAACTGCTATAATTTTTTCATATCAAAAGTAACAATTAACAATGGTTTCCTACTTTCATAGGTGAATGATTTTCTCCAATTTCTAAAATAAGTGACCCAAAATGAATTATTACCAGAGAGCTATATTATCGTGTTTGTTTCTTTAACTTCCCATTTTCTCAGTTCAGAGACTAAGAGGATTTTTAAATTTCTCAACAATGGGTCTCATTGTCTTAAATTTTTATTGGTAGGATTCTTCATAGTAGCAGATTCTTTTCCTTTCCCATTTTCAATTTGACACTCCAGACTGCTCAATTTCTTGAAAGACAGAAGGCTTAAGGAACACATTAATCTGTTTTTCCAAAACTGTGGGGCTCCTACAGTCTCCTTTTAAAATTTGCATAATAAAATGTGCATCTGTAGTGTTGCTGGGAAATATAACTTTTTCCCAGTTTAATATTAGGAAATGTTTTTTACACTTTTCCTTATAAAAGAACTTAGTAAGTGCATGAGAAAGCTAAGAAAACCCAACTATTACATCATCTCCTCTACCCTTTACTTGCAATTGGTTTTTGAAGGATACTTACCATCTTATATAACTGCTTTATT
Source organism: Lemur catta (assembly GCF_020740605.2). Taxonomy (NCBI): domain Eukaryota; kingdom Metazoa; phylum Chordata; class Mammalia; order Primates; family Lemuridae; genus Lemur; species Lemur catta. The sequence goes on along the minus strand of NC_059145.1, from coordinate 29,614,759 downwards.
TTCTTCCCCAGTAGATTATAACTAGTATATAAGCAGGCTTGTTCTTTCAAATGTTTGAATCTTCTTAACCAAATCTCTCAAATTAAGTATCTCTCAAATTTAAAAGTCTTTTATGGGACTTGTAGCCCTGTAGGACTTCAGACACAATGTTAACAAAATAACAGTGGCTTTCGTCTCTATATGAAAATTTTGAAATTTTTCACTTATCCATTCTTGAAAGGTATCTGTGGTGGATTAGATTATTAATTCCAATTCTTCACTGGCTTGTGATAGAATTATACATGAAATTTTACAGTTCTCTCCTGTTATAAGTGAAACATACATCTCTGTCTTGTTAACATCAGACTTGGTTTCTGACATACTCACGTTGGCCAATGAAATGTTGATGGAGGTCTTAAATGTGTTTGCACAGTTTGGTTTACCTCTTACATTCCTGCTATTCATCAGGAGAGGAACATTCTGCAGGTAGCTGCTGGTTCAAATGGGAATGAGAGACATATGGAACAAATTTGAACCCAACAGGTAGGTTGGATTCAAGCTCAGCTGGTGCTAGCCAAGCACAGCAGAACCCTAGCCAAGTGTAGATGTGAGCAAAACAAAATTAAATGCTTGCTATTTTATGGCACTGAGATTTGGGGTAATTTGTTACACAGTGTTATTGCAGCTACAGCTGTCTATTACAGTGTCCCTGCTCCTTGCCTCATTAGTTCTCCAATCTTTGTTGAAAAGATTAAATGAGTTAACACATTGCAAGTACTCAGCAAGTGTTGGTTTTCTGCCTAGCCCTACGTATGGTTATAAGCTGTAAGTTGAGATATACAAGATGCAAACTGTCCAAAATTATGTTGCCCACTACTCTGCCATAGTAGTGTCATCCACTCAACTTACAATATGGTATAGTGCATGGCACAATTGATCTCAGAGACAGACACATTTCATTATAGGAAAATTGGGATGTAGTGTAGAAAAAAAATCTGAGTCCAACCTTGACTACTGAGAAATAAGTTTCTTGAAATCACAGGCAAGCACATTTTGTAGGGGGAATAGGAAGGTTAAAAGGTAAAGCATTAACATGACTCTATTTAATTATTAATTCAGCTTCAAAAATCTATCTACAAAAACCAGAAGTTAATTTCTGTCTCAGCTGTGCACAAAGATTCATCTCTATAGTCTTCCCAGCATTATTTTAGAAGCAAAATGTTGGAAACAACATAAATATACAGCAGAGGCCTAATTAAGTAAATTTTGATACAGGTCTATACTGGGATAGTATGAAGCCATATAGCTTTCTGTTGTAGAAAAATACTGAATAATATGGAAGGATTGCATTATATGTTGCTTAAATGGCAAAAAAAAGCATTAAAAAATGTATTTGTATTTGTCATTTGATTTCATCTTTTTTTTAGAAAACATATACTTAATAATGTGAAAAGATACTCAACTTCACACATTTAAGGGAAATGCAAATTAAAACTACATCAAAAACCATTTTCATTTATTAGATTATCAAAGACCCAGAGTTTGATAACATTGCATGATAAGGAGCTGAGGAAGAAGATATGCTCATCCATTGCTCATGAGAGCTGTAAATTAGTACAACTTGTATTGAGGGTAATTTGACAATATCTACCAAAATTATGTGTGCACAGGTTTTGACTGAGCAATTCTAGATTCAAATTCTAGAAATTTATCCCAAGATACATTTTTATTATATGCATGATAACATATGCAAGATGTTTGGGGTTGAATTATGTGCCCCCAAAATTTATATGTTGAAGTCCTAACCTCCTGTACCTCAGAATATCATCTTGTTTGGAGGTAGGATCTTTATAGACATAGTCAAATTAAAATGAGGTCATTAGTGTGCACCCTGGACCAGTATGACTGGTATCCTTGTGAAAAGGGAAAATTCACACGTAGAAACAAAATCATAGTGAAAAGACATGGGGAAACATAGGGAAAAGATGGCCATCTACAAGCCAAGGAGAAAGGCCTGGAACTAGATCCTTCCTTCACAATTCTCAGAAAGAACCAACCCTACCAACACCTTGATTTTGGATTTCTAGCCTCAGAACTGTGAGACAACACATTTTTGTTGTTAAAGCCACCTAGTTTATGGTACTTTGTTATGGCAGCCCTAACAAACTAATACACAAGGTTATTCATTGCAGAATTGCAAAAATAAAACATTGGGAACAACCTAAATAACCACTAACAGGGAGGTGGTTAAGTAAATTAAAGGTATATTGAATTTTTTAATATATATATATTTTATATATATTTATATATTGAATACTGCACATCAGTAAAAAAAAGAAGATGCTTTTCATATTAATATGGAAATATCACCAAGATAGACAGTTAAATGAAAAATGAGGCACATAATAGTTTGAATATTAAGCTACCATTTGAGTGGGGGTAAAAAGAAAAAATAAACATATAATTATTGGAATGTATACTTAAATTATCTCTGCAAGATCAGAGAAATTGAGGTCTCTATGGAATAGAACCAAACAGCTGTGGTTCGTATGCGTGTATGTATATACATATACTAGAGAAATTAATTGAAACAATATGAACATATAGTCTTAGGACCATGAGATAAGGGGCTATTTTTTATTCTTATCTTCTTTTTGCTTGGACCACCACCCTTGCCATTAGAAAAATCACTCTGTTTTTAAAAATATTTTGTCATTTAAAAAAAAAGGAAAATAGAAACAATAAAGAAAGGGTTGTTTTGTTTTGCTTTGCTTTTCAATGAACATGGTAGGAAACACATTAATAGAAAGACCTTAGAGAGAACCTTCCAGCTGAGAACCAGAAGCAATATTAAATAATTTTCATGGTTATCTTAACTTCCACATACTAAGTCAAGGAGAATTATTTTCTTTCAACAGATACAAAGGCAACAACCTATTCTAATTCACTAGCTTGAAACATAAAACCCATCATTCATTGGGATGCCATCAAAATAAATCCTGCATGTGTCTACTCTGAGGTTCAGTCTTCATAGAGCTAGTAATAGTCCAACCGCTATAATTGTGAAGAAGCAGGTGCCTTACCTTCAAACATAGAATATCATTAACAAATTGTATAATCTCTGAAAGACTGTCTCTCAGAGGAGAGAAATGAAATTGAGGACAGGTATTTGAGCCCTTATCAGTTTAATAATGAACTAACAAACTCTTCTGTATAATGGATAACACCATAGGGCCAACTGAGCTAAAGCCAGTAGTGATACTATTGTACATGGAGCAAAACAGCACCCATAGGCAGTCTCTAAGATAAATTTTGAAAAAGTAAGCCCTGAATAATGTGAATTTTAATGTTGACTTTGAAAAGATTTCATTTTTCTATAGGATAATCTAGGTCAGCAATAGACCTTTACAGATTTACTATTATTAAAGGTCTATAGAAAGAAATTGCTTATAAAAAAAAAGGCTGCACAATTTGTATTCTCTTGATTTTACAAAGCAGACAACATATCATTCATAGCCTCATATTTATCTTTAATATGCGGCCATTCAAGAACAAAGTAGTTCAAATGGGTTTTTCATTTGCCAGGTTAAAAATAAAATCTTGTCAAACTCAGTAGAGAATTTACAGAGCACTGGATAAGATTGGTTTTGCATTACAGGTGGATTTAACATCCCAATTTTTTGAATCAGATCCAAACACTTCTCAGTTTTTATTCTTCTCCCCATATAGCAGTTGGGATAAAGTTCTTGGCTCTGCTTCAGAAGAGAAATAATACATTGGTATTTCATGCTGGGCCTCAAGAGGAGCAGCAAACCAAAATTGTGTCTCCATAATGTCCACCATTATGAAGCATGTTGAAGTATCAGGACAGTGGATACAACTAGAAATTATCTTGGGCAACAAGAAAAAATTTCCAAGGACCCACTGCAGACCTCTGTGATGATTTTAAAGCATATCTACAACTTCTTTACCACTGTTTCCGTGAGAGGTGTGGTCTATATCCCCCACCGTTGAATCTGGGCTGGTCTTAGTGACTTTCGGGTAACCCAGAGAATACACTGGAAGGGATGCTGCATAATTCTGAGGCTACGTCAGAAAAGGCCATGCAGACTCTGCTTTGTTCTCTTGGCACGCTCACACTGGGGAAAGCCAAGGGCCATGTAAGAAATCTGATTACCCTGAGACCACCATGCTGGAGATGCCATGTGTGAGCACTCAGGTAGACAGGTAGACAGCCTCACTGAGCTCCCAGCCAAGAGCCACATCAACTGCAGCCATGTGAGTGGCCATCTTGGACATCCTGCCCAGTCCAGCCTCCAGATGACTGCAGCCCTGGCTGACACCTAACTGTAACCACATGAGAGATCCCAAATGACAGCTGTCCAACTAAGCCCTTCCCTAATTCCTGACCCACTAAATAGTGAGCAAAATAAAACAGTCATTTTAAGTGACTCAGTTTTGGGGTAATTTGTTACATCGCAGTAAGAATCAAAGCATCTCTGTACACAAATCATTAAAAATATATATATATAATGCTTCAGTCTTTTAATGTCCCTAAATTCTACTATCAGCAACAATCTTTATTCCTTAAAAAGTATTTGGTATCTTTCCAATCTGCTCTGATACTCCTGGGTTCTCAATATTTCACTGATACTCAAATCTAGAATTTAAACTGAGCTAAAAAAGATTGGGCTGAGATGCCAATAACTTCAGGAGCAATTGTTGGTCTCATTTACCATCCAGTACAATAGATCATTCATGAAAGCTGAACAAATGCTACTTTAGCAAGAAACTGGCACAGAGAAAGCCATTGTTCAGGACATGCTCAGGGTCTGAGAATATTGACTACATAGAAATACCTCACTTGAGCACAAACATTATGATCATGTCTTTTCTTATCCCTAAACATTTTTCATTCTCTACATTATTCAAGGTCAGAATAAAGATTGTTATTTTGGTTTTTTTTTTTTTGTATTGGCACCAAAGCACTGCCATTTCTAAGGCTAATAACACAAGTCACATCTAGAGATGGCAGAGTTTATGCTAAAACTCAGTGAATGGTCCACAGTTCATCCATATAACCGATTGTTGTAGGACATTTAAAGCCCCAAACCTAAATTTATCCTGCATAAAAGTGGGATGATTAGATAGATTCAATGAGCTTCAGTTCTCACTTGATTTGCCAGTGAATCTAAGAACTTCCTGAGAGAGGTGAGCATTTTCAAATGATAAATGACAAAAGCACCCTGACCACATCCATTTAGATAACCTCCACATGAACTCAGGCAAAACAGACTGACTGAATTTTACAGTTCTGGGTCCGGTTCACTCATGACACTTGTCTCATTACAATGATAAATTCTGAAGCAGATAAGCAGGGAGCCATACCTGTACCTTGGTTAAGGAGTGATTTTAAGAATGTTTCCTAAGTTGTAATATTCTACACGAACAATGTACTGCTTCAAAGATGTTCTGTTGCAAAGCAAATTCAAATTTCTTCCTTACAGACATTTGAATGATTTTCAATCACCTAACCTCTTCCTAGATCACTTTCTCTACATATCAGGTGAAATTCAAGTTACCAGTTATAAGAGGTTATTCAAAATTATTCAAAAAAAAAGAGGTTAATCAAAATTATAAATTAGTTTTGATAATTGGAGAGGCTCACATAAAGAGCCCTATATGATATCAATTACATGCTTGCTAGAAGATGGGCATCTGCTGTGTTTTCCTGGCCAGCATCCACTTCACCTTATTCTGGAAGCAGAATCTTTATTTTCCTTGGGGAAACGTACCCCTTCCTCACTCTCAGGCCCTACATTTTATGTGGGATAGATCCCACCCCTACCTCCTCAGTTCCAAGTGTGAGCACATGATCCAGGTCTTGCCAATCAGAACATTCTAGGAAGACGGTGAGGAAACCACATACGGTGGGTAATGAATAAGCAGTTTATTCAAAGGGTTAACATAGGTGAGCACAGGATGAATTCCATGGAGTGTGGAATTCAGGAGATGAAGTGGGAAGAAGGGAGGGATAGGGCCTTTTTGGATGCCTGCTGAGGAGGTTGGAATTTTTCCTGGGAGCCATCTGAGGGCTTTAGGAAAGGAAGATATAAGACCGTTTTTGAATTTTTATAAAGTAAGTGGGTCTACATTGTAGAGAATGAGTTTTAGGGGCCCAAGATTGAAATCGGAGATACCAATTGAGGAGATGGTTACAGAAATCTCAGCATGTAATAATTATGTCCTGACCAAAGTTGTGGTAACACGGAGAGAAGAAATGTTAGGAAGGTAAAAGTTGGTTGCTGATTAGAGAGAGCAGGAAGGGGGAGAAAGGGAAATAGGGCTACTGATTTGCAAATCTTGTGTTCCGGTGCAAACATCTTGGGGTAGGACCCATTTCTGGCTCATTTCAATATCTCTCACTTAATGAGGCCTTATTTGAATCTAAGATGGAATGATGGTTAAGAGCTTGGATTACAAAGCCAAACAGCTTGGGTTTGAGACCCGGCTCTGCCACTTACTAGCTGTGTGACTTAGGCAACTTACAAGGTTCATTTGTGCCTTAGTTTCTAATCTGCAAGAGGAAGGAAACACTTATATCTATAACACTTCCTGGGGTTGTTGTGAATACTAAATGAGCTATTTCATGTATAATACCCAGACTAGGTCTGGAACATAGCAAGTTACTATATAAGTGTTAGCTACTGTTATTAATATAGTATCTTCTCAATAAGTATTACAATAATCAACTGACATGCCCCCAAGACACATATATTTCAGGTGAAAATAAAAGGATTTTCTGACATAATTTATCTTGGTTATCTGCTTCTTGGTGCTGAAATGGAGAAAAGTTACAAGCTACATTCTGCTTAAAAATATTACAATAATATTTTAACAAGAACCAAAAAAAAAAAAAAAAAAAAACCTCTGACAGAATAAAAAATAACTGTTAGCAGGCCAGAATCAAATTGGGAAAAGCAGGATGCCAGAAGGCAAACACTGAAGCACATGCTATTTAATATCCTTATTAATGATCTGAAGCACAAAACAAATTGTACATTATTCTTATTTTCAGAAAATCATAAACAGTGAAAAATAGATCAACAGTATGGAATAATCCAGAGACCTTGGAGAGGCACACCAGTTTAAGTGTGATGAGTTCAATTTACAAGAACATAAAACAATACACTTTGGGGAAAATACTATGAAGCACAGACATAAACTGAGAATTCTTCTAAAGAGCAAAAAGGCTTAAGAGGATTTGGGGGTGATAGTCTACAACAAATTCACAAGAGCGTACAATGTGCTGCTAGTACCAAAAAAAAAAAAAAACCGGGAGGTAAATATTCTAGAAGAGGGGCAATATGAAATTACTGGTACCAAGAAAGCAGGATAATACATGCAGTAATCTAAGTTATTCCAAGTTACCTCATGATTTTCCAGTTCGTACTTTCAAAAAGTACCTAACAATATGCCCCTCACTATGAAAATGTCCATCTTCATCTCTATACTTCTGAAATAGCAAGGAAACATAAGAAATAAGCCTGAGAAAATAGAAATAAACAGGGTTCTTGTCACAGTGGAAATAGGACTACCAGATAAAAATGATCCTTTTAGGAATTTGGATGAACAATAAGACAACAGTGTTGGAAGCTAGTTAGCTTCCAAAGAGATGATAATTACAAACATCAGTATGGTTATCTGTGAAGGAACATCAAGGAAAAGTATCTTTCAGTCATTCATTTACTCATTCAGCAAAAATGTATTGGGCAATAACGTAAATAATAACAAAGCCAGGTGGTGTGTAATACCTAGAGGTACAAAAATGAGTGAGAGATAATTGTCCTGCAAGAAACAGGCCCTTCAGCTGACCATGGTAACCTGTTGTGGCAAACCCAGGATGGACATACATGCAGCAGAAACCCAGAGGATGTGGGCTCTATCCCTGAGTGGTGGGAAGAGTGGTGCACAGCTGAGGTGGGAGATGCTCTAAGCCATCTGTGAGGCTGGAGTGTCAGGTCCAGGCTGACAGAAGTGAGAAGTGACACCAAAAAATCACCAGGTCCTTAGGAAGTCACTGACAAGAGTTAAGTCAGGAAGGACAAGAGTCAATTTGGGGTTTTACAAGGATCACTCTGGCAGCCAGTGTGAAAGCTGAATTTGAGAGAGCAAGTTTGGAAAGAAACGGCACCTAGGAGCCCAGGTGGTCCAGGGATGCAGTAAGTGACACCTGGTTCCTGGGCTGCATCCATAGGTGGCCCCCTTTCTTTAGAAAGAGCACCTGGATTCCCTTTAGGAAAGACCCTTCCACACTGGCTGCAGACTTGGTGGGAAGGTATGGGCAGGGTACTCAAGCTAGGCTAATCATAAATCCTTTCTCTCTCCCTGGAATTTGAATCATGAGCAAAAGGACAAACAGAGTGAAAAGCATGGTGCCACTTTATCACTATGGCAGTGTTCTTAGGAGACTGCACTATTTTTTGTCACTGACAACCCCTGAACCCCCTTCTTGCCCCTCCTGAGGCCTCAGCTTCTTCCTTGGATTCTGAGACCCCTCCTCTTCCTCCTTTTTTTTTTTTTTTTGGTTGGCTTAAGTTAACCAAATGCCCATTCTGTTACTTGCAACTAAAGAAGTCAAACTAATAAAGGTCTGAGAAATATTAATAGTTAGGAGTTCAAATAAGCAGAGTAGGTTCTATACATTGAACTATTTTTTGATTAAGAAGTATGGCCTGGAATATAATCATATTCATACATATGTGCATTTTTCTAAAAGAATATGTATCAAATATTTTTGTAAATATTAAAAAGTCATGAAACTGGCAAAAAAAAAAATTAGCAGGCATTTGTAACGACAGTTGACCCTTGAACAATGTGCCAACCCCCATGTAGTCAAAAATCTACATATAACTTTTGATTTCCCCAAAATCTAACTACTAGCAACTTACTGTTGACCAGAAGCCTTATCAATAGCATAAACAATCAATTAATACGTTGTATGTATTATATACTGTATTCTCAAAATCGAGCAAGCTAGAGAAAAGACAGTGTTATTAAGAAAATCATAAGGAAGAGAAAATATATTTACTATTCATTAAGTGGAAGTGGATCACCATAAAGTTTTCCATCCTTGTCTTCACATTGAGTAGGCTGAGGAGGAGGAGGGGGAGGAGGAGGGGTGGAGATTGGTCTTGCTCTCTTGGGGGTGGCAGAAGTGGAAGAAAATTCACATATAAGTGAACCTATGCAATTCAAAGCCTTGTTGTTCAAAGGTCAATTTTACTTCAAATAAACCATTTCCAAAAAAAATTATTATTTGTGAAATTTCTGTTTTTAAGGCACAAAGCAAATTAACTTTCAAAAACATTGGGTTTCCCCAATTACCATTTGAGCATGTTTAAAGATCTATGTCAAATCCCTTAAAATCTTATTGGAGAGGCATGTAAAATCAAGTCATGACATCAAGAGAACTATTGAATGGTAGGCTCCCCAAGCATTTTCCCTTAGGGAAAATAGGTAGAGTACTTAAAATAATTTTTTCCATTAGGTATAGCAATGAATCAATTGGAAATTATTGAGTGGCCGACATTATAACACAGAGGAATAATGTTCTGGAAGTCTCACTTAAATTACTGACATCAGATATTTGAAAATGAATGACTATGAAATCTGCCCACAGGTAAGACACGGTGTATGCAATTATTCTTTCAATTTCAACTAGGGAGACATGCTTTTAAAAGCTTAAAATGAAAGATTTTTTTTAATTACTTTGCCCATTGTATGTATAATTGTACAATCATGGACACAGGGTCCTTCTCTTTTTCTAATAATTAGAGATTGTAAAATGAGGGTCACCCTCACCTAGGAGTTAAGTACCAGCCAGATATATAAGGTCAGGTCACACTCCTGCTCAAAAATCTCTAAGGGTTCTCCATTTCTCTCAGGACAAGTCCACACTCTTTATATCACGCTTTCAAGGACACCTGTCATCAATACGGAACATCTTTCAAATTTCAGCTCAGGCACTGGCAAAATATGCCCAATCCTACTCTATTCTCTTGCCTTTGGATCCCTTCCTGCTGTACCCTTCCCCCACTGCCACCATTTCTGTTTGTCTGTCCAAATCTGGACAGGGCTTAAAGATTGCCTTAGAGTTTATCTTGTCTACAAACATTACTGCAGTCACCTAGACCTCTCTGGTTTATTCCTCTTCTAAGCTCTTCCTAAACTTACATCCATGATAGTCACTGGCATTGATTTAAAATCATTTAGTATCGTCACTTTTCTTGTTCAAATAAGATTTCCATGGCTAGGGCATTCATTCATCCATCAAATAGTCCCTGAATCGTACTATATGTGGACATGGTCCTCCATACAGAGAATCTAACAAATCAGATATAGACGTGTCTAGTTGGGGGACTGGTCTTTTGATTATTCAAATAATCATTCAGATAAGAACGGAATTAGGGTGTCCATTAAGATAGCTCCAGTTTTAAGTAACAGAAAATCTTCACCTCAGATTGGCCAAAACCAATATGGGTAATTTGCCACCTCTCGTGGGAAGTTAGGCAGTAAGGTGGCTTTATCTGCTTGCATGTGTCTCAGAGATGCCTCCTCTTCCTGTGGGCTCCATCTTCAGGCTGGCATCGAGACGACTGAAGCTGATCTAGGCAGCTAATCATGGTCAGCAGAGGCAGAAAATGGACTGTTTCCTTCTGTATCTTCTTCTTAATAGCAAGAAAAATTATCTCCAAAGTCACCTAGCACATATTCCTTTTCATTTCATTGTCCCAAACTGGGTTATGTGCCCACCTCTTAACCAATCATTGGCAAGGAGATTGACTGTGACATGGAAATAAGGTCACGTTCCCCCAATCATGTAGGAAGGAGCAGATACCTGAACCTAATTGAGATTTGGTTATTAAGGGAAAATATGGGAATGAATGATGAGTAGGCAACTAGCTGTGCCTGATGCAACTACCTACCAACTACCAACCAGGAGCAATAGAAGGCAGAAACGTGACTCCACGAGAGGAAGTAACAAAGGAACAAGACATAGACTGCAGTGCAATGGAGAGAAGTGGTCACGTCTGTCAGATATTTAAGAGGTAAAATTGCCAGGCCCTGACAATGAATTGAATAGTATAGTGAGAAGGATGGCAGCGTCAGAGACAACCTCCAGTTTTCTGGCTTGCGTCTGCCTTGACTACGTTGATGGATATTTGGGTCATTTTCTGAGCTAGGAAACTTTGGAAGGAGACTAAGTGTGGAAAGAAATTAAGTCATAATCCCAGTTTTGTGCATGTGCTCTTTTTATTCTTTGAGACATCTAAGAAGCAATGTCAAAGAAGCAGTTGGGTATTTATGGATCTGGAGTTAGGGCAGCTATGTAGGCTGAAAATGTCAATTTTTGAAATACCTGCTTATTGCAGCCATAGGCATGGATGAGATTTTCCAGACAGAGATAATAAGGACTGAGGAAAGGAAAAAATACCATTATTCTCAAATTATCTCCAATATACAATTTAGTACTTCATTTGGCCCATATATATTGCAGCCACAGAGAATTGTATGTCTGCTACATACTTTTGTTTGTTTCCCCAGCCAGACAGTAAACTCCTCATTGACAATGACTAGCTCTTATATTTTCTTTGTTCTCAAGGTCACAGCACAATATTCTGCCCACAGTAGTCCTTCAGTAGATACTTCTTAAATTTAATTAAATCTATTCTGACACTTCCCATACATTTACGATGTCTTTAATGCTAGGCTATGGAATAGTCTTACTGTTCTTGTATTGAGCTTAGAGCCAGGCCTACCTTATGTGGCAGTAAAAAGAACTAAGATGAGGAACCAACCAGTCTATTTCTAATCCACACCCATCACATTCCCAAGGTCAAAGTTATCAAAAAGCATTTTTTACTAACTGTGCCTTTGCCATTTAATCTGCAGCTCCTCATTATTTTTCTAATAGAATGGTTAATAATTTACCAAGTACTAAAATGAAGATTGTGGCTTCGAAGAAACATGGCCCCCTCCCTTTTTAACCAGATAATTGCTAATAACATTAGACTGCTGTCAATCAAGCCACACCATTTTAATTTTATGCTCCTGAAGTGCATTAGGATTCATTTATTCTCTGTCTCTTTAATGGCCAACATTTCAAATTAATTTTAGAAACTCAATAGATAATGACTGTAGGCTGTCCCACTGCTAAAAAGCTGGGTATTAAACACAACCTGTGGTCATCCAATGGACATCTGTCCACCAAGGGATCTACAGTAGAGACATGATAAAAGCAGTTGTCTTGTGAGCCTGCAGAATTATTTTAAGTAAAAGGGCAAAAAACAAATGCCTATCCAGAAAGGTAACATAAAAATATCATTGCATAAATATTAAGAGGGAAATATTTTCATATCCATCATTAGGAAAACAATGGCAAGGCATGGTCAATAATGAAGAGAGTTGGTGACTACCAATAGTAAGTTTGCCATGAAAACAGCCAAACCAGAAATTCCAGAAGAGTTCTCTCCAAATCTGTTGGAATTCTACAGCTATTGCTGACATTTTCAGTAGGAAAAAACCTGGCCCACACTCTTACCATTTGTGAAGACCCAAAACAAAAGAGCTGGGTGTGTTATGAGGTGCTTTGTACCAACCTGTACAATTTACCTGCTTTATATCCTAAAGCTTTGTGCCTAACAGGCTGTCAGTTAGACTGCCAATCAATCAACAAAACCCTCGTTGAGAGCCTTCTGCGAGTGGAGAGGAGGCAGGGCTGCGGTAGCAAGCTTTCCAATCTGGAGCCTTTCATTAAATTACAAAGTCACTTGTCTTTGTCTCTGTATTAAAAGAAATGATTTCATGTCCAGTCCCTCCTTTAAAAAGTGACAGAACTCAACCATTCAATATTCATTAGTTCTTTTTGGCAACTCCATTTAGCTAATGGAAAATCAGGTACATTCATGTGCAATTATTAGATATTGAAAAATTATAAAATGTCCAACTTTTCTTTTTACAGTACACACACACACTCCCAGGTTTTACTCTACAGTTATGAAATAAACACACGCAGCTGCAACATCTCAATAGACCTTCACATTGGCAAGTTTTCACTCTGCTGCATCTACATGTAGGGTGAAAAGTTGCCAGGGGTTAGAACTTCTATAAAATTCTAACTCTGCTGTACATTTTCCTGCAAAGATACATACCTAGTACTCACAAATTTACCCAAACTAGGTGAAACCTTAGGAGAGTAGGCAGAGGTGGGGAACTGTGTATCACTTCTACAGTGTGATGGTTAATTTTAGGTGTCAACTTGACTGGATTAAGGAATACCCAAATAGCTGGTAATACATTATTTCTGGGCATGGCTGTGAGGGTGTGTCCAGAAGAGACCAGTGTTTGAATCAGTGGACTCAGTAAATAAGATCAGCCTTCACCCAATGTGGGCGATACCATTCAATCTGCCGAGAGCCCATATAGAACAAAAAGGCAAAGGAGAGGTGAATTTGCTCTCTCTGTCTCTGGAGCTGGGACACCCTTCTTCTCCTGCCCTTAGACGTCAGAACTTCAGATCTCTGGGCCTTTGGCCTCTGAGCTAGCACCAGTGGCCCCCAGGTTCCTAGGCCTTTCAACCTTGAACTGAGAGCTACGCCATCAGCTCCCCTGGTTCTGAGGCCTTTGGGCTTGGACTGAGCCACTACTAACACTTCCCTGGTTCCCCAGTTTGCAGGCAGCATACTGTGAACCTTCTCAGCCTCCATAACCATGTGAGCCAACTCTCCTAATAAATCCCCTCTTATATACCTATCTACCTACCTACCTACATACCTATATCCTATTGGTTATGTTTCTCTGGAGAGCCCTGACTAATATATATACTTTCTTGACATAACCACTAAAAGGCCAGCAATGGGAAGAAAAGTCTGCATTGGTGATTGATAGAGCTCACTCTGGGGTCACCTATGTGATTTAGAGCAATCTGTATCATGTCTCTGAGACTCAGCTTCTCCACGTGGAAGATGGAGATAATACTAGGACCAGGGCCAGGACTAGGGTGTGACAAATGAGGCACTTGCCTCAGGAACAAAACTTAAGAGGGCACCAAAAACTCAGTAGTCAAGACAAAAAATATTTTCATGCAATATTTTTTTAAGTCAAATTGGTAATCTCGAGCATCCTATTTTTGTAAATAAAGTTTAACTGGGGTCAGGTGTGGTGGTTCACATCTGTAATCCCAGCACTTTGGGAGGCCACACATGGGGATGGCTTGAGCCCAGGAGTTTGAAACCAGCCTGGGCAACATAGTAAGACCCCATCTCTACAAAAACAGTAGAAAAATTAGCCAGGCTTGGTAGTATGCCTATAGTCCCAGATTCTCAGGAGGCTAAGATGGCAGGATCACCTGAGCCCAGGAATTCAAGGTTGCAGTGAGCTGTGATTGCACCACTGCACTCCAGTCACTCTATCTCTAAAAACAAAGAAAGAAAGAAGAGAAAGAAAATTTAATTGGAACCAAGGCCAGCATGAGGGTGACGTGAATGAGGTAGAGTCCTGTAAGAGGAGGGTTGCATTCTGTCTTCGGTTAAAATGTTGACATTTTGTTTAGCATAAAATTTTTTGCATTAATTTTGAGCTTCTAAAGTATTGCATGAAAACATTATTTATCTTGATGACTTGAGTTTTTTGGCACTCCCTCTCCTCACCCTAGTCCTGACTCCAAGGAGTACCTACCTCAAGGAGACAGTGCATCAGGATCTCGGCCCACTTGGTGTCCCCTCACTCTATGCTCCCTCTCTTCCCATCCTCGCAGCCCACCTCTGCAGCAGGGCAGGGTTCCCATGCATCCTGACAGCTTCCCTCCTCACCTACCCCAGGCTCTCTCCCTCTTTGCTTGGGAGTTTTCTCCCACACCAGGGGAGCTTGATAGCCCTAAAGCAAGGCATGCAGAAATGCCAGGAATTTAACGCCTTCTGGGGGAACTCTCAACCAAAGAGGACAGTAGTAGTTAATAAATACCCCCATTCAGCATGTGAAGCTTTCTTCTCAAAGGCTGTTGACAAGTGGGGAAATAACAGGACTAGGGTGAGGTAAGCAAGACATTCGCCTCGGAGCAAAATTTAAGGAGATGCCCAAAACTCAAGATATATAGTGTTTGGGCTGCTGCAGTGGCTCCCACCTGTAATCCCAGCGCTTTGGGAGGCTAAGGCAGGAGGATGGCTTGAGCCACTGAGCTACAATCCTACCACGGCACTCCAGCCTGGGCAACAGAGTGAGACCCTGTCTCTAAAAAGGAAAAAAAAAAAAAAAAAAGATACATGGTGTTTCAATGAACTATTTTAAAAAATAATGAGCTATAAGCTTAAGGATAGTGTGAGGACTGACTTAGAACCCTAGAGTTGGTATGAAGATTATTTTAAATTAAAGACATTTGGGATTAAACAGATGCAGAAAGAAGCCTTGTTGGAGCTTCCCTTATCTGACTAAAAGCAGAAACTTCTGGGAAATGAGCCTGCCATAAATTCGCTCTTCAGGGCAGCTTTTACTCCCAGGAAGGAGACCAAGAGTAAACCTATGATAAATCTCCTCTCCAGGGGAAGTTTATGGCCATGAAGAAAATGGAAAGACCACTGCATAAGCAAGCATTGTCACAAACTTTCTTATCTCCGCTTTGTTCTTCTAGAAACCCATTTGTCTTTCCTAAAGAACCCCATTTAGTCTTCCCATAGAGGTCTTTTCTCCCCCTCTTTTCTCTGTTAAGTATTTAAGTCCTTAACTTTAACCATTTATCATTTATTCAGCTACTTCCTTTGCAAGCTCCTGCATACAAAGGAATAAACTCTTTTTTCTTCTGTCAGTTTAATTCACAGGCCCCCAGGTAATGAACATAAGAGGACAGAGGAAAAGTTTTTTCTCCTCCAACATTGAAAACTATGATTGTTTTACTTGAGGAAGGTGGAAGTCTCACGCTCTACATCGTATCATCTCAATCCAAGAGTAGGGGTAGGAACTTGAGTTTTAGAATTTTTTTTTTTATTATTTTCATTTTTTTGAGACAGAGTCTCACTCTGTTACCCTGACTAGAGTGCCATGGTGTCAGCCTAGCTCACAGCAACCTCAAACTCCTGGGTTCAAGCGATCCTCCTGCCCCAGCCTCCCGAGTAGCTGGGACTACAGGCATGCGTCACCATTCCCGGCTAATTTTTTCTATATACATTTTTAGTTGTCCAGCCAATTTCTTTCTATTTTTAGTAGAGATGGGGTGTCACTCTTGCTCAGGCTGGTGTCGAACTCCTGAGCTCAAACGATCCACCCTCCTTGGCCTCCCAGAGTGCTAGGATTATGGGCGTGAGCCACTGTGCCCGGCTGAGTTTTAGAATTTAATAGAAGAAAAGAGTAGGGAGAAATAATGAGGAAAAAAGTCCTATCTAGTGTGAAAAGAACAGAAAGTCTCAACTTGCCACGGACTTTTTTCATCTTCCATTCCCAACATCACAACGCTTTTCCCTAACAACGGATTCCTCATTACACAGGAAAGCTACGACTGCAGTGTTTTCCCAAAGCAGACAATGAGGTATAACCAAACACACTTGGCCGCAAACACACTTTTTTCCCTTTAGCCAAAAACCACTTTTTACTTTCTTGTTAAGAGAGGAAAACAAATACAAATATGTGAAGCAAAGAAAGGGTCTACATGTGTATTTTAATTAATGTGTTTCTCCACTGCAACCTTGTTTTTTAAAAGAAAGCCAGGCAGAGTCTGTCAAGAGCATGTATGGTCTGCCTAGTTCAGGGTCTGTTAGAAGAGCTCTCTTTTCTTGTTTATATTCAACACCTCATGATGTAGAAAACCTAAGCATAAGATTCTTCTCTCCATAATCTCTCACAGCGGCACAAGATTTTATTATCTCTCTTGGCTTCACCAGTTTTACCTCACTCCTTCACGGAGCCAAGCGCTTAGGAAAATGAGTGCTCACTGCCAAGGGGGACTGGGGAGGCTGCCGGGAACAGAGAAGCATGGGAACTGTAGTTTGCTTTGCATCTAGCTCCAAGGCGTCCATAAAAAGCATGTCATCCTAAAACAAATAATCCAGGGAAGTTGGGAACCCATAAAACACACATCTCTGCTCTGTCAGAAGTGCATCTTCTCTTTCTTTCTGATCTCTGTGCTATTTCCTAGAAAAACCTATATTCACTTGAGCGGCACCTCACTGAGCTGCTTCTCTTCAAACTGGGACATCATCATCTTGCCTCCTGCACTCGTTTTTTCACTACTGCCGCCTCTGTGATTATAACGTACAGCAGCCAGCATTTTTTTTCATCTCTGCACACAGCTACCAGTCAAGCAGATACTTGCTTCATCCTATTTGCATTGAAAATCTAGAGACCCATCCCCAGGAGAGCCCATGCAGAAAATACTGATGAAAGTCAATAATAAGTAAGAGCAGTCGTGACGGCCGACTAAATTCAGCAATACTCTGGTAACCTTCCTGGAAAGAAATGCAGGCTGCAAGGGAGTGTTTTTTTCTCCAAGTAAATTTCAATGTATTTTATAGAAACGCCATGCACAGCTGAACAAAAAATTAAAAGACGAGCAAGATTTCTACCCACCCCAACAAATATCATATCCTATTAAGCTACATTACCTTGATGTAAAAGGAATCCTATTTTAATCTAAATTAAATATTAAAAATACATATTTTTTTAAGGAGCTAGGAAATATGTTAGTGAAAGTGCTAACCACACTGTGTGACACCCACATAAGTGGGTGTTGGATTGTTAAAATGTACAGAAGTTCAACAAGCTTACCTAAGCACAAATTTTGCCTCACAAGAAAATAAACAATTTTACACACCTTGAAATGCAAACCATTCCAATGTATTTGAAATCAGTTGTATAAAAAAAAAACAGTTGTAAAATTAGTCTTAAAAACAAGAGATAAATTAGTAAACTTAACTATGGAAGAAACAGGCCAAATTTTTAGAAGATTGTATGAACATGGTCATAACAAAAAACTTGTGTTTGTTAATTAGCTCTTGTGCTTTCAAAAGTAGAATTTCCTTTCAACACTCTCAAAGTCCCTTATAAATATTTTCCAAAATATATTAAGGGATGGATTAACCAGTCCACTCCAGGAATGACACTTTCTGGTTAATCCAACTGGAAATCCCTGCACTCCAACCCTTGTTGTTGAAGTTCTTCCTAGATTGCCTTTTCAGGGAGAGTGTACTGAATGTCATCGTCCCTTGAGAATCTGTCACATTGGATGACTGAGCATCACACACAGCTATGAATGCGAAGCAAAGATTCAGTTGCACAGGTACAGAATAAGGCCCTGTTTGGGCGCATAGGAGGAAATACAGGCCACGCTCACACCCTTTCTTCTCCCTTGCTCTATTTAGATAAAAAAGCCCACATAACTTATTTTGGGATCTGGCTTTAAAAAATTGGGGATGGTATGGTCTATTAGTCTCCAGAGAATGTAGTCTCCATAGGACGTATATATAGAGAGATTTATTCTAAGAAATTGACTCATGATTGTGGAGACTGGCAAATCCAAAATCTGTGGGGTAGGCCTGCAGACTGGAGACCGAGGGAAGAGTTGATGTTGCAGACTCTAAAGGCAATCTGGAGGCAGAATTCCCTTGGGGAAGGTCAAGCTCTTTTCTCTTAGGACTTTCAATTATTTGGGTGAGGCCAACCCACATTGTGGAAGGTAACCTGCTTTACTCAAAGTCAATTGATTTAAATGTCAATCTCATCTAAAAAAAATACCTTCAGGGCCGGGCACGGTGGCTCACGCCTGTAATCCTAGCACTCTAGGAGGCCGAGGCGGGTGGATCGCTCCAGGTCAGGAGTTTGAGACCAGCTCTGGGCAAGAGCGAGACCCCGTCTCTACTAAAAATAGAAACAAATTAGTTGGCCAACTAAAATATATATAGAAAAAATTAGCCGGGCATGGTGGCGCATGCCTGTAATCCCAGCTACTCGGGAGGCTGAGGCAGAAGGATCGCTTGAACCCAGGAGTTTGAGGTTGCTGTGAGCTAGGCTGACGCCACGGCACTCACTCTAGCCAGGGCAACAAAGTGACACTCTGTCTCCAAATAAATAAATAAATAAATAAATAAATAAATAAAATACCTTCATAGCAACATCTCTACGATTACTTGACCAAATATCTGGGTACTGTGGCCCAGCTAAGTTGACATATAAAATTAACCACCATGGGTGGGGCGGGGCATTCTTGAAGAAGTCACAAAATCTTCAGTAGGCATGAACAATACATGGAAGAGAGCTACAGGGTAAGTTTATCTGCTTAACCCTAATATGGCAAGGGAAGAGAAGGGAAAGGCAGAAAGGTTGATTTTAATTCATATTAGCCAAGTTTTTTTTCTTTTCACCAACTGGTTTAAATATCTACTTATGTCCCCAAACCATCAGGGTCCATGTTAATTGTTCCAATGTTCCGTAGCTTTGCTCTGGGAACCTTATCAAATGTCTGGGAGGTAGTGGAAAGATACCATAATGGATATAACAGTAACTAATGATTTAGTACTAGACACTTTCCATGCGTTACATTATTTCATCCTCATAACAGCCCTTTGAAGTAGATACCAATATGTCATCATTTCACAGATGATGAAACAGAGGACCAGAGAGGCAAAGTGACCAGCCTAAGATCACCCAGCAATGAAGAGGCAGAACAGCAACTGACAGGTCCATAGAATCCCAAAGCCCACATTCTTACATTCCATACTGGACTGCATCTCTGTTTTCTTTTATTAGTTCTCAAGCACATAGCAACTGTGTGCTACAAATAAATTGTGTGCTATTTGGGCTACAAATAAATAGGAAATGACAAGCTGAAGATGGTTGCTGTTCTGTTCCCTATCTCTCTCTTCTGCTTTCTCTCTTAAGAAACCCAGCCAAGCCATCTACTGCATGCCAATAGTGTGAAGTCACTTCTTTATATATTTCCTTGAAGGGTTACTGAAAAATAAAATGAAATCATCATTCAGACACAGAAAGGCAATTTAGGTATAAACAGCTAAAGCAGGCAAGGGAGCTAAATGTAACACATACAATGTGGCATACTGTACATGAAAGCATATAAAAAATTGCTATCATCCAAAGTCTACCTTGCAAACAAATGCAAATATTTCTATTCCTTAAGTATTCATGTGAGAGTGAGCCAAGGATACAATGCAGTCTGTATCCTCAAGAAGCTCTTGCTGGAAAAAAAGAAACTCCAAAATAAGGGCAAAAAAAAATTATTCAAATGTAATTAAGCATCAATAATAACTATTTCAGGGATTTCTGAGAGGTAAGAAAAAAGATTGGTTAAGAATTGGCCTCAATCTTCTAGCTCTTCAAAGAAAACTCTAAGAAAAGTGGGACTCCTGCCAAGAAACAGTGAAAATCAGTCAGTGCCACCTTTCAAAAGTAGCATCCTTCAGCCAGGAACTTCCAGCTCAATAAAGCCCTGACAACTACTTGTTGTGACTTCCAAATGGTTCATCTTCACAAGCTTTGTCTCCACAAGTAGCACCCAAGAAAATAAAAGCATCAATGTCAAGTAATAACATGGCCAAGTTGGCAGCAACTGCTGGCTCTGGCCTCCAGCACCTGTGGGATTTCAGCACAGCCTGGGATATCCTGTCTCTGTGCTTCTAGATGGGTCACCATGGCAGGGTCTGGACCCAGTTTGCTCTTGTGTCCCCAGTGCCCAGTACATTGCCTGGTAGACAGTGGGTGCTCAGTAATCAAGCAAATGAATGATGCTACCAATCACCTGAAAAACTGCAGGGTAATTTGGGGATGGAATTCACTTCTGTAGGTTCTTCCTATATGTTTATGATCCTCATTTCAAACACAGAGCCAGGATTTGGGCTTTCTTGTCTCAGGGGAAGTGTGAAGTCAGCTTCAATTCCTGTCCTGCGTGGAAACCCAGAGTCACTGAAACAATTACTGTTGGCTTTCTGGAGCTGGTGGGGAGAGGGAAGAGTAACTTCAAAGGCTGAGGGAGACGTTTCTCAGGGAAGATAGGGAAGAAGACAAAAGTTGGGGGAATCCTCTAAACAGCTGGGACCTGAGTTCTATCATGGCAGCACGCTGGGGGCACCGAGACTCCAGAGAGGATTACTCTGGGATGTTTCTATGCAAGCCAGAAGCGAGGCACTCAGGTACCACCTCAACCAGAATTCCAGGGCATTGAGGCCAGGAAGGGCATGCAGGCTGACAGAAAGGGTGTCTGCATGGTACCCCCGTGTGCTCCCTGGCGCCATGTGAGACAGACCCAGGAGACCTTTGCACAGCACCCCAGGTGAAGGTCAGGGGGAGGAAACATGAGGAAGAAAAGTATCCCAATAATCACCAAGGTTGAAATTAGGCCCTCTCTCGCAGGATGAGAAAACCTAAGGAAAGACTTAAGAAAATTAAGAAATGCAATCATTCTTCCACCTATGGGATTGTAGATGGATACTCATACCTGTTTACAAATTGCAAACAACAAGTATAAAGTACTCAGTTGGTGATACGTTTGTCATCTGATGAAGCAAGATGAGTTAGTAAAAATTGTTCAGCAAGAAGCCCATTCACGCAGAGCCGTGCTAGGATGTGTGGATGCCAACATCAACCCTGTTGCAGGATGGGCCTGTCCAGCAGGGGCTCCAACGTGGAGCCTGAGGACAGGATGATCCACATGTGGCCCCATCCGGCAGTTTTTTCAGCCTGACGACTCAAATTATGTGTTGACTCCCCAGGATTTATACATTCATGTCAGTGCTGGGATTTGTGGTTCATCTTTGTAGCCATCCCACTGCCTAATGATTGGCACCCAATTAGTGCGATTAACAGCAACAAAATCAGCAATGACAATCATGAAAATAACAAAAGTGAAAATAGTGATATCATTACAGAGTTCTTACTCTGAAATTAAAAATAAATAAATAAGTAAGTAAAATCAATGACCAACAATAAAAATAAATAAATAAATAAATAAATAAAATTTCCCATGTAGATGATAAAGGCAGGATTGAAATCCAGGCAATCTGACTCCAGAGCCCAAGTTTTTATTTATTTATTTTTTAAATTTTACTGTAGTAAGACACTTAACATGACATCTACCCTCTTGACAGATTTTTAAGTGTGCAATACAGTATTGCTGTCTATAGGCCCAATGTTGTAAAGCATATCTCTAGAATTTACTAATCTTCATAACTAAAACTGTATACCCCTTGATTAGCAACTCCCTATTTCTACCCACCGACCCTGCTCCGGGCAAGCACAATTCCCCTCTTTACTTCCACAAATCTGACTATGTTGGAGACCTCCTGTAAGTAAAATCAGGTAATATTTGCCTCAGTGTGCAGTTTTTATTAGACAAGTGAGTGCTAGGTATTCAAAGATGATCCCAGATTCATCTTTGTACTCTCTAGGTACTGTACTATCCAAGCCACAAAAACCCAGAGGCCCAACTTCACTGTGTTCTTGATGTCCCAGTTTCCCCTGCTGGAGAGGCAGCGACCATGACCCACCCTGGCAGATGCCCCAGTATATCCACGGATGCAGCATTCTTCCTCTAGACCCAGAGCACTCTACCTTAGTCATTCCCAAGAGGGGCTGGGATTGGGGAGGCTCACCTGGGAAGAGATATCACATCTACAGGAGAGGGTAGTTTACATTTACATAACATTTTTATCTGGAAAAGTACAATTATACATTATTCTATAATATAAACCATATTCATCTATGGTTTGGCTTGGTCATATAATTTAAATCAAATTTTATATTTTGGTATATGAAATACAGTAAAATCATCTTGGGATGACCTTGAGAAGGTCTGCAAGACTGATGATTTTCAAAGATGAGGGGAGTAAGTTTTGATAATGAGAGCTAACTTACTTCATCCTCAGAACACCTCTGCAAGGTGGGACTTGATCTCAGTTTGGGTTCCCAAACTAAGAATTTGGATGGAAGTGGTAAGAAGTGTTTCTATGCCTCATGGGGTGGGGAAGGAAATGAGAAAGTGGGATAGGGAAGGGAAGGGAAGGAAATCAAGCAACGGTGTCTTATAAACAAAGTCTTATCTAGGGAAAGACTCAGAATTCCCCTGCTCAATCCTGCAGGGGAACTCTGGAAACAGTGTAGGAGTGATTCTCAAAGTATGGTCCCCAGACCAACAGCATCAGCATCACCTGGGAATTTGCTAGAAGGGCAAATTCCCAGGCCCCACCCCAGATCTGCTGAACAAGAAACTCTGGGGTAGGACCCAGCATGTTTTATTTTAATGAGCCCTCATGGGATTCTGGTGCACATGAAAGTATAGCTGCAGCACACCTCTGAGTTATCCTGATCCCACAAGGGAGCCAGAGTATTTAGACCCCACACCTGTCTATCATTGGTTAAGGGCTGAAGGGAAAGAAAGAAGCTGGTGTTCTTGACAATGGTAAGAGACCCACAGGGTTTGGGGTAGAGTTCCTCACCTGACTGTGTCTACTAGAAAAATGGTCTTTCTTTTCCAAAGAGGTCAGTGAGGCCAACCTGACTTGCCCAAGGCCACACAACTGATCAGTGCCAGAGTCAGGACTCAAATCTAGGTCTGCCTGATTCCAGAACCAATCTTTTAACCAAAATGCTATACTGCTTCAAGATGGACAAGTGTGGGAAAGATTGAGATGCATACACTCCTACAACAGCTCCGGGCCCCTCCCCTCTCCCTTTCCCCAGCCTCTTTTCCTCAAGTGAACATTTTTGCAGCATGAATCAATCACTCAGGTTAAAATATCAATTACATTAGTTTGCATAACAATCAGCCTATCAGGGACAAAGTTACTTCTCTCCTTTAGAGAGCTCCACCATCTCTAACCTAACAGATCAGTTAAAGGTATAAGAATTTCTTTCTTAGACTAACACATTCTAAACAGAATGTCAAAAATGGAAAAGCTTGCCTTCTAGTCCAATAAGCAGTGGCATCTATTTATATATTGATGAAAGGAAGCATACAAAATGAAGATTATATACATTTATTTTGCAAATAATTCAATATAACTGCTTGGAAAGAATCTTGATCAACGGAAGGATTTCTAAATACACTAGCAAAACTTGAAGAGTAGCTATTTCATAAGTGTGATTTTTCAGTACAACTGATTTACAAACTGCCATGCAACATGTAGTGTACCATTTCTCTATTTGGATTTCATAGACTCCCAAGAGTTCATAGTCTTCATGTTGCAGTTCATGAGTTGTGTGAGTATTTTATATTGTCACTTAAATTGCAATCTTAAAAATATTTACCAGTTATAGAAAGAAAACAACTTTTGCTGTAATATTCCCTAATTGAAAGGCAGTTTAACAGAATTAGACTCTAGATTATCACTGGTGTTTTTGAAGTTAAGGTCTTCAGATGTGTTTCTGGGGTCACTAGTTTTTCTTGTACAAAGAATCCATATAATACTCAAGCATAGGAAACATTCTGTAATAGATTAGACCCTTGCTACTCAAAGTATGGTTCCTGAACTAGCAGTGGCCGCAGCTCTTGGGGGATTATTAAAAATGTAGATTCTCATGTTCCGCCCACACCTACTGAATCAGAATTGGCACTGGATTCCAACACAGATAGCTCTGGGATTGGATCCCAACTCCAACATTTACCAAATGTGTTGCTTAACCTTTCTGAATTTCAAGTCTCTCATATGTAAATAAAGATGATAACATAAAATCTAACCTCATAGGTTTGCTGTGGGGATTAAGTGAAAAAAATTCACATAAAAGATGTCAATCATACAGTGTAAACCAAAGTACTCAATAAATATTAGCTATTGCAATATTTTCCTCAAAACAGTAAGGATAGAAAAATCTTATCATAAAGATAGTTTTCTATTTTAGCCAACAGAAAGATGCATCTTCAAAAATGCTCATGGCTGACATTGCCTTCAACATTTGGAGAATACACACTTGGATTTCCTACTAATTTGTTAATGGATGAAAGACCCAGTATTGATTTGTTTAATGGCAATGTGTAACCTGATAGTTTATCAAATTCTCTGTGCAGTGAAAGCAGATTTCCAGAAACAGCATTTAAGCTCCACTTGAAGGAAAAATACTTCTGTTTGCTGCAGAAATGAGAAGAGTAAATTGGAAACTCTCCTACTGGCAAGACCTGCATTCAGAAGAGGACTCAGTCCATACAATTCATATTTACATCTTTTCTGCTAAACTTCTAAAATATTGACTCATATTTTAAAACACAACGTTGAGCCCAATTCAATGTGACTGAAATTAAGCCACATGGACAGCCTCATCATGTCGTTATGGCAACTTCTCACACAACTGTCCTTTCAGTCATTGAACATTTACTAATTTTGTTGCTTTGCGAGGAAGTTCCAGTTGCTTTCTCAAAAGGCTCATCCTGGTATCAAAAGAAATTGTGTATGATGGTGATAGAAACATTCAAAACAGTGACTTTTGGAAAAATAACATTTTATTATTAGTCATGCTTTGCATTTCAACTTGTTTTCTTCCTCAGCATGCCATTTGTGTGTCCCTGATTGCTGACAATTTAGCAGACTTTAGTAATAAAGGGACTGGTGGGAGCTTTGCTTTCTTTCTAAAACCTAGCATGGCACAAAACCCCCAAATCATCTATAACTCAAAGAGATTTTTCAAGTGGAAGCTCTCTCTCTTTTCTGTGTCCTTTGAGTTTAGATAATGTGTTTACTGGATGAACAACTGAGAATCACTGAAGTTCTAACATGTATTTTAAAGTTATTTCCATCTTTTCCAGAGTA
Organism: Lemur catta; assembly: GCF_020740605.2. Classification (NCBI taxonomy): domain Eukaryota; kingdom Metazoa; phylum Chordata; class Mammalia; order Primates; family Lemuridae; genus Lemur; species Lemur catta. Next base: position 29,588,987 of record NC_059145.1, on the reverse strand, counting down.
CACAAAAATTATCTTAATATTTTACTTTTGCAGGGCTAAACTGGAATAATATATGAAACAAATCAAGAATTTGATGAGTGTACCTAGAATCTTCTGATCTGTAGTCAGACTCGTTTACCCATTGTGCCACTGGCCCCAGGCTATTGATGAGTGTACCTAGAACCATGCTTGGAACTCAGCGAAGAAGCTTAAAGACCTTTTGTTCATGAAACACTAAAAAGTCTGAGGAACCGTTCTAGATTAAAGGAAACTAAAGAGACATGATAACTAAATACAATGTGGAATCCTCAACTGAATCTTGGATTGAAAAAAGTAGTTATAAAGGATATTATTGGGACAATTGGAGAAATTTGAATACGGGCAGTGTATTAGATAATGACCTTAAATTAAAGTTAAACACCCAAATATAATCATTGTATTGTGATTATGTAGGAGAATTTTCTTGTTCTTAAGAGATGATTGCTGAAGTATTTGCTACAATGGCTGCAACAATGTCTAATTTTCAAATGATTCAAAAAAGCTATGTGTGTGTATATAGACACACACATACATATACATATACATATGTATACACACACATTTATACATACATACATATATACAGATAGATAAAGAAAACAATGTGATAAAATGTTAACAATTGATGAATCTAGATGAAGAGTATAAGGTTATTCATTGTGCTGTTCTTGCAACTTTTCTGTTAGTAATAAAAAGCAGGGATAGGGAAATCCTTTATGATTAAAAGCTTCAAATCTGTTGGGAGAGAAATGGCAAAAAATAAAGATGTGGGTACCAGAGAATATGATAATCTGATAGTGTATGAAATCATACAAAAATTCTTTTGGGATGAAAATCATTCACATAAGAATCATCTCCATAGAGATAATATTTGACCCTATACATATATATATAAATAGATTTTATTACACATAAGAAAATACCTTTAAAATAACAGAACTAGAGTGAAATGATCCAAGACAGCTACTTAAGTGCCAGAAATAATCATGAAGGCAAGTCAGGAGAAAGGAATAGATATCTTGGACCTGTCGTCACAGATGACAAGTCTATAGAGAGATGACTGGCAGAGCTGGAAACCTCGGCTTTCAACTGCTTCTGTAAGTATTGGCATCAATTGCACGATCTCTTTCAAAAATGCCTAATATCATGCAATTGCTGAACTCATCAGTTCATAAGCTTTCTAAATAGCAGAAAAGATTCAATAAAGCAATATAGTTTTCCAAATTCATTTTAAGAATAGATGCAAATCTGACAAATATTCCTTTTACTCATGTCTATTGTTCTTGTAAATTGTTTTCAGATTTTAAAAATTGATCAGTGTACTTCTTCCTTTAGTTACATTCTTCAAAAATCAATAATACACAGTATATGGACTGGTAAAAGATGTGAGCTCTGAAGTCAGACTGCCAGAAGATGAAATTTACTAGCTATCTGATCTTTTAACCTTTCAGAATCTCAGTGTCCTCATTTGTAAGACGGGAAAAATATATATATTTTTTTACTTCATAGATTTCCTGTGCTTGTTAAATTAGGTGATTCTTTTGGGATAGAACCAGACACATTCTAGATCCCACATAAATATCAGCTAATATTATTTATAACTTATTTCAGTGTATCCAGATTCACTTATTTCCTACAACAATATAGGAATATTTGAAAGGTACACATAGCAGAGTACCATGCCTATAGTAAAAAGACTAATAAAAATACTAACACATAATAATCTAGGATTCCTGGGTACCACATAGAGTGGGGGAAACTATACCATAGACTTTGGAGTTTCAGAAATGTGAGTTTAAATCTCTGATTTCTTCTTCTTAGCTATGTGTTCTTTGGCAAATACTTGACATCTTTCTGGCTCTATGTCCTCATCTGGAAAATGGAAATAATGACACCTTCCGTGCACTGAGATGACAAACTGTGGGTTCAATGCCTACCACACTGCAGCTACTCAGGAAATGCAAGCCATGACCATTTTCCTTCTGCTAGCTTACTGAGCAGGTAAGTTTGTCCAGTAATATAAATTTATATGGTTATATACCAAATTGTAAAAATAATATTTCAGATAGCCTCAGACATAGCCATACTATTGAAAATATCTATTACAGCTTCTAGCAACTGGGTCTGTAAACACAATGATGTTTTGTTTTGTTTTACTTTTTAACTGAGGTATACTACATGCGGTAAAATGCACTACTTTTTTTCAAGTGCACTAATCACAAGTCCATAGGCTGATGAACTTGTGCATATATATGCATATGTACACATCCATGTTACCACAACCTAGATCAAGATATAAAATATTTCCTACATCTTCAGTATCCTCAGTCAATACTTACCCCTCAGAGGGAACACACTTCTGACTTGTCACCACAGTTGTTTTGTCTATTCTTGAACTTTGCAAAAATGTAATGATACAGTGCGTACTCCTTAATTTTCTTTCTTTTTTGTGTTATGTAGTATGTACTCTTTTGAATAAACATTAAAATTTCCAGTGTGTTTCTAATGAGGTAGATTCCTGGACTCTTCCAGGAATGTTTTTATTATTAATTATTTGTTATTGGAAATCCCTTGTCTTGATTTCATATTCACTTGCTGTTTGTTTCAGATCAATTTTGTGGACATGCTCTGAAGTTAATGGACTGCATCCAACCATCTTTCAGGAACTAAATGATTACTACTCGTGTTGTTTTACTGAAAGAAAAAACATGGGTGTGGGCACTGAAGTACATCCTCTAAAAAAAGAACACACCAGTGGCTGCTGGGTGCTGTTATATAACCACAGGCATATTCTGACATCCAAGGCTTAAAGCATGAATGTTTCTTTTTGCAGGTGGGGGCAAAGCAAAAATCCAACTGTGTAGGGTTTTGGGAAAAGAATACTCAGTATGAAGAAAATATAACTCCAGGAGATAATGGCTAAAAGAGCAGAATTAGAGAAGCAAAAGAAGGAAGAAATTATGGCAAAGGCTTCTAACAATACAATAGGATGGTATGCCCAGGGGAAAAAAGGCTACTTTTGCTAAACCAGGGGTGAGAGAACATAATGAAAGACGCAAGGAGGAGTGACTATGGAGCTACTGTTTTGTCTCAGCCTTTAGCACAAAGAATGAAGGAAGCAGGAGCTCAGTAAGATAAATATTAATGAGTCTCTGGGAATGTCAAGAAACAGAATTAATAAGAGGCAGGTAAAAGAATACTTACACAATTTAAATATTTATAAATCAGCAGAGCTGGGTGAGATTCATTTGAACATATTCGACGAACCGGCTAAGGCAGGACGTACCTGCAATACTAGTGTTTGTCGTAGAGACTTATGTACCAGGGAAAATTTAAGCAGGCTGATTTAGTGTTGGAAATAAAGCAGCCAAAAGCAGATCCGGGAAAAGGTGGGCTAGTTAGCGTATCCAAACTACCAGTCAAAACCCTAAATGAAATCATAAATCAGTCCATGAGCACCTTGAGGAAAATAACATAGTAAGTAATAGCCAAAGAGGTTCATAAAAAATACAGCCTGTCAAAGCAACTTAATACATTTTTGGATATGCTAAGAAATTTGGGTTATAGAGATAGTTTAGAAGGGCCCTCCAGATGCCACCAGATAATTCAGTCTGGACCCATCTTGTTGATGCAATGGCTGTTGCTCTCACTCTTTCCAGCAGAAAAGGGCAATTCCACTTGCACCCTTAATATGTGGGGATAGGACTCTCTATTCATTCCTCAAGATATCCCAGCGTGGAATTTATTTATTAGGAAAATACAGTCAGTGCCAAGAAGTACAAACTAAATGTTACCCAGATGAGAGTGAAAGATATTGATAACTCTGGAGCAGACTGGACAGATATCTTTCAGAAAAGCAACATGTGTGTGTGTGTGTGTGTGTGTGTGTGTGTGTGTGTGTGTGTATGTGTGTATCTGCGATTATTAGGATAACTCAAGCAGAAACAAATGCTATTGCTTGAATTGCTCATATAATGACAGAAAATATGAAAGGATGTGAAAGCAAAGGCCCTTTTATAAAACACAAAGACCTGATCATGTCACCAGATCTTACTGAAACTGTTCAATGGCTTCTCACAGTCCCTAGCCCGCTCCAGAGACATACATAGTCTGGCCTGTGCCCACCTGTCTAGCATCACTTGCACCACACTCCTTGCTCTGGGCAAGCCAGCTACTCTGGCCTTCTTTCAGTTCTTCCAAGACTTCCTGGTATTCTTGCCACTGGGCCTTTGCACATGCTGTCCTCTTCTCTACTTGCTCCTTCTTCAGCTTTCCACTCAAATCCCACTTTTGGGGGGAAATCTTTAACCTCCAAGAACATACGATTTCCATTGTACTTAGCTCTAATAAAACCCAGAAACAATTATTTTAGAATGTAATTTTACATTCATTTTAATTATATAGTCCTCTTCTACTAGACTATAAGAACCACAAGAGCAGGGACTGAGTGTGAGTTCTTTCAAGATTATATCCCCAGGACCTAGTTCAAGGCCCAACACAATAAATATCTGTGATTAGATAAAAAAAACTAACTAGGAATATATATATACAGATGAGCTCTCTTCATAAAAGGTTAACTGGAAACTACATCTCTCCATTCTGGATGTTATAATATTCTCTCCAGTTTTCCTTTTAAGTAAAATAATGGAGGAAAAAAATTTAATGAGGGTCCTGTTGACAGAGGTGTAAAAACATGAGGCAGCTAAAACTCAAATTGTGAAATTCTACATTTGCACATTATATTTACCTGTCATGTGTTCCAAAATTTCTTTCATAGTGATAATGAATCTGCGGGAAATTAGCATTCTATCATTCTTCACATGAGAGTGCTAGGAAAGGTTTTCTAAGCCATGTATCCTGCCAAAAATGAAACATTTTTCAGGTAACCAACTTTGTAACACAGCTTTTCTGCCTCAGCAGTGCCCATCTTTACACCTCAGGGGGACCTAACCTTAGAATCAGAGAAAGCCATGAAGTTAGAGAATAATATTTTATTCTAAGGTCAGTCACTGAAAGGGAATTTTCTCCTTTTACCATAATTTCTGGCTATTTATATATTTTTAACAGGAATTTGTAAGTTAATAAGTAAGGGAGGTTTTGACATATCCAAGGTTACACTGAATTTTGTGACCCAGCGGGGACTAGAACTCAGGCTTCTGGTTTCAGTCCACTGTTCTTTCATTAGTTCCTTCATTCAGCAAATGAAACTTGAATGGTTCCCAGGAGTCTGGGATTGTGCCAGGCACTGGGGAAACAAAGATGAAGACACTGTCCTTGTCCTTGTGGAATTCATTATTCCATGGAAGAGACCAAGCAAGAACAAATGATTACAATGCAACTGTGATGAATGCTATTTGCAGCCCCGCTCCTGATGCCCCAGGCTGCATCCCCTCAGCTCTCCTCTGATTTCGGCAGCAGCTGTGGCAACAGTTCCCGTGCCTGCTGCACACAGCATCCCTCCTGCTCAGAGATTCCCTCTGCAGGAGCTTGCTCAGTCTCGGGCAGGGCAGCCTGGAAAGGAGTGCTCCCTGAGAGCAACCCTCAACCAGAAAGGGAGTTAATGGATACATGTCCCCCCCTCCCATCCTTCAGAAGGACAATTCTAAGCAATGTTATAAGTAATTCCTTAGAGGGTCCCCTCAAGATTGAGCCCCAGTTGTCCACTGCAAGAAGTAGCTCAATAATATAACTTCACTTTTTTTCCTTCCCGGTCTCTCTTCCCCTACTCTTTTTCATTCTTTTTTTTTTTTTTTTTTTTTTTTTTGAGGGTAACAGGTCCCAAGAGAGAGGGGCCCGGGTGAGGTCCTCAGGTCCTGGGGAAGAGGGGCCTGAGAAGTTGCCTCTTTTTCGTTCTTGCTCCCTAAGATCACCCCCCTCCGCCCCCCCACAATTAAACTTCCTGCACCCAAACCCTTGTTTCAGGCTCTGCTTTTAGGGGAAGTGACACCAATACACAATATCAGTGAATGAATGAATGCAGAGGAGACATGGGAGGCACAGTTGCAAACTGGAGCATCTTCTGCTGGCTATCTACAAGCTCATTGTCTCTAGTGAAATGGTTGTTTTTGTTTTACCTACTTGAAGATCGTGTTAAGTGTTGGGTGTGGTGATGCAAGACTGGAGCTTCCAGGTCAGAGCTGAATTGCTTCTCTAAAGAAATCTAAATATACATGTAGGAAGAAGAGAAAGATCCAAGAGCAGAGAAAGCTGAACTGGCATACCTAGAGGGGAAATGGAGGACAGGAGAGAGGGTAGAAAAGATCTGAGTGATGGGAATTGCTTTGGGAAAAGAGAATGTTGGAGTGGTGTGATATAAAATCCCCCGAGCTTTTCCCAGGTTTACACTGGGCCCTGTGTACCTCCTAAGCTCTTGGGAGCATGCACAAAAGAGACGGCATCAGAGGTACTTCTGTGACTTCAATCTGAGCTCCTACTGGGAACCACTGCTGCTCACAAAGATCCCCATCAAACAAAGGACAGTGAACAGGAAGTCAAACAGGAAAGGTGGAATAGACTGTCTAGCGAACGAAGGCTAGCATTCCTTCGGCTTTTCTATGAAAACTGAAAACTACCACTTATATTTATAGGCCATGCCGTACAAGGCAGGAATAAAGATTCAGAGTAAGGAAAATATTCTCAATCAACATAAATCAGATCCAGTCACTCCCCATGATGCTTCCCTCCCTCGTACTGGGATGATGTCTGTGTTAGAGTCCCAGCACCCAGGCACAACAAAGTGGTACACAATACATATTCATGAAAGAAAAGTGGGAAGAAAAGGAGGAAGGGTGAGAATTAGTTAGTTGGCTATTCAATCAATGAGTCATCAATCAAAAGATTTTAACAACAGTGTAAATTCAGGATTGATGTACAGAACCCAGTATATTAAATCCTCATGAGGATGAAGACAATAAAATAAATCAAGAGTCCCTGGATCCTTTTGGTTAGGGATGGTTACGGGGGCTGGGGAGTGGGTGGAGAGAATACTATGTTCCCGTCAAGGAAGCGGAAAGTTGTTTTTTTCTTTTTTCTTCAGAAAACATCAGTGACTAAGATGATGCTCTCTTATTAGTAATGAGATATGAGCTTCCTTCCAGAAAGTGACAGGGATTCTTCCAGCAAATCCTGTGGCCTTCGATGTCAGCACTACTGAGAAAATACCTTCAGCTGTGCAAACATGGAAGAGAAATTTGAAGACGACATTTCATGTTTTCCTTTGTTGTGTCTTTGATGTACACAAAGAATTCAATCCTAAAATATGAAGACCTTATCTGTTTTCCTGCTCCCTGAAGAGAGCTTTGTTCCACATTTTCCTGGTGGGGTATGCTCCTGGTGAATAGATATTAATAATTGTCAGGTATTCTCACTATCTAAGTATTTATTATCCAAGTCCCTGTAGGCAACAGGTTGCATAGAAAAGTCATTATAAAACAAAAATATTTACCAATGAACTTACCATCTCTAATATTACCCCTGGCTTTAAAATTCCTTGCCAGTTACAAATTGGAATTACAAATTACTTATATTACACTATAAAACCCAAAGCAAATCAACTGCTTAGACAAATTGCAAATCTTGTAAAGGATGCAGAGTTTCATGAAGTCAATCAGAGTGATCTGGGAGAAGTGCTCTAAAAACAGGCAAAGCCTTTGGCAAATGACAATCTTGCCTAGTTAGACTAGTTAACAGCTGGAAAAGAAAAAACTCGTATGGGAGATGACATAATAGCACTTCAAAAAGAAAATGATCTGAATATCAAAGGAAGAGACCCTGGGGGAAATTGACAGACACTGAATGTTTTTCTCAAAATGATCTTTATTATGAACTTGCTGCTAAACTCAAATACAAAGTGAAAAATGTATCATGCTACCATAAAATTTGTGTTGAAAAGTTATGCCCCTCAAACTCCTGAATCAGTCCTCATCTTAAACATTAGTTCACAAATGTGATTATAACCTAAATAATTCTTGACAATATAAAAATAGGAGTTTAAAAGCTAATTTTAGTTTAATTTTTCAAGCTGAGCTTTAATCAAGTCTTTTGCCCTACTATTTACTTGTAAAAATATGGTCCCTGTGTTAAATGGCTTCACTCTCAGTAGCCTCTGCCAGGTATCAATTATTCTTGCATAAAGAAGATCTCTTCTACTCTGAATCTATCTACTTCTCCCCTACTCCCCGTCACTATCTTAATTCAGACCACCACCATTTCTCACCTATATTACTAGTACAGGGGCCTCTTATTGCCCCTGTCTCCTGGTTTACCTTCTCCAGTCCTTCCTCCCCACGAAAGCCAGACAGGAGCTTCTGAAATGCGAACATAGCAACGTCACTCTCCTACTTGCAGTCCTTTCATGGGGTCCAGCAGCCCTCGGTGTGCACACTTCTTAGCACATCTTATGAAGTCCTTCATGACTGAACTCCTTTCTGTGTTTAAGCCTATTCTCTCTCCAACATCCTCAGCTCCTGCTCCTGCACATCTGTCCTCATTCCAGCTGTTCTCATCATCTCCCAATGCACTATTGTCCCACAACTCTAACCATTGTACCAGTCTAATGCCCACTCAGCTTTCAGTTCTCAACTTAGAGATCACTTCCTCCAGGAAGCCTTCCAAGATCACCTGGGTTAGGTGTCCCTCCTTTATGTTCCCACTACATTCTGTACAGCTGACTATAATGAAGCACTGGTGACATAATATTATACTTATCTATTAAAGGTGGGGGCGAGGACTGGGCCTGATGTTTCAAAAGTTTCCAGCACCTTGCTCAGTACCTGGCCCAGAGCAGTTATCTAATAATCAAGAAATGAATGAGTGAATGCAGCACCAAGCAAACCAAAACAAAATGAGTAATTATATCATGAAAGGAGTGAAACCAAGCAATTAAGCTAAGGCATTTTCAAGTCTGGTGAATAAGAAATAAGAAAGTTAAGATATCAAAACTGTTCCCAGTGGTAATTTCTGGTGAGTAAGATTAGGGGAATGTGAGAGAGAAATTCTATTTTTTACTTTATACATCTAGCAATTGTTTGACATTTCCATAAGCATGCATTATCATTATAATTAAAAATTCTTAAAACAATAAATTCCTATATCTAAATGTTCATTGTTAATTTTAAATTAGCATTGATTAGCTTCTGATCAACTTCTCCCATGTCTTAATTTGAAACTATTTTCTATTTTTTCCTAAATTGTTTGAAAATAGAAAAACTTTAAAAGCTATCAAAGAAATGAAATGTTCTGGACATTTTAGCTTACTTGTGATATGTTTATACAGGATCTTAAGGATTTTTGCCTGTAATGGGACCTTAGAATGTTAATAATAATGTGACCTGAGAACTTAATGTTTTTTCTTCAGGAGAGTGAGACTGATTGACAGGAAGAACAGGGTACATTTGGAGGGAAGGGACTTCTACTTTTCACTGTATACCCTTCTGTTCTGATCAAAAATTTTATAAGAAGCTTATATTACATTTATAATAAAACAAAAACCAATTAAAAATGCAAAAGCAAATATTGGCAAGCATTTTATGAGGCTTATAAAAAATACATTAACACTCCTGGCAACTCTGCAAGGTAGATATTAGCTTCATTTTAAAGATGAAGAAACTGAGACTCCAAGAAGTTCTATGACTTGTCCAAGGTCATAAAGTTAATAAGTAGCAGACTGAGAACTCAAACACAAATCTGATTTTAAGGCCAAGGTATAGCTCTTTAAAAATGCAATACACAATGTTTTGTTTTATTAAGCAAGCTGATAGTGGTTTGCTTGGAGGATAAGTGTGTTACTTTAGGGATAGAGAGTGATTTATTTCCTTAGTTTAGGGCAGTAATAAAGCTGAGGGATATGAAATAAATGCCTTTCTGGACTAAGGTACCCAAAGAGGAATTATATTAGCTGCCAAATTGAAAACAAATTTCCTTCTAACACTATTATTAGTACCTTAAGCATTATCATATTTCCTACATATTATCTCTTAGCTTTGGCAACAATAAAGCCTTAAACATAGAGCCTTGCATATAAGAAACAATCAATACTTGTTTTAAATTTATTAAAGTGTGAGTGTGTTTATATTTATATGTATCTGTATGTATTTTCATATAAGTATGTACTTGTATATTCTAGAAAAACAAACACTCAAATTTTAACTGTTGTCATTGAATGATGACATTTTAAATAAATTAATTTCTATGGAATTTTCTAGATGTTTTCAATTGTCTAAAATGGATATTTGTCACTTTTATAATAAGAAAAAAAAGAGTGGGAATTGTTCTACAAGATAAGAAGACTTATTATAAAGCCATAGTACCCAGTATTAATATACTTATTCAAGAATAGACAGACTGACCAATGGAACAAAATAGAGAACCCAGAAATACATACAGAAATTTGATATATGGTAGAAGTAATGGCAGCAGTGTGTGCTGGAGAGGGAGGTGGGTAGGGAGAGGGTATTCAACAAATTGAACTGGAAAAAATTTTTCTGTAATAGAAAAATATTATTTTGGATTCCTACCTCAAATCATATCCAAAAGTCAATTATAGATATATTAAGGACTTAAATGTCACAAGTAAAATTTTTAGAAAAAAATAGAAAAGATTAAGGGAGATTCGTTAAACAAGATGCAAAGAGAGCTAATCATTAAATTAAATTAAATTCAAGTCCATTAAAACCACGAACTTAAGCTAAGAACACACAAAAGAAAGTGAAAAAATAAATCACATGTAGGAAGAAGATATTTGCACCGATACAACCACCAAAAGATTAGTATGAAAAAAATATAAGAAACTCCTACAAATCTGTAAGAGAATGCAAATGATTCAATAGAAAAATGGGGAAAAGACATGAACAGACATTTCACAGAAAAGGAAACACATGTGGCCACCTAATAGAAGAAGAGATTATCAACCTCACTAGTAATCATAGAAATACAGATCAAGGCCAAAATGCTATTTTACACCCATTAGTTTAGGGACAATAAGAATACCAAATGTAAGAGAGGATGTGGCTCAGCGAGAAGACTTACACATTCCAGCAGGACAATAAATTATTACTGTCACTTTGGAAAATAATTTCATGTTACCTAGTAAAGTTGCACAGTCACATACCTTCTATCCAGCAGTTCTACTCCTGACTATATTCCCAAGAGAAAATCCCATTCCTGTGCCCATGAAGACATGTTCAGGAAGGTGCATGGCAGCACTCTTCATAATAGCAAAACACTGAAATGCCCATTGACAAGAAAACAGATCAACACCTGCAATCCCAGCACTTTGGGAGGCTGAGGAGGGAAAATCGCTTGAGCCTGGGCAAGATCGCGAGACCTCTTCTCTACCGGAAAAACAAAACAAAACAAAACAAAACAAAACTAACCAAGCATGGTGGCACCCACCTGTAGTCCTAACTACTCAGAAGGCTGAGGCAAGAGGACCGCTTGAGCCCAGGAATTCAAGGTTACAGTGAGCTATGATTGTGCCACTGCACTCCAGCCTGGGTGACAGAGTAAGATCTTGTCTCTTAAAAAAAAAAAAAAAAGAAACAGATCAAAGTGCCTAAGACACTGCCTGGCACATCATAAAGACTCGCTAAATGGTAGCTGCTATGGTTTGAATATTTGTCCTTTCCAAAAGTCATGTTGAAATTTAATCCCCACATGGCAGTATTGAGAGGTGGGGCTTTTAAGAGGTGGTTGGGTCATGAGGGCATGCATTCATGCATTCATGGATTAATGGGTTAATGGATTAATGGGCTATCATGGGAGTGAGACTGATGGTTTTATATGAAGAGGGAGAGAGACCTGAGCTAGCTCAGCCCCATTGCCATGTGATGTCCTGATCCACCTTGGGACTCTGCAGAGTCCTCATTCACCAGCCAAGAGGCATGGCCCTTACCAGATGCAGCCCCTTGATCTTGAACTTCTCAGCCTTCATAACTGCAAGAAACAAATTCCTTTTCTTTATAAATTTCCCAGTTTCAGGTATTCTGTTAAAAGCAACAGAGCATGGACTAAGACAATAGCCTTTACTACTATCCCTAAGTATCAGTTTCTTCATGCATTATATGGTAGCAAGAATACCTATTTTACAGGAATACTGTAAAGAATTAAATGAGAAATATATGTAAGTCTTTGGCACATAGAAGGCATTTGATAAATGTCACTGCCTCCATACAAATCTGAGTGAGGGCTGGGAGTGTGCCAGCAGGTTGACAATGGAAGGGTGTATATAACACAATGTTGCTGGTAGAGGCCTACCCTTGACAGGGTTCCAAGGCTACTTGCTTTTGTTTTGAGCCAACATTTTAATGTTCACTCTATGCCAGGAAAGCCCCTTCTGAAGTGGTGCTAGCATTATTCCCATTTTACACAGATGGAAACCGAGCCCTTGAGAGCTGAGATGACTTGTCCCAGGTCACCTACCTCAGAAGAAGTAGCTCTGGAATTGAACTCAGGTTGTTCGATCCAGGGCCCACTCTCAAAACCACCACCCTCTACTGCTTCCCTAATGCCACCAGACCTAAACATCAACTATAACAGAAAGCCAAACAAAATCTCAACTGGCAGGAATTCCAGAATTTTCCTTCTATTCCCTATCCCAGCCAAAGAGGGGTGTGTGTGTGTGTGTGTGTGTGTGTGTGTGTGTGTGTGTGTGCGCGCGCGCGCACACATGCACTGGCAAGGGGGACCCAGTCTTGACAGCCAAAGGGAGACCTTGGAGCAAATGTCAGCTCCAAGGAGCAGAAGCCACAAATGGTTAATGGCATTATTCTCCGAAGGGCACCAGAAAGTCAAGTAAGCAATTCTTGACCTTTCAGAAGCTATTATGAGGAAAACATAAAGAAACAATTCTGTGGGCTTAATGAAGGAACGCTGTGAAAAGTGTAATGGGCTATTTGTGCACATCTCAAAAGCATCATATAATTTGGCACAATTGGCAGTCTGTTCTTCAGAATGGCCAAGCAGGGTGTTGCTACTTAGGCCCAAAGGGCTTTGGCAAAGCCAGGTTCCCACCTTCATCCCTTCTCTAAAACCCAGGGTGTCTAGGATTTAATTTCTGAGGCTTAAACATCAGTTGCTGAAATGAGATGTGCCACAAGCTCACCCATTTTCTCCAAGTGCAAAAATATGTTTTATGCTTTAAAATAGGAGCCCGATTTTGGCTTGCTTTGGTCTTTTTTCCCTGCTATCAACACAGAGTTTTGGGGGGGGGGTATGTAAATTACATTTTCAGCCAATTAGTTCATTAGGTTGACTCAGCTCCCCATGATTCTGGCAGAGGCTGGTGGAAGAGTGAGGTGGTAGAGTACTTCATTATTTTTAAAAATGGTTATTGGCCATGTTCGGCTCCCATATTTTATTCCCAATTTCATCAGGGCATTTAGTATGCAGACTCTGTGTGCAAGATCATCAGCTGCTACATTAGCACAATGGCTCTTTTGGAGCCATAACAGTCTACCATGGAAATGATCCGTGGATTATTTAAGTCTATAAGGTCTAATACACTTACAAACAAAGGATTTTCTTTTCACCCCTTTTCCATTATTTATTCCTCATTAGGCTTCCCCTCCCTCCACTTTTCTCTGCTTTTTAATACAAAAGCAGAAATAACACCCAAAGCCAGGGAATAAGCTCACCTAAGTATGTTTAACTAAAGCTAAGAGAAGGCTGAGAAAATGATTCCACCAAAGTACTGATTTTCAGTTACTCCTGAGCTTCCGCCTATGTTTTGCTCCTACAGATTGTCTGTTCATAGTCCACGTTGCTTTTCAAATAAATGAATAAGTGTGTGGCTTTTGGGATCAGGGTTTTCTAGCTTTTTGTGGTAGTTCCCATAGTGTGGAGAACTGTGATATGACTTACCTACAGTGTGGCTATGTTTGCCATGAATGATTTCAGGTTCTTGATCGTTCTACAACTGAATGGTAAAAGTTAGGAAGCAAAACTTGTAACCATGTATTTGGAAAATGTGAGCATTTTTAATTGACTTACTTAAAAGATAGAAAACTTTGTCTCAGGCTGGCAGAGATCACTAGGCAGAGGGCAAACTGAAATATCTTCAGTGGCCTGAGTGGTGCTGGCATTAGAGCCTATGTTTGCTAACGCCATAAACAAAAGCAGCAGCAAAGTGTATTTAATGATAACAGAAACATGCCCTGGACAACCATCACTGCTCATATTTGATTTAGATAATTCTTTACTAGCAATACAGCCTTGCCCTTCACTGCTGACACCAAAGAATAGATTGTTTTCCTAGAGATGGAATATTCAAGTAAAAGGTATTTTTAGACATCTGTAGAAATGCATCCACTGGGAACAGAGAACTGAACACAAGCATTTATCATCTTTCCCTGCCAAGACCCAATAAACGATAGTAAAAGAATAAACCCATAACCAAGACAAGCACAGAGAGGGGACCAACAATGAATAAGATGCCTCATCAAATTTCTGATTGATGGGTGGAGAGTGGACGCCTATTGGTGGCTGAAAGAGAGGGCATAAGGAAGTGGGAGGAGATTGCAAAGGAAAAAGCAGACAATTGCTAGGAGAGCTCCAAAGAAGCCACAGAGTTAAGACAGGTAGAGTCAACAGAGAGTAGGAATGAGAAAGAGGTTAGTTGAAATTGCCTTTGGAAGGTCTATTTCCATTAGCTCCCTCTCTTGCCTTCCCTTCCTCAGCCCTGTGCAAGCAGTGCAGCACTGGGTTGATGGGGTAGCTGTGGCTCCCACACTCCCCTCCAAGTTCCCCCATCCCCAAGCAAGCAAAGCTAGGTGTCACCCTACTGCCACCACCTTCCAACCCCAGCATTTTACCCCCAGGCTGAAAAGCCAGATGACTCTTGTTTAAAAAAAGCTGAAGTAACTATCTAGAGAGGAAGGAATGCTAGGGTGGAGGCAGGCTTTCTCACCATACAGACACCAACTTTCTGACATTTGGGAGCCTTTGGTCTAGAAAGCAGCTCCCTGCCTGCTCCCCTTGAAGTGAAACCAGCTGAGCAGTAACCCTTGCCGAGCTCCAAGGCAACCTGCCTGTTCGCAGGCTAACAATATAGAGACCCACGTGGACTGCAGTCAGTAGCTGTCATCGCTGTTGTCACCATTATCATCGTCACCATCAAACACTGATTGAGCACTATCTGATGTCATTTCTTGGATCTCTCAAAAGCATTGCAAACTCTTGCCCCAAACTGGGCTCATCGCATTCTCCCCCAACTTCCTCCCTGAACTACTCCCCTTCCAATATTTCCTCTCAGAGAATGGACCTACCAACCATTATAATTAACATTCATGGAGCACTTAGTCTATTCCAGACACAAATCTAAGCACATTACATATGATAATTTATTTAAACCTCAAAACAGCCCCAGGTGAGGGGGGAAGCCAGGCTGAAATCCACAAGGACACCCCTGGAAGCATGTCAGATCAACTGGCTAAAGAGGTCTCTGGAGACACCAATCATTTGCAGTAATTTTTTTCTCTGATTCTAAATAAAATTCATACAAAATTTCTCTTTTTTTTTTTTGGTGTGTTTATGTCTAGTTTTGTTGTCTTTTCTGTACAAAGTAAAGTTTAGGCCCCCAAATCTTGGATTCATCCCTGGGTTAACTACATAGAACAAAAATTAGATATACGGGAGAGTTCAGACTAGCAACACTGATATATGACTAGTGTATAATAGAGCCAAGGCAATAGAATGTACTTACAGTGAGCAGACACTGCCCAAAGTGCTTCATGTAGATCAACTCACTGTATTATTAGGGTTCTCCAGAGAAACAGAACCAATAGGACAGGTAGAGTTATAGATATTTATTATGGAAACTGGCTGTCACAATTATGGAGGCCATGAAGTTCCAAGATCTGCTGTCTGCAAGCTTGAGAACCAGAAAGCTGGTGGTATAATTCAGTCAAGGTCCAAAGGCCTGAGAACTTGGGGGAGGGTGAGAGGCCTGAGTTTGAAGATCTGAAAACCAGGAGAGCTGATGTCTGAAGGCAGGAAAAGATGAATGGCCCAGCTTAAGAAGACAGAGAGAGAATATTCCCTTCCTTTGTCTTTTTGTTCCACACTCAACAGATTAGGTGATGCCCACTCCCATTGAGGGCAGACCTTCTTTACTCAGTCTACTGATTCAAATGTTAATCTCTTCCAGAAATACCCTCACAGACACACCCAGAAATAATGTTTTACCAACCATCTGCACATTCCTTAGCCCAGTCAAGTTGACACATAAAATTAATCATCACACTCGCTTAATCTATTTCCCCCGTTTTATAGATGTGGCTACTAAGGCACAGGATAGTCCAGTGATATTATGCCCAAGTCCCAGGTAGGTAGGCTCACTGGCTCAGCTGTTAACCACAACAGTACTGTCTCTTGGGAAACTGTAAAGTCTATGCCACTAAAAAATTACTGTTAAAGTTTTAGGTGTTCAATAGAACTGTGGTTATGTTTTTTAAAATGTGTGCTCTCCTAAAAAAAAATTAAACTTAGAATTACCATATGATCCAGCAAATCCACTTCTGGGTATACACCTAAAAGAACTGAAAGCAAGAACTCAAGCAGATACTTGTACACCTATGCTTATTGGCAGTATATTTCATGATTGCCTAAAGAGTGAAAGAAACTCAAGCGTCCACTGATGGATTATTGGATAAACAAAATGTGGTATATGTACACAATGAAATAGTATTCAGCCTTAATAAGGAAGGATCTCTGGACACATGCTACAACATGGATAAGGCTTGAAGACATGACACTAAGTGAAATAAGACAGTCATGAATGGACAAATACTGTATGATTCCACCTATATGAGGTACCTGGGGTGCTGAAATTCATGGAGATAGAGGTAGGATGGCTGGAGGATAATGGGAATGTGAAGTTATTGTTTAACAGATACAGAATTTCAGTTTGGGAAGATAGTTCTGAAGATAGATGGTGGTAATGGTTGTACAAAAACGTGAATGTACTCAATGCCACTGAATTGTGCACTTAAAAATGGTTAAAATGGCAAATGTTGTTATGTATATTTTACCACAATAAATAAATAAGCAGCAAAGCAACCAACCTACCAAAACAAAATAAACAAATATGATAAAATTTTTTTTAAAAATGTGTGCTCATTGGTTATAAATAAGATCTGAAGTATCAGTAGATGAAAGAATATGCAGTGTGAGATTTGAATTTTTTTTTTCTTTTGAGTTTTTGAGACAGGGATTCACTCTGTTACCTGGACTAAAGTGCAATAGCATTGCCATGGCTCACAGCAATCTCAAACTCCTGGGCTCAAGGGATCCTCCTGCCTCAGCCTCCCAATTAGCTGGTACTACAGGTGTGTACCACTACACCCAGCTAAATTTTTTATTTTTTGTAGAGACGAGGTCTCTCTATGTTGCCCAGGGTGGTCTTGAACTCCTGGCCTTAAGCAGTCTTCTCATGCCTGGCCAGAGATTTGCTTTAAAATAATCTGGTGAATACAATTGTTTTTGTCAATTAAAAATGAAATTTAAAAAAATAAAAATGCCAGGCTCAGTGGCTCACACCTGTAATCCCAGCTACTTGGCTGAGGCAGGAGGATCCCTTGAGCCCAGGAGTTCAAAGCTGCAGTGAGTTATGATCATGCCACTGTACTCCAGCTTGGGCAACAGGGCAAGATCTCATTTCTTAAACAAACAAACTTAAAATTTCTTAATAATAGGCCAGGCATGATGGCTCACACCTATAATCCCAGCACTTTGGGAGGCTGAGTTGGGAGAATTGCTTGAGCTCAAGAGTTTGAGACCAGCCTGAGCAAGAATGAGACCCCGTCTCTACAAAACCAGAAAAATTAGCCAGGTGTGGTGGTGTGCGCTTGTAGTCCCAACTACTTGGGAGGCTGAGGCAGTAGGATCACTTGAGTCCAGGAGTTCAAGGCTGCAGTGAGCTATGGTTGCAACACTGTAATGCAGCCTGGGTGGCAGAGTGAGACGCTGTCTCTAAAAAAATAATAATAACAATCTGGTGAGGGGAGGGGTTGGGGAATGTAAGGGAAATTATCCGAGAGGGCTGAAGATGAAACAAGATCCGCCAAATTTAGGTAATGGTTGAAGCTGGGTGATGGTATATGGGGGTGCATGACATGATTCTCTCTGCTTTGTTTATGCTTCAAGTTTTCATTAAAGAAAATAAAGTTTTAAAATAAATACCTCATCCCAGTAGAGAACAGGACAGCAGCTGCCATCGTATTTACTAATGCTTCAGATAGAGACAGGGCCATGGAGAGAAGCCACCCCCTCAGCCCATTCCACAAGGCTCCTGAGAAGACCCCTTGTTCCACACACCCACTGCCCGTCAAAGGACTGAGCGCTCTCAGAGCCTTATACACCAGCAGCTGCCCGTCCTTGGTGATCTCAAGGGCTGGAAGAAATGAAAAGAAGCTCTTTCTGGACTATCATATACAGAAAACGGTGCTTTTTCCTGTAAGACAAAAAGAAAAATGCCAGAGAAGGCCCACATATTCAACAATCTTACCTCTGGGCAACATCTGCAACAAATCATGGGATGTACCAACTCTCCAACAAAAGAAACATATATTTTAAATTATAAAATTAAGGTAGCCTTTTTTTCCAGAGCACTGTGAATATTTTAGGGGTGGGGGGGGGCTTTCACATGGATGATGACATACACACACACACAAACACACACACACTTCTGCCTGGGACAAAAAAAAAAAATCACAATAAATTATTGGCCACCCAAGTAATTTCTCTACTTGCCGTTTCATTTATTCATATTTCAACAATTATTTGTTGAGTACTAACTATGTATCAGGCATAGTACTTGGTGCTAGGTGATACGGGGACCCACTCAGACACCCAGAACTGATATGAAGATTATTTTAAAATAAAGACTTTTGAGATTTAACAGATGCAGAAAGAAGCCTTTTTGGAGCTTTCCTTATCTGACTAAAGGCAGAAACATCTGGAAATTAGGCTACCATAAATCTCTTCGGGACAGCTCCCTCCAGGAAGCAGACTAAGAGTGAAACTACCGTAAGTCCTCTCTCCAGAGAGCTTATACTGACCAGAAAGAAGAAGGATTAGACCACTTGCACCTGCATACACAAACATTGTCACAAACTTTTTTACCTCCTGTTTTGTTCTCCTTAAAAGCCCTTTTGTCTTTCCTAAAGAAACTTCCTTCACAGAAGCCTTTTCTTCCCCCTATTCCTTTCGCCCTATCATGTGGTTATAAAGCCCCTATCTTTGGCTACTCAAAGAATCACATTTTTCTGTGAACTCCCATATGTATACATGAATAAAAATGCTTTTCCTCTTACTAATTTGTCTTTTGTTGGTTTAATTCACAGGCTCCCAAGCACTGACTGTAAGAAGATTAAAGAAAAGTTTTTACTCCCTGACAGTGACCAAAACACAAAAAGTCTTGCTTTTGTGTAAACTACTGGGGAATACACTTGAAAAGAGCAAATATTGGTTAACACTAGAGTCTGTTCTGATTGGATGGTACCTATGCCCATTAACAGCATCACTCCTGGTGGTCCAGTAAGGCCTCGACAAAGAGGTGACACTTAAGGCAGAGTCCAAAAGCATGAGAAAGAACCAGCATTGGGAAAAGCGGTAAAGAACATCCTGGGCAGAGGAAGTAACACATACAAATTGTCCCTACCCCTTAGAGCTTACCACGTTCAAATGTGAGCACAGCAGAAGTGGTGGAGGGGTGGAACGGTAGACAAGCCACGTCACACAGGACACAGTGATGCCTCTATTTGTTCAGGCTTTCAGAATTTGTGAGGGTTACCAATGGAATCGTCATCCTCCATGATGGCAGAGGGGAAGAAACTACAGCTTCCAGACAAGCAAAGGGAGATTCCAAGTTACCAGAGACGTGGGTCATCTAAGGTCAGCAGATCGAGTAAGCATTAGATAGGCGAAGCAAGAGGAAAGGACTAGGTGGTAGCCACAGACATCACTTACAAAGTAAAAGCTATCTAACCCTTCAGAGACTGGGGGAAAGAGTCTTGATGATTGTTTTGGCCACTTCATCCCTTAGCCTTACCATTTTGTCACATATTAGGTTTGAAAAATAGGGAGGACATGGGTGAAGTTGTCTCCAGAGGCAAAAAGGAAAAGATCAGGTGCCTTTATCAACCCATATAATATTCTTCTCAAATATTTCTTACCCACCATTATGTTTTAGTTTTCTTTTATAGTACAGAAAGTGTCAACCAAAGAATCATGAGTTTCATACACTGGGAGAGGAGAGCTTTATTTCTTTCTTATAAAGGGTTGCAGCCTGTAGGCTGAGAAACATGGACTCTGCAGAAACCAGAAGCAGGCACTTCAAAGGAAGGAAGGGTATGATGGGAATTTAGGCTGAATGGGTGGGCTAAGTATACATATTCAATGGGTTACAGGATGGGCTATGAATATTCACATACTAAGCAAACATGCACATTACATATGTCCCATATTCACTTTGGGGTGGAAACATTTAAATGCATTAAAATGAGGCTCTATATATCAAAAGGTGAAAAAAAGGACACAGAGGCATATCCTTGCACAGCCTCTGTAAACTGACTGCAGCCAGTCCATGGTCTGTGGGCTCTTACCAGGAAGGAATGCTGGTCAGTTGTGTTGAAACCACAAAACGGGAAAGGAGTCCCGCTGAAATCGGGGGTGGAGCAAGTCTTTAGAAAGGGCTGGTTTGTGTTTAGCACTTAGGAAAGACAATGGCCCTTAGCAAGGGAGAGGGTCCAACCTCCCATCCTGTCATGGCCAGAACTCAGTTTTAAGGCTTCTCTGGGGTCCCCTTGACCAAGAGGGGTTCTGTTCTGTCAGTTGGGGGCTTAGGATTTTATTTTTATTTCTCAAAAGACAGGGTCACATAATTTGAAATATTTAGAATTTTAGAAATATTTCTAATATTATTTCTGTGGACTCAAGAGCAATAATATTATTAAAGGTATCTTTATCTTAGTTTACTCATCAGTAAACAACGTCCTGATATCCCCAGGACAGGCCCCAGAACCTAGGGCCTCCTGGAAGGCAGAAGTGCTGCTTTAAAGCAGTATTTATATGCAGTGATGAAGGGAAGAACGTCCAAAATTACATGACTTCAATATTCCTAGAATTCTGTCTGGCATCATTTATTTAGGAGTTGGATTTATTTTCTCTAAAGGAGACTGAATTTTATGTCATCCTTGAGGAAATGCAGTATTTAAAGTTAACCTTATTATAGGAGGGATTCCTGGAAAGATATAATAGAATCCAACAGTTGGTGGATTCAAGCTGGAGGTCACTCTAATTAAGAAAGTAAAGAGTAAATGGAATGCAAACAATCCTATTTCACACTCAACAATTCAATGTGGGGGAATCATTTTAACATAATGACTCCAGGGCAGATTACTTTCTCAGAGGAAGAGGCAGAGCCCCCATTGACTTCCACTGCAGACACTGATGCATATCTAGAAACAGTTTGGGGCCTAGAGGCTGGTGAAATAAATTGTGTGAATCAATTTAAAATGCAGCCAGATGTTTTTGACTCTGAAAATAAAAAGATACAGGATAGAAGAGGAAAAAAACCCCCAAAGATAGCCCACTTGGCAGAAGACTGGCAGAAGTTTTTAAAAGTCAGCCACGGTCAGCTAACTTGACCTCTTTTCATGTCTTGCTGTCTTTTAATTCTGTTTAAAGAAGAATGCATACCAATAAATTCTTTCATTTGACAAACATTTTAGAAGGCCCCCTAATTTTAAAGTGCTCTGAGGAAAACAAAGATGGACCAACCTGAATCTGGACCTTAAGAAGATCAAAGTTTGGTTTATAGAAGAAAGGATTTGTGCATCTACAAGATTAAACAAGGGAGACATTCAGGAAATAATCACAGAGGTGTAAAAGAAGCTGAGTTGCCTATAGGGATTTTATGGAAACATTATTCTAGTGAAAAATTTTCCTAATAAGGAATAGTTAAGAATTACACTTTTTCAAAAAAGTACCTGTTACTAATGATGGAATAGTTTGCAACCATTAAACAAGATGTTAGAGAAAATATTTAAGAACTTGGAAAACTGTTGATGAAATATTAAGTGAAAAAGCAGCTAAACAAATATTACTTACAGTGAGAGTCCATTTTTGAAAGAAAAAAATATTTTTACATTGGTTTGTTTGGATAAGGGAGAGAAAAAGTATTTATCAAAATATTAACAATGCGTATCTCCTGGTGGTATAATTATAAATGCTTGTTTTTCTTTACTTTCTTTTTACTTTTTTTAAGCTCATCTATATTTTCCACAATAAACATACATTATTTTTTATAGTTAAAGTGAGAGTTTAAAAAGAGGATAGAAATATAACAGAGAAATTTACAAGAGGGAGAGAAAGTCAGTTAAAACGGAAATAGAAATCAAGGAGTGGAATTGGAGGCAATGACATTGGAGCTGGTCAATAAAGGAGGAAGAGAACTGAAGTTTAAAAGTCTAACATTGGCTTCTGTTACCAAATTTCTGATGAATCCTGTGTGTGGTCTTACTATAAAAGAAATGAGTACAGGGGGGCCAATGTGCTGCACAACTTTTGGGGAGCACCATCCATGTAAATGGTGCCCCCTGGAGTTGTGCGACCTGTATCCTTGCAGGCAACGTTCTTTTCCTTACAGAACTTATGATTCTTGCTCTAAAAAAAAGAAAAGAAAAACAAAATGAAACAAAAATAAAGCCAGGGAAAAATCCAACCAGTTTATTGGTCTAAATCAGTAGAGGCCCAGCTAGTATTCTACCAACATACCTCATGGACACTTGGTATTCTGGATTTTTCTAGACTCTCCCACCCTATTTCCACAACCGGCTACATAATTTGAAGGGTCCAGTGCAAAATGAAAATTTGAGGTCCCTTGTTATAAAAGCAGGAAAAAGTGCATGATATTTGAAGGGATCCAGAATATACCACTGTGGCATAAAAATATTCTGAGCTGAAGATACTTGAAAATCAACAGACGCAGAAAGAGGCTTTGTTTGAACTCACCTTTTCTGCTGAAAACATAGTCTCCCTCATCAACTGCCATAAATCCCCCCTTCAGGGGAGGATTCTTGTACCAAAGGAAAAGAGTGACTCTTGGTCACCAGAGATGAGAAGTCCATGCTGGGATGAGAAATTTCATAAACAGACTATTAAAACAAACCTCACCTTGTAACTGCACCAAACCAATCTGGCTCAACTTTTATGTAACAAAGTTGTGAGTTGTTTTTCAGTTGCCATGGACCCCCAGGTTGAAGGTCACATAACCTGAGCATGCCAAGATGAACCAAGCATGCAGCCATGGGTGGAATCTATGTGCTCTGATGGAGGAGCAATGACTGAATTAAGATGAAGTCACCACATGGCAGGATCCAGGATTCAATCAGATCGAGCCCTGGCATCACCCTATGGCATCGTCCAGTCAGAGTACGCCTCCTGCCATCACCCCATTGTAAGACCCAATCAGAAGACACCTCATTATCTTATACTTATAAAACCCAATGCAGCCCCAAGCTCGGGGAGACAGACTTGAACCTTTCTTACTGTCTCCTTGCCAGTCTACTTACAATAAAGCTTTTCTTTTCTCAAAGGCCAGTGCCATGATATTGGCTTCTATGTGCATCACGCAGCAAGCCCTTTGATTGCTTGGTAACAACCTTCCATTAATATCCCCCATATATATCTCAGTCATTTCCCACCATTTATTGTCCCTTGAAATTCTACCCCCTTCCCTTGTAAGATGGTATAGAAGACCCAAATTCTTGCCATTTCTTTGAGTCACATATTTCTGTGCACTCCTGCAAACTTATGTAAATAAAAATCTGTCTTTTCTCTTGCTTATCTATCTTTTGTCAGTTTAATTTGCAGGCCCCCAAACAATAAATATAAGAGGATAGAGAAAAAGTTTTTCCTTATTGACAATATTAAAATATAAAACTCTTTCCTTTCTTCCGTGCCTTCTCTCTTAACTTGTCATGGTGTTTTTTATTTGGTTTTTAGTGTTATTCTAGGTAAAGAAAAATTAAAATTTTAAATTATTAACATAAATTGTACCACTTATCTCTATATTGTATAAGGACTGCAGTTTTAAATGCAAATATAAGAGCACTTAACTCATATGGAAAATCACTGAAATTAAGCAATT
Source organism: Lemur catta (assembly GCF_020740605.2). NCBI lineage: Eukaryota > Metazoa > Chordata > Mammalia > Primates > Lemuridae > Lemur > Lemur catta. The sequence continues at coordinate 29,564,824 of NC_059145.1, read as the reverse complement.
TATATGTTGTAGCTCATACATGCATATGTATTTTGTTCTTACTAAAGCAATGGAAATGCTGCACAAAATTCACTCAACTGTGTTTTATTTTACTTCTTGATATGCACATATTCTACCAATACTCTCTACCATTGGCTTACAGATAAGTAAGGAAGGATCACAAGGAAAAGGAACTACAGGTTGATTTATCTTTCCCTTTCTTTTCAGCATTAGTGGTTGGCTGATACAGAGAAGTAACAGGAGTAAGAGTGGATATGAAACAATTCCTTGGTCACTTGTGTTACTTAGAATTCCATTGCATTCTTTCTGTGTTAGAAGCAGATTCTGAATCTAATGAAAAGGGTGGACCTTCAGCACCTGCTCACTCAGTCATAGATGTAACATACCTCGTAGTGGCTTTGAATATCTTTAAACTTCCACACACAGTGGATCAACTAGAATTCCATGCTTATGGGGCATCATCCGATCGTATATGCAAATAGGGCAACAAGGAATGGACGACTCATATACTGTGCCTATCTCCTCTGCTCAGGGGCATGCTCCGTTGTTCCCTCTGATTTCACTTACAAAACATAAGTTTAAAAATTAAATTACTAAAAAGTTTATGTTGGTGACAGCAGAACTTTAACCCACGCATGGGGCCCTTCTGAACATAGGAGCCTGTGCAACTGCATAGCTCACACACCCAGGAAGCCCATCCTGCCAACTTTTACCAGAACAGCTCCACATTGCATTCCAGTTAAAATTTCACTTGAAAAGAGATTTTATATAGTATTAAAAATATTAGTCCAGACTAAGAGACAAACTCAAATACCAATGGAACCAGTAAGGCAATGGAAAGAAGCCAAGTAGACTTTTTCAATCTCTTCGCACCACTGAGAGACACAGGGGATTAAAGTTTTTCCATTTCCTCTTAACTCTACCATCAGAAAAACAGCAGTGCTCATGCCACGAGAAATGACAGCTGGCCCTCAGCTTCAGTATCAGGAGACGCTGGGCATTGTCGAGGACTCCAGGGAAGTGTGGTGTCCTGCCCCTGTGAAGCAGCAGCCCTTGCTCAGGGGCAGCTGTTGACCACCACTTGGGAAAAGCAAGCCCAGTACTGCCAGAGCGTCCAATTTTCAAAAGAGACTAGAAATCCAAAGTCTTAGGTGAAATCTCCCAAATTTTCAATGTTGTCAACTAATTAAATTGAATTTTATATAAGGGAACTTAATATACAATAACATACCAATATATACAATAATAAAATTGTTAATATACAATAACCAAGGAGAACAGCACAAATCAATAGGGAAAAGACAGACAACTTAGTAGATGCTGTTGGGGAAACTGGCTCATCATATGGAGAAAAATAAAACTCAATCTGAAGAAGAATAAACCTGAATCCTGACGTGATACCACATGTAAAGGATGTGAAAGCTAACATAATAAAAGTAATAAGAGAAAATGTAGTAAAATATCTTTGTGACCTAGGCATGGAGAAGGATCTCTTTAACAAAACTTCAAAAGCACCACCCACAGGGCAAAATAAATGATGAATGTGATTACAACAAAGGTCACCATGAGCAAATCTAATAGATCTATGACTGATCAGGGAAGATATTTGCAATGTTTAAACCAACAAGGTATTTGTATGTAGAACAGCACTGTCCAATAGAAGTAATTTTTACTGTTCTAATAGCCACACTAGAAAAGAAAATTAAAAAAACAGATAAAATTCATTTTAATAATGTATGTTGTTTTTATCAATCTTTTCAACATGTAATTCTGGTAAAAATTACTGGTGAGATATTTTACACATTTAAATTATTAAATCTATAAAACCCCATGCGTAGTTTACACTTCCGGCATGTCTCAATGCAGAAGACTAGCCACACTTCAAGTGCTGAAAAGCCACATGGGTTAATAGCTACCATGTTGGACAGCACAGGTCTAGAATACACAAGAAATTCCTTGGGAATCAACAATAATAATTTCTAATGTCAATTCCCATAGGAAAATTATCAAAGAATACGAATAGGCAATTTACAATGGAGGAAATACTACTAAGATATGAAGAGATGTCAATATCATTACTAATTAGAAAAACGTCAAATCTAATCTATAGGCCTGGAAAAAAATCACAAAGTTGGATAATGGTAAGAGTTGGTGGGGATACAGGCGTAAAGAATTCTCATTTGCCAGTGGGAGGCAGAAGTTATTAAGAGTGATTTTTGTCAAGTTAAATATATGACAACAATTAATTCTGTTTGCAGGTATTTATTTTAAAGAAATGTTTACATAACTTAGACCTTTATTTTTCTTTTCATTGTCTGTCTTCTCCACTAGACTATAAGCTCCATGAAAGTAAGGATTTTGTTTTGGCCTTCTCGATATCTCCATTTTGGGGATCAGGCCTGGCTCATAGTAGGTGCTCAATAAATATTTGTAGACTGAATGGATTATGCCATGGTTATCACAGAAACCCAGTGAGGCATACGTTTCGTAGATGAGGAGAATGAAACTGAGGGCAGCCATCCCTTCAACGTCACATGTGCAGTCGCCAGCAGAGATGGCATCAGTACAAAATCCAGCAGCCCAGACTGACTCTCAAGCATCAACCATTCATTATTTTAACATTACTTATTGAGCATCTCATAGGGAAAGACAATCTATAAGTAACAGGAAAGAGCAACTACATCACCACATTTTCAGAGTTAAAATTACAGCATGTCTAAATCCAGAAAGGGCCTGCTCAATAAGGAATCCTTCTAAACACTTTTACATGTTCTTGGGTGATGACTTTCCCAAGAAATACTATTTTTTAGAAAAAGAAAGGAAGAGAAGGGAAGGAGACTGTCTAATAGATTGAAAGCTTTTGTTCTCCCACACATATTTAGCCATTCAGTAACTAAACAGGCAGTCTTGGAGAGAAATAAATCACAGCTTTATTTTACAGCTTTAATGTTTAAAAGGGTTAACATTTACCCACCAGCTTGCATGCCTTTTTGGTTTCTGCCTTTCCCTTTCTCTCCATAGCTTTGATGAGTTATCTTCAGAAGATTATTTGAGTGCTTGCTTCATTTTCTCAGTTCTTTTTGGCCATCCACTCCTTGGCAGGTTCACCCTATTTGAGTATAAGCACCCACTCTACGTCTCCTCTCCACCCGCTATTTCATGAATCAAGTGTTAACGAACTTTGTAGCAAAACAAATCCATCTGGAAATTGGCATTTCTGCGATGTGTTTTTAAAACTGCTGTTCATCATTCCCAGCGTGTGCGCATGTGTGAAAAATTCAGAATACATTTAAGCAGGAAACGCTGGAAAGGCTGGTGCACATTTGTAAGCCAGTACACGTGTCACGGGTGAGGGTGGGGGACACATACTCTTGAGAGCGCTGAGGGTTGACTATTGCTTGTATCAGGCATGCTAAATATTTGACCATTTAGACAAAACTTTATTAGTCTGAGTGTGTTCCACATTCTCTATTTACTGAAAGATTATTTCCCAATTGCTAAAAGGATTACAGTTATACAAAGTCAAAATCCATATCCCTTTTTCTTCATTAGTTAATTTATTTATACCCAGCCCTGCTTGTTGCAAAAAGGATTTGAGGTAGCTCATACACGATTTGATAGACAGGATTATCTGGGGAAGAATTCCTTTCCTATTTCCAAATAGATAATAGCAGCAAAATTAATAACAAAGTAAAGATTCAGAATCACTAACACCCTTTGAGAGTCTACCATCTGCCAGATTCTGCGCCAAGTACTTTACATACATTTTCTCATTTAACCCTCATAAGAACACTTTGAGTAGACAGTTTTTGTCCCCATTTCACAGATGTAAGGAAAACATGGTTTAGAGAAGAGATGAAGCTGGCAGTGGATTCCAAGCCTATTCCAGAAAGTTCCCTCCCTACCAGCCTTTACCCATTCTTTTCTGATGGGAGTTCTGGCTGAAGAAAAACTTTCTATTCAGTCACTGGAGTCCAGGGCACCCTGCAGTGATAAGTTGGAGAAGATGGATGACCAAGACTAGAGGTACCAAGACAAAATGTGTGACAATCTCAAGTTGGTCATATCCAGAGGTGGGGGGCGGACAAAACATAATGAGTTCCTACCTAGTCGTGCCCCAGGCTTCCCCATAGACTTTAGGGCAGTGACTTTGTCTATTTTACTTACCAGTTTATCCCCAGCCTATTACACATGCTTGGCACCCAGTAGAAGCTTACTAAATATTTGTTAAATGAATGAATATACCCCTGGGCCTACCAACTCAGAAAGGAAACCTTCTAAGGAGGTGAGAATGTCTGAAGAGATACTACCTTCAGGAAGATAAGTGAATTTACCTGTGGTAGGCAACCTGTCAGATGCCCCAAGGGTCCCACCTCCTGATGAGCATGCCCCGTGTCACCCCCTCTCCTTGATGGTAGGCCAGACTTACTGATTTGCTTTTAAAGGGTAGAATGCAGCAAGAAGTCACAGGATGTCACTTCCAAGATTAGATAATAAAAAGACTATAGCTTTTGAAATAGTCTCTTTCTGGCATGCTCTCTCTTTCTCTCCCTCTCTTTTTCAGATCACCACTGTCACACCACATGGATGCTCAGGCAGCCTATGAAGAGGTCTACATGGTAAGAAAAACTAAGGCTTACCAGCAACCATGCAAAGAAGCTTAGAAGTGAATCTTCAGAAGCCTGTCAAAAGCCACATAGTGAGACTGGAAATGGATTCTCTGGACCTCCCTGTGAGTCTTCAAATGACTGAGGCTCAGCTGTAGACAGGTTGACTGCAACCTCATGAGAGACCTGAGCCAGAAGCACCCAGCTAATCCACGTCCCTATTCTGGACCCACAGAAGCTGTGAAATAATGAAAGTTTGCTGTTTTAAGCTGCTAGGTTTTGGGGCAATATATTATGCACCAATAAATAACTAAAAATTCCCTGATAACTTCCAAGAAAATGAATTGAGGAGTATCAAGGAGGAACTGCAGCTGTGAAAATGGTGTAAGAACACTTAATAAACTGTCATGTTTGTTACTTCCTGACTGATTTCCCCATGGTGGTTAGCTATTAACATCCTTACAACAGAAAGGGACCGTGTGCAGGGGCAGCAAAGGGGTTGGGGGCTGGGCACACTTGGTCTCACTCCATAGCCAGTCCTAGGAAGAGAGAACCCTCAAGAAATTGAACATGTCCAGAATTAACAGTTAGCCCTACAGAAAATTCATCTTGGTTCCCCAACATCCATGACACTGAAGTTGGGTGATGTATCAATTAGGATTAGGTTCACCTACATGAGACAGGAAACCACCAAGTAACAACAATTTAAAGGAAAAAGAACCTATGTCTCTTTCATGAAGGAGGAAGTCACCTGAGGGCAGGTCTGGCCTCAAAAATAATAATTATAATGTCATCTGGAACCAGGTTTTTTGCATCCATCCTCGCAGACATGCCTAGAGAGCAGCCCACTCTCCCAGTCCAACGTGGCTGTTTGATCTCTGGGCTTATATCCAGTAGCCGACAAAGGAAAAGGCAAAGAAGGGCACACCCATCCTTTCAAATAGACTTCCTGGAGTCCCATGCAACGCCTCTGTTTATATCTCCCTGACCAGAATTTATTCACATGGGCATACCTAGCATAGCAAAGGAGGCTATGAAATGTGTCCGGCTAAAAATCAAGATTCTGGGCTGGACATGGTGGCTCACACCTGTAATCCTAGCACTCTGGGAGGCTGAGGTGGGAGGATCACTTGAGCTCAGGAGTCTGAGACCAGCCTGAGCAAGAGTGAGACCCTGTCTCTACTTAAAAAAATAGAAAAAATTAGCTAGGCATGGTGGTATGTGCCTGTAGTCCCAGCTACTCGGGAGGCTGAGGCAGAAGGATTGCTTGAGCCCAGGAGTTTGAGGTTGCTGTGAGCTAGGCTGATGCCACTCACTGCACTCTAGCCCTGGCAACAGAGCAAGATTCTGTCTAAAAAAAAAAAAATCAAGGTTCTGTTATTAAAAGAAAGGGGTGAACTGATACTGGAGAGGCCACAGTAACCTCTGCTCCAGGTAACAAGACTGACAGAGCATGAGAGGGTTTGTTATTCAAGGATCTCCATGATCTGACCCACCTCACATGTCGAGGCTTATCTCTCTTCTTTAATTCCCTCTCACAGCACTCGACACTACACTTTTATGCCTTCCTATCTTCAAACCTTGGCTTACACTGGTGCTGCCGCTGGAGTCCCAGCTCTCACCCAGCTCCAATGCCACTTCCTCTGGGATTCTTTCCTCAACCCTCTCCTTCCTCTCGAAACCCATAGTACTGATTTTCACCATTGTACAATAGAAAATATATATATATATATATTATCATGTATTTTCAACTGCCAGACACTGCACTAGGAATGCACGTGTGAGCAAAATAAGGACCTACCCCTCAAAAAATGTATAATAGTCCATTGATAAATGTGTGTTGAATAATGGATGGTTGATCTGCTTTGTAGTATCATATCAAGCTTTTATTACATACAGTTTTTATAATCACATGCACAACCAAGGAAGGAATGTGGTCCATGTATCTCTAATTCCATAGGATTTCCTCAATACCACTTATATGTGCTTGGCACTATATTCCACACTTGATCCTGTTGTCCTTCCTTCACACATTTATTTAATATCTATTATGTGCCTGACACTGTGCATGGCATTGGGCATAAAAAGAAAGGCCTGATCCCTTCCTTTCGGGACTTGGGGGAGAGACAGAGAAGAAAACAAGGTATTACAAGGCAGAACAATAAAAAACTAGGTTGAAGATGTATACAGAGTGATAAAAATATCAATACTAAATTTAGCCTGGAAAGTTAAGAAAGCTTCCATGAGAAGGTGGCACTTGAGTTTCAAAGATAAATAGAAGTTAGCAGGGCCCAGAACAAAGGAATAGCATTCCAGGGCAGAGGGAACATCATCTACAAAGGCCCAGAGGTAGAAAACACAACATGGTGCTTTTACTACACAGGAAGTAAATCAGCATGGCCAGAATTTAGTATATGAACTTGGGAAGGTAGAGGATGATATTGGAGGTGTATCAAAATCAGTACAGAACTGCATTTGAGTGTGAGTAACAGATCCCTGCAAAGAGTGCCTTAAACAAATAAAAGTTTCTATTTTCTAATAAAACAGTGACTCCCAGGGTAGGCAGTTTGGGGCTGATGCAAAGGCACCATGGTGCCATGAGGGACCTGGGCTCCTCCTCTAGCTCTGCTTGGCCACCCTTAGTATGTACTTAACCCTTTTGTTCACAAGACAGCTGCCCCAGCTTCAGCATCTCATCTGCGTACCAGGTGGGGAGAAAAGGGAGGCAAGGGGAAAAGTTATGTACTAGCCAAATCTGCCTACCTTTCCCAGAAGTCCCATCTTACTACTGATTTCTTATTGGCCAGAAGTATGCCTCACATCCCACAAAGGCAACAACTGCTGGAGAGGCTGGTACATGAAGTTGCAGCGGGGCCCATCGCTGTCCCTAACCATCCAGGGCTCTGTCCAGAAGGAAGAAGGGGAGGAAGTCTAGAAAGTCCTGAAAATTAAGTAAAGGGAAGATTGGGGGTGGGAAGAAAACAAAGCTGGAGACAGAAAGATCACTGTCAGGAGGCTGTTGTAGAAAAGGCCAGAACTTAAGAGTGTGAAGGATGAAAAGCTTTGCATTAATAGTAGGTTGAATAATGCCCCCACCCGAAATTCATGTCCAACTAGAACCTCAAAACGTAACTCTATTTGGAATACAGCCTTTGCAGATGTAATTAAAGGATACACATGAGATCATAATGGATTAGGGTGGGCCCTAAATCCAATGAGAATATCCTCATGAGAAACATAAAAGGCTACATAGAGACTTCTCTATGGAGAAGAAGGTGATGTGAAGATGGAAGTGGAGACTGGAGTGATACATTTACAAGCCAAAGAACACCAAGGATTGCTGTCAACCACCAGAAGCTAGGAGAGAAGCATGGAATAGCTCTCCCTTAGAGCTTCCAGAAGGGGCCAATCTTACTGAAATCTTGATTTTGGACTTCTGGACTCTTGAACAGTGAGAAAATAAATTTCTGCTGTTTTACACCAACCAGTTTGTGTTAATTTGTAATAGCAGCTCCAGAAAACTAATACAAAGTTGAAAAAAACATTAAGGAGACAGAATCAACAGGACTGAATGAGCAGGAGGGAAAATTTCCTCGTTTCTGATTTGACCAACTGGGTAAATAGTGGTGCTTTCACTGAGATGAGGAACACAGGAGGAAGGACAAGATTCAGAGAGGAAACAAAAATAGGTTTATATGTAGATAAGTTGCTGTGAAAGTGCCAAAGGGGCATGCAGGAGACAGGATTGGGACAGAGATTAGATTTAGCAGCACTTGAAACCATTAGAGTGAGTCTTGCCCTCAACTTGCCTACTGTTTTTCCAGGGTGATGAGCCTTTCAAATGGGGGATGATTCAGGAACCCTATAAGAGAAGATGTACTAAACTGCAAAGATGTGGAGCATAACGATTTCAGGCAGCTAGAATTAGAGGAAATTAATGTAAGGTGGAAAAAATGACCCACATCTCTATACTAATGAGTAGGGTTGCTCCATTTTTATTTTTAATTGGCACAAATCTGCATTAGCCTTTGACCAAAGAGGCTGTATCAACTCAGAGACTGGTTTACATTATACGTGCAGATGCTCACAGAATGTTAGAATCAGAAAGGACGTATCCTCCCCAACCTCCTCCCCTTGCCGATGGAAAAGCAGAGGCTTTGACAGAGAATGACTTGCCCAAGGTTAGCCAAGTGAGGGCAACTGTGGCTTTCTGATTTCAAGATTGTTCTTTTTTAAGCACCAAAGGAGATGAGAAAAGCTTCACTTTTCTCTGCTGCACCCCTTTTAGTAAAAGGATTTGTCCTGTAAAATTTGGATTCAGTCAAAAGACTGCAGTCCAGGATCCAGAAGGCCACATGTGGCCCCAAGGCCACAGGTCCCCCACCCCTGGCAGAAACTCACATAATAAAGTGTACCATGAAAAACTTCATCTGAAGGAAAACGAGGTGTGGTTTAATCTTTAAAAGTCAAATGATGAGGGAAATGAGTGGATTAAAATGTTGTCAGTCTCCACAGCCAGAAAAAGATTTGGTTTCAAATCCAACTGCCATCCAGCCCTATCAGTAAGAATTTTTTTGGTTTTAAAAAAAATCTCAACAGTAAGAAAATTATTGGTTGATGAAATTGGAAAAGTCCAGTGGTAGGGAGGGTTTCCACTGTGGTTTGAACAGGGTTCCAACTCTATCTCTGCTGTTTCCTAGGCTCTGCTCTTCTCTTCGTAGCTTCTCCCTCAGACTGGTTTCCCATGGCAGCCTTGTGTGAGTCCAACATGTCACCAAGAACACATAGCATCAGTACAGTGGTGAACCAAGAACAAGGAGGTAGGAGCTGTCCACCCTGGGTGCAGACAGTAAGGAGTCACATTATCTCCAAAGAATTTTAAAACAATAACAAAACAAAATTGGGTCAGTGATTATCATCCCTATGCAGTGGCAATTTAAAACAAGGTCAATGATAAAATGCTTCTCCCAGCCAGGCCAACTGCAACCACACCCAGTGCTTGGTACTGTGCTCCAGAATTTCCAACAAAAGTCCTGAGAGCCACACTGACTGGACTACATTAAGTCACACATCTCTTCTTAAGCTAATCACGGTGTGCAGGAGCATGGAATGTACTGTTTGGCTTAGCTGATCCCAGAGGTAGAATCAATTTTTCCAGACCCCTAGAGGTTCCCAGTTCAAACCTAGGATGGATGGGATGGGGAAGGATGAATGGATACTGGTGAAGCAACCCCTAGATGTTCACCACACTGTGTAACCTTGGGCAAGTTATTTAATCCAAATCTCAATTATGTGCCAGACACTCTCTTAAGTGTTCTATATATATGTAAATTCATTTAATCCTCACACCAACCATAGGAGGTAGCCACTCTTAACATCCCCAAATATTAGCCAGGATCCTAACAGAAAAAAAAAAAAAAAAATAGCATGCTCAAGTTAAAGCACTATGAGGAGGGCTTGTTTGTAGACAGGCTACTTATAAAGGTGTAGGTTAGATGTAGATAACTACAAGGGAGAGTGCAGGAACCTGAGGTTAGGAGAAGCAGAGCTATCACCCACCATCCTTAGGCCTGCAGGGGCAAGGAGTGAGTTGTATAAAGATGGTCTCGGCAACTTGATAGAAGCTGTGATATTTGGCCAAGAGCCCAGTCAACCTAAGGCAACCTCACAGTGAGGGAAGCTGGGAAATAAATAGCCCAGCCTCACTCTCCTCCCTTCCTCCTAGCTATGGCAGGAATCCCCTATCAGCCAACCTGAACAGGAAGCAGAAGTCAATAGCCTGAGCTGATGTCCTTCATCACTATACTATTCAACTTTTCAGTGCGAACAAAACACTGGGCAGAGTTCTTCACATATAATACATGCTTCACAGATGTTCTTATTCCACTTCATTACAGCTGCCACAAGCAAAGAGAAACCACTGATAAAATCAGTGTTCAGACCTTCCTCAGGCAGGACACACCCCCAGCAAATGAACTAAGGCAACTCCCCTTCCCCAGGGAGTCAAACCCATATCTCCCAGTCCACGAGGTTTCATAGCACCCAGGACCTCTATAAATGTCAGAGACATGCTGCTCTTCCTCTCTGCATTTCTAAGCTAACTTGAATTGCTGGCTGTACCACGAAAATAAATCAAGATGTGAGAGTCTGTGAACAGTTTCCATTCAAGGTACAATTGATTTGTTACACAATGCACATGGTAACCAAAGTCACAGACTAAGTAAACAGGGTGACTGACAATACTCACATATTCTAGCAAGCAGTGTCTGCTTATGCCCTCTCTCCAAGAAAATCAAAGCGTTCGACTGGTTTCTTAATCCAATTCCTGCTTGCCTGCCTCTTGTCAGGAAGGTGGGTGGCAGATCTTATTTATCATTCCAGTGTCACTGGTGGGCTCAGAAGGGTGACATGATTTACCTGTTGTCAAACGAGTTTTCATAACAGCCTAACTCCATTTGACACATTCCTTTCAGCAAGCCAAATATGCTGTCGGTCCATACCTTGAATGTGTCAAAATAATTTGCAAGCTACACCCACATTCCCATCCCATTTGATAGAGTTGGGTTAGTCACCTGGGAGAGTTGCTAGGGAGGTTGGTTATTCAGAGAGGAAGAATGCTGGAAAATTAGTGCTACAGGGGCTTTGCCTCACATGGGGGAGGCTGCTAATTAATTGTAATACTATTGTGTACAGAGCACGTGTTGAGGCAGAGCCCTGCTGCTAAGCCCTGTGCCTGTGTGATCACCTTTAATGTTCCCAAGCACCCGATAAGGGGTATTACCACCTTTACCATTTTACAGAGGATGAATTTGAGTCTAGAGAGATTAAGTAACTTGCCTGGAGGCAGGGCCATGTGACCTCAGAAAGGCCCCACCCTTGGTTTAATGTTCTGCTGTTGCCATCTTGAAATTCTTCATAACTTTCGCACAGGGGACCTGCATTTTCATTTTGCACTGGGCCCTGCAAATAATGTAGCTGTAGGCCTGGAGGCATCTATTCTATAAATACTTACATAGTATGTTCTGGGGGCTGTCTTAGACGAAAGGGATCAACAGGACAAGATGTTCAAGCTCCCACTCTCAAGGCACTGCCATCCATGGGGGAGAAAGGTAACAATTAAGGGAATAGGAAGATAATTACAGATAATGATGAATGCTATGAAGAAAGCAAATGGAGGTGATGACATAAAGTAAATGGGGGCCAGGAGGTGCCACTGTACCCAGGGTGGTCACATCGGAAAAGGTGACACTTCAATGAGGCCTGAGGCTGATAGAAGGAGCCAGCCTTGCAAGACCCTAGCAGGGAAGGCTCAGGCCAAGGGAGGGTGAGCAAAGGCGAAGAACTCAGGCAGGGCGGGAGAGCCCGATGTGCTGAAAGGCCAGAAAGGAACCTCAGCTACTTCACCTGCCTGGTCGGAGCCGAAGCACAGTGAGAAGAGAGACAAAAGTGATGTTGAGAATTAGGCAGAAACAAGAACACTTGGGGCCTTGTGGGGTGCAGTTAGGAGCTTGGATGTGATGCTCCTGCTGACAGAGGCCAAGGAAGCATATTAAGCAAGGCAGTGACAGGAGCTGATGCATATTTTAAGATCACTCAAGCTGCTACTGTGTGGAGGACAGATTAGAGGCCGTCAGGAAGGAGCAGACAGCAGCTATGACCTGCCACAACACAACACAGCTTTCTACAGGACAAGCTGGAGCGAAGGTGAGGATTCCATAAGGCATCTGGAGAACCTACGCATAACCGATTTCCATTTTGTGTGTATCTGTGCATGTGCACGTACTTATACACACATATATGTACATATATATGTCCCATATGTCCCAGAGAATCTATACATAACTGACTCACATTTTGTAGCATGCATATATTTTTAAATAAAATGTTAAAAAAACAATATGCACACACAAATATATTCCAAATTTACATCTAATATATTAATTTGTACATTCAGATTAACTCATTTTTATATAAACTTTAGATTTCAAATTCTTTTACTATCCCTGCTTATTTGAAGAGTCTCCTGAGATTGAGATGATTAACAACACCACCACCATTTAAAACCATTTTTAACGCTCTTCCTAATACTGTGATACCAGAACAAAATATAGTCATGTGTCACTTAACAATGTGGATATGTTCTGAAAAATGCGTCATTAGGAGATTTTGTCACTGTGCAAACATCATAGACTGTACTTACACAAACCTGGATGGTATAGCCTCCTACGCACGTAGGCTGTGTGGTACAGCCTATTGGTCCTAGGCTATAAACCTGTGCAGCATGTGACTGTACTGAATACTGTATGCAGTTGTAACACACTGGGAAGTATTTGTGTATCTAAACATGTCTAAACTTAGAAAAGGTATAGTAAAAATACAGTATAAAAGATAAAAAAAAAAATGGTACATTTGTATAGGGTACTTACCATGAATGGAGCTTGCAGGACTGGATGTTGCTCTGGGTGAGTCTGAGTGAGTGGTGAGTGAATGAATGTGAAGGCCCAGGACATTACTATATGCTACTGTGGACTTTATAAACATTGTACACTTAGGCTACACTAAATTTACCAAAAAATATTTCTTTCTTCAATAATTACCTTAGTGTACTGTAACTTCTTTACTTTAAAAACTTTTTACTTTTTTCAACTTCTGACTGTTTTGTAACAACAATGTAAAACACAAACACATCATTCAACTGTACAAAAATATTTTTTCGTTCTATCTTTATTCTATAAGCTTTTTTCTACTAAATTCTTTATTTGACTTTTAAAATTTTTTTGTTAAAAACAAAGACACAGACACACACATTAGTCTAGGCCTACACAGGGTCAGGATCATCAATATCACTGTCCTCTACCTCCACATCTTGTCCCACTGGAAGGTCCTCAGGGGCAACAAGATACACGGAGTTGTCATCTCCCATAACAATGCCTTCTTCTGGAACATCTCCTGAAGGACCTGCCCGAGGCTATTTTACAGTTAACTAATTTTTATAAATAGAAGGACTACACTCTAAAGTAATGATAAAAAGTGTAGTATAGTAAATACATAAGCCAGTAATATAGTCATTTATTATCAAGTATTATGTACTGTTCATAATTGTGTGTGTTAGACTTTTATACGAATGGCAGCACGGTAAGATTGTTTACCCCAGGGTCACCACAAGCACATAATGCTTTGTGCTATGATGTCACTAAGCTATAGAAATTTTTTAGCTCTATTACAATGTTATGGGACCACTGTCATACATGTGGTCCATTGTTGACCAAAATGTCATTATGCAGCACATGACTGTAAATAGGGTGCTAGGACCAATAGAAAATTGTAACACTTATCCAAAGTCTGCAATTTCACATTGGTTGTTCCCCAGCTTGTCACTGACTACCTCTAAAGAAAGTAAAATGCCATATATTTAAAGGCATACTTGGGTTTTGTACTAGTAAAGACTGATTTCTCTATTTGATGTCCATTTAGCAAACCTTAATAATAACAAATACTGATGTTACTGTTTTCTGGTAGACAACACAAGTCCTTGTCTTAGATCTTCACACATACTCACAAAATCCTGACAATGACTATATCAGAAAGACTCTATCATTAACCCCTTTTCACAGATGAAGAAACTGAGGCATGGAGAACTTAATATCTCCCCATATTAATAATGTAATAAGATTACACAGCTAGCAAGTGGCAGTGCCAGGATAAACATCTGGCAGTCCAGCTGTGGAGTCCATGTTCTAAACTAGAGTTGGCAGATTGAGTTGGTAAATTATGGCCCATGGGCCAAATACAATCCTTCACCTGTTTTTGCAAATAAAGTTTTATTGGAACACAGCAATGCCCATTCGTTTACATGTTATCAATGCCTGCTTTTGCTACAACAGTAGAGTAGAGGTGACAGAGATCATATGGCCCACAAACCCTAAAATATTTACTATCGGGGCCTTTATAAAAAAGAGTTTGCTGATTCCTGTTCTAAACCACAGTCCTGTACTGCGTCTATTACGTGCCAGCCACTGTTATAGGCACTAGGAGTATAGTGGCAAACAGAACTAACGAGGGTCCTGCTCTCACGGCGCTTATAATGATATGATAGGTTTCACAAGATTTTGTGTATGTGTGTGTGCAAGGGAGGAATATTCTGCTGCCAAAAATTTTGACCATTTAAACATAGATAACCCCTTATTCATTTGTTAAAAAATATATATATCTAGTGGTAACAGATCCTTAGGTGTCTTAAACTTGCTTTGGAAGGGAAATTAATAGGATTCTAGGGGCTCTGCCACAGGCAAGATCAAGGAGCACGGCTCTCTGACCCAGCAAGGTAATGCTTATGTATAAAAAATACCTGCCTATTAGAACTGTACAACTGGCTTGTTCTTGACAAGTATGTCAATAAAAGGATAATTAATAGAAACAAAGGTTGCTAAAATTGATAAATGTTTATAATAACCAAATCTGAGCATGTAAATGGAAAGGAAACCTGACTAATATTAATACCACGGAAATTAAAATATTCCTGGATCAGAACTCTATCTGCAATATTTATTTTCCCCCACATCCTTAGTAGTCTCTGTTAAGAGTTTATGATTGTCAACATTACCATGGCAACCTGTTTGAGAGGGGCTGCCAAAGATGCCCTTTAAGCTTCCCTATAGCTGATATTCACCAATAATGCTCATCTTTGACTAAATGAGTGAAATACAAGGTCTTAATGTAACCAGCATCCTGTAACAAAGGGCTTGCTTTTGCTTTTTGTTTTTCGTTGTGGGGGGTAGGGGGACTTGCAGTTTATCAGGTAATTAAGAAAATCATTGCATTCCTAATACAAGCTGAGTCGAGTAAGATTTCACATTTGTACTCAAAACATGGTGAAAATCCATCAATAGAGAACAGTTTGCTGATCATATTATCATAATTGTTGATTGAGTGATAGATGACATTAACAGTCTAAACACAGATTTTCTTCTCTTTTTAAAAATTCACTCTTAATTCTAACTTGTGGCCTTATCTCATGAATTTTGAAGCCACTAATTTGGAATTTGTGATTCAAATTCAATCAGAATGTATTGAGTGCCTACCAGGTGCCTTCACATGCATCTTTCATTTAATTCTCTTAGCTACCGCAACCATTCTAGGAGACAGATATTATCACATCTGTTTTGCAGATGAGTAAACAGAAGCTCAGAGAGGTTAAGCAACTGGTCCAAGGTCATTCAGCAACAAAAGGGCAGAGCCAAGAGTCAAACACTAGTCTGCTTATATTTCTAAACCCAAGCTGATATTTACTATTGCTTAGCAATATTTCCTTCATAGACTGTTGATTATACATAGTATGTAGTGGAAGGGGAGTAAAGCAGCTATTAACACTCTTTAAAATATAACATCTCTATTCACATCCCTACAAATCTGATCATTACAAATGGCTCTCTAATTTATTAAAGGAGTTCAGAGATATTTCTAGAAAATATTTGGCTACCAGTTGAAGCTATTTAATAACTTTGAAAAAAACTGTGCTGAAAATTCTCCAGTTGTCCCTCCAAACTCACCCTCCACCCCTCTCCAGCCCATTCTGTGCCTGTCTGGATCAACAAGTCTTCCTTGTCCTCTGGCTTCCTAATGGGTTCAGTCAATGGGCAGCACCATAAGAGATCAGAGAGCAGAAAGAGAGCGAAGTCAGGGTGTTTATGCAATCCTTGGCTCCCTCTCTACAAGTTGGCAGTGACTACATTACTCTAACAAATACCAAGCTCCTGCCAGACTGTCTTATCCTAGAGCTACCGTTCACACTAGTTTTCAGCAAAAGCTCCTTCCTCTTGTGCCTTCAGGCCTAAGGAGAGCTAGCACTTTCTATTGTTGCTAAACCTGAGTGCCTCACCATCCCCTGCTGGTTTCCTTTAACCCTGCCTTGACCTTTATCAACAGTCTAGGCTCTTAAAGTGGGAGTTTAGATTCTTGATTTGAGACTTCCTCTTTTCCAGTGTAAGCATTAGCACTATAAACTTTCCTCTCTGTGCTGCTTTTTCTGTGTCCTGTAAATTTTTATATGTTGTATTTTCATTCAGTTTCACGTATTTTTTTAATTTCCCTTGAGACATCCTCTTTCACTCATGGATAATTTTGAAGTGTGTTGTTTAGTTTTCAATTTAGTTGGAAGATTTTTTCTTATCTGTCTGATATTGGTTTCTAGTCTTCATTCCATTGTGGTCGAAGAACACACTCCGTATCGTTCAGTTCTTTTAAATTTGTTGAGGTTTGTTTTATGGCCCGTGATATGGCTTATCTGAGTGTATGTTTCAGAGGCACTTGAAAAGAATGTGTATTCTGCTGTTGTGGAGTAGTGTGTTCTGTAAATGTCTGTTAGATTCTGTTGGTTGATGGTGGTGTTGAGTTCTTCTGCATCCTTGCTGACTTTCTGTCAAGTTGTTCTATCAGTTGTCAAGAGAGGGTTATTGAAATTTTCAACAATAATTGTGGATTCGCCTACGCTACCTTTTAGCTTTATAATTTTTGCTTCACATATTTTGCAGCTCTGGCATCTGGCATCTCAGTTTCAGCCTGGGGCAGAAAAGACCCTAGGCTGCCCACTCTGTCTTTGCTGGTGGGAGTAAGGGTAGGGATGGGCCCACAGATTTTATGTGGTGTTTGACTACTGTGGAGCAGCTGTTTTCTAAAACTGCTTGTTGTGTCTTGCCCTTTTCCTGGCCTTTGGTTAAAGAGAGCAGGCTTTTTGTTGGGGCTTGTTTTATCTGCACCCATTGGCAGTTTGGGGTTGCCAGTTTTACCAGTATCCAGTAACAGATATCTGAGGGAAAAAGAAAATGCAGGAGACTTATCCCCATGTTTTTACTTGGGTCCTAATGTTCCCAGCCAGTCTGCCTTCTTCTGTCCCTCTTTCAAAGTCTTCTTACATTTGTTTTATACGTAACGTCCAGGATTTTTAGTTATACTTAGCAGAAGGAATCGGGTTAAGCATATCTATTCCATATTCTTGGAAGCAGAAGTGTACATGTCAGGCAGTTTTACAAAGAAAATTTAATACAGGGAACTAGTTACAAAAGGTTGTATGAGGTGAAAAGCCAAATAAATGGTACAGTGAGGCAACCCAAAGATTTGTAATAATGGGAAGTGGCTATTACACTAGGATTGGAGGCAGAAAAAGAGTAGGTGATGTTAACAGAGCCCGGAAGCTGAAGCTGCCCAATGGGAGACTGGACCAAAGAGGGAGAAACATGATTGGCACATGGATGAATAGTTGTTTTAGAGCTGTTATGGGTTTGGAGTCAAAAAGCCTTAACATAAGTATAGTAAATATGTCAGAGGCCACAGGAAAGTATCATTACTGGGTGGCCCACTATGTGCTTGGAGTAGGAGGAAGACCAGCCTACCATACCCTAAAACAGCTAGGTAATTTCCTTAAAATCCATCCACTTTCCTGTAGCTATAACTACCTAGCTTGGAAGATAATAAACCCCAAATATTTGTTCTTGTAACTGTATTATCTTTAGATTCTAGTGTTCTGATAATTGAAGGAAAAAGTAATCTTAAAGGTATTAGGCACACTTCCCTTGGCAATTGCTCTTCATGGGGCTGGATTCTTTGTGATATGTTTTCTTTTCATTCATTAGGGAAAGTAACTGCCTGCATAGTAGTGTCCACATACAGCACTTATGTGATCTGAGTAGAATTTGAATGTGCTTCCACTTTTAGATGGATATATAAACTTAAGAAGAGCAGCACTACACAGCCAAGTGCAGTGGCTCCCACCTATAGTCCCAGCAACTCAGGAGGCTGAGGGAGGAGGATTGGTTAAGCCCAGGATTTTGAGGCTGCAGTGAGCTATGATTGCACCACTGCACTCCAGCCTGGGTGACAGAGCAAGACCCTGTTTCAAAAAAAAAAACAAGGCACTACAAAAATGTTGTTTGAACTGGGAGAAGTCAACACTGCTACAAATGGATGTTCCATACCTGCAAGTCCTAATCCACAGAGAAGATCAACAGGCTTCAGATAGACAACACCACTGCACATGAAATTTCTGATACATCAGAAAGAGGATGGAAGAAAGTTTCAGATGGCAGAATCTGTAAAATTAACAACAAAAAAATGATGAACAGACGAACTTAAGCATTTTGAAGAATGCTTTCAAAGAATCCATTTTAATAAACAATCACTCTAGTCATCAAAATTCTTACCCTTTTCCTATATTTTGGAAACCCATTTTTATACCTTAGAGGATTAAATCAGTATCTCTATGAAAATATTTTATAACTCAGACTTGTTAGTATACTTCTCTCAATGGCGTGGGAAGTTAGTTCTATACTATTTGAAGGAGTTTAAGTACAAGATAAATAAGCTATGTCTATTCTCTCAAGTGAGTAACTTCTTTGATTGACAGTCTTTTCCTAATTAGCACAGCAAACTATAGCTGATCATACTTGTCTTGGAAGCCCAGTACAATAAATTATCCTTCAATTGCCATTCAAAACAAAGTTCAAGAAAGAACTAAGTATCAGGCAGGGGGAAAAAAACTCACAGTATTCATGGTTTATTAATAATGTATAAGGATGGCCAGCACAGTACTTGAATGAGATGGAGGTGACAAAAGTCAATTAAAATCTTGAGACAGTTTTTGAGATATGGAATATTAATTAGAGAAAGCAACGGCAGAATATTGGCATAACCAGGCACACATTTGAAATCTTGTTTGTAGTTCAAGAAGCTATTTTTTTCAAGAGCACTTGAGAGGCTGAAAAGATGCATCTAGAAAAAAAAAAACCCAATTAAAATAATTTAGAGCCGGAAGATGTTAGGTCAACCTGGCATGTGGAGTACACAATGGTACCATGGTCAGCAGGGCATTCCAGGAAAACTACTAAGACAGCTACTTCTGTGAGACTCTTCAGTGGTTTTTATTTTTATTTTGTTTTTCTGACAAAGGCCACTTTAAAAACACAAATGTGAGAAAGGCAGTTATGAATGTGTAGCACTGCAAAATATTATGAATTGCCTCTTATGAGCATAACTGAGAGAAAGACTACAGACTAGGGAGCTTGTTTCTGTTTCTGTGACAGGACGTCTACCCTGAAAAAATAAAAATAACATCTTTTGAGAAGGCACTATAATATGCTTTCTAAATGGTTTATTTCCTCCATAAAGTCAGCCACATGAAGGCAAGGAACCTTGCTTGTTTTGAACATTATCATATCCCTCATGCCTGGCACATAGTAGGTACTCAATAAATATTTTACCAATGAATGTTGTTTCTTTAATGGTTGAATTTGTTATGTCTGTATTACTTTTATAATCACAAATAATGAAGATTGTGGTTTACCTTCTCTTGGTATTCATGCCTTGTGTAAGCCCCTCCCTTTGAGGGCTAGACCTAGTGGCCCACTTTTAATTAAGAGAATATAAAAAAATTAATGGAATGTCACCACTGAGATTAGGTTACAAAATGACTTGGCTTTCCATCTTGCCCTCTATTGCTCTCCCTCCTGCTCATTCTGGTGGAAGCCAGCTGCCATGCTTTGAGTGGCCCCATGAGGAGGTCCATGTGGCAGGAAACTGAAGGAGGCCTCTGGCCAACAGCCAGTGGGGAACTGAGACCCTCAGTCCAATGGCACCTGAGGATCTGGATCCTGCCAACACCCATTTCAGTGAGCTCAGAAGAGACTGTCCAGCCCCAGCGGAGCCTTCAGATGATGACAGCCCTGGCCATGTACTCTTATGACAGACCCTAAGCCAGTTACCCATCCAATCTGTGCCTAGATTCCTGACACACAGAAACTATGAGATAATAAATATTTGTTGCTTTAAGCTGCTAAATTTGGGGGTAATGTGTTATACAGCCATAGATAATCAATATATAAATGTATAGAAAAGCGGTGTTTTTTAAGTTACTGGGGTATTTTTTTCCTAATATCATTATAATTTTCTACTTTCTGCTCTTCATGGAATGTATTTCTCAAAAATTGAAACTGCTTTGGTAATGTGATAACAGTTGCTTCTTCCATGGCCAATGGGTAGAGATAATGTTAAAACTGAAAATTTATTTTCCTGTTCTAATATGCTACCTTGGCATATTGACAAAAGGAGACTTAGTTTAAAAAATTACAATTAAGTCAAAGTTTAAAAAAATACTTTTAAATCCATTAGGTTTATTCAACACAGCATTGTAATGTCATAATGATACCAAGTGCTAAAATTAATCTCTAGACACTGTCCTATTGAAGTTAAGTGGGTCTTCTTTATCTGGTTCCATCTACAGCATAATGACATCCACCTGCCCTTTTTTTTTCCAATAGCCAGACAACAGTTATGCAAATGAGTCTTACAGATTCACATCAATTCACCATTCCAATCTAAACATACTTAACACACTGTTATCTGGTCCCCAAGTTCCAATAACACCTACATATTTATAGCTTATTTTTGCACTACTAATATATAAACTCTTAAATTCTATAAGTACATCTAATACTATAATGGAGCCAAAATAATTTATTCTTAGAAACTTGAAGGGTTTTGTGAGGTACCATTATGTATAGCAAGTATTATTCTAATCAATTAATGTGGGCCTCTTATCATGTAGCTTTCTCCTGGCCATTTGATTTGTCTTCCCCAGACTGTAGGTCTTCTGTTTTATCACTGAAAAGAACCTGACATCCAGTAGACACTCAGATGTGTATGCCTAATGAATTAATATGAACTCCACTCTCATTTATGCATTCAAAAATACTTCAGCATGGTCCTAGTACTCAAGGATTCATAAGGAAGGAGAAGAAATACATAAATAATCATGATGTAAGGCAGTAATAATAATAATAATTACTTTGGGAAGTATTCAAAATGAAACTGGGAATTTATTTTTAAATATGTAGATCACTGGGCCCCAACCTTCAGCTCAATGTTTAATTTAACATTAAATGTTTAAATTTAACTTGGCTTAAGAACCATGGCTAGATCAAAGGTTGGCAAACTTTTCCTATAAAGGTCTAGACAGTGAACGTTTTGGGCTTTGCAGGCCACATAATCTCTGTTGCAACTACTCAACTCTGCCACTGTAATGCAAAAGCTGCCGTAGACAATACATAAATAAATGGATGTGGCTGCATTCCAATAAAACTTCATATATGAACATTGAAATGTTCATTCATTAATTCCTTATAATTTTCAAAAATCATGAAATATTCTTCTTCTGATTTTTTTCAACCACTTAAAAATATAGTAACTTCCTGGCTCTTGGGCTGTAAAAAAGCATACACCTGGCCAGATTTGGCCTTCAGGCCATAGTTTGCCAATCTTTGGCATAGATGAAAGAGCATGGACTCTGGAATCTTCTTGACCTAAGTTTGTATTCCAGCTCCGCTCTTTAGTAGCTGGTGACTTGAACAATGTGAGCCTGTTTCGTTTTCACCTGAGACAGGAGGGACTTCAGTAATACCTACTTCATCCTTGATGTGTGACAAGACATTTGAAGAAAAAAAAAACGAGAGGGAGAGAGGGGCTAAAAATCCTGTGTGCTAAAACAACAACCGTGCTACTTAAACTATCATAGTAAACATGTTTTCTTTTTACATGCCAATCAGGGAACTAATTTGGACATAGGATTTAATTAAATGCAGTTGGCTGCTTCACTAATACACTTCTCTCTCTTCATCATATTCTATTACACAGTAGTCACTTCATTTGGGCATTTGTTATTGTAATGTGATGAGACCTCACCATAACGTGTCATGGAGTGCACCAGGCAGCATCTTTTATTTTTATATGACTAGGTTTTAATGGGATTTTACAATTTAGCTCTAGGACGTCTAGCCTGCCAAATCATTCAGCAAATGCTAAGGAAATTGTCTTAACTAGCACACTGCAAGTAAATGGTTCAATTTAATACATCATAAAAATAATAAAAACAGGAAAATAAAACGGATAGGAAAAAGGGGGAAAATCATTTTGGAGAAAAGCCTGGCTTTCTCCTGAATTAAGATTTTAGGAAACAAACTTTATCTTTCATTTTTGGCAGATGTTATAGCTACTGTGATCATGATTTCCCACCACCACTACCCAAAAGAAGACACATTCTTAGTTTAATCACATTTACTTTATACTGTGCCTGACAAGTAATCAGTCATCCAGCCTCATTTCAGCAAACTGTCCCTGATAAAAGAGTCTTAAAGGAATAAGGCCTTAACCCAAAACGACGAATATCCAAAAAACAGAATAAAATGTATGAGACTAGAAGCAGGTATGTAGTGGTAGGGCTGGTGAAACAGTAAAGTTGTATATAGAAAACAAATCCACCTCTGTTATTTGTGGACCAAGAGAAAGACTGCAACTGGCTCAAGGTCAGGAGTTCGAGACCAGCCTGAGCGAGACCCCGTCTCTACTAAAAATAGAAGGAAATTATCTGGACAACTAAAAATCTATATAGAAAAAATTAGCCGGGCATGGTGGCACATGCCTGTAGTCTAAGCTACTTGGGATGCTGAGGTAGTAGGGATCGCTTAAGCCCAGGAGTTTGAGGTTGCTGTGAGCTAGGCTGATGCCACGGCACTCACTCTAGCCCGGGCAACAAAGTGAGACTCTGTCTCAAAAAAAAAACCTGCCAGACTGCATGGTAGCACAAATATGCTGGGCAGGGCAGGGTGAAAGCCTATGTGGGCTCAAGCCCAGGACTTCTGGGTGGTTACTACACTAAAGAAAACTATTAGAACTTATAATTAAGTTCAGCAAGGTTGCAGGATACAAGATCAATAAACAAATATTAATTGTATTTCTTGACACTAGCAATAAATAATCTAAAACCAAATTTAAGAAAACAACTCCATTTATAATAGCATCACAAAGAATAAACTCTTTAGACTTAAATTTAACAAAAGAAGTCCAAAATGTAAACTCTGATTAGAAAACATTTTTGAAAGAAATGAAAGACCTAAATAAATGGAAAACATTCTGTGTTCATGTATTGGAAGATTTAATATAGTAATATTCCCCAAATTGATCTACAGATTCAACACAGTCCCTGTAAGAATCCCAGTTGGCTTTTTTTACACCAATTGGCAAGCTGATACTAAAATTCATATGGAAATTCAAGGGACCCAAAATAGCCAAAACAACCTTGAAAAAAAAAAAGTAAAGTTGGAGGATTCATATTTCCCAATTTTGAGACTAACTACAAAACTTTAGTAATCAAGGCAGTGTGATATATTCCTTTAAGGATAGATACAGATTTTCTTAGTCCATCTGTGTTGCTATAAAGGAATACCTGCGACTGGGTAGCTTATAAAGAGGTTTATTTGGCTTACAGTTCTGCAGGCTGTACAAGAAGCATGGCACTGGCACCTACATCTGGTGAGGACCTCAGGCTGCTTCCACTCATGGCAGAAGGGAAGGGGAGGAGTGTGTGCAGAAATCACAGAGATCAAAGAGTGAGAATGAAAGCAAGAGAGGACGAAGGTGCCAGGCTCTTTTTAACAACCAGCTCTCAGAGAACTCTCAGAAACTAATAGAGGGAGAATTCCCTCATTACTATGAGGACAGCCCCAAGCCATTCATAAGGGATCTGCCCCCATGAGCCAAACGTCTCCCATTAGGCCCCACCTCCAACACTGGGGATCAAATTTCAGCATGAGATTTGGAGAAGTCAAATATCCAACCCAAAGCATAGGTCAATGGAATAGAAATAAAAGCTCACATTTATAGTCAATTGATTTTCCACAAGAGTGTCAAGACAATTTAATGGGAAACAGTAGTTTTTTTCAACAAATGGTGTTGGAATATCTACATATAAAAAGTGAGGTTTGATTCTTACCACACAGAAAATTTAACTCAAATTGGGTCAGAGACATAAAATTTAACTCAAATAAGATCATAGACATAAAATTTAAGAGGTAAACTTATAAAACTCTTAGAAGTTAACATAAGAGTTCATCTTCATGACCTCAAATTAGGCAAAATCTTCTTAGACACAATACCAAAAGCACAAATGACAAAAGGAAAAGTAGGTAAATTAGATTTCATCAAAATTATGACTTTTGTGCTTCAAGGGACACCATCAAGAATGTGAAACAACAACCCACAGAATAAGAGAAAATATCTGCAATTGAAAGATAGCAGAATTTGCCACCTCAAAATACATCACTTTAGCATAAGGACTATTTTGAGCTAAAGGCAATTAAGCAGAAGCAGATATAAGAAAAGCATAAGAAAAGCTCTCTTCTCACCCGCTATTGCCTAAAAGCAGGACATACATTTGTACAGAAGTGAATCAACCCTAGACCCTTACCAGCCCAGAGACAGCACTAGAGCACCCTAAATAACTAACCTTACTGACTAACCCTTATCTTCCATTAGTCTCTCATATATTTATCTTCCCACAATTTGCTGCCCTAGAAACTCAGTCTTTTTCCTTTGTCTTGTAACTTTTCCAAAAATGTACTACTTTTTGTTGTTCTTAAGATGCCATATAAGCCCTAGTTCCAGCCACCTCCTTGAATTAACCAGTTTCTCCACTATATTTTAAGATACACATGTTAATAAACTTCGTTTGTTTTTCTCTTGTTAATCTGTCTTTTGCTACAGAGCGCAGCCAAGAACCTAAAAGGATAGAAAGAAAAATATTTTTTCCTCCCCTACACAATCATATATCTGATAAGGGACTTATATCTAGAATACATAAACAACTCTTACAACTCAATCATAAAAAGATAAAGAAACCAATTTAAAAATAAACAAAGGATTTGAATAAACATTTCTCAAAAAAAGGTATATAAATGGCCAATAATCTCATGAAAAGATGTTCAATATCATTACTTATTAGGGAAATATAAACCAAAACCACAATGAGATATCATTCCACACCCACTATGATGCTATAATCGAAAAGGCAGAAAATAACAAGTGTTGGCAAAAATGTGGATAAATTAGAAACCTCATATATTTCTAGTGTGAATGTAAAATAATGCAGCCACTTTGGAAAACAGTTTGGCAGTTCCTCAAAAAGTTAAAGATAGAGTTATCATATGACCTAGCAATTTCACTCCTATTTCAATGTACATTATTTAAATGTGTGTTAATGTACATTAACTTAAATTCTAAGTCCACCTAAATGGTCTAGGGCAGGAATTAGCAAACATTTTCTTAAAGGGACAAATAGTAAGTTTGTTAGGTTTATGGGTCATGCATAGATTTATATAGTCCATGGCTGCTTTCAAGGAAGTGACAATACACGTCCAGACAAAACCTTGTATATGAATGTTCACAGCAACATTATTCATAATAGCCAAAAAGTGGAAACAACTCAAATGTCCATTAACTGATGAGTGGACAATGGAATATTATTTGACAATAAAAATGAATGAAGTACTAATACATTCTATTACATGAGCCTTGAAAACATTATCCTAAATGAAAGAAGCCAGTCACAAAATGCCACCTACCACATGATTCCATATATATAAAATGTCTAGAATGGGTAACTCTATAAAGACAGAAATTAGATTAGTGATTGCCCAGGGCTGAGGGGTGGGAAGGAAATAGGGAGCAACTGTTAATAGGTACACAGATTTCTTTTTGGTGTGACAAAAATGTTCTAAAATTGATTGTGGTGGTGGTTGCATAACTGTGAATATACTAAAAACCATCTAAATGGGTAGATTGTATGGTATATGAATATATCTCAATAAAGCTGTTTTGTTTTGTTTTTTAAAGAAACTATACTATGCAGTTATCTGAAGAACTCAGTCTATCTAGACGTCTGCTTAGGGTGACTGGGGCAAACAACTTGAAACAAAAGCATCCCTGGTTCCAGCACAGAGGCTGTGATTTCCATGTCCCCTCCGACCCCTGACCCCTGGCCCCATGCATGAACACCCTCAGCCCTGCAAGTTCAAGCTGTGGGGGCCCAATTAGGTTCAAAGCTCATTCTTCCTTCCTTGCTGTTCACTCAAACGTTTACTCAACTTTCTTTGCAGAGTGAAAAGAAAAACTTTGTGCTTGGATATTTACAATATGTGTGGTCCCTTAAAAGTTGGGTTCTGCTTTTGCCTTTGTCTAAGGGCAGAACCTGAAGGAACTTTTCGGAGGCCTGCTACAACAAACATGGAAGGCAGGTGGGACATTCAGATTGTTTCTCTTTCATGCTCAGACAACCCTCCTGTCAATGTCCTCCTCCTGTTTGAAAGCTGAGTGTCACAGAGTAGTGATGCAGTCAGTAGATTAGTTTCCTTGACCTTTACACTCTCATCCATGCACATTTTATTTTAATGAACATTAACTTAAATTCTAAATCCACCTAAAATGGTCTAGGGCAGGAATTGGCAAACATTTTCTTAAAGGGACAAATATTAAGCAGGCTAGGTTTGTGGGTCATACATAGATTTATATAGTCTATGGCTGCTTTCAAACTACAATAAAACTTAAAATGAACAGGTATGGCTGTGTTCCAATAAAACTGTATTTATAAAATCAGGCAAGGGGCCCTACAAGCCATAGTTTACCAATTCCTGGTCTGGGGAAGCCCCTCTATGATCTTAAAACCAATCCTGCTTATGTGACCGAGTAAACAAGTTGACAATCATCTATCTCTAACTTTCCTAGTATTTTTCTCCTGGAGAGGAGACAAGGCTTTGTTTCCTGGAGAACTTAGCTTCTCTTGCTCCAGGAGAGAGTTGGAGACTTTGTTTTTAAGACATCAAATTTCAGAACAATATAATGATAATTACAATAATAGCTGACATTTACTGAAGGTTTACTAAGTGCCAGGCATGGTGTAATGAATGCTTTATGACAATTAAATTATTTCATCCTCACCACAACCCCATGAAATAGGATTTATTGTCATTCCCCTTTGCTAGGAAACTGAAGCTTAGGGAGCCAAGGCATAGATAGCTCTGGGAAGAGTAATGATTTCAATCTGAGAAGTCTGATTATAGAACCTGTGGCCTTAACTGCTACGTGTATAAGATTGTTAGGATTGGTAGGACTGGTTGGGCCAGAGATGGAGGTGGAGCAAGTCTAATAAACTTAGCTTTCCTTGATCAACAGGTTTTTCTGGTGGTCCTTTTGAGGAGTTGGCAGCTGACAATGTAAAGTGGATCAATTAAAAAACAGTAGGAAATGAATATCACTTAGAGATACTGAGATAATATTGAGGTAACTCCCTGAAAACAGAAACAGTTAAGAGGGTTTCCTTCTGGTCATGGGGAGGGGCAGAGCTGGGGACAACTGCATTTCACAGTAAGCCTTTCTGTACAAATAATTTTTTAAACCATGTGTGAGTATTACTCTGATAAAAATATATAAAACTTTTTAAAAAATATTAGGAATATAATGGCTGTTAGGTCATTTTCCCCAACCAGGAGAGGCAGCTCTTCTCTTTCTGGATTTAGCCCTAAAATAATATAATACTGAGCTAACAAAGAAACATTACAAGTTATGTCCATCCCTTTTGGACAAACTTAAAAGTCATAGCATAATAGGCATATTTATAGGTACAGATGAGGCCAAAAGCCAGGGTCCATGATGCACCCTTTATCTGCTGCTGTAGGACTTCCTACAGATAATGATCATGTTTATGAGTTCACCCAAATGAGTTTGGGATTGGGTCCCACTCTATCCTCCCCACCAACACACACTTGCTCCCATTACCCACATTCCCAGCCAATTCCTACTCGTAACTGTCCTTCAACAGGAAAATATCACAAGGGAAGATGTCATTTTTCTTATAGTACAGACCTTTTTCCTGGGCCCCAATTATTTTTTAATCTTAAATCTTAGAGAGGAAATTACCTTTGCAGATTAGAAACCACAGTTTCTGCCTAGCTCCAGCTAGAGTTTACCTCTAAAGCACGTTACTATAAGAGCACTATGTTTGGAGGAAGTATTTGGAAGACTGAGGAGAGAGCTTAGAGGGTAGTTATAGTAGTCATTTGAGAGGTCTCAGCAGAACAAATGCAAATACGCTTCTGTTCAAAGAACAAATGTACATGTGAAGAGCTTTGAAAGCACATTTCTAAATACACACACACACACAAATGTCATGTGCAAAGATCCTTTTTATTGCAAACAACATAAAACAAGTTGAGTCTGGGTCCGCTTTTCCCCAGACCTTGGAACAAAAGAAAAGCCATTCACGGAGTCAAACTTGTCACTCCCACACTTCAGAATTCAACCCCAGAAATGGCTAAGATATACTTTTATGACAGTAATGTGGCTTTTTTTTTTTTCAACTTCAACCCCTGGTTGGGGTAAGGTCTAACAGGAATACTAATGTGTTTACTCAATAACCATTTGTTCAATAATATCTGCTGGGCATCTCTACCTGCCAGGCACAGTTCTAGGCACCAGGGATAGAGGTGAACACCACCTAGGTCCCTGCTCACAAAACATTACAATCTAGTACTTTGCATATAGTAGGCACAGTATAAAACTTTGATGACTAAGTGAATAAAAAAGTAGAAAATTAAGTCTAAAATATAATAAAATCTCACCTCAGTGGTAGGCTTTTCTAATTCTCTTAAAATATACTTTTAGATGTCAATAAAAAAGTAACTAAATTGGAAAATACACAATGATGGGAAATATCTATGATACTATCCTAGGGAGAAAAGACAATATAAAATTCCATACACAGTTTTGTTTGTTAACAAGAAAAATATATATATAGCTTCACAGAAGGGGGAAAAAGTCTATAGTGAAACAGTCCAAAGTGCTAACTGTAATTTTCCTTAGAATTAGAAATTTGTTTGTTTTCATATTTTTACCTTTCTATTTTTTCAATTTCCCTATACTAAATATGCATTCTTTGTATAAGGAGGAAAGTATATTTTTCAGCAGAGGAAAAAAAAAATCACTGCACTAATTCTGCACATAGGAAACCTAGAACTAGAAGATCTTCAGAAAACTTACTGGACTGACAAGCTAGCTAGTTTCCATCAACTTTTCCTCAATACCACAAGACAACTTTATTTTTGTTTCCCAAATCTTATCTCTGGGTGGCGTGGGAGTTGCTAATCCCCAGAAAACAAACCAGCAACTCTGGCTCCATGAAGAAAACAAAAGAAACCTCTAACAGCAGCACAATCCAGGAAAACAATAAGGAACTTTTTAAAGGCAGCATACACCTGGCACAGCGGAGCTCTCAAAATCACATAAGTCTGGAAATGTTATAAATGGCCTCTTATTATTTTTATTTCCTCAGTTCCTGAACTAATGAAACTTGTAATAATGTATTTCATATTTAGTTTCTATAAAAGAAAATTTTCCTTAAAACATAAATGGCAACTATCATAGAACAAACAGACACTAACAATTTTATACAATAATAGCTAACGATTTTTTACATGCTTTCCTATGTTCTAGACACTGTGCTATCCATTGCACAATGCAATTATTTCATGTAATTCTGATTCCCATGAAATAGATTCCATCATTATTATTATACTTAAAGAGGAGGAAACTAAAGAGAGAGATGATAAATGACTCACCCAAGGTCATAATGCTAGGTGGAAGGGGTGCCCTCGAACCCAGGTCTCACTGCACCTCATACCCCAAAGACTAAGCTTCTTATTTACTGTTGTTTTTCTCTTCCTGCATTACCAAGAAATTTTTAAAACATGATATTCAACTTTTTTTCTAACAACTGGGAGGGGGGAAAAAAGCAAGCTTCAAGTCTTAACAACCTCTATTCATGCTTTTACCCATCTTTTCTTCATTTTTTCAAGAAAGTAAGGCTTTGGGGAAGGAAACATATTAAAATAATTTCTTAAAGGCTAAAAGAATCAGCTGTTATATATTATTTGATCATTTCCACATCACTTTTTGTATCATATCTTATACTGAAAAAACACATACCACACCATATTTGGTATTTCTACCAGTCTCATGGGATTCAACACAGAAAACTGTGTAGGCAGAATAATATTCCTTCTGATGAATTTATTGCTTCAACTTAATATTTAGAATGTAGTGGAAAGAATCAATAGGCATATATTTTTCTTGGTAGTCAAATGCAGTGCTTCCTTTGTATATATTCAACATATCAACAGCTTGAAAATGGTTGGAAAAGGATACTGTTGAAAATCTCAGGTGCAAAAATAGTGGATGGGAGAGGGATTGTATGAGACAACAGCATGTACACACTCAAGAAGCATTATTCTCTTATATTATTTGATATTTGGTAAACTTGGTGCTTGCTGGGTTGGGTGTGGATAAGATAGTTCTGTTCAAATCATGACAGCAAAGAATAGTGCTTCTCAGGCTCCAGGGCCCTTAAGAAAAATCAAGACTCACAGACTCCCTCTGCAGAGATTCTGCCTGTCCTGGGAATCAACACTTGACAAGCCTTCCCCAATGATCTGCATGCTTGATTCCTACTTTGAGAAATACTGTTGTGAATAAAAACACAAGCTCTAGAGTTGGCTATATCTAAGTCTGAATCATGGCCCTGCCACTCATGGACAGAGTGTCCTTAGTCCAGCAACTTAATCTCTCTAAGTCTCAGTTTCTACATCTGCAAAATGGAAGGATAACAAGAATGTTTTTCAGAGTTCTTGTGAGAATTTTAAAATAGAATATATATATATTATTATTTCAAAAGAGGAATCCCAAAGCTCTAAAACACCCTTTTGGCTTGCTCTCTTTACTTCTCAATCTCCTCTCAGGGATAATGATTCACCTTTACATTTTCTCTTAGTTAAATGATCCGTAAGTATTAATCCTGGCTTCCTTTGATTATGAAGTCCCCAAATTTTATAAAAGCCTTATTTGGCATTCAAACAGTTCTCTGTACACTTCAAAATATTAGAACATCAGGAGAGTCTATTGCCTAATTTGGGTTTAGTTGGTACAATAATTGTAACTGGTCTTCCCAGATCCATTCATGCAGTGAATAAAATAAATCCCAAAGCACAGAAGAGCAATTAATTAGTTATCAAAGTATTGTGCAGATGTTTTCTAATAAGAGCATTCTATATATCTATTTGATTTGTGAAAGATAAATACACACATACACACACAAGAATTGACACTAAACTCTATTATCTTTGAATAATATTTGAGTTGGATTTTCAGTTTCTAAAACTTACTGAACTTTTGCAAAAACATTATGCTATAGTTTATATTATAAAGAAGGGTGAAAACATGTTTTGATACTGAAATTCAGTTTTCCAGAGGATTTGTGGTTTTGTCTTTTTATTGCTATATAATATTCCTACAGTTAAGTGCATAAATCCTAAAGGCACTGCTCAAGGAATTTTGACAACGGGAACACACTCCTACAACCACCATTGAAGTGGAGATATAGAACAACACCAGCACCACAGAAGGCTTCCTCTCGCCCCTGTCAGTCATTACCTCCCACGTAGGTAACCACTATTCTGATCTTCCTCACCACTGATTAATTTCATCTACCTTTGAACTTCAAATAAATAGGATCATAAAGTATGCATTCTTTTCTGTCTAGATTTCCCCCTTAACATTATGTCTGTGACAGTGATCCATATTTTTGAATGTTAACAGTAGTTCCTAATTTATAAATCAATGGATAGTATTCTATTGTATGCCTGTGTCACAAATTATTTACCTATATACGGACATTTATCTGTCTATGGGTTGTTTCAGTTTGGGACTATTATGAGTAAAGTGACACTGAATATTCCTGTTCCTGTTTTTTTAGCACAAACGTGTACATTCTTTTCTGGATGGTAGGGTAGGTATACATTTAGTTTCAGTTAACACTGCCCAAAAAATGTCAGTATGACGATTTTATCAATTCACACTCCCACAAGCAGTAAATGAGTTCCAGTCACTTCACATCCTCCCCAACCCTGTTATTCTGTCTTTTCCATGTTAGCCATGATGGAAGACGTGTAGTGATGATTCATTGAGGTTTTAATTTGCATTTTCCTCATGATCAACAAAATTGACCATCTTTTCTTGTCCTTACTGGGCATTTGGATATCATCTTTTTTATGTTCCTCTCAAGTTTTTTGCCCATTTGTCTATTGTTTATTCCTTTCTTTTGCTTTTTAGTAAACTGAGGGAATAATTTTGGATTTACAGAAAAATTGTAAATATAGTACAAGGCATTCCTGTATACTCCTCACCCATTTTCACCTAATGTTAACAGTTTACACTACCATAGTACATTTGTTCAAACTTAGAAATTCACATTGGTACATTACTAATAACTGATCTTCAGGCTTGATTTGGATTTCTCCAGTGTTTTCACTATAATGTCCTCTTTCTGTTCCATGATGTACACCAGGATACCACACTGCATGTAGTCATTATGTCTCTTTAGTCTCCTCTGATCTGTAACAATTTCTCAGTCTTTTTTTGTTTCTCATGACCTTGACAGTTTTGAGAATTATCAGTCAGGTATTTTGTAGAATGTCCCTCAATTTGGATTTGTCTGATGTTTTTCTCATGATTAGATGGGGATTTGGGGTTTTGGAAAGAAAATCACACAGGTGGAGTGCCCTCTTCATCGTAACCTCCCAGGGTTACATAATATCAATATGACTTATCACTGGTGATGTTAACCTTGAACTCTTGGTTAAGGTAGTGTTTACCAGGCTTCTACCACTCTGTGAAGCTATCTCTCCCTTTCCATACTCTATTCTTTGGAAGTGAGTCATTAAATCTAGCCAACATTGGACATCTTTTCTCTTTGATTTACAGTTTTTTAATGAATTCTGCGTACAAATCCTGCATTGGATGATGTATACATATATGTTATATATATTCTCTGCAGTCGGAACATATACTCTACATGATTTCAATCCTTTGACATTTGCTTACACTTTCTTCATCCAGCATATGGTTTATTTTAATAAATGTTCTTCAAGCTTAACGCAAAACTTGAAAAAAATAAAATAAAATAAAATAAAATAAATGTTCTATATGCACCTGAAAAAGAATGTGCATATTTTGTGTTTGTTGGATGCAGTGTTATACAACACACACACACATATGCACACATATGCAAGTTTGTTAAGTGTATTGCTCAAATATTCTATATCTCTACAAAATTTTTTGTCTGAGATAGATATGTTAAAATCTCTCACTGTAATGATTACAGATTTGTCTATTTCTCCTTTTATTCGTATCTGTTTTGTTTTTTGTCATTCAAGATTGTTATGTCTTCCTGTTGAATTATCAGTTTAATCATTATGAAATGCCCCTGTTTATCTCTGGTAATAATTTTTGTCTTAAAGTTTATTTTTTCTAGTACTAGTATACATAAATCCCCTTTGTTTTAGTTAGTGTTTGCATGCCATACCATTTTCATCTTTTGAAATTTCAACTTTTCTGTGTCTTTATGTTTAAGGCATGTCTCTTGTAAGCATATGTTATTGGGTTATTTTTTAAATCCAGTCTGACAATCTTTGCTGCTAATGGAAATGTTTTGTCCATTTACATTTAATATAATTACTAACATGTTTGGATTTAAACCTGCCACTTTACTGTCTGTTTTCTATTTATCTCATCTCTTTTGTGTTCCTTTTTTCTCCTTTCTTGCATTCTTTTTGATTAATCAAGTAATTATTTTATCATTATATTTTCTCCTTTTTATTAGATTATTAATCAAACTTTTTTCTTTTTCATTTAGTATTTACCCAAGATACTGCAACATACATCCAGGACTTATTAATCTATCTTAGATTAGTAATTGTAACACTTCCCAGATAATGCAAGAATCTTAACACTTTCATTACTCCCCTCCTGCCTTTTGTGCTATTGTTGTCATGTATTTTAATTCTACACATATTTTCATTTCACTAGATCTTATTATTATTGTTTTAACGAGTCAATATTTATTTGAACTTACCCCTATATTTATCTTTCCTACTTCTCTTCATTCCCTCCTGCATTTTCATGCTTCCATCTAAAATCATTAACTTTCTGGTGAAGAACTCCTTTTGTGCTTATTTTAGTGTGTGTTTGCTAGGAACAATTTCTCTTCTTTTTTACTTGAATGAAAATGTCTTTATTTCACCTTCAATTTTGAAGGATATTTTCACTGGTATAGAATTCTTTTCTGCTTTGGCAATTATCTTATTTCAGCAATTTATACATATCATTCCATTATCTACTGGCTTTCACTATTTCTTTTGAAAGATCAACTGTCAGTTTATTATAGCTCTTTTAAAGGCAATTTGTCTTGTTTTTTCTAATATGATTCAGATTTTCTATTTATGGGTTTTAGTACTTTTTGTTGTGATATTTTATATTTATTCTGTTTGGGGTTTGTAGAGCTTCACGAATTTGCAGTTTGATATCCTTTTGGAAATTATTTGGCCAGCATATCTTCAAATATTTCTTCTGTTCTATTTTTCCTTTCCTCCCCTTCCAGAACTTCAATTAGATATATATTAGACATTTTTAGCAAGTTTTATATGTGCCCTATGCTAATATCTGTACTTTCCCTTCATTTTTCCTCTCTACACTTCAAAATTAATATTTTCTACTTACCTACTTTCAGCTCACTAATTCTCCATTCTGTTGTCTAATCTGCAGTTAAACTCATTTTTTGACTTCTTAATCCTTTCTGCTCTAGAATTTCCATTTGATTATGCTTCTGTAGATTCTAATTTTCTGGTAATATTCTCTATTTTTAAGTCTACTTTAACATATTAACTATATTTGGTTAAAATTGTATTTCTGTTAACCTCAATATCTATATCACCTACAGGCCTATTTCTATTGCTGATTTTTTTTTCCTCTTGACTTTTGTCCTTTGGTCCTGTTTCCTGGCCTACCTGGTAATTTTAGATTGAATGCTGACATTGTGCATGAATGATTGTAGAGATTCTGTATGATATTATATTTCTCCAGAGAAGATTTTATTTTCTTCTGCCTAAAAGGCAGGAAACTCTGATCCAATCAGAGGATGAAATAATTGGAGGCTATTTTTAAGACTTTGTGAAGGCTGATCTATTACTGATTTATCTCTATCATCAGTCATAACACTTCAGAGTTCTCATTTAAAGGTCTGGAGAATTTACTGGGATCCTTGGCAGGTTCTAAATTATAATTTTTTGTTTCTCCTCAGCACTGTGAGACTGCCAAAAGCTCTAATTAGTTTTTTAGCCTTTTAGCAACTACTTTTTTCTAGGTTTCATAGCCTCTTATTCCACTGATGCCCAGTTTAGGAATTAGGTAATGACTTGAAAGGAAATTATAACATGTAGAGAATGCTGGGATCACTTTTCTGAAATTCCCATTCCTTCAGAATCTTGACACCCTTAAATTCTGGGTACTTTAGTAGCCCTGAAGTTCAATTTTGGTCGCCTCTTCCTGGTGATATTGCTGTAAGCTCTAGACCCCTGCATTCTCTTCAGTCTCTATGCCCCACAAGACAAATTAACTAATGTCCTAAGGGCAAAAGCATTAGTAAATTCAGGGCTCACCATATGCTTTTCCTTTTCCTTTGAGATCCTGGCCACTCAAGTTTTGGCTACCTTGGTTATTGTCTGATGGCTTCAACAAGCTGTTATTTTGTATTTTACTGAGAATTTATAGTTGTTCTCAGTGAAAGGATTAATTCCTAGGGAATTTGGCTTAAATTTACCCTACTGCTTTCTCAACCACTAAGGAAGTTGAAATCAATCTTTAAATAGAGTGATACTATGCCCAGTTTTCCTGGGATGGTTCTGAGTTATGTCTCTTATCTTTAAATATATTACTAGTTATTACTAGTACCCCTTTCACTCTCAAAAGTGTCCAGTATGTACAACAGATTACATGATTTTCCACCTCTAAAGGCGATTTCTCTTTCTTCCTGCCTCCATTAAAATAACTATTAATTACCTGGTTTATAAGAATACAGGATGTTATATGGCTAAACAATAAAAAAACACAGATTTCACTTATATTACCTGTGCATGCCTCAGAATTAGTATCTCTTCTATTTACTTGCAGTCTGACACATCATTCAGAATCCAACAAAACTTTTCTCTCTTTAAGGATCAAGGATATTTCCACATCCTCAAGTGGATAATCAATTCCAATGTCTAAAAACTCATCATATCATGTATCCAAACATAAATATATATATATAAGTACAATATACCCATTCACGAAACTCAACTGTTTTTCTGTATGTGTAATTTTCATAGTATCTTAGGACTAAGAGAAATCTTAGAAATAATTGAATTCAGCCACATATATACCCTTTCTGCAGGTAAAGACACAGAGGTCCTAAAAGTTAGTGTAGGGTGACCTAAATAATTTATCCAACATCACAGGTAGACCCTAAACTCTCTTGACTCCTAGTCCAATACAATTCCCTCTCTACATACTGTCCAACCCAGGTTTTTTCCTATTAGCAAACTCTTCCTGCTTCTACAACAATAAACACCTCCTGCTTCTATATTCTAGTACACAAGCATAAAAGGATTTGAAAATCTTTTTCTACTAGGATATAAAGGGCAAAATATCTCCTTTCTCAGAATTTCATAAAGTAACCATTTATATTTTTATTCACTAAATGTTTGCCAGAATACCCATTGGGTAGCCCCCAAGGATTTGGAGATGCAGATGGTTCATTAGGATTCTTTGTTTATTTCAACTGGAAGAATTTACAGAGTACATGATTTATTAGGTCGCTGTACCAGACACATCTGGTGCCCTG
Source organism: Lemur catta (assembly GCF_020740605.2). Taxonomy (NCBI): domain Eukaryota; kingdom Metazoa; phylum Chordata; class Mammalia; order Primates; family Lemuridae; genus Lemur; species Lemur catta. Next base: position 29,527,579 of record NC_059145.1, on the reverse strand, counting down.
AGTCACATCCGCCTAGCCCTTCGTCTGATTTTAACCAGATTGGAATAGAAAATCAATGCAATCTTAAATTTGCTTCACCTGATAGCATTCCACCTCTAGCCCACACTGAGTATCTTTATTTTCTGCTCCATAGCTGTCTTGGATTCTAGCAGGAGTTTTCCTGGCCCATATATATGTGCAGAGAAAGAGCAGGGAGCAATCTTGACCAAGGGACAGGAGCTAATGAATAAGCACTTGCCTTCCAACCATTGTGTGGACAATTCTGGGAGATGTTCCATGTGCTTCTTAGAATGTTCCAGTAGAATTAAGCCCTGTTGCCCACAGCAATAGTCTTGAAACATCACCCTTATGTTTCTCCGTTTTTTCCTTTTCTATCTCATTCTTCCTGCTTCCTTATTCCTACTCGCATGATCATATTTTGGAGAAACACAAACCACATAAAACTCAAACAATAAATTTTTCCATTTACAAAATGTCCTTATCTCAAAACCCTCTCATCTTCAGTTTCACATGTGAAGACTACACCTTAGCTTCTGTTTCTATGGCATGTCTACCTAGATAGTAAAAGATAACTATAATGAATGTGCTCTATTACAGTGCCATCTAGTGGCAAGGATGAATCAAAGCCCATGGCAACTAAATGACCATGGTGTAAATATCAAACTTAAACATTGGTAATTTCACATTACATGAGCTAGATAGATGTATTCAAGAGCAGGCAGTCTTACCACAATTCCACTGAAGGTCAAAAAGATAAATGTTTGTGACAGGATATTAAAAGGTTGGGATAATTTTATGATATGTAGGTAACACAAGCTAAGACAATGATAAAGATAATCAAATCTCACGCATGAAAAGTCAAAAGCTAATCACTAACAAGGTCAGGTGCAGCTTTACCGCTGTGTTTTGATTTAGCTGAGCATAAAGCCATATTAAACATACAAAGTTGGTTCTTACAGTGTAGAAATCTGCCCCAATAGCCAGTGCTAAAAAGATCTCAGGATAGAAAAAATGAATAGTAACATAAAGTAATAATAGCAGCTACCATTTAATGAGTACTTATTATGTCCCAGGCTCTGTGCTAAGTATTTTATCCATGTGATCTCACTTAATTTTCACAACAATCCCACAGGGTGGATACTACTGATATTCTCATTTTTCAGATAAAGAAACAGAAAAATTACTAAAGTTCCCAAGGTCACACACTCAGTAAAAAGCACAAAAAGGTTCAAACAGGTCTATTTGGCTACAAAGTCTGTTCTTTTACCCAGTTCATATCTCATGGTGCGTTAGAAATCATGACTAATTTTATGCCAAGCATATTGTTAGTGATCAGTGTCATCCATAAGGACCCTCCATTTTGCAGATGGAGTGCTGAAAACAGTCATGGTTAAATACCTTGCCTCATGTCATCTAGAAATCAGTGGTCTGCTTGAATAAAGACTTCTTGTTCACTGGACCCTACTCAGACATATATTCTTTCTCTTGACTGACTTCTGCCCGCAATTAATTTATATCCTCAAGCAAAAGATCTGATTGCCTTATCTTACATTGTATAACTGAGAAGGCTATTATTAGATAAGATATTCTACAGAACTATGAAATATATCTATTCCAAAGAATTTAACTCTGTGCCATCTTCTGACAGTGAGTTTCACAAGTCAGCCAAGTTTGGGTGAATCAGAACCCAATGGTAAGCACATATAGTCCTGACAGTTCAACCTAACACAAAAGAATCAGGGGTGAGATGGATTTACTATCACAGGGCATGTGAGCCTAATCTTGACAAGAGAGAGAATCTCTCCAGCTACAGACTTGTCTCTCTTCTCAAGAAAGAAGAAAAAAGCTTTTGGATTCTGTCAAACAACCATTAGCACAACCTTGGATGGAATATTTAACCTTTCTGAGACTTAGTTTTCCATCTTTGATTAAGAAAAATGAAACCAACTTCACAGAGTGGTGGTGAGGATTTATCTACACAAATAACTAAGAATAATACATAATACATAGTAAAATTTAAATGTTTTCTCTCTTCTTTTATTTTCATTCTTTGTTCCATAAAGAGTTTGAAATTATTTATGAAAATAATCTCAAAAGATCTTACCTCTCTTCCTCCTTCCTCTGGTCTAGTGAAGATAAATCCTTGCAGCAAGTTTAACACAGTATTGGACTCTAGAAATGAACACTTTTGAAATATTTGGGCTTGCCAATGGAGGACAATTTAGCAATATTTAACAACTTACAAATGCAAATGCCGTTTGAGCTAGATATTTCACCTCTGGGAATTTACCCTAGAGATAAATGATTTATGTATAGGGCTATTCATTGCAGCTTTAATTTTAATAGGAAAATAGTTTTTAAAATCTTGATTGATTATACAAATTATGGTAATCCATACAAGGGAATAATATGCAGCTGGAAAAAATTCTGGGATGTAGTTTTAAGTGAGAAAAGCAGAATATAGAACATTATGTGTAATATACTACCATTATATTAATATAAAAAGGGAGAGAAAAATAATAAATGTTAATATTTGCTTATATATGCATAAAGAAACTCTAGAAAGATACCAAAAAACTGTGTGGTTTCTGGCAGACACAAGGAAAACTGGACCCATGGGTGAGGTAAGTAAAAAGGAGATTTTTCACCCTATTTCACTTTTTTAAAACCAATGGCAAAACTTTAATAAAATAATTGAATTTTAAAAGTATTTTAACTGAGCTTGTATCTACTTCCAAAACAAAAGAAGACCAGAAAGTATGTCATCTTATCTCACATAACTTCTACTAGACAAATAGATGTACTGAGCTATAAAGTACTAGATTTTTCCATGTAACAACTATCATCACATCCTGTGAAGACACAGAGCCACCAACATCTATGACTATTTCCACTCTTTCTATTTTGGTCACTATTTTATTTTTCTGATGCTCTTCCAATAAAGGAATCATATGGTAGCCATATGGGACACAGTTTCACTGCTGACTTTTAGCATAACTGACAACGCATGCCATGTGCCCTTTAATGCCTTTGCAGGCAAACTTATGACCCTTAACTGAACTGTGAATCATACTACTAATTTTTGAAAATGTCAAAATCTTATACTCCTAATCAGGAAGAACGCAGAGAACCACATGGTAAATACTCTTCTGATGGTGTTATATTTAGTGACCACTTCCTTATTTGAACTCTTCTTTCTCCACTTCATGTGCATCACGCCAGCGTAAGGAAAATTAGAGTATCTTTCTTTTAGAATATTGGAGATGGTCATTCCTTGACTTTCATAACATACATTCACCAATATGACTCAAAATGTCCAGAACTGACTTCTTGATTTCCCACATTAAATTTGCTACTATCCAAGCATTCCCTGTGACAGTGCATCATCACACTTCCATTCACCCAGTTGCTCAGAGCCAAAAACTTTAGAGTCAGCTTTGATTATACTCTTTGTCTCATACTCCATATCCAATCTATTAATAAAATTTGCCAGCTCTACAATAAAATATTTTAATTTGGAAATTAAGCAATATACTTATAAATAACCCATGGGTCAAAGAAGAAATCTCAGGAGAAATTAGACAATATTTCAAATTAAAACAATTAAAGTGCATGAAAATTTGTGGGATGCAGTTAAAGCAGTGCTAAGGGAGAACTTATAGTTTTAAATGATAATGTTAGTAAAGAGGAAAAGTCTAAAATCAAAGATTTAAATTTCCATCTTAAGAATCTAGTAAAACAGCAAACGAAACCCAAAGTAAATTTTAAAAAGAAAATAATAAAGACAAGAAATTAATAAGATAGAAAACAGAAAGATAATTTTAAAATAAGAAAAAACAAAAGTTGTTTTTGTATAAAGATTAATCAAATTGATAAATCCCTAGCAAGACTTATCCAAAAAAAAAAAAAAAAAGCCCAGAAATTGTCAATATCAGGAATGAAAGAAAAGTCACCATAACAGGTCCTAGAGACATTAAAAAGATAATAAGGAAATATTACTAACAACTTCATGCCTATGAAATTAACAAGTTATATTAAATGAACAATTTTCTTTAAAAACACAACTTACAAAAGTTGGTAGAGAAAAAATTATAAAATTTTGAATACCCCAACATTTATTAAAGAAACTGAATTTGAATCCATAATAAAAAATCTTCCCACAAAGAAAACTCTAGATCCAGATGGTTTCACCGGTGAATTCTATCAAACATTTAAGAAAGAAATAATAACACTCTTAAACAAACTCAGAAAACAGGAAAGAACCCTTTGCAACTCATTTTATAAGGTAAAGACATTATAAGAAAATAAAATCACAGGCCAATATCCCTCATGAGTGCAAATCACAAAATATTCAACAAAATATTAGTAAATTAAATCTAGAAATACATAAAAAGAATTCTGTATTATGAACAAGTAAAGTTTATCACAGCAATGCAAAGTTGACTCACTATTCAAATAGTAATCAATTCAATCAATGTAATTAACCACATTATCATGGAAATAAATTAAATGATCATTATAATAATAAATACACAAAAATCATTTGATAAGAAAACACTCAGAAAACCAGTAATAGAAGGGAAATTCCTCATTTTGATAAAGGGTGTCTATGAAAAACATGCAGCTAATATTATACTAAATGTTAATATATTAAACACTTTACCCCTATGATCAGGAATAAGGCAATGATTCTCACTCTCACCACTTTTATTAAACATAGAATTGGATGTCTCAGTACAAAACAGGCAAAAAGAAAAAAGGAAAGGAAAAAGCAGAGAAATTGAAAAAGATAAAGGAAAACAGTATTTACAGATGACTTTGTTGTCTACACTGAAAATCAAAAGCAACTATTTTTTTTAAAAAACTACCAGAATTAAGTCAATTTAGTAAAATTACAGGATACAAGGTCAATATACAAAAATTAATTTTATTTCCCTGTACTAGCAACAATCAGAAAATGAAATTTCAAAATATCATTTATAATAGCATCAAAAAACATATGCACATAGTAATTCATTTAGAAAAAAGTATAATCTTTACACTGAAAACAATGCAACACTGATGAGAGGAATTAAAGTAAATATAAATAAATGGAGAAGCATACTATCTTAATGGACTGAAAGATATAGTATTATTATTAATAAAATGTCAACTATTTTCAAATGGATCTATAGAATCAACACAAACTCCATCAAAATCTCATCCAGATGTTTTTTGTAGAAATTGACAAAGTAGTTAGGAAATGTATTTGGAATTTAGAATAAGAGTTTAGAATAACCAAAACAATCTTAAAAAAAAAAAAAGAAAAGCCAAATTGAAAGATTCATATCACCTGAATGATAGACTTACTATAAGCCTACAGTAATTAAGACAAACATGACAAAATAATTCAATGGTGAAAGAATAGTTTTTTTTCAACACATTGTTCTGGATCAAATGAATAGTGTATGGAAAAAAGAAATGAAACTCAGCTCCTGTGTCACATTATACACAAAAATTTGCTTGAAATGGATCATAGATCTAAACATAAAACTAAATTATGATTTTCTAGAAGAAAAAGTAGAATTCCTTCATAATCTTGTAGGCAAAAATTTTAGACAAGACAAAAATTAATTGCAATTTAAAAATTAATAAATTAGACTATAACAAAATTTTACACATAAACACTTCAAAAGACCCTGCAGAGAAATTGAAAAGGCAAGCCCCAGGTTGGGTGAAAATATCTGATAAAGTTCCTGAATAAAGAACATATAAAGTGCCACTTAACTGTACGATTAAAAATGGTTGAATGGTAAATTTGTGTGACATATATTTTACTGTAATAAAAAAGGCAAAAAAATTAAATAACTCCTAAATCTCAACAATAAAAAGACAAACAAAATGGGCAAAAGATTTGAACACACATTTCACAAAAGAAGGTACACAAATAGCCAGTAAGTACATAAGAAGATGCCCAACTAATTAGTAAATAAGGAAATACACATTAAAATCACAATAAGCAATAAGTCACTTCTTGTAAAATGACTAAAATTAAAAAGACTGACAATACCAAGTGTTGGCAAGCATGTGGAGCAACTAGTGGTCTCAAACATTGCTAGTGGAAATGCAAAATGGTACAAACAGTTTAGCATTTTTTTAAAAAGATTTCACATCCTCGGCACTATTGGCATTTTGGGTCAGATAATCTTTGCTGTGGGAGGTATCCTGTGTATTACAGGATGTTTAGCAGTATCCTTGGCTTCTACCTACTAGATCCAGTAGCACCCCCACAGTCACGAATATAAAGAATGTCCCCAAACATTGCCAAATGTCCCTTGAAGGGCAAGATTGCCTTCCGTTGAGAACCACTTATCTACTCTATGACCCAGTCATTGCACAACCAGTTATTTACTCCAGAGAAATGAAAGCATATGTCCAAAAAGAGATGCATTGGACTAAATGTTCACGTCCCTTGAAAATTTGTATGTTGAAATCCTAACCCCAAACATGATGGTATTAGGAGAAACATTTGGGAGGAAATTAGGTCATGAAGATGGAGCCCTCATGAATGGAATTAGTGCCCTTACAAAAGAAACCCCAGAGAGCTCTCTCATTCTCTTTCCACCATGTGAGCATTCCAGAAGTTGGCAGTCTGCAACCAGGAAGAAGGCCCTCAACAGAATCCAGCCATGCTACCACCTTGATTTCAGATTTCTAACCTTCAGAACTGTAACAAATAAACGTTTGTTACTTAAGCCACCCAGTTGATGGTATTCTGTCATGCTTAAACTAAGAGTGAGACTTGTGCATAAATGTTCCTATCAGTTTTATTTTAATAGCTAAAAAAAAAAACTAGAAACAATCTAAATATTCCTCAATAGGCAACTGCATAAACAAATTGTAGTATATTCATACAATAGAAAAATTAGTGTATCTTCTCTTTTCTCACCTGTCATTTCTACCTAATATTCTGCCTGAAGGAAATCTCCATGAGAAAAGAGATGACCAATTTTGTTCATTACTATATGCCTGATGCTATAGCAGTGCCTGGAACATTGTAGATACTCATCAATTACTTAATTGAATGAATGAATATAAGTTGCAGCCAATTTTATGACTTTAGTTAATCTCTGTCACCTTCTGGCCTTTATATGTATCTTCCCTTTTGCCTAGAACAGTGGTTCTCCAAAGTCTGCAGACACTGGCCATCCATAAGGTCAAAAGGATTTTTATAACAATACTAAGATATTTGCTTTTTTCACTGTTTTGACATTGCCACTAATGGTGCAACAGCAATGGTGGGTAAAGCTTTTCGTGCCACAGCATAAATCATGGCAGGGGCTGTACTAGAAGTTGTATTCTTTACTATCATGTGTTTGCAGTTTTTTTTTAAATGCTAGTTTTACTTAAGACTTTACTTTGCTGAAAAAGTATAAATGATTACTTTTATCAAATCTTGACCCTTGATTCCATGTCTTTTTAACGTTCTGTGTAACAAAATGGAAAATATGCATAAAGTACTTATGCAACAAAGTTCAATGGTCATTCCCACGATGGGGAGCATTTGTGTGACGGTTTGAGTTGCAAGCTGAACTAGGTGATTTTCTCATGGAATAAAGCATGGTTATTTAGACATAGGTGTTTAACAGACATTTTGTCAAAACTTTTCTTAAAAATGAGCAAAGTGAGCCTGTCTCTTCAAAACAATTGACAGTATCTGTTCTCAACGGCAAAACTCAAGCTTTCCAATAAAAATAAGAATTTTAGAAAACTTGTATCCACCACTGTGGGCTTAACAACTTCCAATATTTAAAAAGTCTTCTGATAAGATTGGTGATGATATTTATACATGTGATTCTTTTGTATTATTCAATAAAATGTGTCAACATTTGGAATATCTGCAAAAGTCAAATATCCACTAGTTTCCAAAGACTCGATGCATTGATGTCACAGAATTATCCATGAGCAAAAACATCCATTCAAAGTGCAAGATAGAACAATGAATTGTAATGTAACAGTATACAAAAAGTTAGTTGATATAAGTTTCAGATTCCACATCACAACTAACATTTAAAAAACTTCCACTTGGGGAGGACTACTTGAGCCCAGGAGTTGGAGGCTGCAGTGAGCTATGATCATACTACTGCACTCCAGCCTGGACAACAGAGCAAGACCCTGTCTCTAAAAAAAAAAGAAAGAAAGAAAAGAAAAGAAAACTATCACTTGTCCAGTTTTGATATAATTTCAGAAAAGAATATCTGAAGAGGCTCTTAAAATATGCCTTTCTTTTCCAAATACATATCTCTGTAAGGTTGGGTTTTCTTCTTATGTCTCCACAAAAACAACATATCACAATAAACTGAATACAGAAGCAGCTAGGAGAATCTAGTTACCTTCTTTTAAGCCTAGATATTAAAAATAGTTGTAAAAGTTTAAAGCAATACCACTCTTCTTGTTATTTACTTATTTTAGAAAATATAATTATTTTTACAAAAAAATGTTATTTATGTTAACATGCAATAGGTTTATTTTATTTTTAAATGCAATAATAGACATTTTCTAATTTTTTAATTTTGGTTTTGAATTCAGCAAATATAAATAGACATAATTTATGTAAACAAAAACTCTGTGGGGTCCTCAATTACTTTTTCAAAAAATTGTGATAAAATATACATAACATAAAATTTATACTTTTAACCACTTTTAGGTTGTACAATTCAATGGCATTAGGTACATTCACAATGTTTTGCAACCATCACCACTATCCATTTCCAGAACTTTCTAATCATCCCAAACAGAAACTCTATACCCATTAAACAATAACTCCCTATTTCTCCCTCCCTCCAGCCTCTGATAACCTCTATTCTACTTTCTGTCTCTATCAATTTTACTCATGTAAGTGGAATCATACAGTATTTATTGTACTTAATATAAGGTACAATATATGTGTACCACATATAAATGGAATCATACAGTATTTGTCCTTTTGTATCTACCTTATTTCACTTAGCATAATGTTTTCAAGGCTCATCCATGTTATAGCATGTATCAGAATTTCATTCTTTTTAAAGGCTGAATAATATTCCATGTATGTATACACTTCATTTTATTTATCTGTTGATGGACATTTTTGTGAATGATGTTCTATGAACACTGATGTACAAGTATTTGAGTTTGTACTCTCCATTCCTTGGAGTAAATATCTAGAAGTGGAATTGCTGTGTCATACAATAATTCTATGTTTCACTTTTTGAGGATTTCTTAGCAACTTTCAAGAGTATAAAGGAGACCAAAAAAAAATTGATGACTGCTGTTCTAGAACATCTCAGCTTAGCCTGAATAACTCCTGCTTATTATTCAAGACAAAGATAGGCATCATCTATCAACAAAAACATCAGGTCCAGCCCCAGGTTGTCTTATGAGGCTCTCCTACATGTAGCCTATGCACACCTTCATCTTCACTTTTTTTTTTTTTTTTTTTTGAGGCAGAGTCTCACTTTGTTGCCCGGGCTAGAGTGAGTGCCGTGGCATCAGCCTAGCTCACAGCAACCTCAAACTCCTGGGCTTAAGCGATCCTACTGCCTCAGCCTCCCGAGTAGCTGGGACTACAGGCATGCACCACCATGCCCGGCTAATTTTTTTCTATATATATTTTTAGTTGGCCAGATAATTTGTTTCTATTTTTAGTAGCGACGGGGTCTCGCTCAGGCTGGTCTCGAACTCCTGACCTCGAGTGATCCACCCGCCTCGGCCTCCCAGAGGGCTAGGATTACAGGCGTGAGCCACCGCGCCCGGCCCATCTTCACTTTTAGTACACTGATTTAATCATCTGTTAATTTCTCTTTTTCCCCCTCTCTAAATTGTAAGTCCTTTGAGGGCAAGATTCAGATCTCTTGTATTTGAGTATATGCCCAATGTCTAGAACAAACTGGTGCATGAGAAACATTTGTGACATATTTTTGAAGGAAATTAAGGATGATTATTTGAAATGCTCCATAGGAAGATTAATAAAGATTTCACTTGTATCTCACCTCTGATTGTTTATTAATGAGTGTCTGGAGCACTGTGTTGAGAAAGATTCTGCGGTCATGTAGAAGCTTAGCAGGAAGGAGTACAGGGAGTAATTAGCAATGTAAGTGGGGTATGGAAAGATCTATTTCTAGACTAGATACTAAATCCTCTTGTAGTTCTAACATTCCATGTAGGGAAATGCAATTATTTTTGTCCTCAAATCTCATCCTTAATACTTTATTCTAAAAATCTGATACTTTTTATTAGTAAATTAAATGTGACTATGTTGCACAATCTGCTGGATAAAAAAACAGAAATATCCCCTCTTCAGTCTGCATCCCTACCCCTGGATCCTGCCAAGATCAAAAGTTCCTTATAGAATTCTTCATGGATTTTTACAAATACATCAACGCAATTTTATGATAATATAAGGCTGTTAGATTTGAAATGACTTACAGCACTTTCATCTGGGGACTCACTTCTTATCCGAGTAGCATTCAGAGACAAATATATACAGCCCACATTTTCATTTTATTTCTAGTTTCATGTCTTTGGTTTTATTTATAAAAAGCTACACATTGTTTGAAAATGAAAACCTTTCGAATATGTATTATTACATTATTTCTCCAATCTTCCTTTTACAAATGGACAGCTATTAGAGTTAAAGAAATTACTAGCTAGGCTAAAAAAAATTAATGATGCCTCAGAAGAAAGACTAACAGGATATATTTGAATGGGGAGTCTGGAATCATTGTAGCCCACATTTCAGAGAAAAAAAGGAAGACATCTATAAATTAAGTACAAGTATGTTATTATCCATGTGGGTAACATAATATGTTGGTATATCACAGTGTTAATTTACCAACAGATTGATCCATTGGTGTTGAAAGCGGACTGGAGATGTTACTCCCAGAGAGATACTTTCATTTGGGCTGTTTAGGTTTGTTCAAAAGATTACAAGGCCTCAGAGAGTTAGCTATGTACTTATCTTAAACTCACCCTGAAAGGTATAGAAACAATAAATGAGGAATTGAGACTTTTATTAAAATCTAAGTGATACTACCTTCATAAAGGAAGAGAAAAAATATTCTAATTCCTTGAGGATGGGGGAAGAGAACTATGAATGCTTTTTTCATATGCATGTATGCAGAGAAGAGTTGATAAACGATGAATATGATGGAAAACAATTTTGCAACCAAGGCACAAAAGAATACTACCTTGAATTTTATAGAAATTTTTGTTTTTTAAAAACATGCTCACATCCATTATTTCATTTTATCCTCCCAAGAAACCTGTAAGGTAGGTAAGTCAGGTTTCATTATCTCCAAGATTTATCTGACACTCTTACCACTACTATTTTATGAAAGGGTTCATGGATCCAGAGAGAAGTATTACTTGTATTATGGCTATAACTGGTGACTCACAAAAATTGGAGAAATGAATAAACCAGTATGTATTATGAGGGCCAGGGACACTCCTTCTTACCCTGGGAGTCAGATTTCCCTTAAAAATATTTTACTAGAAAAATTAGCAATAAATGCATTACACTTGTTTTACTGTATTGAAGTGGGGATCTCCAGACAAACCACTTTTGTCTTGCCAGGATGGGGGCTAACTCTCAGAAGTGATCCCAGTGACTGCGTGCAACAAAAGCACTGGCCCATAATTTCCTTACCTCCTTCCGAACTCTTTCTCACATTTAATCCTCTCTCTGGCCTCTAGAAGATCAAGAACCAAGAGGCGGGGATAGGAACATCTTAGGTGAGACGATGCAATTCATAGAAATTGCCCTGTGCAGACAGAGTCTGTGTTTCTATTTAATTTAAAACTAATATACATATTATTTATTCCATGCCTTATTAGAAATATAAATGAAAAACCCTTATTGAATGCTAATAATATACCAGGCAGAGTAAAGAAATTTGCATATAAAAACACTAGCTTAATTTCAATGTGTGCTCTTCTTTTACAGTAAATAGAGGCCCTCCTCTAGGGGAGGGGAGGGAGGGCTCACAGTCAGTTCTGTTCACCAGCATAATCCGTGCAACTTGTTTTGGCTAACCACCTTCTCACTGTCCGTTGACTTGTGGCTGGTAAGTATTTTACATACCATTCCTGACATAGTTCATAGTGTTTGCTATTTTATTCTTTTTACTTGTCTATATGCCTGAAATTACACACACATGTGTATATATGTATATAGTGAACATATATGCATATGTAAATAGTGTGATATATATAAATTTTTTTAAGAAAAACAGGTATCTCGAAGAATTTCACTTTGTCTTATAAAATGGAAGGGACCACTATATCAGGGAATCTGTGCTCCAGGGCCCAGTAGGTTCAATACTCCCACAACCCCTCTTTTTTTCTTTTCTTTTTTTTTTTTTTTTGAGACAGAGTCTCACTCTGTTGCCTGGGCTACAGGGCCATGGCGTCAGCCTAGCTCACAGCAACCTCAAACTCCTGGGCTTAAGTGATCCCACTGCCTCAGCCTCCCGAGTAGCTGGGACTACAGGCATGTGCCACCATGCCCGGCTAATATTTTCTATATATATTTTTAGTTGTCCGGCTAATTTCTATTTTTTTTTTTTTTAGTAGAGACGGGGTCTCGCTCTTGCTCAGGCTGGTCTGGAACTCCTGACCTCCAGTGATCCACCCGCCTCGGCCTCCCAGAGTGCTAGGATTACAGGCGTGAGCCACCGCGCCCGGCTGCACAACCCCTCTTAATAAGTTCAGATCTTGGGCTAACATGGCTAAGAGTGTCTCTACTGGGTCTCAGGACTGAACTCAGTTTTTCCACAGATGGCTTACTTTTTTTTGGAGGCATTAAGAATATTATATAATATTATATCATAAATTTACACAAATGTAATTTGACCACATTCCAGGATGTCTCTACTAACTGTTGTTTTACCTGCAGTTAAGCAAACATGGCCAAAAGGTATTCTTTCTCCTCCATTTTCCCTGTCAGCTCAGTCTGGCTGGGCAATACTGTTTGGGGCCCATAGTGCAGATAGAACTGAGTTTCAGTTACCAGTAATTCACAGTTTCACAATGAGAGGGGAATGCCATCTCCTCTCCTGCCCTCCACCCGCTGTGTGTTATGACCTAGTGGTTAAGAGTCTGGGTTCTGGAGTTGCACGAGCCCGGGAGTTATACTCCAGCACTGCCCCTTGCTAACTGAGTGACCTTAGTTTCCTGATTTGTAAAATGAAGATACCAAGGACCTACCTTAGAGGATGGTTGTGAGAATTAAATGAGGTATGCTTAGGGCACAGTGCACAGCCTGTAATAAGTTCTCAGTAAATGTTAGGAGGGAATATTTACACAGTTATTAAATATTGTCCTTGACCTGACAGCAGTCAACTTTATGAGAGGTGGAATACACTAGTCTAAAAGCCTCATTTGCTGACACGTTTACTAATGACACTTTTAGACAGAGCCCAAGGTGGGTGCATACCTATACTGACTTCTGAAGCCACATTAAAATATAATATTGACCCTTATACCTTTTATAATTACTAAGTTCCTACCTGTACTCCACCATTGTATCTCACACTCACCTATATACCCTTCTGTGTGATTATTTTGTCCTGTCCGTTATTTTGTCCTGTCTCAGAGAATGGGCACCTGAGAACAATAATATTTCCTTAATCTTAGCTTCAGCCACTCTAACTCCACTGAAATGTTCTTCCACTGATGGCCCAGGACTTCCTGGGTGCCAATAACAGAACATTTTTCAGTCCCGATTTTCCTGGGTCTATTTCTCCATTGGACCCAGCTGACTACTTATGTCTTCTTGATACTTTCCCTTTCCAAGATGCTGCTCATACCTTATTCTCCTCCTACCTCTCTGAAGATTTCTTCTTCTTTTTCTCTGTTCAACCACCAAACATTGATACTCCCACTGGGAAGCAGCAGCTCATAAGAAAGAGGCACTTGTATATGTGCTGATGTAAAAAGATTTCCAAAATATTTAATGAAATGAAAACAGCAAGGTGAACGTACTTACAATTTGCTGTCTTTCTCACTTTATCTTTAAATGGTCCTCCCATGCACATGTGTATTAGTTTCCTAGGGCTGCCATAACAAAGTACCATAAAGTAGGTGGCCCAAAGCAGCAGGGATTTATTCTCTCACAGTTTTAGAGGCTAGAAGTCTGAAATCAACTTGTTAGCAGGGTTGGTTCCTTTTTGGAGGCTCTGAGAGAACATCTGTTCCTTGTCTCTTCCTAGCTTCTTTCTGGTCCTCGCTGGCAATTCTTGGCATTCTTTTGTTTATAGATACATCACTCCAATTTCTGCCTCTGTTGTCACATGAGTATTAGTTTCCTAGGGGTCCCATAACAAAGTACCATAAACTGGGTGGCTCAAAGCAGCAGAAATTTATTCTCTCACAGTTCTAGAGGCTAGAAGTCTGAAATCAGCTTGTTGGCAGGAGCCTTTAGGAGGTGATTAAGTCATGAAAGTGGAGCCCTGATGAATGGGATTAATGCCCTTATTCAAGGGATCCCAGAGAGCTGTCTTGTCCACTTTCTGGTGTGTAAGGATCCAAGGAGAAGTGGGAAGTCTACAACCCAGAGGAAGGCCCTCACCAGCACCTGACTATGCTGGCATCCTGCTCTCACACTTCCAGCCTCTGGAACTGACAGAAAATAAATTTCTGTTGTTTGAGGCACTCAATCAGTGCTATTTTGTTATGTCAGCCCTAGCAGTCTAACACACTCTGTCTGCAAAGGGTCGTTATTCTCATGAGTGTAGCTCCCCTTCTGTGCTGAAGACTCCCAAATCAATATCTTTAGTCCTGACCTGTGAAAGGCTTCAAATGTGCTTCCTGCTGAACATATCATTTAACACATCCGCAGCAAATTTATCACTGGATTTTCCTACTCGATCCCCACCCTGTATTCAAAGACTACTCTGCCCAGACACCCAAGCCAGAAACCTGGGAGTCCTCCTGAGGACTCCTTCTCCCTCAGCCCTCACACGCAATCAATCACCACCCTGCTGATTCTATCTCATTAATTTCTCTCAATCCAAGTTCTCCTCCCCATCCTACTGCCACTGCTTAAGTCCAAGCACTCATTATCTCTTACCTGGGCTACTGCAGTAGCCTGCTAATTGGTCCCCCTGCATCCAGTCTTGACCCCTTAAGTCCATCACTTCCAGGGTAACTAGATTTATTTATATAAAATGCAAATTGGATTATGTTGCTGTGCTGCTTAAAACCCGGGCCTTGCTTCTCCTCCCCTCTAGTTCCTCAACCTGCACACGGGACACCCCATCGCCTGCCCTAGCCAGCCTGCCTTCAGCCCTATCTCTTGCCTCTCCTTGCTTTTAATGCTATGCTGCCACCATCAAACTGCCTGCAGACACTGGCTCGCAAGTCTCTTCCTCTGCTGTGCTAGTCCCTCTGCCAGCTGCCCTTTCTTCCTCTGCCTGTTATCAACCTTCAGCATGCATTCCAGGTGTATCATACCTACCATTAAGTTTCTTTGAATCCCAGGTGAGGCAAAGTGTTCTTTGCATGTGTGAGCAGAGCACCCTGAGCACATTGCTCTCTTAATCCTTTAGTTGTATATATTAAATATCAAATTATGTATCTGTCTCCCTGACTGTAAGCAACTGAGTGACAATATCATGTATTTTAAACCATGTATCTGTAGTGCCTAGCCCAGTCTCTGGCATGAAGTAGTTGCTAAAGAAATATTAGTTAAGTGAAGAAAGGAAAGAATATTTTACTATTCAGGAATTTCTGCAAGCTGTTCATTAACAAAGGAATAAATAACCATTTGGTTGTAATTTAATAACATCTCAAAATACTTATTTTGTATAGACCGGGGCTTCTCAACCTTGGCACTGTTGCCATTTGTGCTGGGTAATTCTTGGTTGCAGGAGCTGCCCCGAGCATTATGGGGTATTTAGCAACATCACTGGCCTTTACCCACCTGAATGCCAGTAGCTCCCCACCCCCTATTTGTGACAACACAAAAGGTCTCCAAACATTGCTAAATGTCCCCTAGACAGGGAGGGGAAGTGTATGAGGGGTAAGACTGCCCACTGGCATAGACTGAGCTTCAATGTCAATTTTGAGTTTCATAATACCTGAAAGACAGAGATTCCTATAACATTTCATTTGGTTCCTCAGGATATCAATTATTCTTTCTAAGAACAAAACTGCCAGTTTATCGTGTTTTTAAAGGCATTTATATCAACTGTATGTAAAACTTTTAAGAGTTTTTCTAACATAATTATCTTGTAAAAAGATGAGATCATGTCATTTATTGTTCTATAAAAATGTAGGGTTGTTTTTTTAAAAAAATATATATATGTGCCGATTCTCATCTGTAAAGGAAGGAGGCCTATAATTTAACTTGAAAGCTGCTCTCTGGCTGGAGAGAGGGAGGGAGTGAAGAAAGATGAGGGAGGAAGAGGGAGGAGAGAGGGGGGCTATTTTAAATCTAAAATTTGGAGAGTTTTTATGGTAACTCCCCGTTTCCTTTGCTCCCTGCATGATTCTAACCCACTAATATTGATCAGTGTGGTCAACATTAAACAAAGAACAGTGAACTCTGTTACACAGCCTGGTCAGACAAAGGCCAATCCAATATTCTGGTTGACAGAGTTTCCAATATTCAAAGTATTCCACTATTAATAAACACACAGAACATGAAAACTACACTAAAATATTTTAGAAATTCTTTGAGACAAAGGGAGCACCGCCCATGTACTGGGAATGATGGAATTCTTGAAGTGAGCCACACAGACACGATCTCTCTTCTTTGAAAGTATATGGTCTAGTGGGGAGCGGGTATAAAATGAATGAAACAGTCACAACGATGGGGGTATAATTACAAATTGAATAAATGCTGTGCAAAAAAGTGATTAAGGAAGATGACCTAGAATTGGGAAAGTGACACTGGAGATCTGAAGAAGGAATCTAAGGAAGTGACTGAAAGAGACAGAAGAGCAGCTGCAGGTAGCAGGGACAGTATAAGCAGATTCCTGGCTGGAGGGAGCATGTCTGGGAACTAAAGAGAAGAGGGACGCTCATGGAGCTGGGAGGTAGGCCAGAGCCTGGAGGGTCATGTCGGTGTGAATGGAAGGGCTATCTGCTGATGCAGAGTTTAAGAAGCCATTCTGGCAATGTTGTGAAGTGACTGGTAAAGCAGGTCGGAAGGCATGCAGGGAGACTTTAGCATTTGACCTACGCAAAGGTCCTCATCGTCTTTTCAAGCTCAGGCAAAAGATGTCCTGTTTTACAAAATATATGAACCTTGAAAACACTATGTTAAGTGAAAGATGCCAGCTGCAAAAGATCACCTATTGTGTGATTCCATTTGTATGAAATGTCCAAAGAGGCAAATCCATAGAGAATTGTGGTTGCCAGGTACCGGGGTGAGAGAGAAACAGTAGTGAAGGTGAAAAAATTCTAGAATTAGACAGTGGTGATGGCTGCACAGCTTTGTTAATATACTGAAAACCAATGAATTGAACATTTTATAAGAGTGAATTTTATAGCATGTGAATTACATCTCAATAAAGCCCTTACCCCAAAGGAAAAACTCTTATTATATCTTAGGAGAAAATAGGTTCTAAATTTCCTAAGTAAAAGCAAGGTTAAGAGCTGACTTTTAAAATTCTTAATTTTAAAGTCATGTTCTTTAAAATCCTCCTTGCATTCTAAAATTCAATTAGCTGAAATTTAAGAATTATGTTGAAATAGAGGCATTAAAGAAGAACAGCTGATCAATGATTGAGAGAGAACTCCATAATTCCCAAATCATAGTTTTCGTTAAGAAAAGTTTTAACAGCACCAGACAGTGGGAATTAGATCAATTGGAATTTTACTATTTTGTCAATTTAATCAAACAGTGGATTTTAACTTTTAGCACGATTTTCATTTTCTACCCAGACAGCCACTTAGCAGATATGTGATATCAATCTTGATTTCCAACCTCAGCTTTCTGTATGAATTTAATGGGGAAGTAATTGTGCAAGAATGTGTTTAAAACACAAATCTCAACTACCCTATTATTACATTTACAGCTGATTACCAGGTTAATTGCCTTTATGTTATGCTAGAATATCACTAACACTGTTCTCTCAAGGGGTGCAGTATAATATAGTACGGGATACATGGAACAGCCTCTAATAACTATGACACTGCCTTATATTTATTTTTAAACTCAGATTTGCATTAAAATTATTATCTAGAACAAAAAACAATGTGCAGGGTCATTGTCTATGTTGGGACTCTTTTTGGTGTAACAGAAAATCCAACACAACACAATGTAACTGAAAATAAAATTTCTTGGCTTACTTAACTGCAAAATTCAGTGGTGGTGCAACCTTCAGGCACAGCTAGATTCAGTGCTGTCTGGTTTGTTTTCTGCTAGGTTGGTTTCATTTTCAGGCTCAAAGTTGTCCCTCCTGATGGTAAAGTGGAAGCAGCAGCTCCTTCTGACTCTCTCCCCAGATTTTTAGCAAGAAACTCACTCGCCATGTCTCACGACTTCTAACTGAGCCATGCACTCAATCGTGGACCAACCACAATGGCCAGGAGAATAGGGCATGCTGATTGGACCTGAATCACACCCTTGGAGAACAGGAGCCCACTGGAAGCAAACAGATTGAGAGAGCAGGGAAGGGATGAATCTCTACGAGAAAAGCAGGTATTGTTGCTAAAAGAAAGGAGAATGGAGGCTGTCAGGGAAAACAACAAATGTCCATTGAAACTTCAAGTTAAAAGACAGGCCGGGAGCCAGGGCAATGGGAGGCAAACAGATAAGCAAGCTGGGGAAGTGTAGTGGACCTGTTGAGAGTATCTTCCCAGCCAATTACCCCTCTCTGAGACTTTCTCCACTCAACTCATGGTTTGAGCCAAATACCTTCCACTGGCCCCACTAGAGCCACTCTAGAAACCCTGCTTTCTGTCCTAAGAGGCTGACTTGAGTGGACAAAAGCAGTAGTTCCTGGTTGGGTTTGGTGGGTGGGTAACAATGGCAGGAGAGGGCCTGAGGAAGGGGTCCCTTTGGGGTAGCTGCATCCTTAAGCAACCACCACAGCTCTTTTCGTGGCTTCTCTCTTTAATTGAACTTCCCTTCCTGGCTCTGAAAACTGTTCCCACTGTGTATCTCATCAGGCCTAGAGATGGTAAGGCCTCCCTCTGTTACAAGACCGGGGGTGCTACACCCTGCCAAGAGCTATGGAAACAATCCCTTCTTTAAACCCTTTTTGAATTATTGTAATTTGAGTGCACCATCTGTTTCCTGCTGGGACCCTGACAGATACCGGTATTGAGAGTGGCAGCCATAGTCTCACTGCAGGACCTCACTTTCTAATATTAATTCTCATTCTCATAGTTATCCTATGAGATAGGTATTATTACTCCCTATTTGACAGATGAGGGAGCTGAGACGCAGCATCTCTGGCCTGAACCACAACTTCTACTCTTGCCCTCTTACAGTTTTTCTCCACCCAGCAGCCAAAACATCATTTGTTCTACATATGTAGCAAGGCTCTGATGAGGAGCCAGTGAAATAACACACAAAAAAACACAGTAAAGAACCTTACAAACATGATACAATAGCTCACTGAATACATAGGTAGATCGATTCTCTGGTCACTTTCAGAATTAGACTCCTTGGGGTGGGAGGGTTTGGAGGAGATGTTGGAGAAACTAAGTCTCAGGATGTACTCCCTCTGGATTGGGCTCACTCACCATCTTCTCCAGAAAGTCTTTCTGATAGCCCAGGTTGGCTGAGTTACCCTCTCTGTGCATTCATGGTGTTTACCCCCCTCATCGCACTTATCCCATGTAGTGTTATTGCTCACTTTCTCTTCCCTAGCCCATATTCCACTCCATTATATTTGTCCATTTACTCCTCTGCCTTTTACTGGACTACAAGTTTCTAGAAGGCAAGAGTTATATTTATTATTTCTATATTTCTAGAGGCTGACACGCACCTATAGAAAGGTGCCAAGTACGTCTATGGAATGAATGACAATATCATTCTGAAGGAAAAACCACACCAAAGAGTTCCCCTTTAGGTAGTTCCCTCCCCAAAGACAGGCTGTTAGGAACAACAGCAAAGAGAGCCCTTCAACTGGAAAAGGATGGACCAGCTACTGAGATTACACCCAAACTCTAAAATTCTGCAATTCCAGATAACAAGGGTGTAATATAATCAAGGGTTTGGGTTAATAAATCTCAAACTACCTTATGTCATTTCTACTAGCAGTGATTAAGTAACTAAACTTATTGTAGATAATAAGAATCAGCTTTCTCATCATTGGAGAAAAGACTTTAGTGGAAAAACGGATGAAATTCAAAGAAGGTCCTTAATCTAGCTAATAGTATCCTACCAATGTTAGTTTCCTGGTTTTGATCACTGCATTATGGTTATGTAAGATGTTAACATTAGGGGAAGCTGGGTGAGGAGTAATGAAAAAGTACTATTTTTAAAACTTTTCTGTAAATCTCAAATTAGTTCAAAATGAAACTGCCCTATGGCACATTCTTTTAAAGCATACTCTTGGAATCTAAAGTAGGTGATAAAATTTCACCAAGACATTCACTGGGGTATAACACATTAATAGCTTGATGTGTTATTCAGGATCACAGAATTTTAGAGTTTGGATGTAATCTTGGCGGTCACAGTCCATCATGCTGCTCTTGATGGAATCCCCTTGGTACTGTCTTTGACAGCCTAAAGCCTTCACAGGGACATCTCTAGGGACAGCAGTGTATCACTGCTCCAAAAATGAATTGCTGGAAGAGCCTGAATTGCTAGAAACATCTTTCTCCTTCTGTCCAACAAGCTATCATAATACAATCTATCATAAAATCTTCCTCTTGTTGATTCTCTGGACCCATGGTGACCCTACAGATACACAAGGAAAGTCAGCACCATCTCTCCTGTGGTTTTTCTCCTTCAAGCAAAGCAACCCAGTGCCTTTCCAGATGACATTATGGTGTTTTCTTTTCTTTCTTTCTTTCTTTTTTTTTTTTAGTTAAGGTCACAGGACAAGGCATCATGACGTTTTAATAGAAGCTTTGATGCCTTGATGCAGCAGTTTCCCAACTTTTTTCTTCAGCCACAGTACTCTTAGTCTAAGAAAGTCTTATGTGAAAGTCAGTATGTAAAACAAAGAAAGGTAAAACTTCTCTGCTGGAAGTAGCAGGTGAGGGGTCCAAGGACGATTTGATCCCACTCATCCCCTTCCTTTTTGGTCCTTGAAGTACAGCCTTGGAACCTTTAAAATTTCCTAGAATATAATCAAACAAGCTCTTTCTTAAACCAAAGGTGTGATAGGACACAGAAACTTCAGATCCCAAAACAGGTTTGCGGCAAAAATGTTTTTGAGTACATGTCTTCTACTGTCCCCAAATTGTACCAGGTGGCTAATTCCTGATGGAGCTATTTGTTGGGTCATACACAGTGATGATCATAACAATACTAACTACAAAGATTTTAGATTTGACTTTATATGTATCAATTCAAGAACCACATGATACGGATGTTAGGATGGTCTCATCTTATAAATGAGAAAGCAGAGGCAGGGAGGTAAACCAAAATCTAGACAAGTGCAAGGGCTGCGCTTTTAACCCTGATCTCTCTGATTCCAGATTCATCCCCTTAACCACTGTGCCTTTCTGCCTCTTGGGAGCAGAAACATAGAAGGATTACGGAACTTCAGCCCTCTCACCCCCCTCACCTTGCATCGTTACCTGTACACTAGTCACTTTCAATCTGGGAGTCATCCCAGTGGGGATTCATTAGGCAATTCATTGTAAACAGCCTGTCCCTGACATCAATCCTCTCCAAATATAACACACATTCCTTCCCTCAGATACACCTAAGTTCTCATTTAAACAGCATCACCTGGAAATAAATTGCTCCGAGGTCCTAAAGATTAAGCATTCTTAGCATGGCTTGCTTGCAGGTGAGGAAGGGTCGTCTGCAGGCACCCCCAAGCTAATGTCCAGTAGAGCAGAGTTTTGCACTGAGCCTGAACTCCACTTGTGGCTCTGACCTATGGCTGTTCTTTCCCTTCAGGCATGGCAGATGCCTGGTGAGCCTGAGTCAGCAGCCTCCCTTTGCTGATGATAACACGTTTCCTTTCTGAGGGACCTTCCCCACTTAATCCCTGTGGTTTGGGCCAGCAAACCCCACTTTCCCAGCTCTCCCCCAGAGGCTGACACCTGGCTGACCCTGGATAATCAGCATATTCCCAGTTCCATGTGATGCAAACCAGACCAATGGGACTCAACATCAGGACATTTGTTGGATCCACTGGAGATGATCTCTTTTTCCCTAGGGTTTCTCAGCTGAGCAGCTGTAAATCCAGCAGACACCTTGTCACTGGGAGAGAACCAGCCAGAGGTTGAAGCCAAGGAAAAGAAAACAAAGCCAAGAGATGAAGAGCTAGATTTCAGAAAATTTCACTTCAAGCTCTGCATCCAGCTGTGCTAGGGGTGGACCCTGTACACTGAGAGCTAATAAATTCCCTTTGTATTTTAAATAGGTCAAGTTGGAAGCAAGGCCTTCAAATTCTCTATAGGGTTTCTCTTGTTCATCCTATATAAAATTATAACCCTCACCTCATCCTGGTACTCTCTAAGCCCCTTCCCTCACTTAATTTTTCCAAAGCACTTATACAATCTAAAACATTATACTAATATATTTTACACGTTTACCTTATTTATTTTCTATCTCCCCAACTAAACTGTAAATGCCATAAAGGCAGAGTTTTTTGTCTGTTTGCTCATACCTATACCTTGAACGGTGCCTGGAACAGAGTAAGTGCTCAGCAAATATTTGTGGAATGAATAAATGAAATAACTTGCAACTGAAAGAGTTGTGATTAACTCACATGGATTATATGGAAATAATTTTTGTCCATTGTAGAAAGGGCCTGGCTAGAGAGAGTCAGGCTGGAAACTTTTCTTACGGCTTAACATGAGGCAATTTCTTTCCTGCTTTCAAATATTCACTGAAGAAACATTTACTGAGCAACTATCTATGGTAGTTACTGTGCTAAGCACAAAAATAAATAAAACATAGTCCTTGCCCTCCAACGGCTCTTAGTCTTATACCACAGCAAATAAACATGGGTGAGAGATCAACCAGCGTCGACGTTTGAACATCCATCCAAACGAAGTCAGAGTACTCAGATGTGCCGCTTCCCTCCCCTCTTTCTCTCTCCAAGTCTATAGGTTTACCTGCAAGCTCAGAGTAAGGAGTCACAAATATCCCAGTCTAGATACTGGGTAGATGAGTTAGAAAGACAAAAATACAGCTCAGTGGAGGAGAGAGGGGTGAATTAAAAACTAAACTGGTCAGGTGCGGTGGCTCACACCTGTAATCCTAGCACTTTAGGAGGTTGAAATGGGTGGATCACTTGAGACCAGAAGTTTGAGACCAGGCTGAGCAACATAGCCAGGCCTCCATCTCTTAAAAAAATATATATATATAGAAAAATTAGCCGGACGTGGTGGTGAGTGCCTGTAGTCTCAGCTACTCAGGAGACTGAGGCAGGAGGATCTCTTGAGCCCAGGACTTTGAGGTTGCAGTGAGCTATGACAACATCATTGCACTCCAGCCTTGGTGACAGAGAAAGACTTTATCTCAAAAAAAAAAAAAAAAAAAAAAAAACAAGAAAAACTAAATAAAAACTCAGTTTGAATTTATGTGGTAAATAAGCCTGTGAAAGATACGTTCATGTGAAAGTGGTAAGGCGGACTGAACACCTGGCATATCAGTCCGTCTCTTTGGGCTATACGGAAGCTATTTCTAGTAATTTGAGAAGACTGTAGGATCACATATGGCAGTGAGGGAAATGGGAATCTCAGAGAAAGCACAGCCAACTTGCTTGTCAGTATTCACCAGGACTGAACTGTGGCTCATTTGGGAGCCAAGGAGGATCTAGCCACCTGGTCATCCTGTGGCCTCCTCAACGGGAGTTGCTCATCTAGAGCTCGCTGTTGGCATGACCCAGGTGCTCTTGGACTCTGCTTCTCTTGGGTTTCTTTCTTTCATTCTTTTTCTTATTCTTTTCTTTTTTTTCCTTTCTTTCTTTCTTTCATACGTTTATTCAGGTATAACTGACATTTAAAATTCGCAGTTTGGTAAGTTTGGACTTATGCATATACCTGTGAATCCATCGGCTCAATCAAAAGTGTGAACATCTCTGTCACTCCCAAAATTTCCTGAACCCTTTTTAATCCACCCCTCTGTCCCTCCCCACTCCCACTCCCTGTCCCAGGCAATTGCTAATCTGCTGTCTGTCACTACAAATCAGGTTGCATTTTCTAGATTTTTTTATAAAAGGAATCATATAATATGCATTCCATTTTACTACCTTCTTTTATTCAGCATACTTATTTTGAGATTTATCTATAATATTGTGTGTATTATAGTCCATTACTTTTTACAGCTAAGTAGTATATACTGTACTCTATCTATATACACATATATATAGTGTACACACATACCCAATTTGTTCATCTACCTATCTGGTGATGACTATTTGGATTATTTTCAGTTTGGGGTTATTATGAATAAGTCACTATGAACATTTGTATATAATCTCTACATAGACATATGCTTTCATTCCAGTTGGCTAAATACTTAGAAGTGGGGTGGCTAGATCACTTAGTAAGCACACATTTAAAATTTTAAGAAACTTGCCAAACTGTTTTCCAAAGCAGTCATACTATTTTACATACTCACCAGCAGTTGTGTGACAGTTCCAGGCCCAGATCCCCACCAACACTTGGTATGTCAAGTTTTTAGCTTTAGCCATGTTAATATTTGTGATGGGATTTATTCATGGTTTTAATTTGCCTTTCCCTAATGAATAATGATGTTGAGCATCTTTTCACATGCTTATCTGCCTTCCATACATCTCCTTTGGTGAAATATCTGTTCAAATCTTTTGCTCATTTTTATACTGGGTTGTTTGTTTTCTTATTAATATATTTTGAGAATTCTTTATATATTTTAGATATAAATCCTTTCTCAGATATGTGATTTACAAATATCTTCTTCCAGTCTGTGGTTTATCTTTTCATTCTCATAGCAGTATCTTTTAAAGAACAGATGTTTTTAGTTTTAATGAAATACAACTTATCAATTTTATTATGGATTATGCTTGTGGTGTTATATTTAAGATAGTTTTGTCTAACTCAAGGTCACAAATATTTTCTAATGTTTTCTTATTTAAGTTTTATAATTTTTGGTTTTATATTTAGTTCTATGGTTCATTTTGAGCTAAGTATTATATATGACATGAGTTATGGATTAGAGTTCACTTTGCTGCCTATGAATATACAATTGTTCCAGCACCATTTGTCAGAAAAAAATATCCTTTGAATTGTCTTTGTCAAAAATCTATATACAAATATGTATAGGTCTATTTCTGAAATCTCTTCTGTTTCATTGATCCATTTGTCTATCTTGGTACTAATACCATACTATTTTGACTACTGTAGCTTTAAAATAATTCTTGACATCAGGTATTGTTAGTTCTCCAATTCTGTTCCTTGTTTTCAAAGTATGTTAGGCTATTAAACAAAACAGCCCGTTGGGATTTTGGCTGAAACTGGATGTGATCTATAGATTAATTTGAGGAGAATTGACACCGTAATAATATTGTCTTTCAATCCATGAAAGAGTATACCTCTCTGTTTATTTATATCTTTTTTTAATTGATTTATTTATCTATTTCTGAGACAGAGTCTCACTCTGTCTCCCCAGGTAGAGTGCAGTGAAGTCGTTGTAGCTCACTGCAACCTTAAACTCCTAGACTCAAGCGATCCTCTTGCCTCAGTGATCTGAGCAGCTGAGACTACAGGAGCACATCACCAGGCTTGGCTGATTTTTCTATTTTTTGTAGAAACAGGGTCTCACTATACTGATCAAACTGGTCTCAAATTCCTGACCTCAAGTGATTCTCCCACCTCAGCCTCTCAAAGTGCTGAGATTAGAGGCATGAGCCACCACACCCAGCCTAAATCAATTATTAATGTTGTGCTTTTAGATTTTGCAGCAGGAAACTTCTCTGTGGCTGTGGGGGAGGATGAGCAAAAAAGAATCTTGCATAAAAAGTCAAGTATTTATTTCTGCTGGCATTTCTAAATACAACCATATGGTCCTAGAGGCCAGAGTGTTACAAATTCCACCTACTACAGGAAAATCACAATTCCTAGGGGACCATATGTCTAATGATGTATCCCAGCCCTTTAATTTACACTTTGGTCTGTCAGAAACTCTGCTTTTAACTGGTCTGTTGAGCATAGAAGGCAGTACAGGCCCAGGGACACTCAGAGTAAATAACAAGTATCTCCGGTGAGTGCCTATCTTGGAGGAGAGTTGCAATTTTGTGACTAGGCCACCACCCACCAAAAAGCACATCTGAAGCCTACAACAATCTTAAAGCCAGGCATTTAAAAGCCAAGTTTGCTTGGTTAATTGTGGTGTTTTTCAGCATAATTCCCTATTCATTTGGTTTGTCTTTTATTTGCTTCCATTCATTCATTCAACAAATATCCACGGGAACTACTTTGGATCTCAATGCTAGGGTGGCAGTAGGGGTGAGAAGGAATATCAAGTCTATTATACATGATTCCCCCTCATAGGCAGGGGAAACACACGCTAATACAGTATGGATAAAGATACAAAGTGAAATAGTCCACACTGTAATTTGTAAAATACAAGGCACTCTTCCAGTGTTTTATTATCTTATAGCTCAGAAGAAGAGACACTATGGAGAGTGTCTCACAGAGGATGGAGAGGCATTTGACTTGGTTTTACAGGTGAACAGGCATTCCTTCCCCAGGTAAGAAGACATAGGAGGGAGTGCGTATTGCCTATCTACTTTTCCAAAGACCTTAATGTAGTATGTTGGAGGGAAACTGGAGAAAAAGCATCCAGTAGAGGGGTGTTACAGATAGTGTTTTCCAAAAATGGCCACATCCTCCATCAAGAGATGGAATCTAAGTCTCTCCTCTTTAAATACAGGCTAGCTTTTGCGACCATTTCAACCAATAGAGTACGGCAGACAACCCTACCTACAAGGTTAAGTCATAAAGTTACATTCCTGCCCTTTTCACCAGGACACTCAAGAAGAAGCCCTGAGATATGTAAGCACTCCCATTGCCTTGAGGGTACCATGTTGTGAGGAAGCCCAACCCATGCAGAGACTACACGGAGAACCCCTGAGACTATATAAAGAGAAAGAAATGTGTGGTTAGTCCCTGGCTGCTCCAGATCCAGCCATCTTTTGACTGCAAGTTTATGAGACTCCAATCCAGAACTACCTATCTAAGCCCTTCCCAAAGTCATAGAAACTATGAACGATAAAATAATTATTGTTGTTTTAAGTCATTACGTTTCAGGGCAATTTGTTACACACCAATAGATAACCAGAAGAAGGGGACAGGAAGTGAGTTGGCTATTTTCATTTTTCTCATTTCATATTAGATGGGACTGAGATGACTCTGATCCCACAGTGTAAAATAAGCAATTAGGATAAACCCAAGAGCAGGAGCAGAATCTAGAGAATTGGGCAAGGAGATAGTGGAGACCAGGCTCTACGAAGCCTGGGGGGCAAGACAAAACCCCCACTGAAGCAGAGTTGCTAAACTGAGACCCAAAACAGGGACTCACAAACAGGTGGCAAAGGCAGGGAACTTGCTATTCAAATCAGGTAACGAGGTCACAGGAAAAAAACAAGAAGTGAAACTTGAAGATGAAGAAGTAGCATGATGACACTGAGCTGTGAAGCTTTGGTGATAGTATTTCTCTAAACTGGAAAATCTAGAATGTTCTCAGAATCTAGAGTGGGGCCTATGATCCCACGTGGGTGGTTTAGATGGCAACAGAATCAAGGATTGGTGCCAGACAGGTTATTTCATTCTCTGTAGGCCTGATAACCACCTAACTCCTTCCACCTATAATCCAACAAAAGGCAAAAAAAAAGAGGCCACAACAGGCCAGGCTCATGCCTATAATCCTAACACTCTGGGAGGCCAAGGTGGGAGGATAGCTTGAGGTTAAGAATTCAAGACAAGCCTCAGCAAGAATGAGACTCTATTATAATTTTTAAAAATATATAAAAAGAAAAAGCCACAACAGACGTCTATAAGAAAAGAAAGTCAAGACAAAGTACGAGGTATCATGTGGGTATCTTGGAATAGCTTGTATCTACTGAAAAATCAAATTAGGGACACACCCCTAATTTGACAACATGTATCAAAACATGTTGGAAAATATTTTTAAAAGACAGAATAGCCTGCAAACATGTAAATAACACCAAAGAATGACTACTCCTGCAATGTCTACAACAGCTACATCCACAGATAAAAGGGGAACAACCAACAATCTAATTGAACAACAGATTGACTGAATTACATAATACCATGCAGCCTGTTTGACAAAATGAGGAAATACTCCCAAGATATTTTTTAGATTAAAAATGATATTTGATAAGATGAGGAAATATTCCTAAGATATTTTTGTAGTTTTAAAAGAAGTTTCTTAAAAGCAGGTTTTACATCTTTGTATCTTTAAACATGTCTGTAACAATTCCTTGCACCAGCAGGTCCTTGAGAAATGTTGGTTGAAGAAGTGAAGTCTGTAGTTAATTTTCAGTCAGGGTATATACTATGTGCCAGGTATGGTCTTCAGTGCCTTCCACATGTAAATTATTCTGCATCCACATAACCCTGGGTGGTAGTGACTATTACCTGCTTTGGACAGGTGAAAACAGGAGCAGAGGGGTTAAGAAACTCACCCAGTAAGTGGTAGTACTGGGACAAGGAGGGAGAGGCAGTCTGGTTCCATGATACTGTATAGCCTACACAACTCTTAAAACAAGTGATCTGAAAAACAAAGTCAAAAAATTAAATTTAGTTTTTTCCTTGCCAAGTTCTTACCCATATACCATTAAAGAAAAAATACCATTTATTTTGTCTCATGATTGTTGATAACAAACCTTCCAGAACTAAGGGCAGGGAAAATGATAGCAAAGATTTAGAATTAAGGGAGAGGGGGAGGGATCCCAAGGATATTCTTTGTTGACATTATTCATTTGTTCAGTGGCCACGGAAAATAAAGGAACAGGGAATATAAAGCAAGCAGAATGTGCAGTGGCTCACACCTGTAATCCCAGCTACTCGGGAGGCTCAGGCAGGAAGATCCCTTGAGGTCAGGAGTTCGAAGCTACAGTGAGCTATGATTGTGTCCCTGCACTCCAATCTGGGCGACACAGTGAGACCCTGTCTCTTAAAATAAATAAATAAATTTTACAAAAAGAAAGCAGAATGGAAAAAAAAGGAAAACAAGTTTCTAATTAGGTAATTTGGAATCATTATACAGGAAAAATGTCAGTAAAAATATTTTAAATGTATTATTCTGGGATCTTCTACTTCCCATTTTATCCATTTTATCTCCCATCTGTATGCATTTGATTCAGCATCCATTACACAGGTATAATCTGTTATAAAATAATTTAGGTCTGTTCAGGAAAATTTTTAAATCTTACTGTAAAGAATTAAAATGAATTAGGAACAGAGAAATAGCTGATCACCCCCTTCCCGAGGGATTCTGTCTCGTGCTGTTTCTCAGTTGTTTCTAGCCTCCAGTTAAGACCCCCAGCTCTGAAACAGGATTAACACTACATGCACATTTGCCACTTGAAATGGGGCGGGCGCCAGGGAGCTGTTATTTCCCTCCCACACCTCCCCTTTTCTCTGACAGCACTGGGAATTCGGACTGATTGGAAGAGTGGGTGGCGGGAGAGTGGGAAGTGTTAACCAAAATCCCCTCTCCCTCAACTTCTGCATGGCGCGGCTGCATGTACATTATGCCGCCCTGCTGCTCTCCGTACCATCCACGCCAAGAGCATATGGAGCGTCTTGATGTGCTTTAATTCATTTCTCCCTTCATTCTCACACTCAGAAGGAAACGGGTAAGGTTAGATAAAATTGCTACTTAATAAGGGGTTACTGAGTGTGTAATTGCTCCCAGAGTGTTTTTAGAGTGATAGTCCGCTGCTAGGAGCCAAGTTTGCTATAAAGAACCTTGCTAAACTGCCCAAGGACTGTAATTCCCACTGGTGGTTATTTGAGTAACATACCAAAGATTAAGGAGCATCATATATTAAAAGCCTTTTTCTCCCACCTCGTCTCAAACAGATCAGCAAACTCAGAAGTTCAAGGTTTCCATCCTTGAGTTGCGTTGGGATCAGGTCCTGAAGTTAGTGCTGAGGTGACTCTAGACCCTTCCTTCCCATAGCAATATTTACTAGCAAGTAAATGTGACCTTTGCCAGAGTGGTTGACAGTGTCGCTGCACTATATATAATTTTTTTAGAGCTTAAGGGATCTTAAGGATCATGATTGTGTTCATGTGCCCTATTTCGCAAGCCAGGGCACCCAGCTGGCATTAGAGCTAGTACTGCTGAGTGCTCACCTACTGCTCGTATCCATATTTCCCCAGGACAGAGACGCGGCATAACCTGCTCCTTGGTGAGGGGCACGCAAGCCATGGGCTCGGTCTCACCTGAAAGGTGGGACTTGGTACTGTTGTTTCTCCTGACGGAAACTTTGCAATTTTTCCATTATCCCAGAATTGGTGTGACTTACCCCCCACCACCACCACCACATAGCAGTCAAGGCTGTGGCCTGAGGGTGCCACGCGGAGACCGTCCAGGCCTCCCCCACGGGAGCCAGGCAGCGCCGCCACCAGAATGGCCGTGCCGTGCGCTCCCCACTACTGCGGGTGAATAACCTGAACGCCGCGAAAGAGCAGGCCGACTCCGGAAGTGGGTGCACTTAGGCTTCCGGTTGTTTCCCCAAATCCGGAGAGAGGCAACCTTCTCCGTCACGTCCAGTTCCGCTGCCTTCCGTGCGCCATTCCAAACGTGCTTTGCTGAAGAGAACAACGAAGGCAGAGAGACCTGCGTGTCCCCAGCCCTCGGGGTTGCGCCTGTTGTGACCCAGACTGCGTCGCCGCCTGAGTTCCGCCCTTCCCCCCACCGTCCCCACCGTCCCCACCACGGTCTGTGGAAAAATTGTCTGCCACAAAACCGGTCTTTGGTGCCAAAAGGTTAGGGAGCGAGCAATACTCTAGAATTTTAGAAGGTTTTTTGTTTTTTGTTTTTTGGTGTTTTATTTGTTTAATGTTTTTCCTTCCCTGGGGCCACCATTCTGGAAGATTACTGCCTTCAGTTAAGTCCCTCTGTTTAGTTGCTGTGGGTGAGTTACTTTTGTTCATTTTTACCGTAATTTACCCCTCAGGCCTTGAGGGAGGGACGAGCTATGCATCAGCTCTCAGGCAACCATCTTCACTGCAGCATCATTCACAGGAGAAATAACGTCACCATGAGCTTGATATGGCACAATAATATCGTCTCCTTTCTTGTACTCATTTTGTGAACTATCCACAACATTTTCAATCCATGTTGCTCAATGTGGCTCTAGGCTACCACCCATGGGAATGAAAGCTCGCTGGGGGCTTCAGGGGACCTCCTATTTGCCACTTCTTTCCAGCAGTATGGACAGTGTCTGGAAGGTGTAGGCAGTCGACAAGTTTGTTGAATAAATAATAGTCAAGCCTTCAGGGTACACTACTAATTATATTTTAATCACGTGGACTACCACAAAGTGAACTATGAAATTTGAGAGGAGGAGAAGGTGGTCTCGTGATTTGGTTTAGACATTTCACTGCTCACTTTTACTAATATGAACAATTAAATGCTATCAGACCACAGTCAGAAAGAAAAAAGTGATAAATAATAGCCAAGTTGGAACCTTGTTTACAAAGACCTAAGAGTGAGAATGTTCACAAAAATGATTATGAGCTAGCATTACAACTGTTCTTCTCGAAGCTCATTTGATTATAAGCAGCAGAAACCTACTCAAAGTAGTTCCAGTGAAAATGGGAGCTGGGGTTTGTTGTAATGCTACAGCAAGCTCACAGAATCCACCAAGAAAACATGAATAGCTGGAACATTGTGCAAACCAGAGCATGGTGAGCAGAACAACCAAGATTTCTCTATATGGCTGTTCTCATTTCTGCATCTCGGAGTCAACTCCTTTGTCATCCTCTCAATCTGGCTTCCCTGCCTACTGCTCATCTTATGCACAGTCCAGCAATGATATCCCCAGATCCCAGAGAAGATGACTTGTCTACTTTCATGCCCATCTTCAGTGATAACCTGAGTGAGCAGCCAAACTCACCTGACTTTAGACAGTATATCTCAGAAGTTATAGGTAGCTGGCCAACCAGTGCAGTGGCCACTTTAGAGTCAGGTGTCCATCCCCAGTCCAATCTGCAGTGGCTGGGGACAAGGAAGAAGGATGATATATTATCTAGAAAGCTTCAAAGGTGAGACAGACAATGGAACACATGCAGTACTTTTGTACTTCTAGTAGTCTATGAACTCCTTGGTGTTGAGAATGTTATTTTAGTCTTCTTTGTATATGGAGTGCCTAGTACAGGGGCTGGTACATAATAGATATTCAGCAATTGTCTGGTGAGTAATTGAATGATGCATGGATGAGAATGAACACCCACTATGCTCTGAGATACCATGTCGTGCATGCAAGAATAGCTATAAACAAAAACACATGCAATAACAAGTGTCGATGAGGGCGTAGAGAAACTATTATAGAACTCTCATA
Source organism: Lemur catta (assembly GCF_020740605.2). Classification (NCBI taxonomy): domain Eukaryota; kingdom Metazoa; phylum Chordata; class Mammalia; order Primates; family Lemuridae; genus Lemur; species Lemur catta. The sequence goes on along the minus strand of NC_059145.1, from coordinate 29,494,895 downwards.
CACTGCTAGAAAGAAGATAATATAGTACAGCCTCTTTGGAAAATAGTGTGAAAATTTCTTAAAATATTAAATATAAATTTACCATATAACACAGAAAAATCACTCCTAGGTATCTAACCAAGAGAACTGGAAACATGTGTCCACATAGTAGCTTGCACACAAATGTTCATTGAAGCAGTATTCATAACAGCCAAAAAGTGGAAACGATCCAAACACCTATTAACTGGTGAGTGGATAAGCAAAATGTGATATATTTGTAAAATGGAATATGATAAAAATAACCTAAGTATTAACAAATGCTACAACATGGATGAATCCCCAATATATGCTGAGTGAAAGAATCTAAATACAAATATCACATATTGTATTATTGCATTTATATAAAATGTTCATAGGGCCAGGCGCAGTGGCTCACGCCTATAATCCTAGCAGTCTGGGAGTCCAAGGTGGAAGGATCCCCTGAGGCCAGGAGTTTGAGACCAGGCTGGGCAAATAGCAAGACTCCATCCCTACGAAAAAATAAAAAATTAGCTGGGCATGATGGTGTGCACATGTAGTCCCAGCTACTCAGGAGGTTGAGGCAGGAGGTTCGCTTGTACCTAGGAGTTGGTGGTTGCAGTGGGGAATGATGATGCCACTGCACTCCAGCTTGGGCAACAGAGTGAGACCCTACCTCAAAGTAAATAAATAAATAATTCATAAAAGCCAAATCTACAGAAACAGAAAGTAGACTAATGGCTGCCTGAGGATGAGTAGAAAAACTCATAGTCATACTCAGTGATTGCAAATGGGCATTTCCTTGGAGAGTAACGAAAATGTTCAAAACTTAGATTGTTATGATGGTTGCACAACTGTAAATTAACTGAAAATCATTGAATTATACACTTAAAATGAGTGAATTTTATGGTTTGTAAAGTATACCTCAATAAAGCTGTTTTAAAAATCTATGGGACTGAAAATGGCTATGTAAGTTATCTTAGATAATGAAGACCCTTTAGCTGATCCTTAATTTTATTTTCCTCTGTTTTCTCAATTCATTATTAGTTTCGCATCCTCTGTGTAATCAAGCATATGCTAAAATGATCTTAGCAAAATCAGAGTGGTCAACCTATCCCTTTTGGGCAATAAAGAGCAACTGACTTGTGTCCAGATAGTATCACCAGCTAAAGTTAAGATAGTATTGATTGTGGTAGCCTCTTCTGCATCTTCATGGCTTAGATGGCCAATAAAACTAATCCCCACAGTATAGACAATTTACTTATCTGGGGAGATATTACATAGTGTTATTATATGGACCATTTGCTTGCCCAAGAAAATAGAGCCAGCTGGTCACTTTAGGCATCCATAAAAACCGTAGTGTAATTGCCCAACATAAAATGTACCATCACTGTATAGAGAGTGCTTAATGTTACATTCTTCACCAGTACATACTGTGATGCTTCTATAATCTCTTTGACATAAATAATCTTTCCAAGTAGAAGGGGTTAAAGCTGGAGAAGACATAAAATATAGATACAGCAATAATCAAATATTTCTCAGCCACCAATATCCTCCTTTTTCCTGAGTGGTAAAGAGAGGATGATGTTGAAAAAATGACAATTCTCCCATCCACGTACTAACTAGGCCCAAGCCTGCTTAGCTTCTGAGATCAGATGAGATCAGGCACGTTCAGGGTGGTATGGCCATAGACAAGAAATGACAATTCTAAAAAATGATATAATGAGATCTCTATATTTTACAGACAGTTTTCTAACTGAACACAAAATCGCTCTCATACATTCAAGTGATCCTAACTCCATCCTTGCCACTCCCAAGGTCCTTAAATACATGGTCTAAAGTAAGGAATCACTCAACTACTCCCCCTTTCTACCCTTTTCCAAAGTGACTTCTGCTCCAAAAAAAATTTTTTTTAAGTTTTTGTCCAATTTCCTGGACAGATCATAAATTATGCCAGGTATGCGATAAAGAAAACTGACTTCCTTATTTTATTAAAATATCCTATGGATTTTCCAGACGAGCTTATTGATTAGCTTAAAAAATAAACATTTTAATATACATGTGTATGTGTATTACACAATGCTCTAGGTGTTGTGATACCTGTGAGATTTGTTCTCTGACCAAACTGAGCCAATAAATGTTTGATTAGTCCCTGTGGTAAGGCCCTAGCACTGTAAAGTGCAGTCTTGGGCAGCTAGAATAGTGAGAGGAGCTGCTAGTTAAAGATATGTTGTTAAGGCAATAGAGCAGGGCTGAGCATCAAGTAGAAAAGAAATGAATAAATACCAAAAGAGACTGAAACCCCCCAAAATACTAGCCATAGTCTCTAAAATGCCCAGCAAAAATAAGTTAAAGATTCCTAAATAAAAAATCAAATGATAAAATGTTTCCTAATTAACCAGAGCACCTTGTAAGTATTGATTATAATTTAGGAAAGTAATAAACTTGCACATCATAAATCAAGCAGAAGATATTCCTTAAAGCATGATGGATGGAAAGCAATGGATTGAACTTATTAAAAGTTCACTGCAAAAATAAAAGGATTTTGATAAAAAACTGTTTATACTTCCTGTTTATCATATGATCTTCTTAAATGAAATAGATCTTGAAACATATTTTTCAGAAGCTGAGATACTGATCTTACTGCACTAACAGGGAAAAAAGAGAAAAAAGAGGAAAAAAATCAGCTCACAACAGCACATGATTCAATGTCTTGGGGATTAATGGGATTATAAATAATGAGAATATTTGATACTAATATTTTTTGGCTATAAACAGAATAAAGTGTGAAATTGAGGTGTCTGTCTTTAAGAGTTTATATGCAAGATATTTATCTTTATCATGGTTCATTTAAAAGATACTTCAGCTTGAAATGGAAGAGGTGGAAATAATCACATTTTGAAAAACTAAAATAAGAAAACAGCTTTTAAATTATTGTGGGAATGAAGGAATAAGTATTCAAGAGTGTATAGACTGTAAAATTGCACTAATTTGGATCAGTGACAATAAGGCTAGTCTAAATTAGTAAAATATGAACAGGAAAATATTGCAAAGAAAAAGAATGCTGTTTTTTTTTTTTTTTTTTGCACATGCCTCTGAAATGAAAAAAAAAAAAAAGACTAAGAAAGCACTGGACCTGATGTTAGAGGTAGTGTTAATTGGTAAATGAGACTCATTTGTAAATGTACATTAATTGTTTTTTTGCACCTGGATTAATCCACAAGTGTTTCCTAAGCTCCATACTTCATGCCCACCAATGTGCAAAATGCTGGGGAGGACATCAAAGAAATGTATGAGGACTTCATACATCTGGCTTTTTTAGGGAACCGATGAACTTATTGAGAAGCTTACCCAATTAGAAGGTCAAACAGTTCTAAAATGGTATTGGACATACAGAGTCTTTACAAAAGACTCCCTCATTACAAAGGACCATATTTCATGGAGAGTCATTTTTATTATATGTATTTGTTGTGGCCCTCTGCTATTATCCAGTGATACTTTCAGGAACTGTTGAGAGGCAAGCAGTCTTTGAAGCACTGTCAGTCACTCTTACTCAATGTCTTGTCCAAGTGCTGATGGTATGCCTTCAGTAACAACCCTGATCTCTTCTCATTTACTGCTTATCCTCTTCTTTGTAATGGGAAACCTGACCATCATTTTCATTTCAATCATTTTCAAAGTAATAATTATAGTAATAAACACTCCTATATGTCAGCCTCTATGTTAACCTGCTCTGGTGGACACTTGATTTTTGCCTGCTGGCATCCATTTCCTCTTCCTTTAGAAATAGCATCCAGACTTGACTTTGAGGGAATTTCCCTATTCTTCCTACCACCATCCCTTCCCTTATAGTCTACAGGGTTTAGGTCAGTAGGCATGTGGCCCAGGGTGGACTTCTCAAAATATTTCATCTCCCTTCTTTGGTCACTGGTCAGGGATGACACAGATTGAACCAGTGAGAACAAGTTCCAGTTTTGCTGGAACTATTGGGAAGGAGATGGTCTCTTTCTGCTGTAGTTACTAGCTGTAAGGATAATAACATAAACCTGGAGAGGTTTCTTGAAAATGAAGCTAATAGAGAAGAAAGCAAAACTTAGAGATGGAAAAAGAAAGCAGAATCTTGATTAACATTAAGTCCCCTGGATTCAGCTATACCTGAAATCCACTCCTAGACCATTCAGTTATAAGAGCCATTATAGCCTGGTTTTTGATTACGTAATTACTTTTGCACCAGCCTAATATTTTGGCTTCTGCTTCTGATCCTTGAAATATCTGCTTAATAGGCACACGCTACTTCATTTGATTTGTATAGCAATCCTCTGGAGAAGATACTGCAATTCTCTATATCTTATGCATCAGAAATCTGAGGCTCGCAGGGATTAAGAACTTTTCCCAGTGATACAGCCATTATGTGATAGAGCCAGGACTCAAATTCATGTCCACCTAACACCAAGTGCATGCTCTTAACCCCTGCCCTCGTCTTCCCCAATGTCTCATTTCTGTCTGTGACCACAGCGGTTAACACAGGCTCTGACACATACTAGGTGCTCTGTCAATTTTTTATGACTTAGTTGGCATTAGAGGAGAGAGAAACAGGCTTTCCTGCCTAGTGGACAAAGGCATTTAATAAAATAGCATGGAAGAAAACTAACTAGGTGTGGGGGATCCTGGGAAGGAGCAGAATGAGATAAATTTGACTAGAACAAAGGATTTTGGAGAATTCCTGGAAACTGGCCCAGTTAAATCCTTAAAAAAAAGTTGATCCCAAAAATGGGTTAAACATTTACCTAAACTATCTTATTTATCCAGTTCATTTACTTAATAACCCATATTTCATAGAAACACAAAGGTAAACTTCAGAATGGTTAAATTTGCCCAAAGTCCTAAGGAATAAAGGCAGATTAACATATTATTCTCCATATTTAAGACAAGCTTTTCCACATTGCTACTATATCTTGACATTGGATTTTTTTTTAACTCACACTATTTAGTGATCCCAAAAGGGCCGCAGTTTCTGTTCATGTTCCAAGAGCTGGGATGCTTATCTGAGGACAAACCTCTTACAGAGTTCAAAGGGAACTCTACCCTCAGATATGCTCTGTGGAATTATGTAGCAAGAGCAGAAACAGCCTCTTAAATGGAACGCAGACACATCTGTCCTAATTAAATAATACCCAGGGTAGTCTCTGGCTTAGTCATATCACAAAGCACACCGTAAATATCATGAGCCCAAGCACACACAGACACATGAGGACTCTGCAAAGTGTGGTGAAAACTCGCAGAACAAAAATGGCCACTAAATGATATACATGTCATGGATCTCTGCCAAGGATGGCTGACAAGCCTCACCTATCTGGTTCACTCATCCTTTGCAGGTCTGAGTTCATTAGGCAGATGATGGGGGAGTGAGGCTAAAGCAAACTGAAGATATTAAGACTCTGCACATCCATGAAAATGGATGATTGCACAGAGATTCCATTCCAGATGATAGCCCAGAAGGCAAAGAGCTCATTGAGAAACTCCATAAATTGCCCTTATTACTTAGCATATGTAAAGTATGTGAGATCATAACAATAGCTTCAACTCACTGAAAGCTTGCTATAGTGCAGGCACTTTGTTAAGATTTCTGCAATCCTTATCTCATCCTCATAACCACCCCCATGGGGTTGTTACTATTGTTATCATGCCAATTCTGGAGCTGGGGAGAGGGAGGCTCAGTGAGGTAAGTTACCTGCCCAAAGTCACACAATTCATAAGTGACTCGGCTGGGGTTCAACTTTATAGCCAGCTTTCTTTGGAATGAGGGTACTGTGTTATACTACCACTACTAGAGATGACACAGAGCCCTGAAGTCTTCTGGAATGCAGTTTGATTCAATTGCATTTCTTTTCATTTTTGTATTGTGGTAAAATATACATAACATAAAATTTGCCATTAGAATCATTTTAAGTGTACAGTTCTGTGGCATTAAGTGCATTTATATCGTTGTGTGACAATTACCACCATCAATCTCCAGAACTTTTTCATCACTCCAAACTGAAACTCTACACATTTAACAATAATTCCCCATTCCTTCCTTCCCCCAGTCCCTGGTAATCACTATTCTACTTTCTGTTTCTGTCATTTGACTACTTTGGGTACCTCATGGAAGGTGGAAACAATAATATTTGTCTTTCTGTGTCTGGCTTATTTCACTTAAGGTTTATCTGTGTTGTAGCATGTGTTAGAATTTCATTCCTTTTAAAGGCAGAATAATATTCCATTGTATGTACATACCACATTTTATTTATCCGTTTACCTTCTGGATGAATGCTTTCAATTCATTTGGGCATATACCCAGAAATGGAATTGCTAGATCATATGGTAATTCTGTGTTTAATTTTTTGAGGAACCTCCATACTGTTCTCCACAGTGGCTGCACCGTCTTACATTCCCATTAGTAATGCACAAAGATTCCAATTGCTCCACATCCTCACTAACACGTGTTATTGGGTGTGTTTGTTTGTTGTTTTTTAGTCCTATGCATTGTAGTGGAGATGAACTGGTATTTCATTGTGGTTTTGATTTGCATTTCCCTAGTTATTAGTAATGTTGAGTATTTTCTCATGTGCTTATTTACCATCCGTGTATCTTCTTTGGAGAAATGTCTGAGTCATTTGCCCATTTTGAAACTCAGTTATTTGGTTTTTGTTATCATGTTATAGGAGTTCTTTATAAATTCTACGTATTAATCCCTCATTAGAAATATGATTTTCTAATATTTTTTGTCATTATATGGGTTGCCTTTTTACTCTGTTGTTATTGTCTTTTGATGCATAAGAGTGTTTTAAGTTCAATTAGATTTTAATGAGAAGTGTTTATCAACTGCGTACACAGCATTGTGTGTACGCAGTATGGTCAGAAAGAGATAGATGGGCAATAGAGATCTTATTAGAGAGTGAAGCACACTGGAAGATAGAAGAGGCCCTCTTTCCTCTGAGGTAACCAAACTGGCATGGCAAGGCTGGAGTTCTCCTTGGCAATCTCATGCCCCATCTCACCTCCCCTCACCTGGTCATGTGGGGGATCTCACCTCCCCTCACCTGGTCATGTGGAGGATCTCACCTCCCCTCACCTGGTCATGTGGAGCATCTCACCTCCCCTCACCTGGTCATGTGGAGGATCTCACCTCCCCTCACCTGGTCATGTGGAGGATCTCACCTCCCCTCACCTGGTCATGTGGAGCATCTCACCTCCCCTCACCTGGTCATGTGGGGGATCTCACCTCCCCTCACCTGGTCATGTGGAGGATCTCACCTCCCCTCACCTGGTCATGTGGAGCATCTCACCTCCCCTCACCTGGTCATGTGGAGCATCTCACCTCCCCTCACCTGGTCATGTGGAGGATCTCACCTCCCCTCACCTGGTCATGTGGAGGAAGTCCAGCCATAATGAATAAGGACCAGATCAACAACAAAAGAGGACAGAGCCACCTGAGAAACAAACACATCCAGAGGCAATAATACCTAATGATGCCTTCTGTTTCTAGAACATGGGTCATCAAACTAAATCCACAGGTCAAATCCAGCCCTTCACCTGTGTTTTTGTATGACACAAGAGCTAAGTATGGTTTTAACATTTTTACATGGTTGGAAAAAAAATCAAAAGAATGATAACACTTTGTGGCACACAAAAATGAGACAAAACTCATATATAGAGCCCACAAATAAAGTTTTTCTGGAAAACAGCCACTCTGATTCATTTACATCTTGTTTGTGGCTATTTTGTGCTACAACAACAGAGTTGAGCAGTTGCAACAGAGACCATAAGGCCCACAACGCTGGAAATATTTACTGTCTGGCTATTGATAGAAAAGATTCCCTCATCTCTGCTCTAGAGCAAAGCCAATACTCTGAACTGTTATGTGAGCCCAAAAAACTTCCTTTAACTGCTTACACTAGTGGGAGTTGGATCTCTGCTGCTTACAACAAAGTGTTTCCTGAAAAATATCCTGTTGGCTTTAAGGATGAGGAACATAGAGTTCAGAGGGAATCCATAACTTGTTAGTTACAAAGTTGATGACAGAAAGGGACCAGTCCTCTGGTATTTCCACGCAGGCTGACTTCATGGGTGTGCAACCTGAGCAACCACGCAGGGCCCCCTGCTTAGAAGGGCTCTGCACTTGGTTTAGTCTCTGTTATCACAATCTTGAGATTAATAATAAGTTTTGCACAAGGGGCCCTGCAAATTATATAGCTGATCCTAGTACCACCCACTTGGGCTCTCTAGCCCTACAAACCTTACCCTTTTCTAATCGCATTCCACTTCCACATAATTTTCAACCACCCTAGCACATTAATACTTAGAAAAACTGATACTATAGCAGCCTCCATATTTTAATTTCAACATAATTTCTAGTCAAAAGCACACATTTTCCCACCTTTATAACTAAATTAAGTTTCTCCAAGGTTCAAGTAAAATAGCTATAATTTTATTTTTATGTGATTTAATCATTCTCATCACCATAATTGTTTTTTATTTATTTTGCATTTCGCTTACACTCTGGGAGTGGTGTGGCACAGGGAATGGATTCAGTAATTTTGCAAGTTCATAAACTGTGAACAGGATTTGAAAAATGGTGCCTTGTTATTGAAGCATCTGGCTGTGGTGATAATTGAAATGAAAACATTTATAAAGTGCTTATTAGATATCCTCATAGCAGAGCAACGTTTGGGTCAAGTAATTTATAACATAGGGCAAACCGCAAGACTTAGTTGCTTAGTCAAAACTAAATCTCTCTGTCCAAAACAATTCAATCCACAAAAAATGAAAGTAAGAAATGTAAGAGGGCCGGACGCAGTAGCTCACGCCTGTAATCCTAGCACTCTGGGAGGCTGAGGCGGGTGGATCGCTCCAGGTCAGGAGTTCCAGACCAGCCTGAGCAAGAGCAAGACCCCGTCTCTACTAAAAATAGAAAGAAATTATCTGGCCAACTAAAATATATATAGAAAAAATTAGCCGGGCATGGTGGCGCATGCTTGTCGTCCCAGCTACTCAGGATGCTGAGGCAGTAGGATCGCTTAAGCCCAGGAGTTTGAGGTTGCTGTGAGCTAGGCTGACGCTATGGCACTCACTCTAGCCCTGGCAACAAAGCAAGACTCTGTCTCAAAAAAAAACAAAAAAGAAAGAAAGAAATGTAAGAGGAAGGAAAAGTTAAATCATAAGGGGACAATATTATTCTCTGAGTTTTTAGAAATATTAACTTATTTGGGTTATGTTGGGTTTTTACGTTTCCTGGGCTCCTCATTTGTCTTAAAACCTTCTAACTAGCTTTTTCTCCTTCCTTCCTTCTTTCCTTCCTTTCTTCCTTCCCTCTCTTTTTTGTAACTTTTGCTATGTTTATAAATTACCAAAATTATATATGTTTATTTTAAGATTTTTATTTCAATAGATTCATGGGGTACAAGTGGTTTTTTTGATACATGGATGAATTGTACAGTGGTGAAGTCAGGGCATTGAGTACATCACCCACATAGTCTACATTGTACCCAGTAGGTAATTTGTGATCCCTCTTCTCCCTCCCAGCCTCCTTCCTTCTGAGTCTCCAAAGTCTATTATGCCACTCTGTATGACACATATCCCCATCGCTTAGCTCCCACTTATAAGTGAGTACATGCAGTGTTTCTTCTTCCATTCCCAAGATACTTCACTTAGGATAATGGCTTCCAGTTCCATATTGCAGGATATTTTTAAAGTAAAGGTAAGGAAAAAAAAAAAAACATAAAATCATCTGTCATTTTACCACCCAGAGATAACCATGGTTAACATTAATTTTTGTCATTGCTAATATTTCAAATATATCTTTTCTAATCAACTCACTATGCACACACAAAACTTTTAAAAATGCATCTTCTTGTACATGCTGTTACAAATTTGCTTGTGACCATTCCCCCATGTCTTCTGCAATGTCATTTTAATGACTACATTTTATATAATTTATTTAGCAAATTCCCTGTTGTTCAACATTTGGGTTGTTTCTAATTTTCAGCCACAGAAAACAACACTGCAATGAACATCCTTATAGCTATGTTGATATGTACATTTGTGCTTCTTTCTTTCATTCATTTTATATTAAAGACTAAGAGAAAAAAATCTTTAATATCTATGATTGTACAGTTTCTCACTCCCATAACACTGTTGACAAAGGAGCTTGGGGCAAAGTATATGTATAATTTCAAACAGCCGCATAACATAATGCCTACACATAGTATTTGCTCAACAAATGATGGCTATTAACAGCTCCAAGAAAGCATATCGTTCCTGACATCAAATTCAAATGGCAGTTTTTCTTGGTTGCCATTTATAAACCTCAACATAGCCTTTTTTAAGAGATGGAAATATTTGTGTTGTACCATCCCTTAGAATATGGGTTCCATTAGTCTAATACCCACATGAAAAAAAATAGGATATCCCTTTATTCCATTTATATCTTAGGCCCCCTTTATATTTTAGAATTAGATAAATCCATCTTAAACAACTCAAAATTGACATAAAACTTACAAACTAAGAGGATCATATTTGTTCTTTTTTAAAACTTGTGGTACCTTTAAAAACAAAGATCTAATCCCAACTCAATAAAAATTAGTAAATGGGACTAAAGACTTTCCATTCCATATTAAATAAATCTAAAATATTTTATTATAACTGGCAGGTAATTTTAATTTTTAAAAATAGATTAAATAGGCCAGGCACAGTAGCTCACGCCTTTAATCTTAGCACTTTGGAAGGCCAAGGTGATAGGGTTGCTTGAGGCCAGGAGTTCAAGACCATCCTGAGCAAGAGTTAGACCTTGTCTCTACAAAAACTAGAAAAATTAGCTGGGCATGGTGGTGCCAGCTAATCAAAATAGTCCCAGCTACTTGGGAGGCTGAGGCAGGAGGATTGCTTGAGCCCAGGAGCTGGAGGTCACAGTGAGCTATGATGACACTGCTACACTCTAGCCTGGGAGACAGAGCAAGACTCTGTCTCAAAACAAAACAAAACAAAACAAACAAAAATAGATTAAATAATAATAAGACAGCTAAATTTCTTCCCCACTTGGTTCTGTATCTACAAGGGACTTGTGTCTTTTAGACTTTCCAGCAACCAAACTTCCAAACTGGCAAATTTTCATATAGCCATCAGCAGAGATACCCTGTTTATTGCAGGTTTTCTGTGAATGTCTAAAATAATCATCACTTTAGGCACATTGAAGATTACATTGGAGAGTGTTACAGCTTAGCACTCAACTTAGGGCCTGGTATATAGGTTACAATAAAATGTATTAATAAATGAATAAATGAAACAATGCCACCAGGTGTTACCTTTACTATTAACATCCATGACAACTTTTACTTCTTCCCTTTATTTATAATCACTGTTGATCCATAACTTCTCCTGGTTTCCTCATCTGTAAAATGAGAATAGTCATAGTGCCTCATAGAACTGTTGTGAGGATTGAGTAATGTAGTGTATGTAAAGCATCTAACAGCAAGCATGGCATTTGGTAAGTCCTCAACAAATATTAGCTATTTCCATTAACAATAGCATAATCATCACCCTTATCATCACCATAATCACTATCAGCATCACCATCATCATGGTCATCATCCCCGAATGCAAATGCCATCTGGCCTGCTCTCTTTTTAAGCAGGCATGAGCCTTATTTTCTCCTTGAGAAGAAGATTATTTTGCTATAGCTGTGTTTCCAATACACTCTTCACTTGGGGATAACATGCGGAAAGGAGTCAGGGAGTGAGAGTGAAGGGAGAAAGGGAGCCCGATAATTTGGGAAAAGCAAGATGTTCCAGAAAACCTTGGCCTAGTGTATGAGGAAAAAAAAGGACTTAGCAATTACAGTTGTGATGAAACTTGTGTTTTATGAAGCCAGAGGCTGGAACTGTACAATAAAACAACTTTGAAATATCAAAAGATCACTTTGAGTGGCCTGCCAGTGGATTATAGACATGACTTTTATATTGAGAAGGACTGTCTGGCATTGAATCAGAGGACCTATATGGTTTGAGCAGCAGGATATCAGTAGCTAGTTTGGGCTTAAATAAAAAATCAAAGGGGCAGATCAGTACAACATAAGCAAAACCTAAGAGATTTGTTTTGTACAGTGTAAAGGAAGAGTGGGTTCTGTAAACATCAAACTCCAAAGGAAAATGCTGGTGATTTTTTTTTATAACATTTCTCTCAGTGCACTGAAACTTTTCATGGACTTAACTGATTTTTAGGAAGACATTTAACATTACAATCTGGATGGGAACATTCTTGGAGATAATTTAAGAGCAAATTCATCATAAGAGCTCATTTTTCTAATTATTGAGGGGAGAGTAAAAAAAAAATTGCAAGTTGGAGAGAGACATGGCAGAGCCCAGAAAAAAAAATCCCCCCAATTTCCTAACACAAAAGGAGAAAGGGAATGCAGAAATTGTCCTTTGTTGAACACCACACCCACAAATCTAATGACAGCATGGCCTCACTGAGTCTGTCAACCACTGATGGGTGGTAAGCAGCGAATCTTATAAATGTTACCAGTTCAAAATGGAAACAAAAGTATGCACAAGTTACAGTTCATAATTGTCAGAAAGACTACTTACTGCTTCCAGAACTCAGCTCTTTGGTGCTGCACTCTCTTCAAAACAGATTACTAATCCATGTGCAGTTCAAGTTATAAATTCATTTTAGCAGCAACCATAGCCATTTCTCATCCACTAGAATGCAACATACACAAAATGCACAAGGCAGCAAAATGGAATTATGTCTTCAGATGTTCAGGAGCCAAGTCTTCTGTTAAAGCAGGTAAATTATGACATAGAAAAAGATACCAGCGCTAAACCTGAACACAAGCAAGCCATCATTTCTCCCTAGAAACTTTCAAAATGATTTTTCCAGTAAGGTACTCTACCCTAACAGAGAAGAGACTTTCAGGCATTGTAAATGATGTTACTATAGCTGCAGAAAGCCATCTTTAAGAAATGAATTGTTGTAATATTAACACAGTTTAAATGTTCACGATTGCAGTCTGGTCCACCTGCAGGATTAAAAATAGAAGGCTTCTCTATGTTGCAGTCTTTCATGCTACAATGTCCCACAAACAGAACCTGTTTGCCTGGAGGTCCTTCCATTGGCCTTCCAGTCTTTCTAGAGAGACTATCTGAATGATGCCTTGATTGCAGCTAATTATCTCAGTTCCCACCAGTATATTTACACACATTCAGCCCAGACTCTTCCATCAGGGCTGGAATTCTCTTGCTAAACGCAGACTGATCTTACTGTCACCAACCTTACCTGCTTGATCGATCCTTCACGGTACCATCAGAGATCCCTTCTAAAACATAAATCTGATATTGTCAGTGCCCTGATTTAAAAATCATCAATGGCAAACCACTTTCCTCCTGGATTGGGTCCAAAATCCTTACAATAACCATTAAAAAACTATATGCTGGGCATTTTGTAAATGTTCCATTTAATAGTGTAACAATTATAATATTTTTAAATTATTAAACAAAGATTTTTAAAAATGTTCTTTAAATCATGTGTCTTGTACTTTTCTTCTATTGAGTAAATGTTTTCAGTGTTTTCTGATTAGAGCAGATACACACCAGAGCAGTGGTTTTCAACCAGGGAAAATTTGTCCTCTAGGGGACATTTGGCAGTATCTGGAGACATTTTTGATAGTCGCAACGGGAAAGCTTGACTGGTACCTGATGGGTGGAGGCCAGGAGGCTGCTAAACATCCCACAGTGGCACAGGACAGCCCCTCACAACAAAGAAATACCTGGACCTAAAATATGAATAGTGCTGAGGTTGAGAAATCCTGCAATAAAACAATAAAAAATATTGCTCAGCTATAACCATGAAATTTGGGTTTAGAGTTTTATACTACAGGAGTGGACCTCAGAGGCTGATGGATGAGCGGTTCTAGAAATTGACCTTCACTTCACTTAGGGTTACAGTGAACATTAAAAAAGGTGGTGGGACTATATTGCACCAATATATATATATGGCACGCCTGGTAGGCCAGAGTCTTCAGATGATATCATTCACTGCTGTCAGTCCCTGTGAAGAACTTGGGGAACCTGAGAAGCCATCTTTCTGAGAGCACTCGATGACAATTTCAGCTCTAGTTAACAGTCTGTTTCTATATCCTTTACCATTTAAGATTCTTACATCCTCCAACTTCATCTGTTGGTGTTTCCATCAGTCATCATTTCTTTGGGATAAAGATACACCGGTGAAACAATGATCTTGGGAGCCACACTGAATTGACCAAGAAAAAGGAATTCTAAAATCTCCCTGTAACATAACAAAAGTAAACCTTTAAGATCTGAATGAGACCTGTGATGTGGTTTGTGCCTATAATCCTAGCATTTTGAGAGGCTGAGGTAAGAAGATCGCTTGAGGCCAGGAGTTCGAGACCAGGCTGGGCAGCATAGCAAGATCCCATATCTACACCAAATAGAAAAATTATCCAGGCAAGATGGTGCATGCTTGTAGTTCTAGCTACTCAGGAGGCTGAGGCAGGAGGATTGCTTGAGTGAGCCCAGAAATTTGAGGTTACAGTGAGGTATTAATATGATCATGCCAACGCACTCAAGCATGGGCAACAAAATGAGACTCTGTCCCTAAAAAAAATTTTTTAAATAAAAGATCTAAATGTACCTTTTTGTTTTCTTACCACAAGTCAGAGGAACCTGGAAATCAGGACATGACATTAGGAAATTTCCCAACTTCCAAGACAGGAAGGGGAGGGTGTTTGGGACTCTGGGGGGATGTGGAAGATGAGGAAAGGAGGTCCAGCACAAGGGCACTGACTTCTACAGGGTCAGGAGTCTGGGTGGGCTACGTGAGAGGCAGGTAAAATGCCAGAGAGCATGAGGGAGGAGCTAGAAGCCTCAAAGATCTGGGCCCAACTTTCCATTTATACTTCTGGAAGGAGACCACTTTTCAGACTGCCTCTGACAACTGTACAACAGTGAAGGAAAAGGCAATGTGGCATGTTTGTAGCAAAGAAATGGCCTGGAGGAGTCCAGATGTTTCTATATGCCCCCAGTGAGGAACACAAAAAGGAGTAACTATTACATTGAGGGTCAGCAGTACAATGAGAGGTGACTTCATAGTTGAGGCTGGGATGGTCAACCAGAGCCTGGGTTCAGACGCAGGATGTAGCTGAGATGCAGAGGATCTGCAGGACGAGGGCCCACATCAACATGGGAAAACACACCCAAGAACACTAATCAAGAAAGTAACATCAAAGTTTTACCATCTCTGCAATTCAGCAGCAATTGCCAAGTGGGAGCAAACACATCTTCATGAGGTCAGCAGAGACCTGGAGGGATCAGCCTCGTGGCCCAGCAAGCCAGGCCCCATCCATGACGACACGCAGGATATTTATACATGGGCACCAGCTTAGCAGGAGCAGAAGGCGGGGTAGCCCTCTGAGAGCAGAACCGAATTCTACTCAAATGTGTAAGCAAAGGGAATGGACCCTCATGAAGGTGCGATAAGTTATGGGAAATAAAGAAGCTCTAATTTTTTTGCACATGTAAATTGTAGTATTTAAAATGATGGTGCTCATTTCAGTAGGAAATTCCTACTTACAGAGTGTTATGGGCAACTGAAGCACAAAAAGATAACTTAACTCCCCTAAGGTCACAGAGCCAATAAGTGGGGGAGCCCTGGCTCCAAAGACCATGACCACTGATTCCCCTGTTATTGGGACATGCCAGCACACCCTTGATGGTCTGGCCCCACCCTAAATGATTGTCCCCATTTACCATCACCTCATGGTCTCTTTGTTTCAGTCACAGGATTATTAACCAAACATGCCAATCTTTTTCTTCCTTTATGGTTTTAAACAAATTTTTCCTGCTATTTCAATGTACTTCCAAGCTACCCTTTTCCCTCTCAAAGTTGATTTTTTCTTTCACCCAACTTGACACCTTTGGGTAGACTAGAACCCTTTTGTTGGTAGCAAAAGGCAGGAAATACTGAGGACCGAGCTAACAAAATCTAGTTACCCAAGCCATTTCCCAGAGAAAGAATGCTGTTGTCTCTGCCAGCCTGGTTTTCCTCTGGACAGAGAGGCTGACAGGTTCAACAGGCAAGGCAGCATGGGTTTACAACCACCTACTTCATTTTACCGGCTGCAACCAGTGGAGTCACCCCCTAAGCTCACAAGCTCAGAGGTTCACTGCAACCATTCTGTTGACAGCCCCACCAACCCCTTGACATCCCATTCCTTGTTCATCTGCCACACAACCTTCCTTAATTTCTCCCCAAGTTTCCTCCACAATGAAACTAGCCAGACCACCCATAATTCCTGTTTTATTTACACGTGGCTTTTCTCATTGTCATGTCATTAACATGAGATGAAAACCCCTCTCACCGAGACAATCAGAAGTACCTCAGCCAAGTCTCTGCTTCACTTGGTTTATCTCTCACTGGCTCATCTCATTTTTGTGGTCCCAAGAATCTAAATACCCTGCAAGCTGACCCTTACTGAAGCCTTCCTATAACTACAGATCGACTCATGTTCTTCTAAAGCCAGTTAGGTGAGTACAGCACTTTCCAACAGAAGTTTGTGTGATGATGAAATATTCTATATCTGTGCTATCCAATATGGTACCCGCTAGACACCTGTGGCTCCTGAGTCCTTGGAATGTGGCTAGTGTTACTGAGGAAGTGAAATATTATTTAATTTTAATTTATTTAAATGTAAATGTAAATTGCCATAGGGGGCTAGTGGCTACCATGCTGGCTAATCACAGGGTTAGAACACTCTATTTCAACCAAGGTAACATACAGACTATTTCCAAGCATACATGATATATGTGTATACTCACTAACCAAATTCATCTTACATACTTAATACTTAACCTAAAATATTTTCCTTCTTCTAATGCAGATTTCCCTTTTGCTCAATAATAGCCATCAATTCTTATAACTGAGCCAAAAGTTGCTACCTCAGCAAAGCTTCCCCATCACCTCTATAGAAGCAGCCATTACCTCTTTTCCAAGACTCACATTTTATTTCTTTGTCTGTGATAGAACCCATCACAGTGTATTAGCTCATTATTTACATGTTGGTCTTCCCTCCTGTTAGAATGTGCTCTCTCTGAAAGAGAGAAAGGACTTTTTTATTCACCTTTGATTCACCAACACTGAGAGCAAGAGTGGACATACCAGTTATCCAACTGGTGGATGAATAAATGAATGAAAAATAACAATGGAAAATTGATAGATAGGCTACAACTACTTTTTTTAAATGAGCATTAGAAGGATTAAAACCTAGCTGGGGCAGAGATAATAAATGTATCATCTTTTTGCATCTTTTTCATTCACATTTCTTTTTATAGAAATCACCATGAGCTATTTAAGAGATGTTATAGAATTCTAATTGCTAATAAGGCCTCCATAGAGGCCAGAATTAAAGACCGTGTTTGAGTTGTCAGTTATCAATTGTTGTTAATAGATGGGAGACAACATGCCTGGTGGAGCAGTTCTCACCACAGATGTCATCTGCTACACACACCAACCCAGGATGTGTATCCGCAGACTTCTGAGTCACAATTATTACACTGAGTGTTGCCTCCAATCCTTCTTCCAAACCACTGTTCTCTTTTTAAATGCAAATGATGTTGAGTCATGTCCGTGACTGAAATCCACTGCTGACCAAACTCCCTAACATGGCCCACAGGCCCCTGGGTGAGGGGACATGCAACTCAGCTCCCCAGACTCATCTCAAACTGCACGCCCTGCTCCAGCCACACTGGCCTTTCTTCAGGACCTTGTGGTCTCCACCAAGTTCCTTCTGGCCTCAGAGCACATGCTCTTTTAGCTCCTGCTCCCTGGAATTCTCTTTCCTCTCTCTCTCTCTTTGCTTAGTTAATGCCAACTCATCCATCAGCTTTCAGCTCAGGCATCACTTAATGGGGGAAGATGTTCCCGAAATCCGGATGAAGCCAGATCCTCCTTTTATAAACAATAAGTAACTCTTCATAACACTCATCACAGATGGTTTCACATATATTTGTGAGTATTTGAGACATGTCAGTCTTCACCCTCAAATGCTTAGCTCCATGTGGACCTGAGCTATGTTTACTTTTATTCGCCATGTGACTCCCTGGCCCCTAGCACTGTCCTGGGCACAAAGTGGGCGTTCAATAAATATCTGTTGGATAAATGAAAGAATAAATGAATGTTTGGTACAAATAATTTCCCTTAAGAGTATAGGTCCAGCAAATTAATATTATTAAAGATCACAACTCACAGTACATAAGAATCACAAGAATTAGGTCCTGTCAATCATGCCCTAACTTGCTTGTGGTAGAAAAAATAATAATGACTCTCAAACAAAGGATAAGGCACTAAGATCACTTAACAGATTCTATCTCATTCTAGGTAGTGACCCACCTAGAGGTCACTAAAGCAGCCCAGCATACTACCACCTGCAGTGACCAGCCAGATACTTCCAGAGATAATTAGAAGCATTGATGTTAAAATATCCAGAGATTGTCATTGTGGAATTTACTTCAGGGGTCAAGGATACGGACTTTTTAGTTTAAATGTTTCCTGATCATTAAGACAAGCCAAGGGAAATGGAACGCTTCATTTTTCACATGTTGTGTCTGATTTTGGATATACCATGTACTTTATAAACATGTTGACTACAAATTAATATTCATTCATTTATTCATTCAACAACTATTTTGTGCCCGTAGCAGTGGACAAACATAGACACAATATCTGGCCTTACGGAGCCTACACTCCAGTGGATGAGAACAGCTGACATTTACTGAGTGGCTACTCTTGTGCCAGACTGTACTAAGAGCTTGACATGCATTATCTCACTTTAACGCTCACAAAAATCATCCAGGTTAATACATGGGCATTTTTTGTTTGGGGACTACCCAGGATCCACAGTTCTTAGTAGCCGCTGTCTCCCCTGATAGATTGTTCTTCTCACAAGATACTCACTAGAGCAGGACTGTTAGACAAAGGCTCCACCCTCCACCGCCAAGTGTCAAGATGTAACCAGTGAGGCCAAGCAAGTGCTCCTTGCCTCAAATCTGGATCTTGGACTGGGGGACAATGAGACTGAAAACAGTTGGTGTTCCCATCTTTGGGGCTGTGTTCAGACCAGACTCCCTGGCCAGGAGACCACGTGGGGCTTCCTTCTTCCTAACATCCCATGCTGCCTTCCAATCTGTGTCCCCAATATATTTCCAGTAAATCATTTTTGCTTAAATTAGAGGCAGTTTCTATTGCTTACAACTCAAGAAAATTAATTGTCATTGAAAAAGGGACAAAACAGGTTGAAAAAAGGTCATACAGCTAGAAAATGGTAGAATTAGGATTAGAACTGATGCAGTCTGACTCTAGAGTTCTCCTCATGCCTGAAAGAGAAAGTGATATGCCCACAAGTGTCATGGCTCAATAGGGTGAATTCCAGCAGGTTCTATGCTGTCCCATTTCGATAATGGCTTTACTAGTGTGCCACATCCAGCCCCAAACATGTCCGTCCATGCTTCCCACTCTTTATTTGAGAGTTTTGAAGGGTCTCCTGGAACGGAAAGTTGAGGGTTGGCTACAAGCGATGGGTTGGCAGACGTTTGTCAGTAGAACCAGCCAGAGTCTCTAGGGCACCCACAACTATCAGTTCAAGCTGGACACGTTGCAGATAGGCTGGTCACTGGCAGTAGATGGTTTTCCCTGGATAGGGCCCCTAAATGACCTTGGTACTGAGTCAGCTTCCAGGTAGAACAGTGCCCTCATCTCCTCTTCCCTCTTCCTTAGCCAGAGGTTTATCTAGTTCTGAACAGTGGAAACACTCACCCTTCAAGCACGCATCTAAAATCTTGGGCCAGAAGCCTCTTTCACTGAGTCTTAAAGTCTCTGCTGGTGCTTCCAAAGTGAATGACTCAATCCTGGGGGAAGAAAAAGGCCCCCAGAGAACAAGTGAGAAAGCACCGTGGGAGGGACACCACCCAGTTGAAGTTATTATTGTGCCCCATGACCTTGCTCCAAGGGCGCACAGCGATAAATGCTCCTTGTAAACTCACGAGAGAATGAAATGTGTGTAAATACCTTGTTGGAGTCCAGTGAAGAATCCAAGCGTGTTTCTTTGACTGTGTTGGTTATGGATTTCTCACACATATGATAACAAGTTTCTGCCTTTCCTGGCACATATGTTTAAGCAATGTGTTGCTGCATCTCTGACAGTTGGTGACATTTCCTTTGCAGTCAGCAAGATTCGTACAGAGGCAGTATGTCCAATGAAGAAATTAACATCCTGAGTCCCTGTATGTATTATTAGTCATCATTTGTGCCTTTATCCAAAAAATATTCACCGAATACCTACTGTGTGTTCAGCCCCAGGGGATACAGACATGAATCCAAAGCTATCATTGCTCCCTCAAGGAGACAATACATGTATCTAAATAACTATATTACCCAGTGATATTATTGATTACAACAATTAACATTTATTTGTGCCAGAGACTGTTCTAAATAATTTGCGTGGAATATCTCCTCTATCTAAACCTTGCAGGAACTCTGTTATCATACCCATTTTACAGACAAGGAACATAGAATAGTTATATACTACCAAGATCACACTAGTACAATAAGAATCGGGGCAATGTGCTTCTGAATTCCAGGAGAGAGATGTCAGTCCCGCAGAAGGGTTCCAGGAAAGTTTTGGAGTGGAGAAGTGCACAAGCTCATCCAGTTACTGTACAGTCCTTTAAGCTGACGTTAAGGAAATGTGAGCATCCTTCTTTGTGAGTCTCACCCTCAAGAGTCATTGTTAACCTCTATCCCTCCTCTAAGAGTTGCTTATGAATCTGCAGGTACTGATAACAGACTTAACATGAAAACCTTAGGCTTATATTGATCTCACTTCAAGCTTGAAAAAGTTCATTCTATTGGTCTGTTGTATTTGAGATCTGAAAATTGAGTAAATTGATTAAACCCGGGGAAAAAATTGCCACAGAGTTAAAAGATCAATTGAAGAAATTGATACCTTGATGAATTCACCTATTGGCCCAAAGGCCACTACATAATCAGAATTTTACAACAAGGTGAGACCTTAAACATAAACTGATCTATCACTTTCAATTGAAAAATGAAAGAATGAAGGCACACAGAGGTAAAAAGACTTGTCCAAGACACACACTGACTTTGTGTAGGAGCCAGGACGTGCACTCTTAGCTTCTGATTCCTAATCTGATGGGCCTATTATTATTTAAGAAAGCAACTTTATTGAGGTATAATTAAAGTACAGTAAATCACATCTGCTTGGAATGTACAATTTTATCCATTTTGACATATGTATTCATTCACATGTGAAAGCATCACGACAATAAATATTTCCATTGCCCCCAAAAGTTTCCTTATGCCTTTTTATTTCTCCCTATTATCTCCATTCCTAGGCAATCACTAATCTGCTTTCTATCACTCTAAATTTGCATTTTTGATGATTTTACGTAACCGGAATAATACAGTATATACTCTTTTTGGCTGGTTTCTTTCACTCATATAATTATTTGGAGATCCATTTGTGTTGTGTGTAGCCATAGTTCATTCCTTCTAATTGCTGAATGGTAGTCCATCATATGGATATAACCTAATTTGTACAGCCCTTCATCTGTTAACGGACACCTTGGTTGTTTCCAGTTTTGAGCTATTATAAGTAAATCCATGATAAACATTCCAGTACAAGTGTTTGTGTGGGTATGTGCTTTCATTTCTGTTGGGTAAATAATTAGGAGTAGACTGGCTGGATCATATGGTAGGTATATGTTTATTTTTAAAAGAAACTCTCAAAGTTGTTTTACCATATTGTATCCCCACCAGCAGTGTATACGAGTTCCAGTTGCTCCATAGTGTCCCCAATATTTAGTACCAACTTTTGTTTCACTGTTATTTTTATTTGCTAGTAACAATTCCCATCGCAACTGACTAGTAAATTCTTTAATACTGCACTGGTAGAGGAATGCTTCTCTAGTGTCTGAGGTCTGACATGATTTTCTTACCCCCTCACCCTTTTCTTTGCTCCACTTGTCAGCTTTAGGGGGATACACAGTCTTTGGGAAAATAGAGTAAAAAGAGGAGACATTTTTAGAGGAGATGTTAATGTGAGTGAAAGGGCTGACTTTTTTGGAGGTGCTGCCCTTTGGTGAATACAAATGAACAGAAAGCTCCCTCATTCAAAGCATGGGAAGGATGTGCTATTACCAACACGCTGGAGTGGGAGACAGCACTCAGAAGCTCAAGGACCCAATGCCAGGACCCTGGAGGGTACAATGAAGGGAAAGAAAAAGGAGGAAGACCAATGAGAAGGCTCTCTAGTTTTCCATTCCAGAGCTCCTCAAAAACCACCAGGTGACTTTCTATTTCCTTTCCTAGATCCTGACAGTGGACACGTTTTGGTCTTAGACTGCCCGTAGGCAATCCACAAATATCTGGTATTAGTTAATTATAATAACTACTATTTAATTAGCACAGACCACATGTAAGGAATTGTGCTAAGAATTTCACGTCTATTATTTCATTTTAATTCTCAGAACAACCGTGTGAGGTTGGAATTTCTAGTCCCATTTTACACATGAGGAAAGTGAGACATAGATGTTAAATAACTTGTTCGTGATCACCAAATGAACTAGCAGAGCCCAATTTGAACCCAGTTCTGTTTGATTTCAAAATCCAAGCTCTTAGCCATTGAACTCTACTACCTTTTAAATTACTGAATACGCATGTTGTGAATGTAAGTGAATAGTAAATAGGTATGAAACCTCTTCCAAACCTAACCTTCAATGAATCTATGAGATAATATTATGGATCGATTGCAAGCATTGCATGCCAATTATTCAAAGAATTCCTGCAATCTTTAAATGTTTGCCAAGAGTAGGTCCTTAATGCTCCTTAGCAAATTCTGGAGGGAAGAGGGAATACATATTTACAACATTGGTTACTAATTGCACCAACCTTTTTTTTTTTTTTTGAGACGGAGTCTTACTTTGTCACCCTGGCTATGGTGCAGTGGCATAATCATGGCTCAATGTAACCTTAAACTCCTGGTCTCAAGCAATCCTCCTGACTCAGCCTCCTGAGTAGCTGGGACTACAGGCATGTGCCACTGCACCGGGCTGATTTTTCTATTTTTAGTAGAGACGGGTCTCTCTTGCTCAGGCTGGTCTCAAATTCCTGAGCTCAAGCCTTCCTTCTGCCAGGCCACCCAGAGTGCTAGCATTGCAGGCATGAGCCACCACATCCCGGCCTGCACCAATCTTTTCCTTTCTTTCCTGTCAACCCATTCAAGCTCATGTTTCAGTAATTAAAAGTTCCAAGACCCCCCGCGGATACCAAAATCCACAGATACTCAAGTCCCCTGTATAAAATGATGCAATATTTTTCATATAACCTACACATATCCTCCTGTATATTTTCTCTAGGTTACTTATAACATTTAATATAATGTAAATGCTATGTAAATAGTTGTCATACTGTATTGTTTTGGGAATAATGGCAAGGAAAAAAGTCTGTACATGTTCAATACAGATGCAACCATCCATTTTTTTCTGAATATTTTCAATTTACGGTTGATTGAATCCACAGATGCATAATCCATGAATACAAAGGACAGACTGTACTACTATTTTTCAGATGTATGTACTAATACATGCCCACACTCCTTCCCACAATGTCCAATTCCCCACTTTTGGTGTGCATAAGTCTCACCTGGAGAGCTTATTAAAAAGCAGAAACACCAGGGCCCCACACTCTGAGATTTTGATTCAATAACATTGGTTTGAGCCTGGCATCTGTATTTTCAAGAAGCTTCATAGGTAGAGTAGACCTAATTGTTACTTTATAGTTGCCCGTCATTCATTCCCTGACCTAAAATCAACCTAATTTTATTTGGAGAAAATAAATAAATTATGAGTTTGGCCCTGGTGGGAGGGCAATTCCAGGCACTCCCCTCTATAGAAGCCACATCCCCTTTGCCATCCAGTGGGTTAGCCAAGCACTTGGCACGTGACCTATGCTTAGCCAATCACATGCCTTCTCTCAAGACTTTGAATTTTGATGGAGGGAACAAGTGGAAATGCTGTAGCCCCTCAGCAATGGTGTCCCATTTCAAACATGAGACGATGGTGTGCTTTCTGCTTCTTGGCTGCAGAGTTTTCTTGGTAACTATCTGATCCCTCAGGTTCCTCTCAATTCTGTGAACTCCCATCCTACTTGCCCAAATATCTTCTCAACTAATAACTTTTTGCTCAAGTTAGCCGGTCAGCTTTCGATACTTGCAACCAAAGTG
The DNA here is from genome assembly GCF_020740605.2 of Lemur catta. NCBI lineage: Eukaryota > Metazoa > Chordata > Mammalia > Primates > Lemuridae > Lemur > Lemur catta. The sequence continues at coordinate 29,470,549 of NC_059145.1, read as the reverse complement.
ATTCTCCCGAATATCTCAGGCAGTTCTGATGCAAGCTATCTAAAGGCCAGCCTTTGAGAAACATTGCCTTGCATTATCAGTGCCTGCCTACTTTATTATTTTGGGAAAGGGCATGTTGTCTCTACTCGCTATCTCCAGCCATTGTATCTACATAAGTAACTTGTCAAATATTTTCAACAGCATACGGAGACCCTATTTTTAAAATATCGTATTCTTCCTCTTTTGTATACCATGCTTGTACTCTCTGCATATAACATGGACCTTTTTTTTCTACCTTGTTCACTATTTAGAGCTCTAAAATGCTGTTCTTGGGCTGGCAAACCCAGAATTACTCTCCCTAGCTTTTTTTTATTTGTGCACCGCAGGAGGCTCTGTAAGTCTAAATGTAGAAGAAAAGTTGGTAGAACCAAGTGGACATCTGACAAGCCACTAATTAGCTGCCTGGTAGTGTGTTGACGTGGCCCATGACCTCAGGGAACTGATTACAATGATCTCTAGGAAAGAATAGAAAGCCAAAAGGAGCACCATTATTAGCAACTCCTGATGAAATGATGACATTCCAATGATAACAATAGATGCTAATTGTCCCCTCAAAGGAAGTTTCTATGGTAATAAGCCCTTGGTCACAGATTTCTGGCTAAAGAGTTAGTCATTGCAGAACAAATTATAGCAGAACAGAATAAGGGCTGTGACCCTCTTTTCCCAGCTAAGGCAATGCTATGTATGTTGGTGTTATGCAGTATTGTTAACAAACTAGTTCTAGATGCAGCAGTTATGTTGCTCTTAAGAAGAACGGACTTCAGTGGGGAGTGGACTTCTGAGATGTTTGACCAGCCGGTATCCATTATTATTTCCCTCTCTGAGGACGGCATCTCAGTATACTTCTGAGAGACCTCCATGCCCCTATGGTAGTCTATGTAGTTTTGGTGGGGTTGACATCACCTCCTTAGTTCCAGGGGTGGGCACAGAGCCTAGGCCTAGTCAGGGCATTCAATTTCCCTGACCACACTGATGGAGTCAAGATGGACACATGACAGAAACCAGACTGTAACCAGCCCTATGCAAATTTCAATGACCTCTATGTATTTTTTATAATCTTTTCTCTTAACTAACTACTTGACCTTTTGAGTTGTTTCCCAGAAAGGCTGGATTTTCTGCAAGACAAAGGAGTTGAAATTCCTAAGGCCTCTGGGCAGACTTCCTGACCCCAAGACTCACCACTGTGGCAACCTGCCTCCAATGCCCATAGCCCCTTGTTTGTTAGCAACATCGACCTGCCCCAAGGCATGTGGCCGCTCCTTTAAAAGCTCATGATCTCTGTTAGTTGGGGAGATAGATTTGAGACAGCTTTTCCCACCTTTCACATTTAAAAATTCCTTTTTTCCTTGGCAATCTTCATTGTCTCAATAATGGGATTTTGTGTTCTGGGTAACTGGACCTAGGCCAAATCCCTTTGGAGTTTCAACAGCAAGACCAGTGAGACTCAGAGCTGGTCTTTGCTGGAGCCATTGAGAAGAAGGTGCTTTTTGCTTAGTTTGTTACGCTAGTTAGATCCACGCCATTTTTACCACCATTCAAGAATCAAGCCCGGGCACGGTGGCTCACGCCTGTAATCCTAGCACTCTGAGAGGCCGAGGCGGCTGGATCGCTGGAGGTCAGGAGTTCGAGACCAGCCTGAGCAAGAGCGAGACCCCGTCTCTACTAAAAATAGAAAGAGATGATCTGGCCAACTAAAAATATATATAGAAAAAAAAAAATTAGCCGGGGATGATGGCGCATGCCTGTAGTCCCAGCTACTTGGGGCAGCTGAGGCAGTAGGATCACTTGAGCCCAGGAGTTTGAGGTTGCTATGAGCTAGGCTGACACCATGGCACTTACTCCAACCCGGGCAACAGAGCGAGACTCTGTCTCAAAAAAAAAAAAAAAAAAAAAAAAAAAAAAAAAAAAAAAAAAAATCAAGTCCCAGGAGGCAGCGCGCGCCGCCCCCGAAGGTTCTGAAGCCTCGCGAGAGCCAGCGGCAGCTGCCCTTGGGCGTGTGGAGCCGGGGGGAGGGGGGTGCCCGTGAGGTGACCTACCGTGGCTCAGAGGCTCCTTCATCAGTACTGGGACGTCCCCGAAGGCACCGACTGCCACCGCTAAGCCTACGCCAGCTCAGCTCAGCGGCACCACCGGTGAGCACGGGCAGGGCCCCGAGGGCGGAGGGCGGAGGGCCCAGGGAGTTCTAGGGTCACTGGGGCTGTCCGAGTGGGTCATGGGGGCTGGGAATCTCGCCGTGTAGCACGTGGTTGTCATGGGGTGTCTGGGGCAGCCATGGGGGGCTCCTGCGTGAGGTAGACGCGTTGTGGGGGAGTCCGGCAGGGTTGGTGGGCACCGGGAGGTAGTGTTGCATGTGACGAGCTGGTCACTGGGTTTGCCAGGAGCGGCCCCTGGGTGCTGGAATCTGGGGGGAGGCGTGAAGGGATTATTGGGGGAAGTGGTGGAGCAGACGGGGCCATTAGCGGAGTCGAAGAAGCTAGAAGGTCATGAGACTTGCCAGCCGGGTAACTTTGAGATTGAGGGGTCATTGGGCATTGGGATGCCTGAGGGGGTACAGAAGCTGAGAACGTTTTGGGGTAGAATGAGGTCTTTCTAGGATCAAAGTGAGAATGGTCAGGGACATCTGACACTTTTATTGAGGCCACGAAAGGGGTCCTATCAGGGTAGCCTTGTGGGGCCATGAGGGGACCCACAACCTTGTCATCCCCCTGTAGGGGAGACCCCAGAGGCTCGCTCCTTCCAGCCTGAGCGTTTCACAAACGTGGTCTCCTTTAATTCTCAGTCTCCCCGAGAAGTAGATGTGATAGTTTGGGTCACCTCCATCTCCCCAGCTTCCGAAACAGGATCTGGCAAAAGTTGAGTCTCCATTGGGAGGCATTTGGGTTAGGGTAGACAGACCGCTCTTATATCTCCATTTCTCAGAGGTGGGAACTGAAGGTGGGAGAAGTATATTAACTGCACCAGAGTCATTTGGAGCTGGGCTGCAAATCCAAGTCTGACCTGTCCCTAGAGGTCTCTGGGGCAAGGATGTGCCCAGGGGGTCCCTTATGGAGGTTCTCCAGGAGAAAGGGCTGAAGGGGGAGATCCAGGGGATGGAGTTATGAGGAGTTGGCTTGAATGGGGAGTTGTTGGGGAGGTCTCAGGTGTGTGTTGGGGTCCAACAGGTCTGTGGGGAGCACTTTTAGAGCCTCGGGGGGCTGGGCAGGGTTGGGGGTCACTCTAGAGGGAAGCTGATTTGGGAATGGTTAGGGGGTTCTGTGAGCTCTCCAATATGCCCAGGGGACAAAAAAAATTTTTTTTAATTAAAAACAAAAATCAAACCAACTCAGAGGGGAGATGCAAGCCAAAACATTGAGGAAGACAGACTCCTGATGGCACTGTGCAAGCCCTTGAATCCAGCCATGACTGAAGTAGCGCTACCCATTTGGCTTTTCAATTACATCAGCCAACAACATCCTCTTTGGTTTTGCTTAAGTTGGTTTTGAATTGGGTTTCTGTCACTTATAACCACAAAAATCCTGACTAATATACACAGGAAGCAATAGATTGACCTCCACAAGGTTATTTGATGAGATTGTTATTCCATTCATCTGGAACTTTCTGAGCTACTCTTTCTGGTCTAGAAAGAAAAGTGATACAGGCATAAGAAAAGGACAGGAAGCTTTTATAATTGAATCCTCCTGCTACAAACACTTTCCCACACATTTCCTAAGCTATGTGGTAAAAAATCTTGTTTTCTTGCCTTCCTTCTGCACAATGTTTTCAAATTCAGAACATATGCTGAAACACTCCAAATGAACTTGACTTCTGCTGTTTCTCTTTCTTTGGGAAATCATTTCAATTTTTGTGGACTGGCTGGCCTCTCCTATCACCTTGATGCGTTTCTTCCAGTTGTGATTTCTTTACAAAGTCTTACCAGGCCAAGGTCATTAGTTTTGGTGCCACCATCTAATACTTCGTGCAAGTTCTTCATCAGAATGAATAGAAGAGAAGGCAGGTCAGGGCTGCCTCCTCGAGCTCATCCTGGTGTGTACATTCTCCTCCTTAGTACATTCACACCCCAGTGAGGGACACTTGTCTATTAATATTTAATAGTCTTTCCTATGTGATGGGATATTACTATTGAGTATGCCAACATGCCTCACTAGTGTAAAGTTATAAAGTCAATTTGCAGATTCTCACCATCCTTGACTCCTTACAAGCAGTTTATTGCCAAACCCTGTGATCTCTGTCCTTGAGGGGCTTAAAAATGAAACTTAGATTGGTTAACAGAAAACACACAGGGGTTTTCAATACCACCAGATCAGGGTGTAGATAATTCCAAGATCATATGCTTTAGCTATATGACAGAAATAAAGTCTAAACTCTTGTGGAGAATAGCTACAGACAAAGAAGAAGTTTGAAAAAATATGGAAGAAAAAATAGTAAAATCACTGGTTGTGTGAATACAAAGGAAAACACAAGTTGGAAATCCTGCTGGAGTTTCTGGCTTAGGAAGTTAGACATAAAGTAGAAAATACAGTAGCCATGGATAAGAGCTGGCAAATTAAAAAGTATTACTTTTTTTTTTTTACAAAAATAATACTGGTTCATTGTAGAAATAGAAATCATCTGAAATCACACTTCCCAAGTATGAATACAATTAGAAGTTTAAGATGTTTCTTTTATGCCTAAATATACACTCTGATTTAGATAGTTGGGATCATATTGTTCATACTATTTATCACAACTTGTTTTAACAAATTTTATGATCATTCTGTAAGGTTTCTCTGAAATCGCTGGCGCCAGAGAAAGAAAGATGAACAGAATTGAAAAGGGGAAAGCAACGAGGCCTTATTAGGGCGCTCCCGGGTGAAGTTCACGGGCCCCGTGGAAGAGAGACCTGGAAAGTCGCATGGCACAGAAGTTTGAGTGGGTTTATATATGTCCTTAGGGTTGGGATGGGAGCTTCTTTGGCCAGGAGATGCCTGGGCCAGGAGTAAGGAATTTCTTTGTTTCAGTTTTGGGGCGGGCACCGAGGGACAGGAGGAGCCTCCTCTTTTTTCATTAGGGAAGGGAGGGGTGCCTGCCACCACCAGCCTTACACATTCTTCTATATCACTAAAAATTCTAAACATGATGTTTTCAAATTTATTTTTTCGCTTAATTATTCAACATTTCAAACATACCAATAGGTATAAAGAATAATATAATGAGCACTTATCTCAAAAGAGAAATCATTACAAACAATTGAAGCTTTACATATATACCTCTGAGGTGATATTCCCCTATTCTCCAGTGGTAACTACTTGCCCTGTGAAAATGATTTTTCCTGCTTGCATAATGTTCCATCATAGAAATGTAATATAATCTATTTAACCAATTTCTTATTGTTCGGCATTTGGACTGTTTCAAATTTTTCATTATTATAAGTAACACTGTGATTAACATATATATACATTTCTGCACACACATCTGTGGTTATTTCCTGAAGACAAATTCCTAGAAGTGCCAGGTGTGGTGGCACTGCTACTTAGGAGGCTGAGGCAGGAGGATCACTTGAGGCCAGGAGTTCAAGACCAGCCTGGGCAACATAGTGAGACCCCATCTCTACAGAAAATTTTTAAAAATAGCCAGTAGTGGCACATGCCTGTAGTCCCAACTACTATGGAAGCTGAGGCAGGAGGATGCCTTGAGCCCAGGAGTTTGAGGCTTCAGTGAGCTGTGATCGTGCCACTGCACTCCAGCCTGAGTGACAGAGTGAGACCCTGTCTTGAAAAGAAAAACAAATTTTTAATTAAAAAAAATTTTTTTTTAGTTCCTAGAAGTAAAATTGCTGTTGTTCAATATAGGGACATGTTGCTAAATATTGCCAAGTTGCTCTCCAGGAAAGTTCTAACCAAGTACATTCTATCCCTACCCCAGCCATTGTATGAAAGAGCTTATAAAATTACTGGGGAAGCATCATAAAATGTTTCTAATCCACCTTTTCAACAGGAAGAGTGTCTGCTCCTCCCGGATGCAGGCTTTCTGCTAGGTACTGAGGATACAGAAGCAAGTAAGGCCCTGTTGATCTGGCAGAGAAAAGCACTGCAGTATGAGACAGAAGACGTCCATGCTGGAGAAACAGCCTAGCAAAGTGCTTTAGGGCACTGCTTCCAGAGCCCAACCTCCACCTTGGGCAAATTATTCAACTTCCCCGTGCCCCAGTTTCCTTATCTGTAAAATAGGGGTCATCAAACTTGCCCAGCATAATCTGTAAATCTGAGAAATCAGAGGTCCAAAAGACACCATTGAAGCACAGTGTTACTGACTCACCTCTATGCACAGCATCTTAGGAAAAAGCAGGAGATAGGTAAGGGAGGGCAGAGTAGCAAATCCAAAACAGAAACAAGAAAGGAGGATAGGCAGGGAGGAGAGAGGTTTGTGCTCATGGCGCAAAAATACAATTACCCTTTTAAGTAAGAAGGTCTAGGATATCCTCCAGGCCAGTTTTTCTGAGTCTCTGCCCAAGTGTTGCCTCCAAAAAGGATTAGCAAAATGCTTCCTGACTGTGATCCACTCTGCTTGCCTGAGGTCACATCTGAGCCCTACAGAAGGCAAGCTACCAAACAGGCCTTGGCTACTACGCAGAGGGGTGTGTTTTCTGTTGCCAAAAAGGAAGGAAAACACTCTTTCTCACCACACGTCCAATATAATCTATGTGTATTAATGTACTCTATATATCATGTAGAAAAAAGCACATTGCAAAACAGTATGCTGCAAAAGGTACCATTTATATGTATAACTATAGTTCATGCGCTTATACAATAATTGATTAAAAAGCATTTATTGAGGGCTTACTGTGTGCCAGGTCCTGTGCTAAGTACTGGGGGATATAATGAGAATATGGTCCCTGTCCTCATCAAGTTTCCATCCTAGTGACAGAAAGATAAGAAGATATCTTCTATACTGCCATATTGTTGGATTTTTTTTCAATAATTATTAGATGTTACTAGTCTAAAAAAATTAATTTTGGTTTTCAGAGTAATGAATGATCTGCAACATGTATAAGACAGAGGTAGATGAACAAGTGAAAACAGAATACTAATGCAAAAAATATTTAAATCAGATCAAAGAAGGCTGAGAAAGAGCCATGATGAAAAGGAAAGTGCAGACAAGAAAGGGAAGGGGATTAAAATGAATCTGCTCTTCTTAAGAATCTCATTTGATGATCTACTCTAGAACAGGGGTCAGCAAACCTTTTCTGTAAAGGCCCTCCCAGTGGTAAATATTTTAGGCTTTGCAGACCATTGAATCTCTACCACAACTAGCCAACTCTGCCATTGCAGTATGAAAGCAGCCAGAGATTATACACCAATGAATAGGCAGGCTGTGTTACAAAAAACTTTATTTATGGAGGCAGGAATTTAAATCTCATATAATTTTCATATATTGTTAAAAATTCTTCTTTTTAAAATTTTTGTAACCATGTAAAACGATAAAAATCATTCTTAACTCTTGGGACACATTTGGCCCATGGGTCATAGATTGCCAAGCCCTGATTGAAACAGCTGCCTAATAGTCCATTCTGTGCATATTCCAAAATACTTTTAACTGATGCCCCATTGGTGATATTTAGATCTCTTCCAGCTTTTTCCTATTAGACACAATGCTGTGATGAACATCCTTCAGTGTGTAAATGACTGTCTTCCTCCTGTCTATGAATTCACACGGATGTCACCAGCACCAGCTCACTCAAAAAAATTATATGGGAGGAGTTCTTGAGACTGTCCCACTGAACTCCAAACACAGAGGATCATAATGGCTCTTTTACTCACCAACCTAATAATTCTATTTTTAAAAGGCTGTCAAATTGCCTGACATGAGTTATTCCTTATGAACCCTGCTGCTTGTTCTCAGTGATTCATCGTCCTCAGTGTTTACCGAAAGGTTCTCAAGATGGCCTTCACGGTTTTCACCAAGAGGCTGTTAAAAACACTCAACAGCCATTTGCCAGGCCACCCTGCCTTGCTGAGAGACCCTTCCTCCCAGTGTCTCTCACCAGGCTCCCCGTCCTGTCTTTGTTTTAGATATTCAGTCAGTTTGGTGTAAGATTTCCTGCCTACCGCTGCTGTCACTCAAATACTTGGAGGAGTGTTTAGTACATTTGTAAGTTTTTTCCCATGGATGTTCAACTTCTATTTATACATGGCTATCTCCATCCTGTCTACACCATTTCTATTTTTTCCCTTTGTTTGCATCACTTCAAATTTTTAAAGAACGTGTTTATTTTTAAATTATTTTTGCACAAGGAATACATACTTCTAAGAAAAACAAATAGCAGCTCATGAAACACCATAAAGTAGACTGTGAAAGTCCTCCCTTCTGTGTCCCACCAGTAACCCTACCCAGCCCTTGAGGTAGCCGTTACTCTTAGACAGAATGGGACTCTAGCTGCAGAGCTGCTGATCTGTGTGACCTTGGATGAGTGACTTGACTTCTCAGAGGCTTAGGTTCTTTGTCTGTAAAATGGGAATGGTAGTTCTTATTACTTCAGGTGGAAATCATGCTTATGAAGCAGTTAGCACTTGCTACAGTGCCTGACCATACTAAATGCTCAATAAACAATAGCTATATTAGGAATATTATTATTATTAAGTGCTTTGTATTATCCTTCCTCTGTGCAAAAGTAGTAATAACATAACGTATACTTTTTAACATGAATGGTATCAATTTATGCATAATCTTTGGTAATTTTTTTAATCGATTTATCTGGAGCAGCTATCTTGTTCTCTTTAATGACTTTATAGAATTCCAGTGCATTTGGTATCCCGTTATTTGTTTAATCATTTCACTATTGGTGGTTATTTAGACCTTCAATTCAGATTTTCAATGCTGGAGGGAACATCCTTGAACATACAAGTTTTAAGTATTTTGGGGAGTATTTTCTTAGGATGAATTCCTCAAAATGGGATTGCTGTGACAATGGGTATAAGCATTTTAATAGTTTTTTTTTTTGGAGACAGAGTCTCGCTCTGTTGCCCGGGCTAGAGTGAGTGCCGTGGCGTCAGCCTAGCTCACAGCAACCTCAAACTCCTGGGCTTAAGCGATCCTACTGCCTCAGCCTCCCGAGTAGCTGGGACTACAGACATGTGCCACCATGCCCGGCTAATTTTTTTTTTCTATATATATTTTGAGCTGGCCAGATCATTTCTTTCTATTTTTAGTAGAGATGGGGTCTCGCTCTTGCTCAGGCTGGTCTTGAACTCCTGACCTCGATCGATCGCCCGCCTCGGCCTCCCAGAGTGCTAGGATTACAGGCGTGAGCCACTGCGCCCGGCCCATTTTAATAGTTTTCATGATTTTAATAGTTACAGCCCAAGGCAGGAGTTCTGTTGAGCTCCCAAAATGTTTCCAGCTTTCTGCCTTCCAGAGCCTCAGAAGGCTGCACCTGTGTCATAGAAGCTGTGCGAATTGGCCAATAAGTTATAAGTGCAAGAGACATATGTCATCACCGTATATTGCCAATTTGAAATCTTCCAGAGCCTTCTTTGTCTTCCGCCATGGTGATAGCAATATTATAGATAGTGGCAGCTCCACCAACTTGAGTTCTGCAATGAGTCCAGTGTGAAACAGAGCCTCCGCTGAGCTGCTACAAACCCACAGCAGGAATGATAAATAAACATTTGTTGTTTTAAGCCACAGTCATTTAGGTGTTGCTAGTTACTGTGGCATAAACTGATTGATACTCTGCCAAATTGCTCTCCAAATTACCAATTCACACACCTACCAAAAGTAAGTGAAAGAGCCTACTTTTCCACATCTGTTTTGCAATTTTTCCTAATTTTTCAGATTTTTCCTTTCCATTAGTTTTATTAAACATGATCAGGAAAAAAAGGTGTTAATGCCTCCACTACTTACCAAGTCTTTATGAATTTCATGCCCCTTCTTATTTATTACCAAATCCCATTTTCTCAAATATATTCCACAGTGCTAATATGCAACTAAAAGCCCTTTTCATGCTCTTTAATTGCTTTTTTTCCCCTTCAACATTACTTAATTCCTTTTTTTTTGCTGGCCTCATCTTATGTTCAGTAGGCTTAACAAGTGTACTGTAATACCATCCATGTCTCTACACACCACCTTGATTTCTACAAAAGATTTTCCCATCAGGAAAATGAGCAGTCACCGTATTTTCTATGTGATTATATTGAATGGTCGTCTTGAAAAACTCACATTAACACCTCCACATCTCTTACCTTTTTTGTAACAATAAGGGGAAACAAGTGTAGGTGTATAGATGTTTGTACACACTCTAGCCACTCATTAAGGACTAGCTTATATGTCCCCTACTTCACGAAGCTGTTCTTCATCATCCTCAGCTTAAGGTAATGGCTCCCTCCTCTAAATTCCCATATGATTTTCTATATCTTTTTCACACACTTACTTTGTTGGATTACAGTTAGAGGGGTCTACTTTGTGAACTTATCCTTCCTGTATTACTTTTGCAAATCAACATTGTTCAGTTATATGGAAGCTATTTTGCCATCACTGCATTACAAAGTTTTATCATTGGGTAGCAGCCCTCACTGGGAGCTCGGGAAGGCCTGTGAGCAGAGCACCAGTGTGAAAGCAAGACCTTTCCATGGAGAATTTGGAAAAAGCCTAGAAGCCTTAAAATATAAATGCTGAAACTCTCAAACCCCAAGTGCATTCTTGTATTTTTTTTCCTACAAGTTAAAGGATTCTTCTACTGATAAAATCCAGAAAGAAGGGGAACAGAGGATATGTTTTATGATAACCATTGGTGTCTGAACAAACTCTCCACTGGAATATATCTGTCTCCAGCTTGGAAGGATGTAGCAGGACAATGTGAACTAACTGCTCAGGCCAGTTTGGTTAAGTACAAATACCAGGGTTTGGGTTTTTTTTTATATAAAGTATAAGTTCCAAGAGGGCACATGGAAGTTGTTCAGCCATTGTTTACTATATAGTTACAGGTACGTCACTGTAAACTACCTCCCCCAAACCTGCTGCAACAAAAGTGAGTCTCGTACCAAATTCTGTCACACAAACAAACACTTATTAGATAAGCATTTATTATTAATACCAAGCAGGCACAAAAACAGTCACATAATCTCCAGGCTCCATGAAGTCTCAGCTCTCTGTCCTTCTAGGTATTCCAACCATTTTTTCCATGAAACATTCTCTTGAGACAGACACAACAACATTTCTGAGGCAGAATTCAGTTAACCTCATAGCCAACATTAGGCAGCCAGCATCATTTAAGTTAGTAGATGGAGGTAGGACCATATTAGAACCAAGTCTTAGGCACCATTCTGAAAGTTGAAGGATAAAAAGCTTACTATTTTTATATTCTTTACCTGCAATATTGGGGAGTGACTCTAAAATATCTTAGCCAATCTGCATGTCTTGCACCCCAGTCATTTACCAATGAAAACCCACTTCTAGTATTTATTATGCTAATTAATAAGACCTTTGGTACTGGTCAAGGATAAATATACAGTAGTTGAAACACTGGTGGTTAAATTCATCTGGAATGTGGTCTTATTTGAATAAATGCACACTGGCCATCTCTGGAACCTATCCTCAGAGAGATGGTCTGCCCCAAGGGTATAGCTTAAAACTAACCAACTACATATTTAGATCACATTCTCTTCACTGGCATAATTTTAAATCAATTACCGGCAGCAAAACACAAGAGGTCACTCATGTAAGATTCTAAAGCACAAAAATTAGGGTATTTAACCCAGCTCTGGAAATGTGGGGTGGCAGTGAATGATAGTCTCCAAAGGCACCTCTCTGTGTAACTCCGGTCACATTAACTTTTGTGGCAGTATAATAAAAAGGAGAATCTGATTCACCAAGAAGGTATTTCTTCTGGTATATTGCCTGTGTACAGTGGGAGCAGCTGCCAGGTGAGCCTCAGCTCTCCAGATCTGTTGGGGAGACTACCCCATACATCTCACCAGCCACCCCCACCCCAGCACCTCATCACAAGCATCGAAAGGCTTCTAACATGCAACTCTAAGATTGGAGATAAAAAGCAGCAGATGCTTTAATATTTCTTGTTTTTAAAGACTTTATTTTTTTAGAGCTGTTTTAGTTTCACAGCAAAATTGAGCAGAAGGTACAGGGATTTGCCATACATCCCCTGCACTCCCGCACAAGCACAGCCTCTCCCATTATCAACATCCCCCAGGAGAGTGGTACATCTGTTATAATCGATGGACCTACATTGACACATCATTATCCCCCAAAGTCCATAGTTTACATTAGGATTCACACTTGATGTTGTAGATTCAGTGGGTTTGGACAAATGTGTGATGACATGTATCCATCATTACACTATCATACAGAGTAGTTTTGCTGTCCTAGAAATCCTCTGTGCTCTGCCTATTCCTCTCTCCCTTCCCTCAATCCCTAGCAACCACTGATCTTATCACTGTCTCCACAGGCTTAGCCTTTCAAGAAGGTCATGTACTTAGAATCATACACTGCATAGCCTTTTGAGACTGGCCTACTGTATTCTTTCTTTACTGTCTTTGAGATGGATATAAAGGAAGAAAGAACTTCTCTTGGACCCTTATTAAATTGCTTCTTCTTACCCTCAATCTGCATCTCAGCTACTCTACATATAGGGGAGTTGATACAGATGCAGAGTTGAAAGAGGTAGCTCTGGACAATCCTTACGCTCTTCCCACCTCCTCCTCCTCATCACTCCTCTCATACTTTTCGTGGCCATGATATTATACACTGTGGAACTTAGCGTTTCCCTGTAATTCCTCTGCCAAGTCAAGGGTCAACATTTGAAGGTACAAAAGATTGCACATGGCCTTTTATTATTTCTTCAGTATTTACATAATGCCTTTTAAGTGTTTTTTAAATGTATTTTGAGTTAGTGTTAATGGATCAAAAGTATTGTATGGTGTGACTCTGAGATTTTTTAAAATAATTCTTGTAGAAAGAAATTCCTATTATTAGTCTTTGCACTGTGAGTTGCATTTTTCCTGGGATATAGTGTTAACATGTGATCCAGGCATATCTTATCTCTCCAATAGAGACTCCAAACACAGGGTCTCTGCCTTTTAATCTGTAATTCTGTAGGTCCAGCATCTAGCACAGTGCGATGTAGTATAATAGGCCTTCAGTATGTATTTTTTTAATAGGTAGATGGGTACTTGGGTGATCAGAAACAGCCGGGGTATATTTGTGCTTGGTTTAACTCTGGGTCTGGTCATATGTAGACTTACGTTTGTTTGAAATTTGGTTAACATTTCAGTGTACAGGCAAACCTTGGAGATATTGCAGACTTGGTTCCAGACCACTGAAATAAAGTGAATATTGCAATAAAGCAATTCACACGAATTTTTCTTTTAAGAGACAGGGGCCTCACCATGTTGCTCAGGCTGGACTTGAACTCCCAGGCTCAAGTGATCCTCCTGCCTCAGACTACCAAGTAGCTGGGACAACAGGTTTATGCCACTGTGACTGGCTCACACAAATCATTTGGTTCTCCAGCGCAAATAAAATTTATGTTTATGCTATGCTGCAGTCCATTAAGTTTACAATAGCATTATGCCTAAAATAATAATGCACATACCTTAATTTTAAAAGTCTGTATTGCAAAAACTGCCAACAATAATCTGAACCTTCATCAAGTTGTACTCTTTTTACTGGTGGACAGTCTTGCCTCAATGTTGATGGCTGCTGAATGATCAGGGTGGTGGTTGCTGAAGGTTGGGTGGCTGTGGCAATTTCTTAAAATAAGATAGCAAGGAAGTTTGCTGCATCAATGGACTCTTCCTTTCACAAAAGATTTCATCGTAGCATGTGATGCTGTTTGGCAGCATTTCACCCACAGCAGAACTTCTTCCACAATTGGAATCAGTTGTCTCCAACCCTGCTGTTCCTTTATCAACTAAGTTTATGCAGTCTTCTAAGTCCTTTGTTGTTATTTCAACAATGTTTAAAGCATCTTCACCAGAAATATTTCCATCTCAAGAAATGGCTTTATTTGCTCACCCATAAAAAGCAACTCCTCATGTGTTCAAGTTTTATCATGAGATGGCAGCAATTCAGTCACAACTTCAGGATCCACTTCTAACTCCTGTTATTTCCATCACACACAGTTCCTTCCTCCTCTGAAGTCTTGAACCCCTCAAAATCATCCATGAGGGTTGGAACCAACTTTTTCCAAACTCCTGTTCATGTTATTATTTTGACTTCCTCCCATGAATCATGAATGCTCTTAATGGCATCTAGAATGGTGAATCTTTTCCAGAAGGTTTTTAACTTACTTTGCCCAGATCCACCAAAGAAATCACTATCTGTGGCAGCAGTAGCCTTACAAAATGTGTTTCTTAAGTAATAACACTCACAAGTAAAATCATTTCTTCTTGATCCATGGGCTACAGAATGGATGTTGTGTTAGCAGGCATGAAAACAACATTCATCTCTTTGTCCATCTCCAGCAGAACTCTTAGGTGACCAGGTGCATTGTCAGTGAGCAGTAATATTTTGGAAGGCATCTTATTTTCTGAGCAGTAGGTCTCAACAGTGGGCTTAAAATATTCAGTAAACCATGCTATAAACACATGTGCTGTCATCCAGGCTTTGTTGTTCCATTTCTAAAGCACAGGCAGAGTCAGTTTGGCATAATTCTTAAGGGCTCTAGGATTTTCAGAATGGTCAATGAGCATTGGCTTCAACTTAAAGTCAACAGCTGCGTTAACCCCTAACAGGAGAGTCAGCCTATCCTTTGAAGCTTTCAAGCCTGACATTGACTTCTCCTTTCTAGCTAGGAAAATCCTAGATGGCATCTTCTTCCAATAGAAGGTTCTTTTGTCTACATTAATAATCTATTGTTTAGTATAGCCACCTTCATCAATGATCTTAACTAGATTCTCTGGATAACTTACTGCAGCTTCTATGTCAGCCCTTACTACTTCACTTTGCACTTTTCTATTATGGAGATGATTTCTTTCCTTAAACCTCATGAACCAACCTCTGCTAGCTTGCAACTTTTCTTTTGTAGCTTCCTCACCTCTCTCAAACTTCACAGAATTGAAGAGTTAGGGCCTTGCTCTGGTTTAGGCTTTGGCTTAAAGGGAATATTGTGGCTGATTTGATCCTCTGTTGAGACCATTCTAACTTTCTCCATATCAGCAATGAGGCATTTCACTTTCTTATCATTTATGTGTTCATTGGAGTAGCACTTCTAATTTCCTTCAGGAACTTTTCTTTTGCATTCACAATTTGGCTGACCACAATTGGTAGAAGAGGGCTAGCTTTCAGCCTATCCTGGCTTTCCACATGCCTTCCTCACTAAGCTTAATCGTTTCTAGCTTCTGATTTAAAGTGAGAGATGTGAGACTCTTCCTTTTACTTGAACACTGCAAGGTCATTGTAGAGTTATTAATTGGCCTAATTTCAATAATGCTGTATCTCAGGGAATAGGGAGGCTCAAGGAGAGGTAGAGACATGAGGGGACAGCTGATCAGTGGAGCAATCAGAAAAATACAGCATTTATTAAGTTTGCTATCTTCTATGGGTATAGTTCATGATGCCCCAAAACAATTACAATAGTAACATCAAAGATCACTGATCACAGATCACTATAACAGATTTAATAATTATTATAAGTTTGAAATATTGTGAGGATTACCAAAATGTGACACAGAGACATGAAGTGAGCACCCATTGTTGGAGACATGGCGCCAACAGATTTGTTCGACTCAGGGTTGCCACAGATCTTCAATTTGTAAAAATCATAATATCTCCAAAGTGCAATAAAATGGTGTATGCCTTTATTTAATTGTATCCTACATGCGCATGAAAGTTTAGAGTGTAGTTTATTTTTCGCTAGTACTAATTCTACATTTTTACAGATGGATGGTGGGCATTGCACCAACCCTACAGAATTTTTGCATAAAATTAAGTCAGTAGTTGCCAATTTTTAAAAGCCTCAAAATTATGTGGGGACAATTGGCAGCTAAGCAATTTCATAACTAGAAGAAACCTCAGAGGTTATTTCATAATACTGGTTTACATTTTTTGAACGTTTACTATGTGCAAGGCTTAGTGCTAAGTACCTTAGAAGCATGATCTCATTTAACCCTTTTTCTTTTTGCCTCAGGCTCCAATATGGCTTGGCATAGCACTGTTACTGATCCTGTCTTTATTGAAAATGTTGATAGTTTGTTCATGAATTTTTTTGCATTAATTTTGATATTTTTAAAATATGGTATTAAAATATTATTTACTTGATTGATGAGTTTTCTGGCACCTCCCTCAATTTTGTATTCTATTCTCAGTAAGAGTCTTAGAAAGTTAGGACTGTTATTTTTCACCCTTTAGAGAGGAAGAAACAGAGTCAGAGTGATTGCACTTGCCCAAAGATTACAGGTGCCAGTAATGGTAGAATAAGATCAGATTCCAGATGCCCTGACATATTGGCTCTCAGGTTAGGCACACAATTTTACAGATGAGGAAACTGACAAGCAGAGGGTCATAAGGCTACTCAGAGTAGCTACTTGAAAGCTCTGGAGAAGAACCAGACTAGAACCAGGATTCTTCACCTGTCTCTAACACTTAATGTCGCAGGCCATTCATTGTATGATAGATGCATCATACTTATTCTCCAGGCTACACCAGGAGGCAGAATTCAGTCCTTCAATAACTATTTATTAAGCATCTCCTAGGAGCCGCACACTATGTAGTTGGTATAATGATGGCTAACTTCCTTTGCAAAGAAGCTGGGAAAGATCATCTTAGAGGGCGTTCATCTCTTCATTCGCTCTGCTAGGTTCTGGGATACACAACAGAATAAGATTCCAGGAGGTTCAGTGACAAGAGGAGGACGCAAGTATGCAGCTTAAAAATTGAAATAAAGTAGGATAAGCTTAACTATACAAGGGCTCAAAAGTTACAAGAGTCTCTGTTCCAGATTCTGAACACTGAGTAGCTTTCATTTAGTAAGCACCTTCAGTGTTTCAAACATGCTATTATGTGCTGGCAGAAGAAGATTCCAAAAAATATAAAATAAACTTCCTCCCTTTCAAGAGTTTCTATTCAACTTGAAGAAAAAGGTCATTTACATATCCCATGTCCAGCATTTACCTGATCCCTAATTAGGTAGATGACTCCTTTAAGGATTCTCATAGCTTACAGCCCTTCCCTGTCATGTAATCATTCCTTCTTTTGTTCACTAACAATGTATTGCATGCCCACCATGTGCCGGGCATTTTTCTAGGTGTTGGAGATGGAAGGCATGCACAAAATGGACAGAGCCTCTGTTCTTGTGTAGCTGATATAAACAAAGAGACCAGGTTTGTATAGCAAAGAAGACCTCACTGTTCCTTATTGGAGCAGTCCACTCTCTACCATTTTTGAGAGTGAAAAAAAAAAAAAGGAAGGAAGACCTAAAAGAGAGTGATGGGACAGTATGGTTAGGGAAGGCTCCTTGGCATCTGAGCTGAGGCCATAATAATGAGAAGGAGCTATCAAGTGATGACCTGGAGCAGGAGCAGGAACAGAGGAAGTAGCAAATGCAAAGGCCCTGGCTGGGAATGACTGTGGCTGTGCTGGAAGAGCAAGGAGGATGGTTCAAGGTCAGGTCAGAGGTAGGGGATGTCCAGATCATGGTAAAGCATTGAGATTTTAATCTAAATGTTTCCCTCTTATTATTATTTAATAACTGCCTTCCAAACTGGAAGATAAGATCCATGAGGGCAGGGCTTTGTTCCTTCTGTTCTCCATGGTACTGTCAACACCCAGAATAGCAAGTGCATAGAACTCGCACTCAGTAGGGTTTTTGGAATGATGAAGAGCAAGCAGAAATAAGTCTTTTAGGAATTGTGGTATTCTGGTTGGAACTCTGGATACATAGTCCTTCCCTTAAAAGTTCATTTTAACATATTTCTTTTTAACATCATTTTCTAACCCTCAACCCCTGACTTTAATCATCCATCTTGTGCCTCCATGGGCAAAGGTTATAAAAGATAGATGTTGTTAGGAGAGGAAAGAGTCCTCGCTGAGAATTTTGTCTTAGCATTTGACTTCGGTAAGGATGTGTATGGTGCCCTCCCAATATGAGGTTTTAAGAATCTGATAAATATTCAGTCTTTTGGGTTAATCTATAATAGTATAACAGTGCCCCAAATCTGGGGAGTCAGACAGACCTAGACATATATATCCTGGCTCCGTTACTTGGACAACTTCCTTAATCATTCTAGGTCACAATTTCATTATCTGAAAAATGGAGAGATTAACAATATTCAGCTCATAGATGTGCTGATTAAATCTAATAATGTATGCCATGGTAAAAATATGGAGATGGGCTACCCACATCCCCTTCAAGGAAGAACTTGCTGTCCAGCTGCAGGGAGCACAGGCAGCAGATTCTCTGGCTATTAATTCTCTCTGAGTCAGCCTCAGCTGTAGAGAGCCCTTCACTTAAGTTCAGGCCCTTCCTGGGGCAGTCTATACTCCATGACTGAGCAAGGTATGAGTATAAAGATGTGCTAGGCCAGGTGCAGTGGCTCACACCTGTAATCCTAGCACTTTGGGAGGCTGAGGTGGGAGGATCACTTGAGGCTGGGAGTTGGAGGCCAGCCTGGACAACATAGTGAGACCCCTTCTCTACATAAAAATTTAAAAATAGCCAGATGTGGTGGCACACACCTGTAGTCCCAGCTACTTGGGAGGGTTGCTTGAGCCCTGGAGTTTGAGGTTTCAGTGATCTACATTCACACCACTGCACTCCACCTGGACAACAGAACAAGACCCTGTCTCTTAAAAAAAAAAAAAACTATGGCTATTTCAGCCTAATGCAAGACCTCCTGATAGTCAATACTCAGAATCCCTCACAAGGTTGGATGAGCATTTTGGGGGCCTAAATCATAGCTCATCTTCTGCCAAGTCCTGCTTCCTCTTTCACTGTATTGATCCCTAACAAACATCTTGCACCCCAAACTCCATCTCAGCATCTGCTTCTGAAGAACCCCATTTGGGACATAAGCCAAGTGCTCAGCACAGTACCTAGCACATGGATCATACGCATTCAAAACAACTAGTCAATATTATTGTTATTAATGGCCCTAATGATGACAAGAGCAAAACTGCTTACTTGTTCTCAATGTGATTTTCTGCAATGGTATTGAGATTCTCATCTTTCAGTGGAGTTGCCAGGACATTTGAACATAATCTTCTGTCTTTCTTTCTCTAGGGATGCATGTGAATTCATTCATTCATTTTAAATTGTGGGCGACTGCTACGGGCCAGGCTGGGAATGAGAATGCAACCAGCCTGGCAAGAGCATTTTAATTGGCATCAGTTGAAGGCAAAGGTAAGGGTGAGATTTACTGCCCTGCCCTCCAGGTGATCTTGTAAACATATACCTATTAATCCCTGAAACCGGGGTCCTGGTAAGGAATAGGAAGGATGCGACAGAGTGTGACAACAGCAAATTGTTCTACCTCTTTTGGCAGAAAGAAGAAAGTGACAGTCAGCCCAGATAGGTGAGTCTTTTACTATTTCCATCCGTTTTCTCTCATGCTTATGCATAGGTGATGGGGGAAATGCATAACTTGCTGAATGGATGGAAATTCAGGCTCCAATTATGGCCAAAACTGATGAACAGGAACATGGAAATAATCAAGAATATACAAAACACAATGGAGAGACAGGAACACATCTAAAGCAACCAGTTATTTCATTCAGTCATTTCTTGAGCATGCTGATGCAAAGCCCAGCTATGATGCTGGTGTTGCTGGTGGCAAGAGATACAGAAATAATTAAGGCAGTCCTCAGCCTTAAGAAACTAAATGTCTGTGAGTAAAGACTAAGACCTATACAGACCAGCTATATAGAAACTAGAGCATTCTAATGGGTGCTTGTATAAGAACACTGTACATGCAGGCATATAAGGTAAGTTTTTATTTTATCAAAAATTTATACACCAGAAAGAAAGGATTTGCCTTATATTTTAGTCCTTACCAAGTCTCTCATTATGAGACATACACTCAAATTCTTTAATTTGAAGAATGGATTACTTAACAAAAACTAACTTCAACAATGCTGGTTTGGGATGATTATGGGATCACCAGACATATTTTGTTAAAAATAAAAAGACAAATGGTCAGGCGCAGTGGCTTATGCCTGTAATCCCCGGACGTTGGGAGGCTGACATGGGAAGATTGCTTGAAGACAGAGGTTCAAAAAAAAATTTTAAAATTAGCCAGGTGTAGTGGCACTTGCCTGCAGTCCATGTACTCAGGAGGGTGAGGCAGGAGGATCCTTTGAGTCCAGGAATTGGAGGCTGCAATGAGCTATGATCACACCACTGCAGTCCAGCCAAAAAAAAAGACAAAGATTTAATACAGATTCAGAAACTATTGCTGGATGTGTAACCTCACAAATCCAAGAGTCAGATTATTTGTAAACAAGCCTTTGAAAGACCATTTTAGAAAGCAATTCAAAACTTTCATGTCAGCAGGGCAGACGCTAGATAAACAACACTGCTGAATGAAGCAAGTAAAAAGCTGGATTAAAAACATAAAAATGTCTGTTTAAGTGCTTCACTGGGCTGGGTTGGAAAGAAGGATTCTCCAGAAGCCAAAAACAGAAAAGCAAGGTCCCTGGGAAACATTTTTCTGAGACTGGAGACCTTGAACCTTGGCAAATACAGCTGCTCAGAGTGGATGTCTGAGGGGCAGGAGTGCAGAGAAGTGCTAATTTGATATCCCCACATAAAGTTGAGACCCAAACAGGCTATACCCTCTGTACAAGGAGCAATGAGAAATAAAACTAGTGTACTGATAGGAACCAGAAGAAAACAGCTCTGAGTCATGGCAGAGAAAAAAACTCCCCCGACAATTTATAACTACAAGCCAGCCTTCACCTTACCTGGATTTGCAGTCTGAATTCTACCTGTTTGATCCCAAAATACTTCTCGAATAAAATTTAATATAAAGTAGGTCAGGATAATTTAAGGTTACATCTTTTCATACCTAGAACTATGACAACTTTTAAAAACCTTTCATTTCTTTATTACACAGGTAGGTACACCTAACTATTGTATGAAAAAAAAACTGAAAATATAGAAAAGAATAAAAAGCATATGAACAATTTTCAACAAATTCTTGTGTATATATCTGAATTAATAAGAAATCATACAGAGTTTTAAGGACAGCAACCAAGGATACCTATGATACCAAAATGCTTAAAGCAGCATAATGTGAAGAATAGCTTGTTTTAATTATTTGCTTACCTGTTATTTTTCTTCTTTACTTTTCTGCTTTTAGCTTTCACATGAGAAAAAATGCGATAAATTTTGGGGGGTATGTTGGAACAAGGTGATATGATGCTTCTTGTTAATTTGCTAAATGAATCACAACCAATAGTTTTGTTTAATTATGTTATATTCAAGCTGACCAGGAATGATATAAGGCTTTTCCTGGATGCCATGGGACTTAGTCAAACATTTATCACTGGTAAGATCTCAAAAGCCTTTACAAAATAAGTAGGCAAAATGAAAAGAAGTTAGATCCTGGCAAATATTTAGGTCGCTAGGGAAAAGGAGTATAAAGGGAACAGTTATATTGACATATCAATGTTTTCCTCTGGCAATCAACCTCAGTCTTCCAGATGTTTGAATTATGCTTTATTTGTTCAAAGGGAACCGACAAAGGCCATAAAGCTCATCATTTAAATAGTCAGGCTCTAAATTTCATCTAAATTGATTTTTTTTCTCTGTCCCACAATTTGTGTGCTCTTCAACATTCCTTTTTTGCAGACACCCCTTCTATATACAATGTCAAGTCATTCAGGCACCACCATAAATAATTTAGCTATGGACAGACAATGAGGTAAGGGTAATGCTCACCAGTGCCTAAATAATTAGTGGCTCTATTATGGGAATGGGGCTTGGTAGTCAGGCTGAAACTATTTTAAATCCGAAATCAAGATGTCTCAGCACGATTCCCTTCAAACTATGATAATAGGTCTGCATAGTATTTCATTAAACATAAAGGCACTTATTTGATAAATCAAAACTAATCTGATTTTTCTGATGGATGTCTATAATAGGAAAAGCTAGAGCTACCCTCTTATTTCTGAGACAGTCTATAAAAAGTGAGAGGATGATTGTTCTCCAGCTAAAGTCAGACATTTAGCCACGCTCACCAAAAATTGGCAAAAAAATTATACTGCATTGAAATCTAGAGAAGAATATAAAAGGAGTGTTTCTTGAAATAAAAAGAAGCACTTTGGAGAGAACAATTGTTGGTGAGCTCCTCTTCATACCTTCTAGCCTTTTCCCTTTTTTAACAGCACCTCGAACTTCCCTGTCATGAGGTTTGGCTGGAATTAAACTGTCCTAAGAATCTGAGGACAGGCCCTAACTGGCTTATGTCAACCAGTGTATCCTTCTCCCATTGAGAGTGAGTAGCTTTTTAAAGAAATTCTGGGAAGGAAATTCTCTCTTTTCTGTGGAAGTTACCAAAAAAATACTTTCTCTTCTCTGCTGAAACAGAAAAGCGTTCCTGCTACCAGCCTTTTGTGACCATGAAGGATGCCAATCTTCAAATGAAACTGATGATGAGGAAGACAATATGTAGAAACAAAAAGAAACTGGGACCCTCGTGATATGGTTGAGCCACTAGATCAATATATACCTGAAGCCTGCCCGACCACTGAACTTTTTCAGTTAAGTAAGCTGATAAATTCCTCTTATTGTTTAAGCTATTCTAAGTTGGGTTTTCTATTACTTGCAACCAAATGAATCTAGTTAATTATTGAGACTGAAACTGTATTAAAGATAAGCATCTTTTTAAAACTCAGACTTGAATAAAATTATCCAGATATCTTAAAGATTCACAGCTTAGACAGCATAGAGTATCTTACTCAATAGGCAACTATAGATTGATGTTGAATCTATTACAATGAAAATACTTTAATACTGACATGTAGAAAAATCTATTGCTTGCAGAGGGGCAGATTTTGTTAAAACACTTTACTATGAAAAAAGAAAGGCTAATACCTCAGCCCATCCTTATGCATAGGCTGTGAAGAGAAAACAAAAAAGAACAAGTGTATAATTTCTTCCATCATCTCCATGGCAATTTTCAAAGCCTCCATCATGAAATGTTTAATCCAAGAACATCATTTGTTTGTTTGTTTGTTTGCTTGCTTGTTTTAAGAAGACAGGAATTCACACACTCACTCTTTCAACATCTAAGATAAAGAAAATAATTTTTTTCACTTTTTCCTTTTCTAATTGAATGCCACCAAAACAGTAGTCCATTAAGAGATTTTCTTAGTGTACTGTACACTTCTCAGTTTGTCTGACCAGTGTCTGCTACCCATCCACTTTCTTCCATCCACGTGGCTGTAACACTGGGTTCCTGGCAGTCATGAGTAGGTAGCAAGGCCCCGCTTACTGGCTTCGGTTTATTAGACCAGGAAGGAATATCTGTTCCATTAAGCAATTAATCTCTTCTCTAGAAATTTGGATTTAGAACCAAGAGTGTGTCAAGTTTGTTTGTCCCCTAAGACTAGACCAGGAACATATAAAATCAGTAGGACTGAGTGGTCATTCTTACTTACGTAGATGGGAAAGTTTAGAAATCAAGTCTTGAGTAATAAAAGAATTCAAAGAACTAACAGTTATTGAGTACCTACTAAGTTGCAAGCACTGGGATAAGTCCTTTACATGCATTAACTACTTAATGCTCAGAACTATCTATGAGGAAACACTGTTATTATAACCATTTTGGAGATTAGTTAACCGAGTGGTTAAGTAAATTTTCCCAGGTCAGAGGGCTAGTAGGATTCAGAGCAAAGATTCAAATCCAGACGTCTGACATCAGCCTGTTTGCTCTAAACCACCAAGTCCTATCCCTGGTGCCATTTTCTGCCTGAAGTTCAGATGTATCTCTCTCTTTGGGTCCTGGAAAACTACCCAGTATTCCTATAATAAAGTTTCCCTTTTAGCTTAGTATAAGTTGGTTTCTGTTTCTTGCAAGCAAAAATGTCTTAAGGAGAACATTACTGACAATCGGGGATCAACATTTATATTAATAGTTCCCAGGAACTCAGTATACAGTGAGTAAATGGATAAATGATCACTACAAAGCCCCCTCTACAGTGGGCTACTGAGCATCTTAATTCACAACAACTTCAGAGTCAGAGTCACTGAGCAATGCATCTTATTTGTGCCCTCTACACAGCAGATGCTCTGTTCCTGGACATTTTTATAGTAGGTGGATGATTTCCTGGAACTGGGACATGTTCTTGAGAGGAAGCACAGACAATGCCCTCCCCTGCAGTCATGGCATTTTGAAGGACAGATGTAGGACTCAGTCAGTAGTTACAATCCCGGGGGAAATTGCATTGAGATTGAATTTTTGAAAAACAAAGCTATACTACTTACAGCAAGATTAAGTTGAAGCCGAGAATCAGGCTTTCGAGTCCAGGAAATCTGAATTTGAACTCCAGCCAGCTCCACCTCTAACAGTCACTGAGCAAGTTTTTTAATGTTTCTCTTTCTAAATTTTATCAATTTTTCTAAAATTTTATGAATTTTTAAAATCTGACTATGAGAATTGAAAAAAGACCCCAAAAAAGTACAAAGAAAGAAAGAACAATTAAATGTATATCCCACAGAATTAATTGTCATTCCATCTCGGTATATTTGCCTCCCTTTGTTTGCTTATGAGAGTTGGTTTATATAAGAAAAATCACACAATAGTGCTCATAAAAATGATATACATTCATTATAAAGAATCAAACAATGCAGAAAAGTAAGAGGAAAGCTCATTTTAACCACCCAAATTCCACCACCCAGAAATTACTATTATTTATATTAAGTGCTCATTATTGTGGAAATTTTTCTGTATGCACAGATAGAGAGCTGGCTATATAGATGAATTAATTGTTTGATAAATAGATTAGATATATGGCTAGAAATCAGGTCTATTTTAGATAGTTTTTAAATAAAATATTAAATTTAATTTTATTTGATTTCAATTTAAAAAAATAAACAGAAGAGGCATGAAGAGCATTATCTCTGAAATTTTTAACTTTCCGTTTCCTTTGTTTAAGTTCCAGCTGATGCTTATGCAAATATTTACATACTCTTCAATATCTGTGTCTCCCTAAATTTCAGAAGAAAGGAGACCTTTAGATCATCCTATGTTTTATTGTTGCTGTTGTGATTGTGGTAAAATACACATAACATAAAATTCACCAACCTGATGGTGCTTTATCAACAAAGTTTATCCAATGTTTTAAGTCTTTTGTTGTCATTTCAACAATGTTCACAGCATCTTCATCAGGAGTAGATTCCATTTCAAGAAACCTCTTTCTTTGCTCATCCATAAGAAGCAACTCCTCATCCATTCCAGTTTTATCATGAGATGGCAGCAATTCAGTCACAACTTCAGGATCCACTTCTAACTCTTGTTCTCTTGTTATTTCCGTCACACACAGTTCTTTCCTCCACTGAAGTCTTGAAGCCCTCCAAGTCATCCAAGAGGACTGAAATCAACTTCTTCCAAAATCCTGATCATGTTAATACTTTGACCTCCTCCCATGAATCATGAATGTTCTTAATGGTATCTAGAATGATCAATCCTTCCTACAAGATTTTAATTTACTTTGCCCAGAGAAATCACTATTTATGGAAGTAATAGTCTTATAAATGTATTTCTTTTTTTTTTTTTTTTTTTGAGACAGAGTGTCGCTTTGTTGCCCTGGCTAGAGTAAGTGCCGTGGCGTCAGCCTAGCTCACAGCAACCTCAGACTCCTGGGCTTAAGCGATCCTACTGCCTCAGCCTCCTGAGTAGCTGGGACTACAGGCATGCGCCACCATGTCCGGCTAATTTTTTCTATATATATTTTAGTTGGCCAGATAATTTCTATTTTTTTTTTTAGTAGAGACGGGGTCTCGCTCTTGCTGAAGCTGGTCTCGAACTCCTGACCTCGAGCGATCCACCTGCTACGGCCTCCCAGAGTGCTAGGATTACAGGCGTGAGCCACTGTGCCCGGCCTAAATGTATTTCTTAATAAGACGCATAAGTCAAAATTATTTCTTATTGATCCACAGGCTGCAGAATGGATGTTGTGTTAGCAGTCATGAAAACAACATTCATCTCCTTGTCCATCTCCAGCAGAGCTCTTAGGTGACCAGGTACATTGTCAATGAGCAGTAATATTTTGAAAAGCATCTTTTTTTATGAGCAGTAGGTCTCAACAGTGGGCTTAAAATATTCAGTAAACATGCTATAAATGGAAATACTGCTTCACCTCCCAGGGCTGCCTCCATTTCTTCTTCTATGAAGTGGGGGGAAATGCTAACATTGCAGATTATGATGATTAGAGATAAAGTTCACAGGAGGTGAGCAGTAAGTTGTGAAGATACAGAGCAACACAGTCTGCATTTCCACACATATCTGGGATGTGTCAGGTATCACTGACAAGCACTGCAACATAGTAGGAACTGAGACATTTTCAGCAGATTGTTGTATTCATTCCACCCTTATCCAGCAGCCTTGGGTGCAGGGTGAGAACCAGGCCGAGCTTCTTCTTTTGTGTATTTGTATTTTGCACATATGACAGATTCATTTTCTTATCTATTTACACCCACCTGTTTCCAAAAACTTGATGAGACATAAGTAGTCTCTTGTCTGGATAGGCTCTTCCCAGAAAGTCTCCTCAGAATAGTCACGGAGTCAGGAAAATGCTAGAAGGCCTATTTTACAACCCAATGGGTTGATAGGTAAACTGAGGGAAAGGGCTGGCTCTGTGGCTTCTCGGCCAGCAGCAGAGATGGAATTTGAGCACAGTGTCTAGCTGCTGAGTCCACACTCTTAACTCCTACACTACACTATCTTCAGCCCCGACTGAACTTCCAAAAAGAGCCGTTCTGAAGCACACAGGATTTTGCCTCATCAAGCAAAACACAAAAGTAAGTAAAGAGAAGAGGCCTTAGATACCCCAATTACCCCAGTTTGATTAATTCATATTGTATGTCTATATCAAAACATCATATGTACTCTATAAATATATACAATTATTATGTACCCATAATAATTAAAAATAAAATTTTTTAAGTCAGTGAAGAGAAGAGGCCTAAGAGAAAGCAGCTTCTGCATAAGGTTAGTATGGAAAAAATGAAATGAAATGCCATAAATGCAGCATACCCAACTCATGAGCTTCACCAGAAGTTAGGCGGTGCCAGTCAAATCACATTATCCCTAAGTATATAACAAATAATTTTTAACAGCTTTTGAGTCCATCTCCTGCCAACATATTTCAACATTAATAAAATGGGGTGTGGACTGGGCATGGTGGCTCACGTCTGTAATCTCAGCACTTTGGGAGACCATGGAGGGAGGATTGCTTGAGCCCAGGAGTTTGGGACCAACCTGAACAACATAGCTAGACCCCATCTGTACAAAAATTTTTTAATGAAATTAGCCAGATGTGGCACGTGCCTGTAGTCCCAGCTACTCAAGAGGCTGAGGAAGGAGGATCACTTGAGCCCAGCAGTTCAAGGTTGCAGTGAGCTATGACTGGGCCACTGCACTCCAGCCTGGGCAACAGAAGAAGACCCTGTCTCTTAAAACAAAACAAACAATACCTGGTGAATTTTGCAGTCTTTTAATCTTTGTACCAGTACTCACAGAACACTACTCTGTGCCAAGTACTGTGCTAGGCATGGAGTCCTTTTGGATCTGTTGTAAGAGGATTCATTCCTTCGATGTAACTATTAGATATGTCCTGTGTTTCAGGAAAACCATCAAACTTGCTATAGACATTGCTCTAGTCATCTTGATGGACCCAGTAATCAGCTACTAGGAATGAGGTTCAAGAGAAACTTGAGTTTTTATTAAAAACTCTGTCAGTACTCCATCGAAACTATCATTTGAATAATTCTGATCACTTTTTTAATGTGAAAATTAATCTCATTTAAGCCTACAGATTGCATGTTTAAAAAAAATCAAGCCAATGGAACAATTCAGACATATTATAAGGAGAACACACATACTGCACATTCTTACACCTGTACTGTGGCAGTCAGAATAATGGCCCCCAAAGATGTCCACACCCTGTCTCCAGAACCTGTGACGTGTTACCTCACATGGTAAGAGGACTTTGCAGATGTGATTAAGGATCTTGAGATAGATGATCCTGATTTATTCAGGTAGGCTCGATGTAATCACAAGTGTCCGTATTAAGAGAGTGGCAGGCAGGTCAAAGAGAGAAAGATGTAATGAGAGAAACAGGTTGAAGTGAAGCAGGGTCATGAGCAAAAGATTGTGGGGCCTCTAAAAGCTCAAAAAGGCAAGGAAATGCAATCGCTTCTAGAGCTTCCGGAAGGAATGCAGCCCCACCAACACCTTGATTTTAGCCCACTAAGACTGATACTGGATTTCCAGAACTGTGAGATAACAAGTTTGTGATGTTTTAAGCCACTAAATTTGTGACAATGTGTTACAGCAGCAATAGGAAACCTGCAGAAAGACCTTTCTGAATCACCTTATGATCAGATGTATTAATAAAATTACCTCTGAATGTAAGACACAACGTCATTAAAAGAGTTGGGGGAGAGTGTCTTTTCTTATTGGTCTTTTTACAAGCTCAAGAAAGCGAAACATGGTCCTTTTGTGAAGATAAAGGGAAGAAGGATGGCAGAATCATACAATGTGCAATTTGACTTTTCTAAGAGATCAGAGCATCATCTATAAAAATGGGAATAATGCTAATTAAAAAGGCTGTTATAAGTATAACCGACATAAAACCTCCATACACCCCTACCACATGGTCCAGTTTCAACACAGAATCACATTCAGAGAAACAGCAACTCAGCTAGAAAAGCACAATTCAGTGCCATTCAAACCTTGGTTCAAACATTGAAGAAAATCATAAAGGGGAAGATATACTCTTAAGAGATAACTTCTTAAAAACCCTTTTGGGGCTTCTCACATTTTTCTGAAATGTAGCAGTGCCCCCACCCCAAATTCCCCTTTCTGTCACTTTCCTCCCAGAATTATCTTCAATATCCAGCTCTATGACCACTCCAGTCTCACTCCCATGGTCCCTCCAGTATTCAGCTCTTCCACATGTATATCTGTGATTGTCAAGTGGGGGCCAGGGATGTGGCTGAACATCCAACAATACACAGCCCCTCCCCCCACAAACAAAGAACTATTTGCACAAAGTGTCAAGGTATGGTGACATAGATCAACTGAAGTTCTCCATCTCTTGATTTTCTTTCCACAACAAAGGTAACTCCCTGACTAATGAGGAAGCAAGAATCCTTCTCCTTTAGAAATGAGGTGGGAGGAAACACTTACAATCTCGTATAATTTCATATGTTTTCTTTTACCCTGTGCCATAAAAATTAAATACAATGACATATATGAAGTTCCCAGCATGGTTGCTCAAACTGTGGGTGTTAATGGGTGCTCAAAAAATAATAGTTTTCATCCCTTTTTCTAGAAGGGAATGAAGAATTCAATTTATTCTTAATACAGTTCCCTTAAGGTAATAGCATCTCTCTCTACTGTGGCCTCCCACCCATAGCTGCCTCAATTTTTTGAATATTTAAATTATAAAAACTGTTCACCTGCTGTAAGGGAGTAGTTCATTCCCAAGGAAAATTAAATTTTGGAAATAAGGACATTAGAAAAACAGCAGAGAAGAGGATTGTTGAAACCCAGCATTTCAGCTGCTGAATACTGAAGTCCTCAATTAATACGTTTCAGTACTCAAACAAAATGTTTATTATGCAGCACCCATAATGTGTAAGGAAGGAAATGGCTTCTATTTGTTTTTAAAAATGCCTAATTTTTATTGTAACGACTGTGAAGCCCTTTGCATTTTTGTTAAAAATATAGAATTTCAGTTTCTCTGCACGTTTTTAAAATTATACAATATACATAAAATAAAATTTACCATTTTAACTCTTTTTAACCGTACAGTTTGGTGGCATTGAGTACATTCACATCATGCAACTGTCACCACCATCCATCTCCAGAACCTTTTCCTCTTGCAAATCTGAAACTCCATACCCATTAAACAATAACTCTCCTTTCTTTCCTTTCCCCAGGCCCTGATAACCACCATTCCACTTTCTGTCTCTATAAATTTGACTTCTCTACCTACCTCATATAAGTATGGTATTTGTCCTTTTGTCACTGACATATTTCACTTAGCCTATTCACTTAGAATATTTTCAACATTCAGCCATTTTGTAGCACATGGCAGAATTTCCTTTTTGATGCTGAATAACATTCCACTGTATGGCTATAGCACATTTTGTTTATCCTTTCATCCATCGATGGACACTAGGGGCTGCTTCCACCTTTTGGCAATTGTGAATAATGCTGCTGTGAACATGGGTGTAGCATACATGTTTTTTAAATGCTCAAGTCGTATTGTCTGTAGGACTCATCCATGTTTAGTTTTGTATATGTTTAATATGGAACTCAAATTTTACTTTCATTGGCCTGTAAAAATATACAAGTTAAGGTTTCTAAAACAAAATTAAGCAGAACAACAAATCTCATTATCATAAGGGTTAACAGGATGGTGCTCTTTAGTCAGCCTAGCCACGTACAACTCTAGGCAAGTAACTTCATCTCCCAATAATAGTTTTTCTCATTTACTGAGTACTTGACTATGCACCAGACATTGAGGTAGGCACTTTGCATGTATTAACTCATGAAATGCTCATAGCAACTCTGAGAAACATGAATTCATGAATATTGCTCATTAATATTTGCATCTACTTTTCATTCAATACAATCCTGGTACATTTCTTCCCCATCCCTAATGGTCATATCTGAAGAGTAAGCTCAGAATTTGCAAACTAATGTTAATATTAGCTTAAGCCAAACAAGATTTAGTAAGTCACCTTTACTTTCTAAATTATATGAAAATAGTATAAAGGTGATATAAAAATCACATTCCAAGTTCAAGTAAAATGATTGATGTTACCCATCTCTTCCCTACTATGGATAATGACTGAATTGAAATTTGAGGGACTTCAATTTGATATTAAGTTCTTCATCAACCTTGCAGGGCAACCTTGGACAAGTCACTTTACTACACCAAGGCTCATTTTTGTCTTGAACAGAGTACAGGCATAGAACTCAACAGTCACTATGGTTCCTTCCAACTCTAATATGCTGTGATTCTGAAAGTTCATATTTTTATCAGGCACCAATCACTAAAGCTATGTCCCCATTTTGGGAGAAGCCCCTTGCCTGTGGACCAACCTAACAACTAGACCCTGTGTAGGTCAAAGAAGGATTATGCCCTAATTCCCTCAAACCTGTTCAATAAAGAGAAAACATATGCCCAGTATAATGTGCAAGACAAAATCTTTACATGTGGATTGGATTCTACTGAGTGAGTAACGCTGTTTTTGGAAAAAGAATACTCCCTCAAGCAAGCAATCTCTAGATGGCTTCTGTACAGAGTGAGCTCTTGATTAAATCTATCAACTGCTTCCTATCTCTGAGTGAAGCAGCTGGAATATTGAAGTTTTGCCGACCAGAAGACCATGCCCACAGCCTATGACTTTCTGATTTCTAGGCCCTTACATGTGCTATTTTATCCTTCCTTCTTGATGGAACTGTTATCAGTTCTTCAAGGTGCAGTTCAATTACCAGATTTCCCCTTGAAATCTCCTGGGATCTGGCCAATTGGAAGGGTTTTTTTCTCTTCAGTTTCAATAGCATTAATTTACACTTTTTTAATTGATCTTTATCATATTTTTCTTTGCCTTAGTTGCATGTGTATGTCTAGGAACCTTTGGAATCCTCAGAGCACTTAATGTGGCATGTTACGGATGCTTGACAAACATTGGTTGGGTGCTACCTGTAGACTATAGCATCTACCTGTAGATAACACCTGTGAGGTTGAATCTGATGATTCAATGCATATGCCTTGTTTGTGTCTCCCACCCCTCAGAATAGACATTGTTGGACAGATTTATCTGAACATATTATTTATTCTACATAACCCCGACACTGTCTAAATTTTCTTAATCAGAAAGTGTGAACATGAGAAACCCGGAAAACCAAATAGGAGCATCTCTGTTTTTTCTAGATGGAAAAAGTTTTTTCTTATACTTGATTTGGTGCTGTCCTTAATGACCTAATGGAAGCAAAAACAGGCTTTGGCTGGAATGGCTTCAATAGTGTGCTGTAAAGTTTCCAGGAGATAAACAGTCAAAAACCAGATGATTTCAAAAGCCATTATGGATAATCTCATTGGATACTAAACTGGACCAAATCTCATCACACGTAAACAACTTTGAGTAGGAATAATGGTTGGAAATACACAAACATGGACCGATACCAATTTGCAACTTCGGTTAAGAAAAAGTGGATGGCCTTTTGAAATTATCGAAGCTATTTATAAAAGCCCAGAGGCCTGTGGATTAAGAATAAAGTATTAGAGAATTGGCAAGATGTAAAATCCATGGGCTAATGTTGCCCAGAACTAAGGAGTTCATCTTAAATGTTGAAAGTGGGTCCTCTGTTTCACCTTGGAGAACTGAATGTTGCATAATGTTACAAGTAGAGAAACCACGTGATTGAAGACTTGAATCATTAGTCAGTATAAACAAAGATGTTAATTGGCAAGCAATATTTTTCATGAATAATTAAATCTAGAATTGGCTGAAGTCAGATTCCAAGTAATTCCTTAATGTAAAACCAAACTCATTGAATAACCTCCAGGGAAGTTCTCCATTTGTTACATGGAAACCACAGTCCCAAGGTGCTGAATCTTGCTTTCGGAAAGAAAAAGCTGGCTACATTTTTGATGTTAGCACCAGAGAGTCCTACGCACCTGTTCAGTGCTTGAGATGCCCAGTCTTTGTTTTTTGTTCAAATTAAAATTATATACATAAAAAATGGTAATTACTTTTTAACCAATTCAACATATTTTACTGAAAACATTTGTGCTTGTGTTAAGAGACACAGAGATGATTAATGCATGGTCCCCTTCCTCAAGGAGCACACACTATATTAACAGTAATTACAGTAAAACATGATGAATACAATAATAGAAATAGTATAGATGCTCTCTTATCTGATGTACAGTAAGGCCTCCAACCTTCTTCTTTAATTGCTGTGACAATTTTAGTTTGTTTGCATCTACATTTAATTTTCAAATCTGTTTTGTCAATTTCTTTTAAAAAGATAAGTGAAATTTAGATTGAAATTGTGTTGAATATATAGATCAACTTGGAGTGAAGAGACATCTTAACAATATTTATTTTCACAACCCATGAACATGGTGTATATCTCCATTTATTTGGATCTTCCTTAAAATCTCAGCAATATTTTCAGTGTAAAAGTCTTAGACATCTTTGCCAGGTTTTTAAGTATTTTGTGTTTGGGGGCACTACTGTAAATGAAATTTAAGCTTTATTTTCTTAGCATATAAAAATGTATTTGATATATCTTAAAATATATTTTATGTTAATATATTACATATACATATATATTATAAACAAATATATGATTTTTCTCTTGTAACTTGTTGATATGGTGGATTACACTGATTTTCAAATGCTGAATAAGCTTTGCATAGTTGTAATAAATCTCGCTAGATATGGTGTATAATTCTTTTAAATGTTGTTTTTAGTTAGTTAATATTTTGTTGAGGGCTTTTGCATCTAAGTTTATGAGAGATACTGATTCATAGTTTTCTTTCTTTCTTTCTTTCTTTTTTTTTTGTGTTGTCTTTATCTGGTTTTGGTATCAGGGTAATAGTAGCCCCAGAAAATGAATTCAGAAGTATTTCCTCTTGTGTTTTCTGGGATATGTTATATAAAACTGAGGTTAATTCTTTTTCAAATGTTTCATAAAATTCTCCAATAAAGTCATTCAAGTCTGAAGATTTTTCAAGAGCTTTTAAGTTATGTACTCAATTTCTTTAATACTTATAGGGCTATTCAGATTATCTGTTTCATATTGGTTGAGTTTTGGTAGGTTGTATTTTTTGAGGAGTTGGTTCATTTCTTCTGAGTTGCTGAATTTATGAGGATAAAGTTGTGAACAGTATTCTCTTATTATCTTTTTAATGGCTGCAAGAATTGTAGTAATAGCTTTTCATTCCTGACATTGGGAATTTCTTTCTCATCTATTTTTATTTTTGTCAGTTTTACCAGGGGTTTATCTATTTTCTTGATTTTTTTTTCTTAAGGATTAGGTTTTCTTTTCATCAATTTTCTCTATTATTTTCCTATTTTTAGTTTCATTGATGTCTGCTCTTTTCTTTGTTATTTCCTTCCTTCTGCTTGCTTTATTTTGCTTTTCTTTTTTTTTGAGGTAGAAATATAGCTTATTGATTTTAGACCTTTCCTAATTTCTAATATAAGCATTAGTGCTATAAATTTTGCTCTTAGCACTGCTTTACCTGCATTCATAAATTTTGATGTTGTGCTTTTATTTTCATTGTGTTCAAAGTATTTTTAAATTCCTTTTGATAATTTCTTTTTAAGCCATAGATTATGTCTTCCTGGTGAATTCATTATTTTATCATTACGTAATAATCCTCTTTGTCTCTAGTAATTTTCTTTTTCTGAAACTTACCTTATCAGATGTTAATATAGATTCTCTTGCTATTACTGATTGTTTACATGTTACATGTTACATTGTTACATAACTTTTTTCATTCTTTCAGTTTCAACCTACCTATGTCATTAATTTTAAGTGAGGTTTTGTTTATATGCAGTGTATAGCTGGGTCATGTTTTCCTATACGCTCTCTACCAATCTGTCTTTTTATTAGTGCATTTAGACCATTTACTTTTAAGGTAATTGTTATGTTATCATATAAATCTGCCATTTTATTGTTTGTTTTCTATTTGTTTCTTCTAGATTTCATTTCACAGTTCCTCTGTTTTGACTTCCAGTGCATTATTCGAATATTTTTTAGGATTCCATCTTGACTTATGTATAGTGTTTTTGAATATATATCTTTGTATGGTTTTACTCTGGGTATTTTAATATACATATGTGACTTATAACATCTCTTGGTATCATTTTACCTTTTTAAGTATAGAAATCTCAATTCCATTTAGGTCTCTTTACTTTCCCTACCATTAAATATCATTGTCTTGAACATTAAATAGTGTTAAATTTTTGTTTCAATCACCAAATATAATTAAACTCATAAGTAAAAGTATAGCCTATAGTATATATTTCTCTTTCTGTTCTTTCTGTTCTTCCTTTTAAATTCCTTATACTCCAAGATTCCTTTTTTTTATCATTTTCTTCCTGTTTGAAGAAACTCTGTTAGCCAATATTAAAGGGTAGTTGTGCCCACCACAAAATTTTTTTATTAATATTTTTCCTTTGTCTGACAATGTTTTTATTTCTCCTTTATTTCTGAACAATAGTTCCACCAAATGTAGAATTCATGGTTGACAGTTGTTTTCTTTCAGTACCTTAGAAGTAATGTGACAATTCCTTCTGGCCTCCATGGTGTTGGATGAGAAATCTACTGTCATTTGAATTGGTGTTTTCCTATACATAATATATTGTGTCTCTTTGGCTGCTTTCAAGGTTCTTCTTCTTTATCTGTAGTTTGCAAAAGTTTAATTATGATGTGTCTTGTCATGGATTTCTTAGGGTTTATTATGGTTGGGATTTGCTCAGCTTCTTGGATCTGTAGGATTGTATCTTTTGCCAAATTTGAGCAATTTTTAGTCCTATCTCTTCAAATACTCTTTCAGCCCCACTCTCTTTCTCCTCTCCTTTGTGACTGTGATAATACAAATGCTAAATCTTTCATTATTTTCAGCAGATCCCTGTAGCACTTTTTATTTATGTATTTTATCTATTTTCTCTCTGTTGTTCCGATTAGGTATATTCTACTGCTCTGTCCTAAATTCACTAATCCTAATCTGTTTCATCTCCACTCTGCTATTAAGCCCATCCAGCAAGTTTTAAAATTTTTTGTTATTGTATTTTTCAGCTCTATGATCCCCAATTTCTTCATTTTTATAGCTTCCATCTCTTTACTGAGATTTTCTATTTTTTCATTTTCATTTGGTTCAAGAGATTTTGTAATTGACTGTTGAAACATTTTTTTTTTTTTTTTTTTGAGACAGAGTCTTGCTCTGTTGCCCAGGCTAGAGTGCCATGGCATCAGCCTAGCTCACAGCAACCTCAAATTCCTGGGCTTAAGCAATCCTTCTGCCTCAGCCTCCCAAGTAGCTGGGACTACAGGCATGTGCCACCACGCCCGGCTAATTTTTTCTATATATATTTTTAGGTGTCCAGATAATTTCTTTCTATTTTTTAGTAGAGACAGGGTCTCACTCTTGCTCAGGCTGGTCTCGAACTCCTGACCTCGAGCGATCCTCCCGCCTCGGCCTCTCAGAGTGCTAAGATTACAAGCGTGAGCCACCATGCCCGGCCTTTGTTGAAACATTTTTATGATGGATGATTTAACATCTGGTTTATCTTAGTATTTGTGTCAGTTGATTGTCATTTCTCATTCAAATTGTGATTTTTCTTGGTTCTTGGTTTTTTGGGTGATTTTCAATAGTAATCTGTACATTTTTCTATTTTATTAGGAGACACTGGGCCCTATGTAAATCTTTTATTTTAGCAGTGAGTCACTTTGTTTTGGTGTAGCATGGGGGTCTTGGCCTACTTTTGTGGGGTCTGGTTTCAATGGAAGTTTAATTTTCGAGACTTTCAGATATTATTTTGATGTGTTTGGTTTATCTGAGGCCTCTGGTGCCATCTGAAGGGACAGACGAAGTTTTCCCAGGTCAAGCCACAGGATGGCTTTTTTTTTTTTTCTTTTTTGAGACAGAGTGTCACTCTCTTTCCCAGGCTAGAGTGCCATGGCATCAGACTAGTTCACAGCAACCTTAAACTCCTGGACTCGAGTGATTCTCCTGCCTCAGCCTCCTGAGTAGCTGGGACAACAGGCATGTGCCATCACACCCAGCTAATTTTTTCTATTTTTAGTTGCCCAGCTAATTTTCTTTTTTTTCAATTTTTTAGTAGAGACAGGGTCTCACTCTTGCTCAGGCTGGTCTGAACTCCTGACCACAAGTGATCCTCCTGCCTCTGCCTCCCAGAGTGCTAGGATTATAGGTGTGAGCCACCAGATGCCTTTTGATAAGAGAAGGGTATGGGTGGTGGGATTTACCTACTAGTGGCCCCTAGCTGCCTTGGTGTCTCTGGGTGAGGGAGGAGAGTTTTGAAGCATGGGGACAAAGAAACTTCTTGGACCAGGCCACCTGATATGGTTGAGGCTCTCCTGCAAGATCCACATGCCTGCCTTGGTATCTCTTGTCAGAAATGAATAGTCTCAAGTCTGGCAGGGAAAATGAGACATCGATTGAGTTTTGAATGTTACATCAATCTTGCATTCCTGGAAGTTGCATCTGATTTGCTAATTTTTTGCTAAGAATTTTGCATTAATGTTCCTAAGGAATATTGATCTGTAACTTTCTCTTTTTGTAATGTCTTTCTCAGGTTTGAGTATTAAGGTTATGCTGGCCTCATAAAACGAGTGGGGACGTATTCTCTCCTCTCTTTCCTATTAAAGATTGTGTAATGGTGGTTTTACATCTTCCTTGAATGTTTCATAGAATTCACCAGCAAAATAATCTGGGCCTAGAGGGTGTTTTGTTTGTGGGAAGGTTTTTGAGAATGTATTTAATCTCTCTAATTGCTATAGGGCTATTGAGATTTTCTGTTTCATCTTGTATTAGGTTAAGTGGGTTGTATTTTTCAGGAAATTTGTTGGTTTCATCTAGCTTGTTGAATTTGCCAGCCTAAAATTGTAATAATGTATTATCCTTTTAATGCCTACAGGATCTGTAACAATAAACACCTGTCTAATTCTTGATATTAGTGATTTGTTTTTTATTTTTTCCCTTGATCATTCTAACTAGAGATTTGTCAATTTTGTTGATGATTTCAGAGAACCAACTTTTTGACTAGTTAATTTTCCTTATTGTTTATCTGGGGTTTTTTTTTTCATTGATTTTATTTATTTTTTTCCTTCTACTTATTTGAGTTTACTCTGTTCCTCTTATTCCACCTTGTAAATGTACCACCTTTGGTCATTGATATGAGAATTTAAAGTTAGATCTTTCCTTCTAAATGCTGTTTTAGCTTTATCCACAAATTTTGACAGGTTATATGTTCTTTATCATCTAGTTCAAAATATGTTCTAATTTCCCCTCTGATTGCTTCTTTGACCCATGAATTATTTGAAATATGTTGTTTAATTTCTAAATATTCAAGATTTTCCTAGGTATTATAATGTTATTAGTTTTTAATTTTTCTATGGTCTGAAAACATACTTCATATGATTTAATTCCCTTAAATTTATTGAGACGTGTTTTATGGCCTAGCTTAAAGTCTCTTCTTATCAATGTATCATAAGCCCTTGAAAAGAAGATATATTCAGCAGTTCTGATGTAGTATTTTATAAATGTCAATCAGATCATGGTTATAGAGAGTATTATTCAGATTGTCCAAATCTTTTTTTTTTTTTTTTTTTTGAGACAGTGTCTCACTCTGTTGCCCAGACTAGAGTGCCGTGGCATCAGCCTAGCTCACAGCAACCTCAAACTC
Organism: Lemur catta; assembly: GCF_020740605.2. Lineage (NCBI taxonomy): Eukaryota > Metazoa > Chordata > Mammalia > Primates > Lemuridae > Lemur > Lemur catta. Next base: position 29,431,896 of record NC_059145.1, on the reverse strand, counting down.
CTGGGCTCAAGCGATCCTCCTGCCTCAGCCTCCCAAGTAGCTGGGACTACAGGCATGTGCCACCATGCTCGGCTAATTTTTTCTATATATATTTTTAGGTGTCCAGATAATTTCTTTCTATTTTTTAGTAGAGACAGGGTCTCGCTCTTGCTCAGGCTGGTCTTGAACTCCTGAGCTCAAACAATCTGCCCACCTCGGCCTCCCAGAGTGCTAGGATTACAGGCGTGAGCCACTGCACCTGGCCTGTCCAAGTCTTTACTGAATTTTTTGCTTAGTTTTTCTATCAGTTGTTGTGATAGAGTATTTATATTCAGTACCATTATTGTAGAATTGTCTTTTTCCCTTTAATTCTGTCAATTCTTCTTCATGTATTTTGAGGCTTTGAAGTAGGAAACAGCAGGCTATAGTCAGGAAATCTACATTCAAATTTGGGTAATGCTGGGCATGGAGTAATGTTGGAGCTATTAATTTTCATCTTTAGTAAATAATAATTGCATGAATAGTATTAACAATATTATCTTGCTGTTCCTGGTTCATGCTGTAAGACTTTTTTATAATAAAAACAGTGTTGTCAGGAGAATCTGTAGACACTTCTAAAACAAGATATTATTAGATGGAGTTTAAACGAGATCCTTTATAGAAAACTGTCTCAAAATGTATAAGCACAAGTAGGATGTATCATAATCATCATCGCTATAAAATCAGAGATCGTGTCCTCATCTACCCAATTCTGTGCTAGAGAAGGTTGTGGTCTATCAAGACTTTATTATTAATAAAGTTCATAGAGCTGTTTTTAAAAACTCCTTAAAGTCATTATTGTAAAAGGGAGCTCTTTTCCATGAAAAAAAAGAGGGGGAAATAAAAATATTCTGAAAATTATAGAAGGTACATTATATGGAATATAAAATCATGATAAAAAATGTTTTTTAAATCTATACATAAGCCAATGAAAAGTTGACCAGAATATATTGTTAAATGAAAGAAGAAAGTTGTAGAATAATATATAATGTGGTTTTTAGAAAGCACACAACTCTATAGGTGTACATGTATATATGTACCCATGTACAGACCCAGATCAAGAATGAAATTGTTAACTGTGGACAGCTCTGAGAGGGGGACTTCAGAATGGAGAATTGGCTGGCAAGGAGGGTAGCGAGTGGGGGGTTGAGGGGGATGTTTGGGTGGGGAAGGGAACTTTCTGTAGTTTTATATTATTTGTATTTTCTTTTATAACCAACATCCATTGTTAAACAGGAACTCTTTTTTTAAATTTTGAGCATAAAACAACTGATCAAAAAAGAGGAAAATATGCACTAAAAAATAGTTAAACTTTCTAATATTGGGACAGACCAGAACCTTAAAGAAAGACAAAGAAAGACAAAGAGGAACTCCACAGTGAATTTATCTCTGTAATGCAAGGCTGGATAAGATTACTGGAGTATTTTTTTCATAAATTCATGAAAATAATATGCTCTGAGATTAATGATAATTATACATTGTAACTTGTTTGTTCTATTGGATTTTTAATCAAACTTAAAAAAAATAAGCAAATACAAAGCTACCTCCTGAGCATTGCAGCACAATAGCAGCCTTCTCCCGTGCTGTCCTTTATTAGATTAATTAAATTAAATTGGTTCTTAGGGAATCACAAATTCTACAGAAGCCTAAAGGAAGAAGACACACAGGGCTCCCTAGCCACTGCAACACTGAATCAGGACTCGGTTTAATGGGGTGGTCAATGGGAGACAGGATTTGCTTGCAGACAGTAGCATCTCTAAGCAAATCTATTTTGTCTGAACAAGATATGTTAACATGCTCACATGTGGTCATTTAGAATGTAAAGCAATCAAATACCAGAAAGTAGTATTACCGTTTTGTGGTAATGGTACCTAACATTACCTAACAGACACCTACCAACCATTTTCCTACCCTCTTTCTTGTGAGCAGAGCCCTCCTCCTATTCCAAGAAGCTGAAAATACACATACACAACTTATGATCCTCCTTGAGCCAGGGTATAGACATGTGACCCACTCCTGTCCAATGGGACTGAAGGGGAATGTTTCCTGGGATAAAGAGAGAATGAATGAGAGAACAATCTCTCTGTCATCCTTCCTACTTTTAGACATAGTTGGGTTTTGCCACTGCAGCTGCCATCTGGTAACTGTGAAAAAACACATGTCACTGATACACTGAAGAGGACAGAGCAGCAAGAAAGAAAGAATCTGGGCTCCTCAGTCAACTGGGAAGCCCACCTTGGAATCACCTTCTTCTGTACTTCTATTTGCTCTGCCGTGGGACATGGAGGAGTCTGTGAGCTGCTCAGCGGTTGAGCAGCAATCATGGGCAAAGAGAAGGGATCAGATGTTGCCCATATTGTTGGCATAGCTAAGAGGATAACCACATTGTTACAGCAGAAGTACTATGGTGTGAACAAGGAAAAGTTTTGAGTCACCCTTTGTGTCTGGGAAAGTCTTGGAACCATAGTAGCTGGAAATGGAGGATGAAATCTCCCTTGGGAGGCCTGTAGCCCTTCCCCTACACAGAGCCCCATTTCCCAGGGGGAATCTACATCTTCCAGGCCAATTTGCAGTGAGACAGAACCCACCCGGTTGTTCAAAGCAGTTGCCCAATCCATTCAATCTACTTCCTTTGCAAGTCATTTTTTATGCAGAATTTCTCATTGTTAGCATCAAAGCCACATATCTTCCATGGTTCCTTCAAGAATTCTTCAGAGACTTCCTCCACCAAGGCCCTGCAGACTTCTGTACCTGTTACTCCAGCTGAGGGCTCTAACTCCCAGGCAATAATAATAATATAATAATAAAATACTAATACTTACTGAGCACTCAGTCTGTGCCACATGCTATTTTAGGCTTTTTCATGTACTAACTCATGGTAATTCTATAAAAAGGATACTATCAGTGCCCCCATTTATAAGTGAGGACACTAAGGCATTAGGTAACTTACCCAGCATCTCACATTTAGTAGGCAGCAGAGCTGGGCTAGAATCCCTGGCAGTCTGGCTCTAAAGACTATATGCCCAACTCCTACACAAAACTTCCTTTTAGAAATAAGTTTCCTTTAGAATAAGGGGAGAGGCAAAAGAGAGGAATTAACCCAAAGAACAGATGCATAGAGGGACAGTGTGGGAAGTGAGAGAGAAGCTACAAGTGGAGAAATGATTTAACAATGTGACTTATCCTCTGTTACCAAGTCAGTCCAACACCCTCTCCATATTTCTTTCTTCTTTCTGCAAAAACAGAAGGCATAATTACAGTCAAACAGTCTCCCTCACTGGTTTGCCAAGGTTACCAGCATCTTCTCCCAAAGCTCCTACTTTTGCTGTGTCCATTCCTTCATTACATTTCGTTTGTTTGTTTAATAATGTATTCACTACTTGATAGATCTGACTTTTAGGTTGCTGTTTTTCTTGTCATTGTTTTGGAGACAATGGATCATGTTATCCTTTTGGTGGCATATGACAAAGATTCAGTTTCAGTTTTCTTAAACAGGGGTGGGAAGATATACAAGAAAAATATCCTCTTTTCCTAGTGTTCCTTTCCCCTAAGGATGCTCACAGCCAACATAAGAATGGGCTCCCAAAATGACATCCCTTCAGTGACAGCTACTTATAGGCACTTTTCTTGGTGAGCACCCCTCAGCATCAATGAGACTGGATCAGAAGCAGTTTCACTAGAATTTCCCCTAAGATAGTAATTCTCAAACCTAGGTGCAGTTAGAATCACTTGGAGAGCTTTAAAAAAACAAAAACAACACAAAACAGTGCCTACACTATGCCCCTGACCAATGGTATCAGAATCTCTGTAGGTGTGACCCAAGCAACAGTATTGTTTAAAGCTTCCTTTGTGAGTCTAGTGTTGTTGAGAACCACTTCCTTAAAATAATGTGACCTCATTGTTAAAATACCATTTTAAAAAAGGTAAAATTATGACTCTTATGCAAATATAAAATGAATGTGTCAAATTTATTCAATCATCAATAAAGGAGCCACTAATATGTCAAAGTCAGTTCAAAGAGCATTTGAGGAGCTAAATATTTATAGGCAATGTTAGCATAACATTGTTGTGTTAGATACAGAAGTTGTTGATGTCACTCCCCAAAACAATTTACAGATTCAATGCAATCCCAATGGCCTTTTATGAAGAAATGAAAAGCCAATTCTAAAATTCACATGGAATTGCAAGGAATCCTGAATAGCCAAAACAATCTTTAAAAAGCCGAACAAAGTTGAAGGACTCACACTTGCTGATTCCAAATCTTATTACAAAGTTATAATAATCAAAACAGTGTGGGACTGGCATAAGTATAGATGTATATATCAATGGAGTTGAATAGAGTCCAGAAATTAACCCATATATCTATAGTCAATTGATTTTTGACAAGGGTGCCAAGATCATTCAATAAGGAAAGAACAGGCTTTTCAACAGTGGTGCTAGGACAATTGGTTATCCACATGCAAAAGAATGAAGCTGGACCCTTACCTCATAGCCTATACCATAAAAAAAAAAAAAAAAAAACTTCAAAATCGATCAAAGACATAAATGTAAGAGCTAAAACTATAAAACTTAGAAGAAAACATAGGAGTAAATCTTCATGACTTTGTATTTGGCAATGTTTCTTAGATATAATACCAATAGCACAAGCAACAAAAGCAAAATAGAAACATTGGACTTAACAGAGTGAGAAGGCAGCCCACAGAATGGAAGAAAATATTTGGAAGTCACATATCTTTTTTTTTTTTTGAGATGGAGTCTTGCTATATCACCCATGCTGGTCTCAAACTCCTGGGCTCAAGTGATCCTCCTACCTCAGCCCCCCAAGCAGCTGGGATTATAAGCATAAGACAGTGAGTGGTCTGACCAGATGATATACCTCATAAGGGTTTAATATCCAGAATATATAAAGAATTTCTACAACTCAACAACAAAAAGACAATCCAACTTAAAAGTGGCAAAGGTCTTGATAAGGCATTTCATCAAAGAAGATATACAAATAGCCAACAAACTCAATGTCATTAGTCATTAGGGAAACACGTACTAAAACCACAATGAGATACCACTCCATGCCCACAAGTTTGACCATAACAAAATAAAAGGAACGTAGGTGTTAACAAAGATGTGGAGAAATTGAAACCCTTGTACATTGCTGGTGGGAATGTAAAAGGGTGTAGTTGCTGTGGAAAACAGGTTGATGCATTCTCAAAAAGTTAAACATAGAATAACTACATGACCCAGCAATTCCACTCCTAGGTATATACCCAAAAGAATTGAAAATAGGTATTCAAACAAATACTTGAATGTTCATAGTATCACTGTTCACAATAGCCAAAGGGTAGAAACAACCTAAATGTCTATCGACAGGTGAATGCATAAATAAAACATGGTATACACGTACAGTGAAATACTATTTGGCCATAAAAGTGAAGTACCAATAACATACTGCAACCAATACAGATGACCCTCGAAAACATTATGCTAGATGAAAGAAGCCAGACACAAAAGGCTACATAGTATATGATTCCATTTACATATAACATCTAGAATAAAGAGAATCCATAGAGAGAGAAATCAAATTAGGGGTTGCCAAGGACTCGGGGGATGGTAGAAAGGGGAATGACTGATTAATGGGTGCAGAGTTTCCTTCTAGAGTGATGAAAATATTTTAAAACTAGAGGTGATGGTCAAAAACAACATTCCAAATATACTAAGTGCCACTGAATTGTACACTTTAAAATTGTTAATGATTAATTTTATGTTCTATGAATTTTACTCCAATTTTTTAAAGAATTGGTTAATGTACAACAGGGCCATAAATTATAACCTTTAAGGTTATCTGTTCCACCTGATAGAAACTAATTTCATCTTGCTAAACCCAATCAGACAAAAATCTGCAAGTTAACCTCTGCCCCTCAGAGTTGTGAAATTACCCCTGACAACAGAAAGTCAACCTGGCAAAGGAAGAACATCCAGTAATCTCTTCTCAATCTCCAAGTTTTGGGTATTTTTCCTGACATCATATAGAGTCCAAGTTATCAGTTCAGACCTCACCCTTAGTGAGGGTTACTTTCCCCACTGGAGAGGGCTGCCATTTTTTTTTTAAGTCAGCTGGCCTTGTCAGGGCCACCTGAGTCCATTACAAATGCACTTAAATTGAAAAGAGAAAGTATTGGGACCTAGATTTCTTTACTCTCTGAAGATTTCTTGGATCATATGCAAATTTGCCCACCTCCTCCCAGCAATCTGCAAGTTTTCTGTGTGTGATCTATCTACTTATCTATAGCATGCATTTATCTGACAACAAGAAAGGAACAAGAGTATCATTCGTTGCCTACAGAGCTGGGCTTAGCCCTTACCAAGTAAAATAAACAGAAAGCCCCACCAAACCCTTTCACCAAAAAATGGAGGAGGTTGGGAAAGAGAGAGAGAGAGAGAGAGAGAGAGAGAACGTGTTCCCAAGAGTATGCAGACATTGGAGTGATTTGTATAGGACTTCAATTTTTACTGAACATTCTGCGATGACGGAAAGCTTTTAAATTTCAAGAAATTAAAGAAAGCTGAAGACTTCTGCAGGAAAACACACACAGATACATAAACACAAAACTCTGCAGATAATTTCAGATGGTTTTGTGCCTCCAGAAAGGTTTCCAGGTAAAGAATTCCTACTCTGGGCCAGGCACAGTGGCTCACACCTGTAATCCTAGCACTCTGGGAGGCCGAGGAGGCACATTGTTTGAGCTCAGGAGTTTGAGACCAGCCTGAGCAAGAGCGAGACCTGTCTCTACTAAAAATAGAAAGAAATTATATGGACAGCTAAAATATATATAGAAAAATTAGCCGGGCATGGTGGCACATGCCTGTAGTCCTAGCTACTTGGGAGGCTGAGGCAGAAGGATCACTTAAGCCCAGGAGTTTGAGGTTGCTGTGAGCTAGGCTGATGCCACGGCATTCTAGCCGGGGCAACAGAGTGAGACTCTGTCTCAAAAAAAAAAAAAAAAAAAAAAAAGAATTCCTACTCTGGGTCCCCCCAAACTAGCAGAAATGGGCCAGGGCAAACCACTTTAAAGTGTTGTGTGTGATCTGACTAACCCACTTGTAGATAAAGCCTCCAGTCTGTAGCCTTCATCCTTTTGAAAAGAACCAGAGAATATATGAAATTGCCCCCTTTATTTGTAGGTTCCCGAAATGAGGGAATCAAATGGTGAACAGGGAAAAAAACATCAAAGAGGAAAACTTATTCCTAGAACTGCGTTTTGGAGTTCCGGCATTTTAACTAATTAGCTCACTACTGTTAAAAGACATTTCATTTTGAAAAACTTATTTATTTTGCTCTACTGCATTTATTTGCTTAGTGCCACTCTTATGTACATAGATTACTGGTTGATGAAGTCTAGAACAGCCTTACCCAGCATGCATTGCAGTCTGAGGCTGAAAACACAATGAACTTTTACATCAACTTCTAACTGAAATTAATCATCTTCACTTTTCTCAGCTTGAATACTTTTTATGGGCCTTTCTGCTCCTCCCACTCACAAACTCATTATTTTCATCTGCTAATTTACTTTTTAATTACTTAATTCTGCCATATTATCCCAATAGTATTCAGTAGTTCTTAGTAAAACTTGGACTATTTCAGGGAAAAAAAGGGTGGTCAGAATGCTATTTTTTGAGGGGATTGAAAGTTAAAAATAAGATTTACTTTGTATGCACCATTAAAGGCGATAAATCTCTAAGCTTCAATTAAGAACACAGCAGCACCAAATGTCATGGAAATTCCTTCTTTATTCCACTTATTTCATTATGAATTTTACAGTAGAATTTAAGGTCTTTTTTTAAAAATGTCATAGAGTTGATGAACAATGCTTCTGGAAAGATGAAGAAAGCTATAAAACCAAGGCTGGTAATCAGTTGCCACGGACCAGTAAGCAGTGTGAGTTTTTAGATCAGACATCTCTTCTCTTTGGGCCAATGTCCACTGTCACTTGTTAGGGACCTTGTTCTGTTTGGCTGAATGTCTGGGGTGACCAGTTTATCCCTGTTTGCAGGGGACTTCCCCAGTTTTAGCACTGAAAGCCTAGTATCCCCTTTCAGTTCCAGGAAAACTGGAACAGTTGGTCACCCTAATTACCCTTTTCAGCTAAACCCAACAATCCTAATTTAAAAGCACCTCAAGTCCACATTTTGTAAACAATTGTCCCTCTTTGGGTTTGTAATACATTCCAAACATTTTTAAAAAAATATACTTAAAACACATTTAAGACCAGAATGGAAATTATGTGAGTATTGTTATCAGAAAAGACTGGTAACAGAAAGATGAATTTGCATTGGCATTTACAATAGAGAAAATTTACATGTTGTGAAATTAAAAATAAAATTTTTTTAAAAAAGAGGCAGATATGGAAATCTGCCTAAAAGATGTTAATCTGAGAATAGTACAGACTAGAATTTCTTCTACAGCTGAGATTTGTTATTGTTTGTAAATTTGAATTGTATTTATTGGAATAAATTTATGAAGTATAAAAGTTGAAAAGGAACAAAAAGTATATGTAGAAAATGAAGCATCTCCCACTCCATTCCCCAGCCATTCAACTGTCCAAACAATTGTTATTTATTTCTAGTATGTGGTCCAGAGATATTCCATGCAAATATGAACAAATAAATAGAATTTTCAGAGAGTAAAATGATAATTACTGAAGGTGAGGGCGGAGAGGTTCAAGGAGACCTAACCTGGTGCAAGGGTTGAAGGGGGCCTCCCCTGCAGGCTGACTTCGGAGTTGAAGGGTAGGTGTTAGCCAACCTGGAAAGGCAAGAAAGAGCAAAGGCACAGCATGGAGGCAGCTTGGAGCATTCAGGAAACTGCAAGCAGTTCAGAAGGGTCAGAGCTAAGGGGACAAAAATGGTAGGGGGAGTGAGAGATTAATGTGGAGAGACAGGCAGGGCCAGCAAATATGCTTTCCTTCAGTACGCAAGCACAATTTTTGTCTTAAATGAGTGTGAGCCAAAGAAAAGCAGATTAAGCCTCTACCAGTGGTGAAAAAAACTATAAAGGTCTTCAGAGGCAGTTCTCTGGATGCCAAGCCCAGTTTGGGCCAACCCCTGGGTAATGTGTTAGATGACATAGTGTAGAGGAGGGGAGGGAAGGTATCTACATCCAAGACAAAACTGAATTTCCTACAAGACTGATGTCTATCGCTATTAAGTGAACCATAAACAAGGCTTTGAGAAAGGTAGATATTAGGGGAAATTGTTTTAGCAAGGGCCCCTATTTCCACGTCAACTGCCTCGACAAGCTCTGTATGTCTTTAGATCATTGGGAAGTGCTGTTTTTTTAAACACTCTCATCAGTCCTGCCTCCTACAATCATACCTTAGCAGATGTCATAGTTGTGATCTTTTAGAAGGCGTTCTCTATGGCTGAAATGCAATGGGAGAAGCTTGAGGAAAACTGTCCTCACTTGTGTCTTCTCTCTGCATGTCAATAGACTTCTGGCAGCTGTAAACATGTTCCAGTTGCTGAGCCAATAAATAGGGACTCCCTTTCTAGAGAGAAAGGCTTGCACCACTGCATAGTAATTTCTAAGAAATAAAAGACAGAATCTCCAAACAGGAGTTCCCTAACGTGGCTCTGTATCAGAACCATCTTGAGAACTGAAAAAAAAAAAAAAAAGATTCAGGACAGCAACCTTGATTTACTGGGTCAGCGTGGGGGAGGGGCAATAAAGGAACCTGTCTACTTTTCAAAAGTACCTCTGGAGTGATACAATGATCAGTCAGATTTGGGAGACTCCATCTGCTAATCCAGAATGGGGCGGCATCCTCAAAACAATCTTTTGTAATCATAAAAGTCATTTCAAATGAGCCTGATTGCATTGAGGCTGTTGAAAGCTTTCTAGTGATAGGTTGGAAGACTTTTCAACTCCCTGGCAATTTGTTAGTCTCCATAAGAGAGGAAATGGCCAGTGGAGAAGAAAGTCCTTATAGAAACCCATTGGTGATGGGTCATTTAACTGCACTGGTGTACCTTAATGCAGCAGATGTGTTTCAGAAAAAAGAGTGAATAAATCAAATTTTTATAAATGGAATTTTTAAAAGTGGATAAGGAGACTTAGAGATTTAAAAGAATCTTATGGGGCATTTTTCAAATCAGTGTTTTATTTTAAATGTAATACATGCTTAGGGTTAAAAAAAAATCCACACAGTAGAGAAAGTGATAATATGAGAAGTAAAAGTTACTTCTTTCCCTTCCAACTCCGCTCAAATAATCAATTTTTTTCCAAATACTTCAGTTTTAAGACTTTCTTGTTTCCCAGCCATTTTCATTGCATATTCCACCATGATTTTATAAAATCCATTTACTGGGGTTTTTTTCCACTTGGCAATACATGGTGGGCACCACTCCATGTTAAGAGATAGAGAGGCCCTCTCATTCTTGCAATGGCAAACTGGATGTACTATAACATCTATAGTCTGTGTAACTATTCCTCTACTTTTGGAAATTTAGGTGATTTCCTCTCTCCCTCTCCCATTCTCTCTCTCTCTCTCTTTTCTCACATGCACATGCACACACACAAACACACTTCAGTGCTCCAATGAATATCTTGGTAAATATATCCTTGTAAATATATCTTTTATACATATATGCAAATATACATATATCTATAGGGTAATATGTAGTATACCTATAGGATAATTTCCCAGAAGCAAAATTGCTGGGTAAAAAAGTATGTGCATATCAAATTTGGTAGATATTCTCAAAGTATATTCCCCCCAAACAAGTGCACCAACTTCTACTCCCAACAACGGTGTACGACAATCCCTGCATTCCCACTTCCTCACCTCCTCTCCATAGCATCAAACTGCTTCATCTTGGTCAATCTTAGGGGAAAATGGCATCCTATTCTTATTCTAACTAGTATCGATTTTATGTGGAGGCTGGGTGTATTTTCCCAGCCACTTGGATTCTGTTGAGAATTCTTTCACAAAGCAGAGAATCATTTTTCAAGGTGATCCTTCAGCTTCCATGATTTATCCCTTTCTAAGTTTGGGTTGTCACAAGTCAGCCAGAGCAAGTCATTTCCAAGGGATAACCATGCACAGGTCACTCTTATTTTGAAAAAGCCATCACTTGATCCTGCTCCAGTCCCGTTTCTCTCCTTTGCTTTGCTGCCAAGAGGTTGATTCTTATTTCCTCCCCGCCCACAGCTTCCTCATTTCCCTGAGTTCTGGCGTCTGTCCCCAGCACTCCAACCAACACACATTCTGGAAAGTCACCAAGGGCCTCCTTATTGCTAAACCCTCGACCTCTGCTGTCAATCATTCTCCCTCATTTGTGGGAGGCACTTTAGGGGCCCTGCCTCTCTGGGTCTCAGTACCTCAAGAGATATTAATAAGAATACCCTCACTCTAGCCCGGGCAACAGAGTAAGACTCTGTCTCAAAAAAAAAAAAAAAAAAAAAGAAAAGAAAAAAAGAGAAAAAAAGTAAGAATACCCTTTCCATCTTAGGTTTATTGGGAGTTTTAAATGAAAAAAAACATGAATGTGCTTTGTAAGCTATAAAATACTATGTAAATACAAATTGTTATTATTGTTCATCTGGACCCTGCAGTTTCCAGCACAGGGTTAAGCTTAGAAGAGATACTTCATGCTTATTGAGCAGTTGATGAACTGCCTCTCTTAGTTTTCTGTCTCTCTCTAAGAGATTTTTACTGAGTATCTACTATGTGCCAAGCCGCATGGGGGCTGCTGTGGAAACAGCAGTAACCCCTTTTGGGAAACCTCCATTGAGTGTTGACAGAGTGCCCGCACTCTGCCTAGTAGCACACGGGATAATGATATCTAATCCTCACATCAATTCTCAGAGACAAATATCGTTTTCACCTCTGTTTTAAAGATAGAAATCTGAGACTCAGAGAGGTTAAGTGATTTACCCAAAGTTACATAGCTAGTAAGTGGGGAAACTGGGATTTGAACCCAGGTCTTTATGACTATTCTAGATAATTCTCATTACACTTACACCCACCACCTAATATGCCTATTGGGAAAGTTACGTGAGACAATGTACATGCTTAATGAGAGGATATGGAGGTAGATGAGATAAATCAGTAGTTATAAAAGTAGACTCTTACTAACTCCAGGACCAAGAATGTCAACATGGGTAACTCACATATAAGCAGACTCTAGACAGGATTGACATGAGCCAGCTCACAGGCCTGGGGGGCACTTTGATTTTCCAGGAGAGCATGAGGCATGATGATTACTCTATGCCGCAAACAATTATCTATTTCCTCCTTCTGCCACAGGGGTCCATAACCACACCTGTTTTATTCACTCATTTTATGGCCTCTTGCTGGAGGGAGTGACAAGGAATCAGGTGTCATGCTACAATCCTGAGCCTGAAGAAAGGTCTCTGAAGGCAGAGACAGCAGTCTGCTTCCTTTGGAGAGGAACTTAAGCCCTCCAGTATGAGAATAGCATTCTCTTGGAAAGGGCACCCAGAATTAAGGATTCTGAGTCATTCTGCAGATTTATCTATAAGTCAAAGAGAGACAAAGTTCATTGGTAAACCATCATTCCAAAACATGAAAAACTTACCTATGTAGAGCTGCATGTTCATATGAATACACATGGACCCACAGGACACGAATCCAAGCACTATTGTGATGACTATGGCTGCTGCCATTTCTCACCCAAATTAAGACAACATCGATTGTAAAACAGTCCACTTTTTAATATACTGCTAAAATAAATGCTGCCAGTTAAATTGTGACATGCCACCATTTGTAAGATGCACTGTTATCTTGAAAGTGGTTAAAAATGTAAAAAAATATTTGTGTCAAAATTGATAAAATCAGTAATAGTAACAGCAACTAAAATTGTGGTGTCTTCCAGCTGCTGGACATTCTTCCAGGTGCTTCGTATGCCTCATCTTCTTCAATCTTCAGAACCTGGGGTGGGGCATTACTCTTCCCCTTCACAGATGAGGACACAGAGGCCTAGAAACATCTACATCACACACGTAAGTTCACAGAAGTGTCCCTGGCATCCAGATCCGTCTGACCACGCCCAGGTGCTCTTTCTGTCACCACCCCCATTAGTTTGGAAAAGGTCAGTGTGTTCTTTGGAATGCCCAGCAGGCAGCGTGGAGTCACTGAGGCCAAGTTGGAGAAGGAGTGTCGGTGGGAATGGTGCCCAGAGCTGCCACCTGCCAAATGAGCCTGGGACGTGCTGCAGAAGACATGTCTGGCTCCCAGAATAGTTCCACCAAGGTCAACTAACATCAAAGAACACAAGACGAGCTCTGGAATGTGGTTTACCTGCAGGCCATTATTAATCACAAGCAGTGAGGTGACAGAGTGAGGATGACAGTGAGCACCCTGGGTGCACAGGACTCTGTCAGCCCACCCTGACATCATGGAACGTGGCTTCATTCTGGAATGCTAGGAGCATCCACATATGAGGCTGGCTGGCCAAATCAGAAGGAGAAGAGCTCCTTTTGAACATATTCCTGGGAAACCACCAATGAATGCTCAGACAACACTTGTTAGAATCATGTGCACTCCTGTTATTAAGTATCTACTCTCCGTCAAGGTTTCTCAACCTCCTCATACCCTCCCATGAAGTTCTCTTACCTCTATTTTCATCAGCTGAGGAATGGACCCTGGCAGGAGATCACACAAGGAGGGGTCAAAGTCCAATAAAAAAGTCAGCCCCATCCCTTCAAGGCTTGAGGATTAGAAGGGCGCAAAAAATGAACAGCAACAAAAACTAAAAGAAAAAAATAAAAAGATAGAAAAAAAAAAAAGTCAGCCCCCTACCTGCCCAATCCCATTCAAACCAGTTTGTCTCAGAAGAAGAAAACAGCTGGATGTTGATGTTTTTACAAGGAAAATCAGTTTTGTGATTAATAAGAGACAGCAGTGTCCCCAGGCAACATTCTCAATGGACAAGTCTTAGGACTCACCTGGGGAAGCTCATTAAAAATACTGATGCCTGCACCCTCTTCCCCCAGACCTACTAAATCAGATTATCCAAGAATAGATCAGACATTTGTATTTTTTTTTTTAAGTGCTCTAGGTGATTTTTCTGATCAGGGAAGTTTGGAAAACCCTGCCCTACAGGCAGTTCTTGTTTCAGTAGCTGGAGAGCCTTTGAAATAGGTGTCACCTATGTGGGCAAATTGCTGGAATACAAATTAACTTCTTGAAACAAATGGATAATTGAAAGGTTCGTGGTTCTTACCTACTATTTTCTAAAAAAAAAAAAAAAATCTTCCAGCTGATTACGTGTACCTTGATGAGAATGAGTTGCACCCTCAGTGGCTGAAGCCAAGGAAGAAAACTCAAGAACTGCAGATCAGGGACCATAATTTTGGTGGCTACTGTTAAGCTTCCTGCAAGCAATAAAAGGTGTGCTCTGTGATATTGTCATTACAGATGAGGATTCCAAAGCCCAAAGAGGTAACATGCTGAAGAGTCAAATGCAAGCAGGGCTAATGGGAGCTGAAGAAATGGGAAAGACTTTTGAAATTGCCATTTAAGTAATCCAATCTCAATCTGGAAATGTTATTTTAGCCCTTTTAAAAATCATTAGGGGCCGGGCGTGGTGGCTCACGCCTGTAATCCTAACACTCTGGGAGGCCAAGGCGGGTGGATCACTCAAGGTCAGGAGTTCGAGACCAGCCTGAGCAAGAACGAGACCTTGTCTCTACTAAAAATAGAAAGAAATTATATGGACAACTAAAAATATACATAGAAAAAATTAGCCAGGCATGGTGGTGCATGCTTGTAGTCCCAGCTACTCGGGAGGCTGAGGCAGGAGGATGGCTTGAGCCCAGGAGTTTGAGGTTGCTGTGAGCTAGGCTGATGCCACGGCACTCTAGCCTGGGCAACAGAGTGAGACTGTGTCTCAAAAAAAAATAAATAAATAAAAATAGAAAAAATAAAAATCATTAGGCTTCGAAGTAAGAGGAATAAGCCCTACTCTAAAGGAAATTGGGTTCCAACTTCTGTCATTTAACACATTAGCTGCCATGTGAGTTGTATTTAACTCGCACTAGTTTTGAGCCCAGAGCCTTGTGAAGCAAAACCTGGGCAAAACCCTGCAGTTGGTTCATGAAAATCTTACTTGTTGATGTTCTTATTACAGTTAATATTTACAATTTGATTCTAAAAACATGGATTAAATGAATAGAAGTCAATAACAAATTTTTCATTAGGATTGTTTTGTGTTCAAAGTTTTTATTCTATTTTTGTAATAAAACTCTATGGCCTCAAGGAAAAAATATTTTTTTCTAATGTGGCAGTGAATGTGTTAAACTCAATCAAAAAGAATTATTAAAACCCAACCAGGGTGGGTGAGGTGGCTCATACCTGTAAAACCAGCACTTTGGGAGGCCAAGTCATGAGGATTGCTTGAGGTCAGGGGTTCAAGACCAGCCTGGACAACATAGCAAGACCCCCATCTCTACAAAAAATAAAAATAAAAAATCATAGCTGTCACCTAAATAATTTTTTAATTGGTCCACTTATTAATAAGGATGGAAAAATATTCATTGCACTTCAGCTGCATCATTTGTGGTTCTAATTGCAAAGGGTCAAATTTACAAGAAAGAGCTTTACCCTCTACACAAATCCAAACAAAACTACTCCATCCTTGTATTGTTAAAATAATTCCTTAGCTCTGTTGATCAACCTTCAGTGTGCAGAAAAACCTCTTTTGCAGCTTATTAAAATTACAGATTCCTGGACCTGAGATTTTAATTCAATAGGTTAGGTCTGGAGTGAGGCTTAGAAATGTGTATTTTAATAAACAGCCCAGTTGAATCTCATAATGGGGACTCATTTATGAGATTCTGCACTAGTAAAACTTATTTGTAACTGCTTTCTACTCTTACTATTCTCTTTCATGCCAAGGGAGCCCATTTTTGTATTCAATATAGAATTTTCAGAAAAAGCTGAAAGAGCTCTGAGTTTCAAGAAAAACAGGTAAATTTCCAGCAGAGTGATTTATGAAGTGAAATAACTCGCTCATTTAAGCAAATCGGCTCCCCCTTGTGGAATGTCTTCTATGGCAGGTATGGGCCTCTTAAATGAACCACAGGTCTTGGTACTGAGCTGATCAACTGACACAACTCAACCAAGAATATTCTTTTGGTTGTTGTATCTGGAATTCTGGAGAAGTCATTTGGTTTCCTGCATCCCACTTTGCTCTATTTCTTGCATCTGATCTGATGTTCTGAGTTCCTGTCTCACTGATGGCATGAGTAGAAATTAATTGAATTAGCCTGTTTCCAGTTTTCATTTGCACAAACCCACTTAAAATT
The DNA here is from genome assembly GCF_020740605.2 of Lemur catta. Lineage (NCBI taxonomy): Eukaryota > Metazoa > Chordata > Mammalia > Primates > Lemuridae > Lemur > Lemur catta. The sequence goes on along the minus strand of NC_059145.1, from coordinate 29,415,557 downwards.
TAATTCTGAAAAAAAAATTAATTCTGCAATGTCTGCTTTCCTCAAAGCCCTCTCTTTTTAGAGGTAAAATCCCTAGATAAACAAACCACCAACAAAAGGGTTTTTCCCTTGGCACTTTCCAAAGATAGATAAGCTAAATGAATTTTGTATAATAGGTTCCATCATCATTTCTAAAACAAATATTTTTTTTTCAAAATCTCTTAATTCTATGATAATCTCTTGTAATATGTGTTTGCTGTACTATTTAAGATTATTCAATTCTGCAATGGACAATAAGAGAATCAAATAAGAAAAGATGAAACTAAGCATAGAAGCAAGTAGCTTATGAGACATATTAGACCTAGATAAGGTAGAGCAACACATGTGCTAACCACAGATAGAAAGGGATGGAAAGACCAAGAGGCTCCAAATATTCCCCCTATACAGGTTAGAGACATTTTAAAAAGGGATGTTGTGTAGGACATTACATTAATGCAATGGTTGCCTCCAAGTACATGAGGCATTCAGTATTCAATACGGGGTCTTAAATTGTCTCCTATTGGTGACACCCATCCTGGCCCCAACGTATCTGCTTAAGAAACACGTATGGCTCTTATCAGCTTTTTGGCAAGCTACAGATGTTGGCCAGGGGTACTCACAAGCATGTTCCCAATAGGCAAGTATGTGTTATGGTCCCAGGTGCCTTTTGTCTGTTGGGTGCTTTGCTCAAATCTCACCTCTGGTCCTCCTAGACATACCATCACTGAAAGGACTGATGTGGCAGAGAAATAGAAAGGAGGGAGGGGGGAGGGGAAAGAAAAGAGGGGGAGGAGATGGGGAGGGGGAGACGGAGGGAATGTAAACACTCAGATAATGCGAGCCTTTCACCCTATTGATAGGATAACCCTGTATGCAGTGTGTTAACCTAGCCCATCTTTCCCTTTGCTTCACACTGTGTTTTAAATTGCTTCAATGAACCATACGATTTAAACATCTCAATTCGGTTTGTGAGTCTTTCAGTTAAGTGACTTCTTAGTTAGCTTGCCTGGTAGTGTATTTGGAAGCTATCATTGCATCAAGGAAATTTCTCACACAACATCCCTTATTTTTATCTTGTCTATAACTTGTTTTAAAATACATCAGTAGCAACAATGTGTAATGTACGTGCAAGTTAACATTCATTGCTCTATCACCCTAGGTGTGGCGAATTAACATTCAAAGTGCCCTGATCAGGAATCCACCCTCAGCATCTGAAGGGTGTTTATCAGGAATCAGTGCACCAGAGAAGCCCCCTTCCCCAAGAGCTTCAAATATCCCCATTGAATCAGCACCAGAAGTTTTATTAATTAGCATAAGAGATGTTAAAAATAAGTTTTCATGTGTGAAATGTGAAGTTGGCAGGAAAATTTGTACAGGCATCTTCACTCTGGCATAGATGAGGTATAATTATCTGGCGAGCCCAGAAGCCTAATGCGTCCTGAGTGGCACTGAAAGTTTATAATTCAGTTGCGTTCCGCATCATCTTGACTTACTGGAAGATTCTTTCACCCGATCTGACTAGAAGATAGTGGATCCTGTCATCACAACATGGTTGCATTTGTCTCAGAATAAACCTTTCATGCAAAATGCTATCAAAGTGCCTAAAATGACAGAGAATGGCAACTTCAGTGAGTTCACAAGACTGGATGTGTGATTGTTTCATGTCTGTTTGTTTGCATGCCAGAATTAGATCTAAGACTTGTCTGAGTTGTTTAACTCAGTAATATTGTTAGGAAGAAGAACTAGAGACCTCACCTACCCTAGTTATTGGAGGATATTAATATCCATCAAAAAAGAAAATGCAAGTTATGAAATTTATTTAGGTTAATTTGAGGCATGTATTAGTTATCTATTGCTTTGTAATAAACTACTAAAAAATTTAGTAGCTTAAGGCAATGAGAATTTATTATCTCCACAGATCAGATATTTAGGAGTGGCTTAGCTGGGTGGTTCTGGCTCAGGGTCTTTTATGAGGTTGCAGTTAAAATGCCAGTCGGGGACAGGCATGGTGACAGATCACAGGCCAAGGTGGGAGGATTGCTTGAGCCCAGGAGTTTGAGGCTGCAATACACTATGATCATGCCACTGCATTCCAGCCTGGGTGACAGAGCAAGACCCTGTCAGTCAGGGCAGCTGTGACTGCAGTCATCTGAAGGCTTGAGTGAGGCTGGCAGATCAGCTTCCAATGTGGATCCCTCACTTGCCTTGCAGGATAATGCTGGCTGGTGACAGATGGCTTCAGCTCCTTACCATATGAATCTCTTCATAGGACTGCTTACGTGTCCTCAGGACACTGAAGCTGGCTTTCTCCCAGAGTGACTGATCCAAGGACAGCGAGGTGTAAGTGTCAATGTCTTTTATAATACAATCTCAAGAATCACACAAACTGTTACTGCCACATTCCATTCATTAGCAGTGAGTGGTTAAGTCTGTCCCACACTTAAGGGAAGGGGAATAGTCTCTACCTTTTATATGGAGGAGTGCCAAATAATTAGTGGATGTATTTTTAAATCTCCATGAGTCCACTGGAGTCTCATGTTTGCAAGTCAAATGGAATTTGTTCTATCTTTTCCATATTCTTACAATAAATATTTGTCAAGCACTTACTATGTGCCAGGCCTTGCTATAGGTATTAGGCATAAACTCTGAACACAGCAGATGGGGTAGGCAGGATGGAGGACACAGTCAGTTAACAACAAACCCAAGTGCAGTTGGAGGGAGTAGCCAGGTGTCAGGATATGGAACATCGGAGATGGTGGTGAAATGAGAGTACTTTCCTGTCTAAAGAAGACATTCACTACCACATTCTGTCGGGTGATATGGACTCAGTACTTCCAGACCTTCTGATTTTTCAAGAGACCTTAGAAGTATGTTCATGTATGTAAAATTTCCAGAATTTTAATGTTAGTAACTAATTCAAATGTTTATAAAGCACTATGAGGAAAAAAAAAGTGGGTCTAATTCAACCGAAGTTTGCCATTTTTACAATGTCTAAGCTTGAAAATAAATAAAAACTCTGATGATTTCAGCATGATGGGAACAAAATAACAGTCTAAATGAAAGAACAAGTCTAAATGATAAGGTAACACTTTAGTGAGAGACTGAAAGATGAGACCATCATATAGAAATACAGATAGACAAAAGTATTTATATAAAATAATAAAAACTCAGAATAAAGGCTCTCCTATTATCTTAGTGTTATTGATGACTTGAATTCTGATTAATTTGTCTATTTTAAAATGATGTTAGTAATTATTTTAAAGTTTAAAAACAAAAATCTCTAGGAAATAAAGTAGGAAAAATAGTGTTATGTAAGAAATTGGTACAGTCTGCATTTGAATAAAATGGATTTACAATCAAGTATGCAACATCCTGGATCATTCTGTCCTTTTTCCTTACAGAAAATAAAACAATTATGGTATTTAAAAAATAGATAGATAGAAATAAGATAAAGATATAGAGATATACATATGCCCTGAACCCAGTTTGTTGCTTTTGGTGATTTAAAAATAAGGGCTATCACAGGAGTTCGAGACTAGCCTGGGCAACATAGCAAGACTGTTTCTTAAAAAAAAAAAAATTAGTGGAGTATAGTGACACATGCCTGTAGTCCTAGCTACTCAGGAGGCTGAGGCAGGAGGATTGCTTGAGCCCAGGGGTTCAAGGCTACAGTGAGCTATGGTCATGGCACTGTACTCCAGCCTGGGCAACAAAGCAAGACCATGTCTCCAAAAAAAAAAAAAAAACCCAAAAAACAAATAAGAGCTATCGATACTCTTAACTGATCATTCCTTTTTTTCCCAAAAAATTATTTATTCTGTTGTAAGTCTGCAATTTACAATTGAGAAATAAAAATGGTGTTATAGCATGTCTTTCTTTAATAATGTAAACTTTGAAGTCAGTAAGATTTAATCTACCAGGCTTTCAAATTTAAATAAGAAATCATTACATCTGACATTCTGTAAATGAAGCAGATTGGGTATGGAAATTTGGTTTAGGAAGGTGAATGACCTCTGCAGATATAAACACAGGATTTATATCAAGAGGGTGTTGGTTAGAACATGAATTTTTAGCTTTGGATTCTTGGTTCAAATTTTAGCCTCTGACCCTTAGACAAGTTATTACATCTCTCTAAGCTTTTTATTTTTTAATTTGTAAAATGGTGAGAATTAGATACATACTTCCAAGTATTGGAGAGATAATGAGATTATGCAAGTCCTGTGCACATTGCCAATCCTCAATAAATGTCCACTGTTGTTATCACTGGGGACACGTGCCTTCCATATGGTTGCCTCCTGGGAGAGAAGTCAATCCACCTCATAAAGATCTTTCTTACCCTTAAAATCTGAGGGGTTCCTTGTAGGCCACAATTTGGGCCAACAGCTGCTTTCTTCAAAGGTAGTTTAACATCACCAGGTGGGTATTTGTTAAGTCCCTGAAAAACTGCCTTAATGGTCTTTGTATAGGTTCAGATCCTGAAATTCTGTCCGTGACCTCCTCTCTCTGAAAGGGTAAATCACTTAAACTCTCAGCTTGTTTGCCTGGAGAAAAGAATAAAAAGTCACTTTCCCAACTGTGATATTAATTAGTAGAAGTAAAGTGTTTTGGAAATGCAGAATATGGTTAATTTTTAAAGGGTAAAACATAAATGTTAAGTTCATTGGAATTTTATCACACTGTAGAGGGAATGTAAGTGTTTTACTTTTTTTCAGGAAAACATTAGATGGTGGTGGTAATGCTTAGCTTTCAAAGACTTGGGTTCATTTTGAGCAGAGCTAAGAAGAGCCTCTGGAGATGAGGCAAGTTTTTAAAAATTGAAGTAAAAAAAAGAATTAGGAATTTTATAGGACTGCTTTCTCTATGAGATCCCTTTAGTACAATGAATTTGTTTCCGGTTTCCAAAGATTTCCACTATTGAATATCTCTAGCTTTAATATGGGAATAACAGCACTCAGATTCTCTCTTTGTCACTCAGGGGCTCTCCGTTGAGTACTAAATTGCTCATTTCACTTGTGAAAGTGAGGGTCCCAGAGTCACCGAATCAATGTAATGGATTTTATGAGCTGGTTTATATCAGTGAGGTGTTCTAGAATAATGACTTGCTTAAAGAACTATTTGGCTTTTCAAAATGGAAGTATTATCCATTTGACCAGTAAAGTTCACATAGAAATCCCCAAGGCGGGTGGGGTGGGGGAACTATCAGGGCCCACACTGAAATAAATGTTGCTAATGAACAGGGATACTGACTCACTTTTAGTTTTTAAAGAGTGTTACCTTTTATTTATTTATTTATTTTAAATCACAACCTTTAAAAATCCTCTGTGGGGTAGAAGAACAACATAATCTCCACTGACTGGAGGAAAGTGGGGCAGTTGGGCTTGGTGACTGACTTTTCCTGAGCTTGTGACAAGCTAATGAAAGAACCAAAATTAGAATCCCTAAGTTCCTTCCCCTTCTCGGTGCTCCACTGAACCCTCTTCATTCCAGGCAAAAGCACTTCATTTTACGTTTCCTGTTTGGTCTCCCAGGGAGTTCAGCCCCTCCCTGTTCCTTTTGTCTGACCTTCCAAAGACAGGAATATTTATCAAAGTCCTTTCTCCCCATGATCTGCCCGGCACCAGCCATTTTCAGATTTCACATAAAGAACAGGCTGGTGACACCCCAGCATTTAGTGAACTTGTTTGAGGGGGACAGTATGCCTTTGGAAAGGACAGATGATAATTAGAAGGGCTAGGAAATGGGTCCTATGCAACAAGGATGGGATTAGCTGAGAAAGGGAAAACGCAATCTAAAGAACTGCAAGAGGAAATACTAAGGAAAAGAAAAATAGTAACTGGTGTTGTATAGTGATTGAGAACAGAGCTGGAAATCAAAGGCTTAAATTGTAGGAAAGAGGTTGAAAGAGGAGGAAATTTTCTGCTTCCTGGCTCTGAGCAGAAAGGCGGATAACTTGATGATGATAATAATGCTGCTGGTGGTGGTGATGTACTTAGAGAGTTTGAATGCAGCGCTGCCTAGGGCAGGGGAATGAACTAAGTGAGTGTGTTGGTCATTGAGTCTCTGGGTTTTAGACTGAGAGGCAGGCAGAGGCAGAACCTTGATCAGATGCAGGTTCCAATACTGAAGATGGGGCTCCAGTCTGCATTTCTAACAAGCTCCCAGAGGCTGCTGTTGCTGCTGGTCAATGGACCACATTTTGAGTAGCAAGGTTCAGAGCTATGCTGTTAAATAGAAATATGATGTGAGCCACATATGTAATTTAAAATTTTCCAGCAACCACCTTACAAAAAAAAGAAATTGAAAAAATTTTAATGTATTTTAACACATTATACCTAAAATGTTATATTAGGAACATAAACTTTCATGTTGAATAATAGTACTCAAAATCTCACTTAAATTTTTATATATAATAAAAATATTCTATATTTACCATGTAATCAAAACAAAAATTATTTTACTTTTTTTTCCATACTAAGTGTTTGAAATCTGTATGTATTTTACACTTACAGAATATCTCAATTTGAACCAGCCGCATTTCAATAGCCACATGTGTTGGTGGCTTTGGTATTGAGTTTGCAGGTCTAGACAACCTCTGCACAAATGTAGGGTAGTTCAGATGCTATTGGCGAGCCAAGAATAACTATGCTTTTAGTACTAGAACCCACTTGGGTAGGATCCAAGAAAGCCCAGGGGCACAATGAATTCTCTGCTGTGGAGCAGCAGTCCTCAAAGTTTAATTATTCACCAGGATCCTCTAAGGACAGGGTTAAATTGCAGATTCCTGGGTTTTACCACACACGCCTCCCACCCCTGAGATTTTTTTATAAATCCAAAACTTTTTATTATTAAAAATGTGAATATCTGTACACAAGTCTAGCAAAATTAGAATACTAGACCTTTTCCCTTTCTTTAATGCCATTGATGTATTTGTTAGAGAAACTGGGTTATTTGTCCCCCCTTCTTAATTTGGCTGATTGCTTCCCCATAGTGTTGTTTCTCTTGTTATTATATTCCCCATATTTCCTGGAAACAGGCATTTGTTGCTCGAAAATTGATGAAATTCATGGTCCCAGAGATTCTAATTAGAATAGGGGTTTACAACTTTGACTCTACGTGGGAAACATTTGGGAGCTTTAAAAATTACCCATGCCTGAGTTTCTCCCCCTGAGCTTCTGATTTAATTGGTATGGGGTATATGGTCTGTACCTCAGGATTTTTAAAAGCTTCTGGGTGGTTCTGGTGTGCCACAAGGGTGGTGAACTATTGGAGTAGACAAACTCTGGCTTGAAACAAGACACGTGCTCCATGAGGGCCTCAGAACAGGCCTTCTCCACCTTCTTATCCTGAAGGTCTCCTCCAGCAGGAACAGAAATCACTGAAACAGTCCCAGAGCAAAGCCTAGAACACACTTGTAAGTCTTACAAATTTTTATTTTTCATTTTAGAATTGGCCTTGTGAAGGGGCCTCAGACACAGTATTGTGGTAAGAATTAGAGTCACCTGGGGAGCTTAAAAAAATACCAACATCCATACTCTATCCCCAGAGAATCTGATGCAATTGTTTTGGGGTGTGCCTTGGTGTCTTTGGTTTTAAAGTCTCCCCAGATGATTCTAATGTGTAGCAAAGATTGACATCTAGGACATTCCTTCTCAAATTTTAATGAGCATATGAATCATCTGGGCATCTTGTTAAAATGCAGATTCTAATTCTGCAGGTCTGGGTTAACTCCCAGGTAATACTGCTGCTTCCGGGACCATGATTTGAGTAGCGAGTGTGTAGATGGCTGATAGGCACTATAGCACTGGAAAGAATTGTCTTTGAATTCTGGCTTTTGCAACTTATTAGCTTGTGTGGGTTTCAGCAAGTCACTTCACCTCTCTGAGCCTTTTTCCTCGCTCACAAAATAGTGATAATAATAATGCCTACCTTTACCCCCTCCCATGGCAGGTGTTCAGCACAGGGAGCCTAGCTGGATGTGGAGTCTCTTGAAGGTCTTTGCCCACTGATGCTAAATCATTTCCAGGAAGTTTGTCTGGCCTTCTAGTGGACCCTTTGTTAAAACCGACAGATCAGGGCATTTAAATAAGTGTTCTGAGGCCAGCATCCATATTCCTCTGCTCTGTGCCAGACTTTCTGCTTAGCAAAGCAGAATTTAAGGTTATCCATGACCTGCGCCGTCTCCTCACTTCTCATCCTCATTACCTCTGATCGGTTTCCCACCCACTTTGCTCCCCGCCCCGTGCTCTGGATTAATCGTCTTTATGTCGTCATAAATCACAGCCAGCACCACATGTTTCTATGACTATGTTGAAATAAATCCCCTCTTTTCTCACCATCTGCTGGGCTTGCCCCCACATCTGAATCTCAGTGAGTTCTCCATGCCCTGATTTCAGTGCTCAGAACAAATGCCAAGAGGAGTATATCTGTCCTGAGTTGAGAAAAGAAACTCTATGTTAACATAACTTATGAGCTACAAGTGCAGATCCTCTATTTTTAACCATATGGAACAATTTGGAAGTCTATAAATCACATGACTGTGTAAACTAAACCAAAACTACCACTTTTTCCCTTTAAAAAGAAGTTTATATTTATTCTGTTTTCCAAAGTTGACAGACAAGAAAAAGTGTTTGCAGTGGCTTCCTGACTTCACAGATGTGCCTTCCAGGTGCTTTCAGCTTTGTTCTGAGTGTTAACAGTTCACAGTGGAAACTGATTAACACCATTAATAGTTTTCCAGTTCAACAGCCCTCTCCTATCTGAATTACTTTTAATATTTGTCTATTTCTTTCCATGTGCTCTTCATTCAGGCACCTGACTCCCTCTCAAGTTCAGGTCCCATTGTGTCTTTTGAGGGATCAAATAAATTAAAAGTCTTTTTGTTCCTTTCCCTGTAGAGATGTCCTTAACGCTAAGTAAAGTGACTGTAAATGTGTTTTCTTTCCAAAGTAGAGGGAAAAAAAGATACAGCCTCTCCATATCAGTATTTTAAAAGCAAACTATTTATTAATATTAACTGATTCAATAAGCAATTATTGGGTGTTTGCTGTGTTAAAAACATCATGCTGAGTGCTGGGGAAGGAACCTACAGAGATGAAAATAATGAAAATACAAAGTGTCTGTCCCGAAGGACCTGAAAACCTAGAAAGGAAGAGAAATCTACATGTACAAGCACCTTTAACATGAGCACAATGTGAAAGACGTTTCTCAAAGCCTTCTTAAGTCCAGTTTTCCTGGTACAGTCTGTTCACAATGCAAATACTATCCATTGTGTTACAATTAGCTGCCTGTTGCCTGTCTGCTTGGGAGGGCTGTAAGGACTATGAGGTTGGAAACCTTATGGCAATATCTCTATGGTCCAAGCAGGGCATAGTACACAACAGGGGCTTGATGAATGAATGAAAGAGAGGGAGGGAGGAGGAGGAAGAGAGAGAAAGAAAGAGAGGCTAATTTGGGATTGAGTGGACCTGAAGTCTAAGAAACGGTGCCTGTGCCCCATGGAATCGGAGCTTGTTGAAGGAAGGTAAATTTAAGTCAGGCCTCCGAACCTGATAAGAGTTATACTGAGTAAAAATGAGGTGGTAGACACTCAGGCTCAAGAAATTCTGTAAGGAGCGGAGTGGAGGCAGGTACGGCAGGGCTTTTCTGGGGAATAATACATATGCTTGCAGCTCCTTCCACGTCCAGGATAGAGACATTGAGAAATTTTAAGAGAGATGCAGAAGTAGAAGCTCTCAGCAGTGGAAATGCCAATGACTGAGCTGGTAAAAGTCCTGGTGGCAAAACCATCCCTCTCTTGTTCACTAACCCAACACATTTTACTGTGTGTACTGAGCCCTAGTTCTGTGCAGGCCACGTTCTAGGTTCTAGGGACCAGAACAATGCAGATATGTGAGCTTCCTGCCTGCATGAGGCTCATACTCCCATGGAGGAGAAAGGCAATGATTTAAATACACCCACAAGATCACACACACACACACACCGTGTGATAATTTGCTGGGAAGGGGACAGTGGGCTGTGATAGAAAGTGACCAGTTAGATAGGGTGGTCAGGGACAGCCTCTTCTGTGAAGTTAAACTCAGAATAATGAAAATGGAATAATCAAGAGTTGAGAGAAATAAATCCAGCTAAAACAGTCATCTCAACTGGCAGGCAGGGGGAGGGGGGACATTAGGCAATGTATGAGGACATTTTAGAGTGGGGGTGCTACTGGCATCTACTGGGCAGAGGCCAGGGATGCTGCTAAACATCTTACAATGCACAGGACAGCCCTCCACAACAAAGGATTATCTGGCCCCAAGTGTCAATAGTGTCCAGGGTAAGAAACTCTGAGTGAGGGGGATGGGCAGCTGCAGAGACGTGGAAGTGGGAATTAAATGTTAAGTGGAGAAATAGGCAGAGGGCTGATGTGGATGGAAAATTCTGAGGCCTGGGGGGAGTGGAAGGTGATGAGGGAGATAGAGGCGGGGGCAAGTCATATAGGGATTTGCTGGCCGTGGCAATAAGCCCACCTAATTGTGGTACTTTAGAACAATTAACCCAGACCCCATAGCTACTACAATTGATGATTTGGGGCACATAAGGCATTTCCTTTAATAACTTTAAAATAAACAAGCCATTGCTTATGGTTGCTATTCCCAGCTCTCTGCTATTCCAATAATAGAGCAAGAAATGATTCAGTACAATTTTCTTCTGCGGGCTTGAAGAAAAGAACTTCCAAACAATTGGCCCCTTCATTCTGTGGATCAACAAAATTCCTGCAGCAAAGAGGGACCCAGAAAATGGAATCTTGTTTAACCTTGTTTAATCCAATTCTCCAGTCTTCTGTCATACATCTTTATGGCTCTTTCGCCCACCCAGATTGCTAATGTGGAAAGAAAGACACCTTCATTACTGAGAACTCAGACATGATGGATGATGATGTAATGATTGATTTGCCATTGTTGGGGAACGGAGCTGTACATGTTAAAACCTCAGTAGAGAGAAGCAAGATTAAACGGGAATGTGGCTATTAATGTGCTTGTGGAGAAACATGTGCCTTTAGAAGCTTTGATGTACATACAAATGTATAGTTTTATAAACATACTGATAAATAGTTATCTCTCATTCTAACATGCATGTTACTAATACTACTGAGCACCTACTATGTGGAAGGAAATGTATATGATAGTGGAAGTTAAAAAAGAAAAATAAGGCAGACTCCTTGGTTTCAAAGAATTTATAGTTTATAGATATCATATGTCAACAGGGTATAATATAATCCATAATTAAAGAAATATCAAGTAGAAGTCAGAGACATCTATAGTTTCTGCCTGTCTAGCATATATTCCCTTTACTGTAGAAACAGTGACTTAACTTTTTAGGGGGGAACCACTTCCTCCTTATCCTCAAGTCCATGTGGATTGGATCACGTTGACCCTCACTGTCATACCACCAGGCATGGGCACATGACCCAGGCCCAGCCAATCAGCTTATTCCATTCTTCTGGCCAAAGGCAGGCATATTCCAATAGTCTAGGATGGACACGTGACCCACATTGGTCCAATGACAGTGAGCCCCATCAAAGACAAGACTGGGGATAGGGGAAATGGAGAGTGAATGTTTAATGGTACAGCATTTCCTCTAGGGGTGATGAAAATCTTCTGTAATTAAATACTGGTGATAGTTGCACAACTTTGTAAATATATTATAGCCACTAAATTGTACATTTTTGAATTTTAGATTTTATGATATGTGAATTATATCTCAATAAAGCTGTTATTAGAAAAATAAATAAATAAATAAATAATACAGAGAGATCTCAGGTACCCTTTACCCAGTTTTCTACAATGGTAACATCTTGTAAAACTATAATACAGTATCACAACCAGTATATTAACAGTGATATAGTCAAGGTTCAGAAAAATTCCATTTGCCATCTGTATATTCTCTTCAGTGAAATGTGTCTGTGTGTCTTTTGTCCATTTGCTTACTGGTTTGTTTTCTACTGTTGAGTTTTGAGAAGTCTTTAAATACTTTAGGTAATAATACTAGGCCTTGTCAGGTATCTGGTTTGCAAGTATTTCCTCCTATTCCTTATCTTTTCAATTTTCTCATGTAAGCTTTCGCAAATCAAAAGTTTTTAATTTTGATGATATCTAATGTTAATCAATTTTTTCTTTTTTGGATTGTGCTTTTGGTGCCACTTCTAAGAACTCTTTGCCCAGCTGTCGATCCTGAAGATTTTCTTATTTACCCCCCAAATTTTATACCTTTACATTTAAGTCTATGATCCATTTTAGTTTTGTATAAATTATAAGGTTTAGGTAGAGGTTCATTTTAAATTTATATTTATATAAAAATTTGCCTGTGGATGTCTGGTTGCTCCAGCACCATTTATTTAAAAAGTTATGCTTAATTTACTGAATTATTTTTGCACCTTTGTGAAATATTTCTTGGACCAGTGCTATCCAATAGAACTTTCTACAATGATGAAAATGTTCTACATCTGAACACTCTAATATGGTTGTCATTAGCCACTGATGGCTACTGAGCCCTTGAAATGTGGCTAGTGCAATGAAAGAACTGAATTTTAAATTTTATTTAATTTTTATTAATTGAAATAGCCACATGTGGCTTTTGGCTACCATATTAGACAGCACAGTTTTGGACATCTTCCACATCAGAATTTATGGCCCTGTCTTAATCTTTCTTAAATTAACCAATATTTGATATGTAATTTGTATCTAAATTATTCTGCATGACAATAAACTCTCAATACCAAATATATATACTTTTTAAATGATAAATTTGTATGTGTTATATAATAGTGGAAAAGGAAATTGAAACCTCAGTTTTGGGAAAGTCAGATTTTGTTACATAGTAATTGTATCAGTTATGGATGTTTTAGACCCAAGTGTTTTTCCGTATTTCTGCTCCGCCATTCTCATCTTCATGCTTTTAAGCCTTATGGTAACAGAAAGCTCTAGCACTACATCCATTTCCAAGTTAGAAAAAAGGGGAAGAAAGAAAAGCATTAGCTAAATCTAGCCCCCACATGCACTTTTAAAACATGTTATTATGAAGTGAGGTGAGGTGGCTCATGCCTATAGTTCCAGCTACTCAGGAGGCTGAGGCAGGAGGATTGCCTGAGCCCAGGGGTTGGAAGCCAGCTGGGGCAACATAGCAAGACCCTGTCTCTTAAAAAAAAAAAAGAAAAAAATTATTATGGAAAATTTCAGACATATACCAAAGTAGACAAATAAATGTAATGAACTCCATTAACTCCATGTACCCATCAAATCGCTTCAACAATGATCAACTTATAGTCAAGCCTATTTCATCTATATCCCTACCTACTTTTCCCATTCCAGAGATATTGTGAAACAAGCCCCAGTAATCATCATTTCACCTGCAAACATTTTAGTATGTATCTCTAAAGGAAAAGATTATTTAGGCATAAACATCCTTAATATAATCAAACATGTAATATTCTCATAAATGTCATCTTTTTTTTGATACGGCTCTTAAATCTTTTTTTACATCTATAGATTATACCCCTTTTTCTTTCTTTGCAATGCATTTGTTGAAGAAATAAGAGTGTCTTGTGGTTCTCATGGTCTGGGTTTTGCTGATTTCATTGCTGTGATGTCATTTAACGTATTCCTCTTTCTTCTATATTTGTGATAAAGTGACAGTTGGATCTAGAGGCTTGACCATATTCACATTCAACTTTTTTGAAGATTACTTTATAGGTAGTGGTCGTGTCTTCCTCAGGAGACTGATACCTGGTGTCGCCTTTAAAAGTAAACTTTCCCAGAATACTCTGTCCCCCATCCCCTACCAAGTAGTCTGCTGCAGCAGTCAGAACTGGATCACATGCCTATCCACAATTGCAAAGGAGGATGGGAAATCAAACATCTGATACAGTGAGCAGGATCGGAGCTGAGTCCATTACCGCTCCAAACTGATCAGGGTTCTCTTGGCAAGGAAGAAGGGGCAAGAGGACAGTGAAGACTGTCTGCCATAGCAGGTTAATAAAATTCATGATTAATACAAGTAGTAACTATTCTTTATAAACCATTATAAGTAACATTTATAGATGAGTCAACAAGGAGAGAATGATTACACTTTAATGATAGCTTGTCATACTACTCTTTGTATTTATGTTTCAAGTAAGAATACCTGTATATGGTGGTTTCTCGTAAGTACAATACAAAATGGCCCTTTTCAGATGATGTTTCTTAAAACAACTTGATCTTCTAAAATGATCCCTTAGCTTCTTAGTGTCTTCCTGTTTGATATGCTGAAAAGAATATCAAGGTTCTTGAAGAAACAAGAAGATTCCAGGGTTTTTGAGAATCCTGTAATGAGTGCTGGCTGAGCAATGAGCTTCATATTTTCAAATAAGAGTAAGAATTATGTGGGTTTATTGTAAAGCTGAAAAGCTATGGTTTGATTTTCTGATTAAATTTCCTCTGTTCAAATCAATTTCATGGTACTTTATCATAGCAACTAGACTTTTTAATTATTCAAAATAAATATTTCTGTTTTAAAATTTTCATTGTAGAAAAGTTTAAAAATATAATAAACTTAAAGAAGAAAATAAAAATCACTGGCAATTTTTCTATCCTGAGATAATCATTGTAAATATTTTAGTGAACTTTTTAAAAATCATTTTAAAATGCATATAGATTTTTTTCTGAGGTTGAGCTAAGACTACATATTTAAGTTTGTGTTCTGATTTTACCTTACAGAGTAAGGTAAGCATTTTCTACATGTCTTCATAAACATAATTTTAATGGCTATGCAATAAACTACTATAATGATAGTAGATGTTTCACCATATTGCTTTTTATTTATAATTTGCTATTATAAGTATTATTGCAAGGGATAGCTTTATAAATATTTTGAGGGATTTCTATTTTTTATTATCTCTGTTATGGGACAGTACTAATGGTTTAATTTCTGGCCAAATGATATGAACATTTTTGAGGCTCTTGATACATACTGACCAGTTGTTTTTCAGAATGAGTATACCAATTCATATTCCATTGGCAGCATTATGAGTACCCATTTCACTGCATGTTTTCCAGCATTTAGTTGTATCAATGAATATTTTGCATTTAAATTTTCTTCCTTTTGGGAGGGGGTTGTTTGTTTTTTTAGGGGTTAACTTGCAGAGACATTATATATGTGGAAAATCACCCATTTTGGATAAATGTGGGAGATTTCTTCACTAACATAGAAAATCTTAAATAGAAAAACCTAAATGCATTGCTTTCACATATTTCATATTTATTTGAAGTCCCTTTATTTTCTGCAACTGTGGAAAGCATTGTTATGGCTTCATATGAATAAAGGTTTTTTTAACTGTTATAAAAACTGTTTTAGACTTTAACATGTTCAATTTCAAAAGCATCATTACAAATTTCAGCATAATAGTATTCCATTAAATGGCTACATAATAATTTAGTTAATTGATCCCCAATATTTGGACATTTTTTTCAGCTGAAAATACTGGGATGAAAATTCTGTTTATAAATTGTCATCATCAGCTCTGATTACTCTGGACCTACAATGTTTGTGAGTCATGTTTCTGTGATTTTGGCTGTGACTTTAGCATTGAGGTCTGGTAACTAGGCTTCAAGTCTTATTTCTGGGCCTATGGTATCCTGTCAATGAATTCCTGCCTTATTCCCCAGTCCTTGGTATTAATAGTTTCACTTCATATTACCTAACCTCTTGAGGTCTCAGTTTTTACTTCTTTAAAATAGGGATAATATTTATTCCCACCTCAGAGGACTGTTGCAAGGATTCAGTGCTATTGTAGGTAATTTTTTCCTGCCTACCCTTCACCTACTCATTGTCCTCCTAAAGTACCGAAAATCAGGAGTGAGCCCTGCTTCCACCACCAGGTTGGTTCATTCTGGGCTTTTGTTACTCATAACTGAAAGAGCCTTATCAGTCATACTTTCTTTCTTTCTTTCTTCTTCTTCTTTTTTTTTTTTATTTTTTTTAATAAAAAGGGGGTCCTGCTCTGTTGCCCAGACTGGAGTACAGTGGCGATCATAGCTCACTAGTCTCATATTCTTGGGCTCAAGCAATCCTCCTGCCTCAGCCTCCCAAATAGCTGGGACTACAGGCATGAGCCACCTCACCTGGAAAGCACCATTTAGTTTTAACAGTAGATCTAGTAGATTGTTTGCAAAGAAGGCAACAACAGTTCCTCCCTTCCTTATATTCATGTCCCTTTGCTTCTCCTCTCATCAAGAACTAGAGTCTATTTCCACCTCTTAAATCTTGCCTGGCCTTATGACTTGCTTTGACCCATCAAATGCAGTGGAAATAATGTCATACAATTGCTAAGTCTAGGTCTCTAGATGCCTCGCGACTTTCACTCTCATTCTCCTACTGCCCTAAGACCTTTTTATGAATAAGTCTGCTAGGCTGCTGCAGAGGACAGTAACTGAGGTCTGAGGTGCTGCAGCCAACAGCCAGGACCTGAAAGCCCCAGTTGAGCCTCTGGGTGCTGGTGCTATAGCTGCATGAGTGACCTCACAAAAGACCAGAAGAACTGCTAGGCTGAGCCCAGCCCAAAGTGCTGGCCTACAGAATCAAGAACAAATGAAATGTTTGCTGTTTTAAGCTACTAAGTTTTGGAATGATTTGTTACAGTAGCTGTAGTGTCAGAAGCTTGAGTCTTCTGTTGTTTGCAATCTCAATCACCTCAACCAAATCACTTAATTCTAACAGCATCTGCTTCCTTCTTTGTGAAATGTGGATATTTTACTTACCTGTCACCATTGATTCCAGGTTTCAGATTTTTAGTTTCAATGAATAAAGACCCAACTCAAAGAGGCACAGAAATGAAAGGAATTTATCAGCTCAAGTAACTCAAAAGTCCAAGGTTTGTTTTGGCTTCAGGTGTGACTCAATTCAAGGACTCAAGTGATGATATTAGGGGTTTGTTGGCCCCTACCTCTCCATTCTGCTTTCTTCTGTGTGTCAGCTTCAGCCTAAGGTGGGCTTATCCCAAGTGTGGCCCTCCCTGCAGTTCAAGTTCATCCAGCTTGGCAAACTCAAGAGGAAGTTTGACTCTCATTGGACCCACTAGAAACGTGTGCCCATCCTTAGGCCAGTCAGGACAGAGGGATTAGAAGCTCCAAATGGTTAGGGCTGGGGCACATGCCCACGAAGAGCCAGTGAGGTGGAGAGGCTAAGGTTAGAGCTAAGGGAAGAAAGACCAAGGCATCTGTAGAGATTAACACAAAGGAAAATCAAGATGCTATTACTAGAAGAAAGGAAATGGAAGCTAAGCAAGTAAAAAAAATAACAGATGTTCACTCCTTATCACATAGGCTGGGTGAACAGATAATAGTAATAGCTTACATTTATTAAATGCTTATTAGGTGACTGGTACTAAGTACTTTATTAATTTCTATTATTCCTCTCAATTTAGGAATAGATGCAGTCATTACACTATCCCCACTCTACAGATGAAGCCGAGACACAAAGTGGTCTCAGAATAGGTCCCCCAAGATACCCATCCCCTGGTGTGTAATCCCTTCTTCTTGAAAGTGAGTGGGATCTGTGAATATGACTGACTGGTCATTCCCTTGATTAGGTTACATTACATGGCAAAAGTGATAGCTGACTTTTGAGACATTATATCCCTCTGATGTCTCAAGACTCCATGATAGCCAACTGTAGGAGGATTCTCCTGTTGGCTTTGAATAAGAAAGCTGCCATGTTGTGAGGAGGCCATGTGGCTTGGACCTCTAACTGAGAGCAACCCTTGGCCAACAGCTAGTAAGAAGATTCTCAGTCCTTACAACCACAAGGATCTGAATTTTGTCAATAACCTGAAAGAGCTTGGAAGAGAAGCCCTAGCTCCAGATGAGAAAGCCTGGTCCACATCTTGATTTCAGCTTGATGAGACCTCGAGCAGAGGACCCAGCTCTGTGGTGCCCCAACTTCTGACCTCTAAAACCGAGAGATAATAAGTATATTTTAAGTCACTAAATTTGAGGGTAATTTATTACCAGTGAGCACCCTCTTTTTATTGCCTTCCCATCTGGGTAGCTAGGTTCTCCCTCCTTTAGCACACCCAGGGCCCTTCACACTAACTCTGCTCACTGTATTATATGGGCCCCACATCACCTGGGTTGATGGTTGTCATCACCAGGTGGGAACATGGCAGGGCCACTGCCTGGTCAGTTTTGTCTTGTTAGCAAGTGAAACAGTATCTGGTGTGTATGAGCTGCTCTGTAATTGGTTGTAGAATGAATGAATGAAAGGCATCTGTGTGGTACGTCCTCTTCTGTAAGAACTGGTGGGGCCTGGGTTGTGCTTCTAAGAACAGTCTGGGGGCAAACCTCAGCCTGGGGCCCTAGGGCAGTCACCAGCCCAGACGACATAATTTGATGTGAAATTTTAGCATGGCGACTCCTGCACTACTATGGTAGTGGTAATTCACTCTCCGAACTCATGTGAGGTTTTCCCCCCACTCTGAAGCTGTTTCTCTGCATCCTGCATTTCATTGTTTTCTCAAACCATCATTTTCTTTTGCCTTTTCACAGCTGTGGAGGCAAACAGGCCTGGGTCCAGCATCTCAGCTGCTCACTAGCTGGGGATCCATCATTTCACTCTTTTAAGCATATTTCCTTGCCTATAAAATGGGGGAAATAATTCTTACAGCTGGCAGAATTGTAAGGACTCCACGAGAGAATGTAGCATGTACTCCGCAAAGTAAACTCCAAAAAGCTCCCCCGCCCCATTTTTGTTCATGGCTGTGTTCCCAGTATGCCCTGAACACAGTAGGTGCTCATTTGTTGAATAAGCAAACAGTTTGTGGGAAGAATTAAGCAGAGTGCCTGGTAGACAGTAAGCATTCCACAAAGGGCAGCTTTAATTATGTCCATTTGACAGAGGAAACTCACCTGAGGATGCTAACCCAAGCGTCCTCCATTTATCCCATTTTATCACTCAACCTCTAAGAAGGTGGTCAGGCACGCTGGGGTGATTCTAACCCGTCTCAAAGCTCCTAGTGACAAATGAATATCCCTTAGATACCACACTTTCAAGAAAACTGGCCCTTGCAAGCATTTATTAGGGAGTCACGATTCCAACAAAACCAGGAAGGACCAAATTCCAAAGCAAACAAACTCGTCTCATTCCCCACCCTGGCTGGGGGAGGGTGTTCACCCCCGTTCTGCTAAAGATAGAGCTCGGGCCCTCCCCGGGAACTTCCTGGCTTTTATTAGTTTGTAAGTAATCCCAAACGTAACTTCTCAAAGGTTTTTCTTTTTGAAGTGTGGGTGCGAAACTACTTCCCTAATCACATCTTGCGGGAGGATCTCTGAACATCTGTATATTATTTGAAAACCTAGCATCCGGTTGGGATGTTTGGGTGGGTGGGGGACCCTGCCGTGGTGGGATGAAACAGCAGGCACGCGGTAGAAACATGTCAATATCGTTTTTAAACAGGCAGAAAAATTAGGCAAAAATTACAAATGGCTAATTACCTTGGCTCAATTACACGTTTAATCAAAAGCCCGCCTCCCCCACTTTCAGCACCAGTGGGGGGAAATAGGGCGGTTAGAAAGCTAAGCGATAAAGATCTTCTCACTGAGAGCCAAGGGACAAAACTCATTACAGATAAGCCTAGTCCTCCCATTTCCCCAGGACGCCTCTCCCCGGTGCTAAAGCAGCAGCCGCTCCCCGGGTAGCAGCCAGGAAATCAGTCCTGCCCCACCGCGCAGCTCTCGCCCTGCAGGGGGTAAGAGGCGCACTTCCTGCGCCCTCCCCACGGCAAAGCCGGGGTGCAGGAACCTTCTGCCGAGGAGCTGCGAATTGGGAAAACTCCGCTGCCGATCCATTGTGGCGCCGGGGAAGGGGGTGTGTGGCTCGGAAGGGCCTGATTTTGCAAGCCTGGGATCGATATTCCTCCCCTCCCCCCCTCCCCAGCCGCGGACTTGGCCAATGGACGCCCGAAAAGGGAAAAAAAAAAATTAAATCTCAACGCACCCCGAGTGCAAAGGCCGCTCGGCTTTGTTTCCAGGCGGGGGAATGCGCTGGGCTGGGGGCGCGAACAAGGGGCGCAGGCGGTGCGCCCCGCCGCGGCACTGGCAGCGCGGTGAAGCCAAACAGGAAACCCCTTCGCCCTAAAAAGGCAGCTGGCCGCCCTCCTCCTTTCCCGGGACCCAGGCCAGGGGCTCCTTAGGTCCCGGATCCGCGAGCTACGCGGACGGGGGATCTCGCCAAACCCGCGCAGCGCGCGGCGTCTTTAAGAGGTCGCACAACGGGAATCTGGCAAAGACACGCCGGCTCCAGAAAGCAGCCGCCCTCTTCTCCCGAGACCGCGCCAGAGGCGCCCCAAGCCCCTAAACTGCCCCAGTAGAGCCCGCAATCCCCGGGGCCACACCGGCTGAGCAGAGCCCTGGGACCCTTTGGAGGCGGGAGACGAGCGTGGCTGCTTTAAGAGCACGGAGCGCGCGCGCCCGCCGCCAGCTGCCCGGGACTGCGCGCCCCCGCCGCCCCCGCGCGCTCCCGCTCGCTCGCTCGCCGGCTTTAAAGTCTCTGCCAGGATCCATGCTCACATGTTACTTCCTGTATGGAGGCATGGCCAGTTTCCAGCCCCGCGCTCCCCGTTCCTCCCCAGCCTGCGTCGGAGCCACAACTTTCAGGAGCATGGACTGAAGGCGCCCTCGCCCCAGCGCCCCTCTGAGATCCTTTGTGTTTTTCTCCATTTCCTTCGGCCGTTTCTATTTTGGGGGGCTCTCCGCTCCCCCCGCCTCTCCCCTCCCCTTCCCCGCTTGCAAACATGCCTCCTTCCTTCCCGGGGCCCTGGAAGGAGCTGCCTGCCTGAAGCCCGGAGGCGCCGCGCCGCGCTCAGCCCTGCCTCCGCCCGCCGGCTCTCGGGCTGCGCTGCGCTGCCGACTCAAGTTGGGGATCCTCGGCTGCTCGCCGCCGCCGCCCGTGATCCCTGCCTGCCCCGGGCCCGGGTCATCGCCGCCGTCCGCGGACTCCTCGCCCTGCTTGCTCCGCTCGCTCCTTTTTGAACAGAAAGCAGCTTTTCTCCGCCGAGAGGATCGTCCCCGGCGCGGCTCCGCGTTCCCGGTCACTTTTTGAGATTTTCCGGGGGGCGCTCGGCGGCTAACCGGATTCCAAGGGGACTCGGGCCGCCGAGCGCGGGGGGCCCGGGGAGCAGGCGAGCCGGGGAAGCGCCCCGGTTTAGCGGAGGCTCGCACGGAGGCAAGAACTTATTCAACAAGTTTACCCCCCCTGCTTTCCTCTTTTCGATGTGCGTTTTCGGACATGCGGAGGTTACTGGAACCGTGTTGGTGGATTTTGTTCCTGAAAATCACCAGTTCTGTGCTCCATTATGTCGTGTGCTTCCCCGGTGAGTGCCGGCCACGGAGGGGACGCGGCCCCGGCCGGCGCGCTGGGGGGGGGATGCGGAGTTGCCGGGGCGCGGAGCTCGGGCGTCCGTCCCCGGCACCCTGGAGAGGGTGGAGGGGGGCCTGGGTCGGGCGAAGGAAAGGGGGATCCGCTTCGCTGGCTCTGCCGATGTTTAGGGAGGCTGGTGGTCAGGAAGGGTGGAGGCAGGCGGCGGCCGTGGAGGGGACGGGGGACGCGGGGGTCTGTTCCCGCTCCGGTTTGGGGGGGCCTGGGAAGCCGGAATGGGGAGAAAAGGGGACTTGCTTTGCTGATCCGCCGCTGATTGGGAGAGATAGAGTTGCGAAGCGGTTTGGGGAGACGGGGGCAATGGGGAGGATGCTTCTGTGGTTTTGGGGGGCCCAGGGTGCGCCCCTCGCTCCAGCAGGGATTGAAGGAGCTCAGAACCGGGGTTCGCTTTGCTGCTCTCGGACGTTTGGGAGGGCTGTGTTCGGGGGATGGAAGCCGGAGGCTGGCCGCGGAGCGCCGAGGATGTGGGGAGCAGCTGCGTTCTGGTCTTGGGGGCCGGGGGCGCCCCCCGCCCGTATGGGGCTGGGGCGCAGGCTGCGCTTCGTTGCCGGCGTGAGACAGCCTCCCTGGCTCAATAGGAGGGCATGGAGCAGGCGATTTGGGGAGACCCGTGGTTTCCCTAGCCCCGGCTCCTTTGCCTCCACGACTCTGCTCCGCTGGGTTGCTGGGGTCGGGGCGCGGGGGGCGGGTCGGAGGCCGGGTTGCTGTTCGATCTGGGGTGGATTTTTTCCGTGTCTCGCGCTCCCTGCCTACCTTCCTCTTTGCCCTTTTGCAGGCTGTTCGCGGCTGGCAGACCCACACCCGCTCTTTTCTGGTTAGGTTAAGACAGGGACAATATTGACCATTGATATCGAGAGTAGATCACCCCACGTAACGGTGTGCGGCTCGGCGACCCTCGACTTCCAGCCGTCAGCCGGCAGGCCCCCCTCTTCTCTCCTCTCGGGGAGGGCAGAGGCCGGCCGCCTCCCTCTCCCCTTTTGCAAGCTCACTGGGCTGCAGCCTTGAGCCTTTCTCGAAGCTGTCCGGCTCCATCCCTGGGGGTGGAGGACAAGTCCTCTGTCCTAGCCAGGGGAAGGGGTGGGAAAAAGGGGGTCAATTCGCTTTTCATCCTTGCTCCCCTAAGAACAGAAAATCCCCCGTTTTTCTGCTCTCTCTCATCCACCAGGTCCTGGATAGCCGCAGGTGGAGGTTATCTGAATCCAGGAAAAGAGGAACGTGCCCCACTCTGCCTGATTACAGGCAGATATTTCCACTCTGCCTGATTACAGCCGCCTGTCCGCGGGCAGCCAGAGCGCCTGGTTTTGGTGCAGCGGGTCCCCAGCTCCGTCGTGCGCCCTCGCTGCCCTCGGGGACCCGCTGCGCAGGGACTGGCAGCGAGTGCCCCCTTGGCAGGTTCGGCGTTAGCCTCGAGGGGCAGAGAGGCAAAGCCCGTCTTTCTTCTGCACCCCCAGTTTCTCTCTGCGCATCCTCCTGGCCGTGGAGCCGCACGGAGCTCCAGCCACAGCCACAGCCCAGAAGAAACCCCAGCTTGGAGGCCGAGCGAGGACGCGCGTCCACACTCGCCCGGAGGCTTGGGGTTTTCCGACCGGGGTCCTGCCTCTGCGGGGGTGCGGGTCGTGGGGACGCGGGTCGTGGGGACATCTCCCCTGAGAAATAGCTGCCCGCTTTCCCTTAAGGATCCCTGCTCAGTGTTTGTGTTAATCATCTCCCCCTGCTACACTCCCCTTCTTTGCCACAGACTTGCCGGCTGAGTGGGCTCAGGTGCACAGGGGTCGAGCTTTGTGGGGGCCACGCTTTAATGGGGGCGGCGGGAGGCAGCGGAGGGCCACCTTGCGATGTAAGAGGAACTTGTGATTCCACTTCGTGCCTTCTTGCGTTCGGGAATGCAGTGATTTTCTTTATGCTGGTGCCCGAGGAAGCTTGACATCCACAATGGGCCTGCCAGGGAGCCTGCCTTCGTGGGGCTTGGACCATTTTCGTCTTCTCATTTTCCTTTCGTGCCCACGCTGCGAGGTAAATAGCCCTTTCCCTCGTCCGGGTGTCGAAAAAAGGAAGGGGCAGTGGTGCGAGGCGCGGGGAAGAAGGGGGGTTGGCGTGGAAAAGTGCAGCCGGAGAGGGTGCTGCAGCCTTGGGAGCCAGCCGGAGTTGAAATTCCACGGTGGGAGAGGGTGCCGCCGCGCCGCTGAACCTCAGGGGGCGCCCCCGAGCCACTTGTCGGGCTCCTGCCACCCCCACTGGTCGGTCTCGGCCGCCTCCACGCCGCGGGGTTGGGGCGCCTGTGCCCGGGTCTGAGGCTTGGGGGCCGCGGACGCGCCTGGGCGCGTGGAGGCGGCCTCGGCCCGGCGGTGCTGCTCCAGGGCTTCTCGAAACTCGGTGGGGGCTGGAGTTCGCTTTGGGACCCCTCCTTGCCTGGGCATAACCTCGAAAGCGTTTATCTAACGCCAAGGGATAAAAGTGCTTCTGGTTTTGGATTAGGGTCCTCCTTGTGAGGTCTTAGCCAAAACCCCTTGGTACTTACTTTGTTAGTTGCATTGTCAGTCGTGTTTGTGGGCTCCTGTTCAGGATACAGGGTAGCTGTAGTTTGGGGAGAGTTTTGGAAACTGTCCGGGCCCACGGGTCTTCTCCCAGCAGATCGGAAACCGTGGCTTTTAGTCTTTCAGCAACAGCAGTGTGGCAGGTGTGGGATCCATATGAGGGTTAGTGCTTCAAGTGATGCTTTCCAAGTGCAAAGCACAAGTGTTCTCAAACATGATATTGGGCATATTACATTCTTCTTCTACGTGTTTTTAAAAATTATTGTGGAAAAATTTACAAACGCCAAAAAACCTAATGGACCCTTGAAGACCCCTCCAGCCAGCTTCCACGGTTATCAGCTCGATCTTCTCTCATCTAGTCCCTCCCCAGCACCTGATTTATGTGTAGGATTTGCTTTAAAATAGTCATTTAAACTTTGGTATATATCTGTAATCATTGGGAATTTAATTGCCTCTGACACGATGTAAAATATGTTGCTTGAGAGGGTTAACCTTTTATCTATTGTACATTCTCTAACTATTCAGCAGATTTTTTTTTTTTTTTTTACTATTGATTTCTTCTCTCTTTCGGTTCTCAGTGAAACTGTTCTCTTTGGTTCTGATATGTTTTGTACCATAATTACATTACATCTCGGAGACTGCCTTTGGAAACACTTCAGATGGATAAGCTCAGCTGTGCGCCTTGGATGTGTCAGAATTAGAGGATCCATGATTGATGTCGGGTGAATCATGAATCTCCCTCTAAGCTGTCTCTCACATTTGCATGTGCATGTTTTAGTCCTGGTGGACATCCTTTATGGCCTTTTTAGAAAAAGGCAAAAGTAATATTTGAAAGGCAGCAATCTTACTCTTAGGAATGTTGTGAAAGACCATACGGGGATTTTTTTTTTCCCCTTCAAGTGTCTTACTTGAAAATGAAGAATCTTTATCCGTTCTTTAAACTGGGTCCCTTTGGCAGTTATGGAATAAAATCTTTGATATTTCCTTCTAAACAGTGTTCACGTTAGAGGGTCGATGAAGTTAGAACATTAATACAAATAGGCATAAATAGGACCTTTTGGAAGTAGGGGGAGTTGCTGTTGCCAGAGGAAAAAAGGTTGTGTAGGAAAGGTGGTGATGAGAAAAAGGTACTATCCAATAGTGAAGCTTCGAGTATCTCCTCTTAATTAAGGACGTGTTTTCATTGAATAAAAGATTATGTTGTTTACATGAAGTGGTCCGGGAAATGCTGATAACTTCATGCAAGAAAACAAAAACCGTTCCACATTTTCTTTCTGTTCTGAAAAACTCACAAGTTGACGTAGTATAATCGGCTATATCCTTGTATCAATTGAAAGGAACTTTCTTGCCATTTAAAATGCCCTAGAACAGTTATTATTAGGAAACTCTTCTACCCCCATCCCCCGACCCCCTTTTCCTGAAAACTTCTTAACCAAAGAGATGATCTGGGCACTTAAATTAGCCTTACCTAGGTGAAGAAAGCAAATTAAGCATTGCTAGTGGGCTGTTGATTTCACACTTCCCTTTTGTTTAGAAATCTTGTTTGTTTTTTCTAAATCTGGATTTTCATTCGTCACTTTACTTCTAGCACGTGGGACAATGAAACGTCATTTCTAAGCGGGATGAAGATTACAATATGGGTGTGCATTCTGACTTGGGAGATTAAAAAATTATCATTAACACTTTCATCCTGGGGACACATCTCTCATGTGGTCACATTTCATAACCCAGAGCTTCTGGGAAAAATTTTGAGCATCTAAAATTCCCTCAAAAGCACCTGATACCCTCAAATAAGCCCTTGATACTCTTTGGTTACAGATTGATCACTATCAGGTGATGGGTGGTAATCACTGAAATTGCATTTTGGAATACATCTGTGTAGCAAATACTAGGCCTGTGTTATTTACTAATATGATGGAAGCCAACGAAGGGTGCCCTGCCCCCACTTTTAATTGTCCACCTGAGCTTGATTTAGGTAGAGTTAGTAGTCACTAATGAGGTAGAGGGAGGGGTTCAGGAAAATGAGAAATGTTCTGAGAAGCGACTGTTCCCCACAGGCTCTGAGAGCTTCTTGTGGAATTTGGCAACAGTCACTGAATTTGTCCCAGAATGAAGCTGCCTCTGCAAATGACTTAAAAGATCAAATATCTCCATTTCCCAGTCTGAGAAATGGGAGTGCCCATCTTGCTCAAAAAATACTGAACCCAGGACTACGGCAATGTTCTGTGCCCTTACAAAATCACATGCACATCCATAAAAAGGAGTTATCTGTTAGGGTCTTTGCTTTGATTTATTTTTGGTATTGTGTTTATGTGGTGGTGTAACCAATGAAATCACTCCAAAAAAAAGATAAATGTGTTTCAAAAACTTTTATTTACTTCCCCCCGCTTTTTCCTACAGTTCTTCCGTATCAAATTTCCAAGACCACAGATTGTTACTGTCTCTTAAAAAAAAAAAGTCTTGAATGTAGGTGTGTTTCACGTTCAGAGAAGTCTGATGGCAATGCATAACAGATTAATTCATGGTTTACTCATATGAAAAAGATTGTTGGGTTTATGTGTTGGCCATGCAAGATTGCTTTAAGTAGCTAGAGGGCTCCCTGAGTAGTTTTCCCCTCCTATATGGACAGCTACAATTGGAGGGGCCATTTCACTTGGTATCATTTGTAGAAGATGTTTGATGTTTTGATGGAAAAATGCCTTTCTGGGCCTATGAGATGCCTTGCTGGGCCTATGCAGGCTCAGGGTTTTTATGACTGCAGCACTTGATGTGATTATTTATAAAAAAATTTTTTTTAAAGTTCTTTTAGGGCTGAGTGGAGGAATAACAGCTGATCAGCTTCTAGATGTGCCTGGTTTTCCTTTTGGAAGCTTCCCTAACTGAATTGGGTGGAGTTACTGTTGTACTTGGGGTGGGTGGGGTGGGTGGTAACTTAAACATTGAATGAGAAATGTGATACCTGTCAACCATTAGATGAGAGTCACTCTACTGTTTTGTCAGCACATAGCAAGGAGAAATCTTTTAGGAGCCTGGAACTTGTTAATGCTTTTTATTTTTTTGCCTAAACCAGGTTGCTATTGAGAGTTGTATAGAATGTAGCAAAGTGGGTAAGAATATGTACTCTGGAGCCATCCTGCCTCTGCCATTATTAAATAGTTGTGCTACCTCAGACAAGTTGTTTAACCTCTGTGTTCCTCATGTTTTGTTTTGTTTTGTTTTCCTTCCTCTGTGAAGTGGGGTTGTGATAGAACCCTGACTCCTAAGGTTTTTGTGTGGCTTGAATGAGAGTGCATGCATGTAAGGATTTAGCACTGGCCATGGTAAACAGTAATTGCTCAATAAATGAACCATTTTTATCTTATGTCTATTTAAGAGATTTGGATAGGAGTATATGAAAAGAGGAAAATACAACAAAAAAGGACAACTGTATGTATGAGCAACTTTTAAAAAATTTATGTAAGCATGTGTGCTGGGTTTTTGTACCTGCCTTTGCTGTTGAGGATGGGCACAAGGACATCCCGTGGAAGATTAGTAAAACGGTTACATTTTTGAGGATTACAGCAGTGGGAAAGCCTCAGTGAAGTCCGAGATAACTCCTTGCCCACATTGCAAAGGAGATCTCTCCTTTCTCAGCTTAAAATGGGAAAAATGCTTTCTGTAGGCTTAAAATGTGCCTCATAAATCTCCCAAATCCCTGCGTAGAAGGAGTTGGTTGGGCATGCCCCCTGAGATGTCAATTCCTCTTCTTAGGCCTTGTGGGCTGTGTGGTAGAGGAGGGAAATAGGTCTGCTCTGTAACTGTCCTTTCTGGGTTTTAATTTGGTGCCAGGAATGGGAAATAAACAGCAGTATTTGGGTGTTTGTTTTTGTTTTGCACTTGGGTGACCCTTGAACATGCTCCTGTGCCTGTCTCCATATTTTGGTGGATTCAGACCTACAGAGTGTCCAAGAGAGAACCACACACCCATGCACAGCTCCTGCCCTCTCATCTGCTTTTTTTTTTTTTTTGCAGACTGAAACCAGCATGATGGTTTTCTGGCCAAACAAGAAAATGTGATTTTAAACTCTTCAGTTTAGCTATTTTTGGGGAGTAGCAAAGTGACACAGTTGGCTGCTGAAATCTAGCAACTAAAAAAGAAGAAATGAAAGCATAGTTCATGGAATATGTAACACTTCCATGTAAGAAAATAGGACAACTGGTCTTATTTTTGGGTCTGTGATACTATCTTTCTGAGTGAGTGAAGCAGGTTGGTTTATAATGCAGTGGGTATACTTTTGAGGAATTCATACCAGTTACAATATGAACATAAGAAGGATCTGAGTTCTCCTACCGTTCGGCTGCCTCAGAAATCCCGCAGTGCACTTAAGTCAGATAAACTCATTAATTTGGCGTAATTTGGATACGAGACACAGCCACAAGCAATTTACCAGGCATAAATAAGCAGAGTAGAGATTAGTGAGGAAATACTGACTTAAGATTGTCCTTAAGAAACTTTTTAAGAATTGTCAAAAGGATTTATTTACAAAACAATGGTTGGTTATTTATAAATGAGTTCTATCCATTAAAAAAAAAAAAAAACACTTTTCCTGAAGTGTTTCTATTCAGTGAGTTTGGGAGCTCAGAGTCCGCTGTAGTTTTAGCTTTGTCACTGGGTAGCCGGGCTGCCCTGGGTGGGTTACCAAACCTCTTGGGGAAGTGGGCTTGGGTGGTGCTGGGGGTCTGGGAGTTCCAGATGTACATACATCTTATTCAGAAACCAGGACCCCACAGAGCTGGGTTGAAATTCTTGGTCTCTTGAAGCAGTCACCTTGGGCAAATGGGCCTCAGTGTTTGCATCTCTTAAAATGGGAACAGTGGTTACAATAGCCCACACTCACCGAGCACTTGTGACTGAGGCCCTGTGCCTGATCATTTTATATGCCTGTAATCCTCCCTGGAAGTAGAAACCATGATTATCCCCATTTTAGGGCAAGGAAACTAAAGCTGAAGGGGGTTGTGACTTGTCAAAGATCACCTGGGTAGTAAGTGGGGGGTGGCTATAATATGTTTCTCGAATCATCTCTTAGGATCATTTTGAATTTCGGAGCAGTTGCTGTTTGAAGACAGTTGGGAAGCTGTTTTTCTAATTGCACAGAAGAACCAATTTAAAACCAGACCCAGCTCTACGTATCCCACCCTATTACTTTTCCCATATAAGCAAGTGCCATAAACACCGTGTGAACTAAAGGTGTCTTCCTGTATTTGCTACAATTAAATAAGGAAATAACACAATTAGAGTAGGATTTTATTTGGTTACATTGAAGAGAGGACCTTTCAGCAAATTACTTTAGCTTCTGAATAAGCTGATAATAACTGTGGATAGAGTCTGAATTTGTTGGTGGTGAGGTTTTCTTCCACTCTACTCCTCTTCAAAATAACCTGAATTGATTTGGTTTGTAATTTGAGAACTTTTTTATTTGGGGCCTCAAATATGGTTACTTTGTAATAATGTGGCATTTTTTCTATCCCATATATATCATCTCAGTGTGGGCTGCAGGCTCTGAATCATAACTTCAGGAAAAGGTCTGAAGGAGTTGTGCTTGGCAAGAGAGATGGTTTGGGTTCTGGATTTTTCCTCTGGAGTTTAGAACTGGCCATGGGACCCAGCCCAACCAGCTGCGGGATCTTGGGCAAGACCCTCAAGTTTTCTTTGGGATTGTTTTCCTCACCCTTAACTAAATGGCTTCTAAATTTTTTCTGGAGTTTGAGGGGTTGCCGATTCCAAGCTGGACGGTTGGGAAAGGTTGTGGCATTTTTGCAGTATGTTAGTCAAATGCTCAGTTACACATTGTGATTTGTGGGGTGTACCTTTTGTTAACTTTTTCCTGTGAGAATTTGCTTCCTGAGGCACTAAGAACCCTTCCATTATCTTGCTAACCTTGCTACAGAATATCCCCAGGGAGTAGCAAACTAGGTGGTAAGTGGATCTTGGTTAATGGAATGCCAATAAACAATTTTTTTTTTTTAAACATTAAACTTTATTTTTCCTGGAATCCAGGTTTAAAAAAAAAAATGGAGATTTGCTCATGTCAAGAAAGTAATATATGGCCTTTAAAATTAACCTGTGTCTTTTAAAACTAATATGATTTATGGTTGGGGTGGTGGAGGCAGGAGTCATTTTCTAAATACCACAAAGCTAATTCTGGATCTGTGTCTGGAAAAGAGAAATGGAGAAAGAATAGGCTTTGGGTTATCTGGAGTTCTGCAGGGGGCATCTGGCTAGCAGATGCTCTGTTTGGCTGTACTATGTTGGAAACAAAAAATTAAGTTAAAAATTGGTCATTTCACATTCATGCCATCAACAAGTATTTTCTGAGTATTTGGAGCATGCCAGGCACTGTTCTAGGCCCTGGGGAGACAGTGGTGACCAGAACAGATGGATGTTCCTGCTCTTATATAGAGCTTCCCATAAAAGTCTGGGTTACACCTGAAAAATAGGACGGTATAGCAGTCCAGGGCCTGTGTTGTTGCTTGGCAACAACACTAAACTGGAATTAATAGTGGCTACCTCTTGGGATGGGGCACACACCTGGCCCATAGTGGTTATTTACAATACTCAGCTGGGTCCCTGGAGGTGTTTGTCTCCCACATACAGGTGATTTCTACCTGAGGGACAGAGTTTTTATTTTTTATTTTTTTGGCCTGTTTGGGGTTTTGTGTTGCTTGGATTGGTTGTGGATAAATGTGTGTGTGTGTGTTTGCACTAGTGCAAGCATCTGCGTTGTTGGCTGATGACGTGAATTCATTCCTGTCTGGCCTAGGAAGCTTAAGGTCAGCTATCCTGGTTGTGTCCTTTCTTGGCTCTACAAATGCCCTGCTACTTGACTATTTCACAGTAATGTGTTGACTTCTACTGGTGATCTAAATTTCTGTTAGCTTGTTCAATTAAAAAACTGGTGTTTTGAAAAAAATGTTTAATTTAAGAACTGGCTCTCTTGGTCACTTTCTTGCTACCAGATGACCTAAGAAGGGGATGGATGAGATAAGAGAGAAGGCCAGTAACTTATATAGTAGGGTCTGAGTAAATTAATACTAGAGATGCCTATTAGTGAGTTCCTTGACACTTAATTTTTCAATATCCCTGCTCCCCTAATTTTTGCATATGAATTTCTAATAAATGATAGAAATACTGCATATCATAATTTTTCCAACAAAATATGAAAGCCTGAACTTTGTATTGAGTGGCTAGCTTTTAGCTTGGACAGACAGGAGATTTAAGGGGATGATTCCTTCACCCTGATTTCAGCGCGTGTTCGTTAAGTGGTCACTATGATGTATGGCACGTTTATAGACATTCCCCGCGTATGAACAAAAGCCAAATTTAGACTGTGTTCTTTGAGGGCAGGCCCAGATTCCTCCTTCCATCTGCTGTATCTTCAGTATCTAGGTGGCAGTAGTCATATTTTGAGGACTGACAGATAATGCTCTTCAAAATGATTTCAGGACATTTTACGAGACACTGATATCATTGCATGTAGATTTCTGAAATCTCACATTTGTATATTGCATCCTCTTAACAGATATGATATCCAAGGTTCATGTCTTCCTTAAGAGAATTCAGACTTGTATATGTTGTCATGGTGGCTGAAGTCTATCTATAGTATGTCTTGCCAAAAACAAGATTCTATTCTAATTAGAAGACAAGCATCTGTGGGACAGTAAGGTTATATTTTGAGAGTTGCAGTGGTAGGAAATCCTTCTTTCCTCTCTTGTGGAATAACTTAGGCTAAATTCTGTGAATGTGGTGGTCATTGTGTGAGAAGCAGCCTTGGCTTTAAGGTTGATCGAGGAGGAGGCTTGGTTGTTCTAGAAACAGTGAATGAGGTGTGTAGAGGCAGCAGAGTTTGCCTCTGCTGACTAAAGCATGAAGATGAATGTTGATCTATTGTCTAGTAATGGCTTTGGGCAGATTGGTGTAGAAGAATGGCTTGACTGAACTGACCATTTTTGCTTGGATGGCAAGTATGGGTTGACCACCTCATCTGCTGCCCTCCGTTAGAGACAGATGTTGGCTGGTGAATTTTGGTGATTCCAGATGTGCTTAGGCAGAAGCTAAGTTTTCTAGAACACATTGCTAGTTGATGCCTGTTCTGTTTTATCCCTCTTCCAACCAGTTGTTTTCTGTTCTAAAACTTGTCATTTTCTTTTACTTAATGTGGGTAAAGGCCATGAATGGAGGGTATGGAAAATCTCGACAGTTTTAAGCATCGGGCCCTCATTTTCTCACCTGGTCAATTGGGGTGTAAGCTGCTGAAATTTCATGTGATATAGAGTGGTTGTCTTAGTCCATTATGTGTTGCTGTAACAGAATATCTGAGACTGGGTGATTTATAAAGAAAAGAAGTTTATTAGCTCATGGTTCTGCAGGCTGGGAAGTTCATGGTCCAGGCTTCTGGGGAGGGCTCTTGTGCTAAGTCACAACATGGCAGAGAAGGTCAAGTGGAAGTGGACACGCGTGAGAAGAGAAAACCTGAGGGGTGTCCTGGCTTTGTAACAACCCACTCTCGAGGGAACTAATCCATTCCCAGGAGAACTAACCCAGTCTCGCCAGAGCAAGAACTCAAGGGCCGGAAGAACCCATTCATGAGCGATCTGCCCCCATACCCAGACCCTTCCCACTAGGCCCCCACTTCCTCACACTGCCACATTCCACACTGGGGATCAGATTTCAGTATGAGTTTTGGTAGAGACAAACGCAAACCATAGCAGTGGATAACTCTGGCATTAGAGTTCTTTCTGAACTTTTTTTAGGATGTGCTTTTTAGGAGAAAAACTCAGTTGCTACTGAAGTATCTTAACTGTGATATGAAGAAACTGCTGATTCTTGAAGTTGCTGCCTTCACTCATGATACAAAGTGGAGGGAAAATTTATTTCTGGGGAATCTAGGGAAAATATAAGCTCTCTGACCACATTAACAAAGGACTTTGTCAAAGCAACTCTTAATATGCCTTGGGAACTTTAAACAGGGTTCTGAGGGAATGAGAGTTTTAAAAATAGGTAGATTTTGGTGAAAAAGGCCAGTGGCAAATCCATGTTTAAAAATTGTGCAGATGCTGAGCGAATACCAGATTTTTCCTTTGTCAACTTTGGCCAGTTACTTTATTGGTTTCCCATCTATAAAATGGGGATAACAAGAATTTCAACCTTGTAGAGTCCTTGTGAAGATTAAATGAGATGTGTGTGCAAAGCAACAGAAAAGCATTAAGCACACAGAATATTATAAACGGCACCTTTTTTTTGTTTGTTTTGCTTTGTTTTGTTTTTTTTGAGACAGAATCTCACTTTGTTGCCCGGGCTAGAGCAAGTGCCGTGGCGTCAGCCTAGCTCACAGCAACCTCAAACTCCTGGGCTTAAGCGATCCTACTGCCTCAGCCTCCCGAGTAGCTGGGACTACAGGCATGCGCCACCATGCCCGGCTAATTTTTTCTATATTTTTAGTTGTCCAGATAATATATTTCTATTTTTAGTAGAGACGAGATCTCACTCTTGCTCATGCTGGTCTCAAACTCCTGACCTTGAGCGATCCACCTGCCTCGGCCTCCCAGAGAGCTAGGATTACAGGCGTGAGCCACCGCGCCCGGCCTAAATGGCACCTGTTTTAATAGCCGTTGCTCAAGATTTATGAAACAAATGCTTGCATAAAAGTGTTCTCAGTTAATGCCATGCAACCCTGTGAAGAGATGGGAAAGCTGGAAGCCAGGGAGAGTGAAGATCCTATAGCTGATGAAGTGACAAAACTGGAATGCCACTGATAGCATGGATGCTGTCATGCTTCCTCCTCTGCTAGCAGAACAGGTGGTAGATGAATTGAAGGCTCACATGGCTAACCAGGAACATTTTACTGACAGAGACTAATTAAAGATGGCTATTAGGGTTTAATTTGCCTTATATATCCCCCAATTTGAAGGAGCAGGTGTATAGCTACACTTGGTATTCTCATTACTGGAATTATCAGTGTTAGTAGGATGCACATGCCTTGCTGTGTATTTCTGTGTCAACATGAGACCCATCACATCCCTAGGTGCGTGTGAACAGTGATGTTCAATGAAAGTCAGAAGCACATATCTTCTTCCTGTCCCTGTGTATGATTTTCCAGTTTTCCTACAGGGAGATGGAAAATTGGCATTTGAGATAATGGTTCCCATTCCGTTGGCTCTCACAGACATTGCTAGTTGATCACAGAGCTCTTCGCTGCTGAAGCCTGTACTAGATCTTAGAATCCTTTGCAAGGGTTGACCTGGGAGAGGACTTTTGTGCCATCTCTGTGCTACACTAAGATTAGCCAACCTTCAAAAATAACATAATAAGGAGAAGCATATCCAGGGGGCTTGTATATCCTTGTAAATAGGTGTGCTGCTACATGGACAATTTTTAAGGTTTCCCAGTCCATAAAATTGATTTGCATTCATATTTGACTCATTTGTTTATTCAGGAAAAAATATCCAGTCTCTTGATGATGGTTACATCATATTCTAATTGGTGTGATCCACTAATGGAGGTTTAGGGATCTGAAATTACTTGCTTATTTTTCCTTTCTTCAAAGCCCAGAGGTTTTGCATCAGATTATGGCACTTGTAGGACTGTTTGTTTTCCAAAGTGACACCTTTCTGAATTCTTAGCTGTTTAAGTAAGTGTTAAGAATGGGCTTGGTGACAGCAGTTTTTCAAACTGTGACTGACTTAATGGACCCTTTTCCCCTGTTGTTTATACCGGGTAAAGTGTCTTGTGTTTACTCTGAATAAATTCATTGTTACTTTTAGGGTAGCTTGTTTCTCAAAATTTGAGTGGTCTTCTGATCAGTGTTATTTTTAATAAGGAAATTGGGGAGTAGGAATGAAAGGTGAAAGGAATTCCTTTGTGAAGCTGACATCAGATACATTTTTTTTTTTTTTGGTGTTTGGTAATATACCAAGTACTTGGATGACATCAAGTAATCCTGTATTTGTTTCCTGCATATGAATTTTTCCATTTAAACATCCCTTTTGATGGTGAGCCTTAGCTTATTTACTCTGTGTTGTCTATAGAGCTTCTCTGTTCAATATGGTAGCCATTAGCCACATGTGGCTATTGAAGTATGTTGTATCCGAATTGAGATGTGCTGTAAGTATAAAGTATACACTGGATTTCAAAGACATGAAAAAAAGTATGTATAATATCTCATTAAAATTTTCCGTGGCTATTGAAACAATATTTTAGGTATATTAAGTAGAAAATACTAAAATTAATATCACCTGTTTCTTTTTATTGTTTCACGTGACTACCATACAACTTAAAATTATGCGTGTGGCTCACATTCGTGGCTTGCATTGTGTTTTTATCAGTCATCATTGGTCTAGAGTGCTCTATACAATCTTATCTCACCTTCCAGAAGAGCTTTTCTTGTTTGTAGTCCTCTATGCAACACTGATTATCTCTTCTCCCTCCCTCCCGCTTCAGAACTCTTGTCACTTGATGAGAGAGTTGCCTTCTGGGAGGTACTGTCACTGGGACATTCCGGGTATATCAGGATACAGAGTTGAGAATCATTTAGCTTTGTGTGCTTGTTTGCCTGTCTGTGAAATGGGGTGACAGTCCCTGCTCCATGAGGTTGTTGGAGGGAATGGGCTAAGCCACATAAGGCCTATGGCACAGACCTGGCATCTAGTGATCAGTTGAAAATAATAACCATTATTGTTATTTTGCCGGCTCATGAGTGGGCATCTGGAGAGTTCCTGGTGTTGATTTCTCCCTTTTATTCCTGTTGGTGATGCATCATGGGACCCGTGGATGGTTGCAGACAGACTGGCCCCTGCTGCTGAGCAAATCCAGGGACAGCTTAGAATATATATACCTTGAGCATACTGATTTGAGCTCATGCTCAGCAGTGTGAAAGGCAGAAGGGACTTAGGAGATCTTCAAAAATTCCACATGGTCCACAGAAGCTCCCTGACAAAGTGCTAATCCATCACAGCACTCAGTCCCTCGTGCCTGGTGGAGGAGGCTTTTAGAATTCTGGATCCTTGCGTGTGCTTTCCTAGGTATTTTGTTACTAGCCAGGCTCACACAGGATCCAGGCTCTGGACTCTGGGTTATTACCAGTGGTCCAGGCGTTAATACAGCTGTGTATTTATTTGGCTAGTTGGATTGAGTGGTGATCTCTGCATCTGTATAGTTTAGAGACATCCAAAATGCCCTCTTATCTTATGATGCTTGGTTCCTTTTTCCAACAGAATGTTAAAATGGGTGGCTTTTCCAAGTGGATTAAATATTCTCTGTACTTTCCAGTTTGCTATTTAATTTGGAAAGGAAAATGGGGAGAATGTGAGAGACAGATAGGGCATCTATCAGAAAGCTGTCAAGTCCGCCTGGAAGGGCTTCTTGCTTGGGCCCTGTTGTGTCCAAGTGTGTCCACAGGCCAAGAACGTGGGCAGGGGTGGCTGGTGCTCAGGAGGGAAGCAGAGGGCAGCTGGGAAAACCCCATCCCTGTTTAATTGTTTTCCAGGGTCCCAGTAGGAATGTTTCCTTCCCAGGGAATGTTTGGCAGGGTGGACATATGCCCTTTGTGTGGTGCAGGCGATAAGAATCTGGGTTTCAGTGGTAAGTTCTTTTACAAGGGATAAACAAGGATGTTGAATCTGTAAGTCAGGGTGTTGAAGGGGCATTGGACGTCCTTAGGCCCAGCCCTGAGCCTGTCTTGGAAACTCAGGGGAGGGCTTCTGGGAGCAGCTGTGCACGCCCATGTGGGAATGGGAAGGAGAGTTCTCTGAGGACTTCTTCATACTTCAGCTGAGCCAGACTTCAGAGTGACTCTTAAAGGAGACTAGTCCTCCAGATCTTTCTGTCCGCATAGAGCATTTTGCCAAGTCATCCCTTGCCAAGTTATCAAGGCACATCCTTTTTTAGGGAGTCTTGTGATCACCTGTATCTGCCACTAATGACAGCTCCCTCTCTCCCTGTCCCTTCACTA
Source organism: Lemur catta (assembly GCF_020740605.2). NCBI lineage: Eukaryota > Metazoa > Chordata > Mammalia > Primates > Lemuridae > Lemur > Lemur catta. The sequence continues at coordinate 29,378,575 of NC_059145.1, read as the reverse complement.
GGTCTGGGAGTTTTACTTTTGTGTAGTATTTTCCACTGTAAGCCCTGAGGGCAGAACATTTCCCTTACCAGCCAGTCTTGCCGAGTGAGGGAGGGCACCCTGGCATTCTGCTGTTACTCCTTCTGCAGGTGTTTTTACAATGTGTCTACCATTAACCACCATTTATTGAGTACCCACTATGATTATGGTAAAATAAAATAACCTCATGTTAGAAGCTTGACACATCTTATGTGTAATTCATCCTTGTCTTTCCAAGGTGTGCAGATAGAAGTTTTGCTAAGTTAAGAAACTTGCCCAGTGTCACATACCTTTGAGAGTGGTGGAAGCAGGCCTCCGATTCCAAAGCCAGTGATCCTCTTCCTAACAACATGGTGGTTCTGTTCATACATAGGTAACCATCTGTGTACCTCTTGTGAAGTGCACTGATTGGGTTGAAGTTTGGGCCCTTAAGACTGACAACTTGAGTTCTGAAAAGGGGAAAGGCCAGGTGAGCGAGGATTGAAGACTAACCTGGACAGAAGTCTTAATTCTTTGGCACTTGGCTACAGTAGGGATACGTGGAATAGGGTCAAGTCTTTGTATTTACAGTTGACCCTTAAATGACAGGGGTTTGAACTGCGTGGGTCCACTTTTATGTATTTTTTTCAATAAATACAATATTGGAAAATTTTTTGGACGTTTGTGACAATTTGAAAAAACTCACCATGTGGCCTAGAAATACTGACAAAAAAAAAAAAAACCCAAGATATTTTCAAAAAAAGATACACAGATGGCCAAAATGTTCAACTACACTAATGATCAAGGAATTGCAAATTAAAACCACAGTGAGATACCATCTTACCCCTGTTAGAATGGCCATTGTTAATAAGTCAAAAAACAATAGGTGTTGGTGCAGGAATGCAAGTTAGTACCATCTTTGTGGAAAATACTATGGAGATTCTTCAAAGAACTAAAAGTATACGTACTGTTTAATTCAGCAATCCCACTACTGGGTATCTACCCAGAGGAAAAGAAGTCATTATATCAAAAGGACACCTGCACCCAGATGTTTATCACAGCACAATTCACAATTGTAAAGATATGGAATCCACCTAAGTGCCCATCAACTGATGAGCGATAAAGAATATGTATATGTATACACCATGGAATACTATTCAGCCACCAAAAAGAATGAAATAATGTCTTGCAGCAACGTGGTTGGAACTGGAGTCCATTATCCTAAGCAAAGTATCTCAGGAATGGAAAAATAAATACCACTTATTTTTCTCACTTATAAGACATATATTTAGATGTCATAAATGCATAAGATATATGTAGATACTGTTAATATGTTAATTGACTGTTGTTGGTGAGGCTTCCCATGAGCAGTAGGCTGTTAGTGGTTAAGTTTTGGGGGAATCAAAAGTTACATAGAGATTTTTGACTGTGTGGGGGTGTCAGTGCCTAAGCCCCTAGTTGTTCAACGTCAGCTATACTCTGATTTACGGTTAGTGAAATGCTAGAATGCATTTTAAACTTCATAAATGCTACACGTGTTAATAAAAGTAAGGAAGAAACTTTACTGATTAAGTGTGTTTTATACCTGTGGCCAAGAATAAAGTAAAAGGACTTAAAGATGATTATTTTCTTTTGGCTATAGAAACCCTTCAGGAGCTCTTCTTAAGTAACCTTGGGTAACAGGATATAATTACACCCTTTGTCTACAGAGGGCATGTTAGCAAGGTGTAGTGTGCGATTTGTACTGGGTTCTGGAGGTTTCCGAATAATTACAGAGAAGTAATGTCTTTTCATGGATGGAAAATATTTGTTTCTTTCATTGCTATCTTAGACCCAGAGCATAGCCAACACGTGTTCTTGCCTTCTGATTTGTCAAAGGCTTCAGGGCTTGGTCCACTTTTTTTTTGTTGATGGTATCTTTTGCACCCATCTGTAGCCAAGGAAGCAACCAGCTTAGTAGCTCGGGATGAATTTGAAACTTTTCTTGGTTGTTGGTACTTTTAAAAGCTGAGTAGGTTGATACTATTTGAATAATGAATCCCATCTCACTGTGCTCTCAGTTAGTTCTAGCCTAGAGGAGGGGTTGTAAATCTAGAGTCATTAATTCCCTGTGAGAAAGTTGGCAAGGTTTTTTCTTTCTTGCCACACCTGTTAATTAGTTCCAGACACCAGCTAATCAGACTCAAGTGTGAGAGCTCAGGGGTAAGAAGGAAGGTCAGATCAGCTGTCTTTCTTCTAATGTAATGGAAGCCCTTGTTTTAGCAGTAAAGGTTTCCTGGCATGCTTTTCCTCCCTTGCTTCCCTAACTGTGAGTGCAGGCTGTGCACAGCTGTGGAGCTTTTTGTCTCCTGTGAGGTTAGGATTGTGCTTAGTGGTTTCAGAGCAGGTGGCCACAAGAATGTGGGAGGGTAGCAGGAGGTAAGAAGGGCAAAGAGTAAATGAGAGAGCCTGTAGTTGCTTCTTGATCTTAGCAGGTACGATACCCTTATCTCGTGTGTGTGTGTGTGTGTCCTGGCGATGCCGAATATATATTTATATATGCCATAATATGTAAATGATAAATGTTCCAAGGGTAGCAACCACATGTAGCCAAAGTGGTCACAATTTCTAGTCCATTGTTTCTGGTTGTCCTGGCATGACCCTGGGATCCATGCCGCTTTCTCTGGGAGGGAAAGGTGACAGTGTCAGGCTGAACAGTTTATCCCAGGTGACCGCAGGCAGAAAGTAGCGTAATTTGAAACCAGGGAGCCTTTGCTTTGTTTAATCAGGGTGGAATGTGTGTTGAATTTAACCACATACTCTTTTGTCTGTTGGGATGCTTGGAAAGGAAGGATGACCAGACTGACTCTTGGGTGAAGCTATTGACTTCTGGACCTCATTGTTACTAGTCTGTAGATACAGGAATATATGCCTGAGCTGTCCCTGTCCGGTGGGACATTATGATTTTTAACTATAAGGGGGTATCCTCTGGCACATTACTGCCAGGAAAATAATGGATTTGCATCAGCTATTAGTGGAAACTCCATGTGTTAGCACTTTACTTGGTGTTATGGGGGTTCTAAAAATGTGTAAATTAGGGAAGTAAGATAAAAGTCCCTAAAACAGTTTGTATTCCTGTGTAAGGCTGAAGATAATGCTGAAGTACTGATTGAGACCTCAGACCGTTAGCGTTCAGAAATAATAGGGTCATGAGATCAGATACCTTCCTGGGAGTAGCCTAGCTGGTATCTTATGTGTACAAAATGAAGTGAGGAGAGGTAGTCATGAGCCTAGCATAGTTGACCAGTAGGTAAATGGGCTTATTGTTAGGGCAGAGTCATGCATTTCTGGGTCTCGGACTCATGTCTGCCTTGTATCTTCTGTGCGTCCTTGTTCTGTAAAGCTACTAGTGACTGTCAGCTTGCAGATGGACCTTGCAGAGATTTGAGAGGCATGGTAGCCAATGTTGGGTGCGTTGACTGTCCCGTGAATGCTAGGCTGAGGCATTTGGATTTGATTCTGTTGTCCTTGGAAACTGTAAAATCGCACAGGACAAGGCTCAGTGACTTTCTCAGTTTGTAAACTGAGACCGTGGTGTCTCCCTGCTTCGTGGAGGGATGGCTGTGTGTCCATAGTTCCCCAAATTCCTTATCTATAAGATGGGATAATGCTTCTTATCTCAGAGTTGATGTAAGAATTAAATGAGAATGTGAGGAGAACACTGGTCCCTAGCAAGCACATGACAGTGCTTGTCATCGTACTGCTCTTGCTCTTGCCTACCCAGCCTCTCTGTAACATTTTTGGCTAATAGCACCTTTGCTGCTCTTTGGGTATTGGTCTCTTCTCCATGGTCTTGATGGGATTGTCTGTTGATCAGGGGCTCTGTTCACCCCTTGTTAAGGGTGGTATAAAACCCACATCTTTTCTCCCTGGAATTGGTAGCTTGAGCCAGGTGACATAGGGACACTGTCATCTTTCTCAATTCCATCTCTCTGAATCCTCAGAGCTGCTCTGATCCTTGCCCCTTTGAAAGCCAGATTGTTTGGCTCTTGATTGGACCCTTTGAGATGTCCAAGATCATCCTCTCAATGCATTCTTTTTCTGCCTGTGTTAACCAAGGGTTGACTTTGGTCATTTTCACTCAGATGGCGTCAATATCCACTGGAAGTATATAAAAGGATGGATAACTAGGTGTGTTGAGGACAGGAGCCTTCTCTCCTGCCTGCCAAAAATAGTCCTTTAACAGTGATTTTTGTTCCTCTGCTTGGTTTTTCGAGATCATTCATTTTGAGCTTTTTATCTTCAGGAATCGAGGACTTTTATTTTGGTGCTAGGGACAGCGTATCTTAAGGAGACACGCTGGTAACACTTAGTGCTAACTGTTTCTCTTGATTTTATTTGTAAATTAGAATCCTAAGGATCTGTAAGGAAACAAGTAAAACTTAATTGAACAACATTTAGAGCCTGAATTTAAAAAATAATAAAATGAGTCCATAATGGTAAGAGGCCCTGGAGGATGAAATTAATGCAAAGCTGTACATCTGGCTATATATTTTGTTCACACCTAATCCTTTCTGTCACATTTTAACTACTGCTCAGACAGGAGGTCAGCGGAGTGTCTGATTACCTCCAGAGTTCTTCTCTCATCATATCTTGTCTCCACTCACAGCACTCACGGTTTCCTTTTCTGGCATTATTGGACAGCAAGTGTTCCAACCTAAATTAAAATCAATAAGAAGCAATTTCATTTGTTTTTAACTACGAAGACAAGTGCTTCCAGCAGAGCACTGTACTTTCAAGTAAAGTTCAAGTTTTTGTTTTATTTTGGTGGTTTTTTTTTTTTTTTTTTTGCTCTTTCTGGCTGATGCCCAAAACACATTAATTTTTCATTGTAAGACTTTTCTTATGTTTCCCTGCTTTGATTTAAGGCCTTGTTACCATCATCATGTCTTTAAAACTGGCATTGCTGGCATCTCAACTATTTTCATGTTTTATAGGTCCTTAGCAATCAAAGTGCCATTGCTTTTGTCCAACCCTCCCGTGGGAGCGTGTTAGATGCAGGATTTGGCCCCGGCCCAGACCAGTGGAATCAGAATTTATATTGCAATAAGAACTCCAGGTGATTTGGTGCATGTTGGAGTTTGAAGACTGCTCTCTCTGAATGGGAATGACATTTTAATCTCCATGTCTCCATGTTTTTCATAACTTTTTTCGCTGATCATTGAGGTATAACAAACGTTCATTATATGGGGGAGGGGATGGAGGTATGACTACATGATGAGTGCCAGGCACACTGTCTGGAGAATGAGAACGGACGCGCTTGGGACTCTGACTTGGGGGGATGGGCGGGACATGGACAATGTATATGACCTAAACTTATGTACCCCCATGATGAGCTGAAATAAAAAAAACAAAGAAAAACAAAAACAAACAAAAAAAAAACAAACGTTCATTATAGAAAATAGGGGAATTCATAAAGATACATGGAGGGAAATAGAAATCATCTGTAACCTCAATACCTAGTTATAAATAATGATTTACCATTTGATCTATAGCCTTTTGGAGGGTTGCTAATTTTAAAAACAATATTAGAATCATATTGTGAATATTAAAATATCTTTTATTCAGGATACAGCTTGATTCTTTAGGAGATGAATGATGAAGGTCCAAGTTGTCCTTCAGTCAGTGGCAGAAAATTCTTAAAGAAGCAGCCTTCTTTTCTCCCAAATCTGTTTGATTTGTTGGGGACCTGCTATGTGCCAGGTGCTGCTGCCTGCCTTGTGGAACTATCAGGTTGGTCACAGAAGAAAAATGAAGACACTGATTGGACTAATGGTTCATAACATGCATTTTTGGTGAGGCCTCTGGACTTGAGGCAAAGGAAATTATTAATACAGTTTGCTTTTTGCTTAATTTTTCTTCTTTTTCTCTTTTATTTTTTGCCTTGTTTTGCTAGTATGGATTTTGAATTAATTGCTACTTTAATTGGTTTTATTAAGTGATAGATTCTGCTGAATGAGTAGACCTTTTCTGTCCCCAAATATCTAGGATTTGAAACTTAAGGTCAGGAAGGACAAGTTCTTCAGTGGGGGAGCGGGGAGGGGAGTGGTTGTCTTGGCAGCAGAAGCTTGCTAATTACGCTGCCAGTTGTAGTATCTATTTATGATGGAGGCACTGAGGACCCAATTAGCAGGTCATTTTCCTGTATGGGTTTTGGGATTGGGCTCTGTGTATGAAGATGATATGTATGACAACTAGTGAGCACATTAACGCAGGGAAATTGGAGATGGTTTTAGATCTTGTTGCTTTGGGCCGCCACCAGTAGGAAACTAAAGCTTGACTGTTCTTCCATTCATTTGAACCACCAGTTTCTAAAGTTGTCTTGTCTGCAGGGCCCACAGTACTGAAAAGTTGCTACTCTTGAGAGTCTGGCTTCCCGAGAAGGAACTGGCCCCAGTGATGATGAGACCAGGCTGGCCGTGAGAATCAGTGACCTGGAAACACAGGAATGGGAAAGGCAGTGGGAACAGGAGGGCATTCCTTTGGTCCAGATGACCCATGTGTCTTGGGGCTGTCTCTTGGAATGAATCTACTTGGCGGCTTTGACTAACGTTGACATGAGAATGGTAGGGCATCATCAGGCAGACTGGGCTGCCATTTTCTTTCCCCGTTTATTCCTTTGCAGGGCTAAGTGTCACCCAGCTATTTCCACACCCAGATATGTCTGCCTGCTTCTAGTCCTCTGCCCACACATGGGATGCAGAGCAGGTGTGTGGGTGCCAGGGGCAGAGGGACTACTGCAGGGGCTACAGTTACGGGGACGGAAGAAGTGTTTTGACTTCTTACCTTACCCAGGGCGGAAATTAAGGGTCTGTGGTGACATTAGATGCAGTCTTGATGTTAGCTTATTTGTGGTACTGATGGCAAATACCATCCTATATTATTTTGTAAAATAGAAACATAAAAAGCAAACATGCTCTCAATATAAAGGGCTTTTTAACAGGGAACTTGTAGCTATCATTTGTTCTCCTTAAATTTTTAAATTTTGAAATAATTTCAGATCTGCAGAGAAGTTGTAAAAATGGTACAAAAAATTGCTGTATTCCGTTCTGCCCAGGTTCTCCAAATATTAAGGTGATCACATTTGTCTTCATTTCTACATACACATTCACAAAACAAGCCCCACCACCCCCACACACTTTTTTATTTTCTGGATAGTTTGAGAGCAAGTTGCAGACATGATGCTCTTTTACTTTAAAATACTTCAAGGTGTGTTACTCAAAACACGGACATTGTCTTGCATAAGCATAAGGCAGTCATCAACATCAGAAAACCAGTGTGGATGTAGTGCTGTTATCTGATCTGTGGGCTTAGTCAAATTTAGTTGATTATCTCAATGTCTTTTACAGGAGAACAACCAATTTTAAAGTATTTTTCTTTTTAACTTTTCTCTGGTCCAGGATCCAAATTCACAATCAGACTTTACCTTGGGTTGTCCTGTCTCTTGAGTGTTCTCAAATCTGGAACTTTTTCTTTCATGACCTTGCCCTTTGAAGAGTATAGGCCACTTTGGATTTGTGTGATGCTTCCTTGTGATGAGATTCAGGTTCTCATGTTTTTTTATTACAGTTAGGTGTGCCGCTTCTGAGAAGAGGCATGTAGAACTTGTTCAACTCTCTTAGATCTGGTATTCTTATAGCAAGGAGAAAGTATTCAACATGATTTTCTAAAACATGTATTCTTCTACTTATGTTATCAAAACTACAAAATTTAGGAGGAATAAATATATACATATTAATATATATTATATAATGTATATAAACATATAACATGTATATGTATATGAATTCATAGATGTTCTGTTTCCTTCGAGTAGCCCAGTGCTGGAGACTTCTGCAATAAACAGAGATTGTAGTCAACTCTCTACAGGGAGGAAAAACTTGCTGCATGGTTGGTTGGGATTTCTTGCTCTCTCTGTAGGTTATAGGATTTCTTCTAACACACACAGGGATCAGCAAACTGTAGCCTGGGACCAAATCTGGCCCACTACCTATTTTGTATAATAGTAAGCTAAGCATATTTTCTTTTTTTACACTTTTTAATTGTTAAAAAGAATTAAAAATAATATTTTGAGACATGTGAAATCATGACATTGAAATTTTACATCTGTAGATAAGTTTTACTGGAACACGCCCGTGCCCCCTCCTTCACTTTTTTTGAGACAGTGATTTGCTCTGTTTCCTGGGCTAGAGAGCAATGGCACAGTCATAACTCAGCTGTAGCCTCCAACTCCTGGGCTCAAGGGATCCTCCCACCTCAGCCTCCCAGCAGCTGGGATTACAGGTGCAGACCACGATGCATGGCTCCCTTTGTAAGCAGCACTGCAATGGCAGAGTACTATAACCTGCACGCCTGAAACATTTACTGTATGGCTTGTTAGAGAAAAGGTTTGCCGACTCCTACTCTAACACCATCTTGTGAATGAGACTACCGCTTGTTGAATGGTATGTTCCAGGTCTTGAATTTTTAGCACTTGGCATATTTTAATTTAGTCCTCACTATAACCCCATGAGAAAAGAGGTCTCCTAAGCTATCTGCTTCTAAAATATTGTCTCCACCTTAGAAATGAGGAAACTCCAAGGCTCACAGAGAGAAAAAGTTTCCCCCAGTTACCCAGCTGGTTGGTGGTGGGACTGGCATTTGAAAACAACTCTTTGGCAGTTTGGCTGTCAGTGACTCAATTCTGACAGAATCCAGGTGGCTGGTGGTGTGGGTTGGTGGTCAGTGTGGGTAGCTCAGGCCACTAGACTGGTCTGGGTATCAAGATCCTTGCCTATTGCTAAGTCCTTAGCACACTGGGCATGTGGTAGCTCCTTGTTGAAGGGTTGAAGGCTAGACGATGTCTAAACTCAGCATGGAAAATGACGGTAGAATATAGGCATGTGGTTAGGCTCTGTTACTAGATTAGATTTACAGAAAACAGCCACTTCAAGTTGAGCTACAGCAAGAGACCCACAGCCTTAAGGGATCTGTGGCAAAATGTTGAAGTTAGGCCAGAGATGAGGCTGGGAGCCAGGAGGGCATCAGACTAAAGGTTTCCCAGACACATTCCGGTAAACTGAGCATGACATCGTAGCTCTTTGGGAGTGCTTAGACTCGGGCATGTGCCTTCTCAGGTTGGCATCATCTCTGTTTCTGATGGGGGTGGAGGGGCCAGGAACACAGGAGCATCAACTCCTCGGTTAGGCACCACTGGCATATATATTTTTTAATTATATATAATATGTGAGTATGTTCCTTCTTAGAACATTTCAGCTAAGGCTTGAATCTGTTCACTACTTCCGTTCATCCTGCTGTCCTAGAATATGAAGCTAGGTTTACACAAATACATTTATACAAATACAGAGATTATTTTAAGATAATATACTGTGTTTATCATTGCACTGCTTGCTTTTTTCATTTGATAATGGTTTTTAGAAATATTTCATCGTTGACCCCTACTACCTTAAGGTAGTCCTTTTAATTGCAGTATAGTATTCTGTTGTGAAAAATAAGTCACAGAGCTGATTGGTCATTTTCCTGCTGATGGTCATTAAGGCCACTTCACAGAGAAACAATCTTTACCTGTTCCTCCTTGTGTACATTTGCCAGTGTTTGCTTAAGGTCGATACGGAGAGTTGGAACTGCTGGGTCACAGGATAATAGAAGCGAGGTCTTGGCTAGCCCTCCCTTCCTCTGGTCCTCTTAGCCTTGCTTCCTGTGTATATTGTTTCTTTTTCTTTCATTTTGTAGGTTGATAGGGCACAGGGCTGAGCTTGCTGTGATATTTGTAGGCCAAGTGTACACAGATCCAGGGACATCCCACACGCTGTGTCATCAGCTCTGCAGTGGGTTTTCTTCCCTTTCTTTGTTGTGGAGTGACAGAAAAGATGTATGAGATTGGCCAGGGCATCCTTGCCTTTATGGCTAAATTGCCTTTCAGCAGGAGGGGCCCGTGGCATCCCCCTCCGGGCCGGTGGTATGGAAACGCGGTGGAGAAGCAGTAGGAAGAGAGAGGACAGTGAGGAATGTAAAGGAAAAGAGAGAATCCTGTGGATCACAGGTCGTTTTTGTTTGTTTCTTTCTTTGAGACAAAGTCTTGCTCTGTTGCCCAGGCTAGAGTGCTGTGGCATCAGCCTAGCTCACAGCAACCTCAGACTCCTGGGCTCAAGCAATCCTCCTGCCTCAGCCTCCCGAGTAGCTGGGACTACAGGCATGGGCCACCTTGACTAGCTAATATTTCTATTTGTAGTAGAGATGGGGTCTCACTCTTGCTCAGGCGGGGCTCGAGCTCCTGACCTCAAGAGATCCTCCTACCTCGGCCTCCCAGAGTGCTAGGATTACAGGCGTGAGCCACCACGTCCAGCCTGGACCATAGGTTTTAAATGTGGCAATAAAGGTGTGATGTGTTCCTGTTTAGAAATACTCACTGAAGCACCATGACAGAGTGATAGGGGTTTGGGGGCGGGGTATGGGCTTTGGGACTGGGTAGTTAGATTTGGTTTGAATCTTGTTTCTAGACGTAACCGGCTTAAGTTTGTCAATCTGCCCTGAACCTTGTTTTGGTTTCCCTGAGTATCCTTGAGAATCGTTGTCAAAGGGGGCAAAGGGGATGTTTCAGAAGATAACAGATACTAAGTGCCACACAAGGCGCTGACACTTAGTAGGTGCTAATTGTTAATTCTCTGCTATGTATCAGTGGCTGAGTTTTCTGCTGGGCTCTGGAAAGGACAACTAAGATGTGTTTTTGCCTCCAGAGCGAACACAGTCTAGAAACTGCCATGTAAGTAAATGAGCATAAATAAAATGTTGGATGAGCTCAAACGGCTTGGAGTTTCTCTCAGAGCCACTGGGGAAGAAAAAATGATAACTGACTCTGCCCTTTCTCTGGAGCTTTAAACTGTGCCCGAGTAAATGCATACTGTGTAACATGCCATTTTTGTTTTTATATAAAGTTATGCCTCATCAGAATAGTTGCAAATTATTTTCTTAGTGGTAATTGTGGAAACACCCTTCTCCCCCCCCTTTTTTTTAAAAAAAAGGAAAGAGAGTGATCTTTCCAGATCTCTCTCAGTACTCAACCCGGTCTCTGAAAATCACCCTCTCACCTCCTTGAAGTCTGGGGAAGGCAGGCCCCACAAGCTTGTGTTTCGCAGGTTGAATAGCCCTGTTAAGAAGCCATCCAGGTTCCGCACAAGTTCCAGCAAGGACCCTGGGGTTGACTCTTCCTTGGACTCCTTTGGGGCATGGCCCCATCTTTGACCTAAGCGTGGTTGTCAAAGGAATGTGCTGAGGTGGTTTCCTAGGGACAGTGGATGCTGGGTAGGAAAAAAGAGCATGGGTTCTGAGTGGGCCTAGGGTTTTCTAGTATATTTTGTGTCTTACTACTCAGAGAGTGTCGTCCTCTGACCAGCGGCATCAGCACTTGGGAGCTTGTTAGAAATGCAGAATTTTAGACTCTTTGGCCTCACTCTGGGATCTCATGGATCAGAATCTATATTTAACAAGATCCTCTGCACACTGGAATTTGAGATACGTAGGACTGGGACAGGTCAGGGCAACTTGGCCCGTGTCCATACACCCCTTCTTTGCTGCATATTCCCACATCCACCCCAGGCACCTCCGTCCCCCATCAGGGCAGACACCTTTGAAACCCTCAAACAGTATATGTCAAGAGAGGCCCCCCTATGGTGAATTACTTTTAGGTGGCCCTACAGTTTCCTTTAATACAGGAACCAGCATTTCCTTTGTTAGGTAAAAATGATGAGATTTAAAAAAAAATAAAGATGGCCCAAATTTTTCTCACAGTTAAAAGAAATGTGGTTACATGGGTGGGGATTGCTGCTTAAAGGCTTAAAAAGTCTATTCCTTAAAAATAAGCTGTGTACACAGTTCTCCTTTTCTTAGCTAAACAAAATGAAACTGGGTTTCAAAAATTGGAGATGAATGAGGTTTTTATAATAATCGCTTGCATTTGCTCATCAGCTCTTGTTCCTGTTCTCTTCATTTCCTTTAAGATGGAAGCATTTTTAATGAGAAGAGTTAGAAAAGGGGGTCACAGAAACCAAAAAACAGAAAGAAAAATTCTGCTGAGCATGGTAGCTCTTCTCAGTTCTTTAAAGTGCTTGAAAAGTAATATTTTGTTGCTACCAAATCTAATTAATAGCTAGCTGGTACTCATCAAGACCTCATTTCTTTCAACCTTGAAGGCAATTGGAAAGATACACAGATCTGTGTATTATCACAGCAAACGAATTCTCTTTTTTCCTTAATCACTTAGAGTTTGATAAAGCAATGTAGGCAGCAGATGGACAGCTGTGTTTAAAAAATAAAATGCATCTCAGGGTGTTCAGTGTGGCATGTAATGAATGTGTATTGATTGTTAGAATTACTTCTTGAAAAAAATATAATTTTGAAAGCAGAATCCAAACTATATGCTAGGCATGGTTCTTAACTGAATATCCTACCTGTTCCCGAATGATTGGATTGAATGAATAAGTATTTGGAAGCCTGTCCTCTGCCTAGCACGCACTAATCAGAATGCCATGGGCCAAAATGGATTTAAACACAAAGAGGGGATGAAAATGCTCATCTGGGAGGAGGGTGCTGGGTGGATTACAATGCAGGGCCCTGCACGGACACCTCTGTAGGGTGCAGCTGTGGGTTGTTAGTTACATGGGCATTTCTTCCATTTCTGAGCAGATCAAGTATGGATTGACTTGGCGGTTGGGGTGCAGATAGGCTCAAGTAAAGTAGGTCAGGTCTTAATTGTGGCTATCAGACATTGGGAGTCCATGCAGAAGAGAGGCAGCGGTTGCAAATGCTGCTTATTTACAGGACAAGGGCAACTTGAGAGGACTGGAGGAGCATCCTCTCTGCGTGCTCCCTCCCCCATGCAAATCAATTATTTCTGCTGAAGCACACCCAGGACCGATAGTGTTTTACCTTTGTTAGGTAGTTACTTAGTTTAGCAAGTATTAAGTATCTACTTTGTGCCAGGTCCTTGGTTTGAGTCTCAAATCTGCCTTGGGTTGGGTTGTGCCAGTGGCATGACATCCATCAGCGTGTCTGTAATTTATACTATGCTAATAATCTGGCAGCCCTGCTTTCAAGCCTGACTCTTATCAATAAAGCATGACAGAGAAGTCTGCACAGTGTGTTTGGGGAAATAGTTTACAGGAAGAAACACGATGTTACAATAAAATTGGCCTGATCTAAGCATAGCCAAAGTCTGAAATCAGATAGGGAATTGTTACAATTAGTGCATTGTTTTTTTTCTTTTAACCATTCCTGGTCCCTGGTGGGAAAATGGAGGAGTTTCTCTTAATCCTGATGAAAAGTGAGAAAACTGGTCTGTTTGTTTACAGATGTTTGTCATTTTGTCAGTACACACAGATGACAGTCTGCAGTTTTTGGTTCCCATCTGGACATGCTGCATGTATCTGTGTGCAGAAAGCAGCAGTAATCTCCCACCTCCCTGGACAGAAGCATTGTACCCTGAATATAGGAACTTTGCAGTCAGTGTTTGCTGGTGAACCATTTGTTTCCATGCTGGGTGGATGGTGGGATCATCACAGTCAATATATTATTAATAACATTTAAAGACATTTATAAATTGTACTTTTATCTTTTGTAGAGGGGGAAAATATCTGATATATGGTGTCATCACTTAGCTGCTCAAAGAAGTTTACTGGCGTAAAAAGGATGAGAACTCTAAGGTATCTTTTCTCAGAGCTGGGAATGTGTCCTCAAAGTTTGCATTGTTCTCCAAGATAAGTGGCAACAGTGTTGCAGTTACAAGAAAGGGACTAGATATCAGAATTTGGGTCAAGAAGACATTTCTTGTAACTACTTGAGGAAAGGTGGTAAAGAATTTCAGTTTGATAATTTAGTAGTTTGGTATAATTAATGTTATACCCATAAGCTAGCAGGCTGGAGTACCATGTATATACACACTGTCCGTCAAGCTCTGGTGGGACTGTGTCAAAGGCAGGGGTGGGGAACCTTTTCATGTTGGAAGGCCACGTTAATTTAGCTGTAATCAAATAAGGCCACATTCAAGAAAGTTAGATATACTTTAAAATGTACATTATTTTGTAAAAATCTTAACGACTATGTACTTCATAATTTCAAAAAATGAAAACTATTTGTTAATTTTAAAGTTAACTAACCTTTTAATGATGTTGTTGTGTTTGCTTTTTCTTTTGCTGGAAGGCATTTGAATATTCGGTTGCAGCGTGGAGGTCCTCAGTTTCAGTTGATCATCTAGATGGGTATCAGTCATTTGTGACCTTAAGGGTACCTTGATTTGGGTTAGGTAGGAGAATGTAGATTCACAGCAATAAGTGGTTGAAAAGCAAGAAAGCGTTTTTTGGCTGTGGGTATTCTACTGCATTTTTCCATATTTCAACTGGATCTTTCTTAGCATCAAACAATTGTTTTAAACTGTCATCTGCTGAGATCTCAGTCAATTCCACTGTAGTTCTTTAGGTGCCTTGGTGATATCAACTAGGTGAGGCTGAAATGCTAATTTGAGTGTGATGTCATGATTCTCAAAGTCAGTGAACCTTTCATTGTATTCTCTAATTAATAGGTCTGTAACATCTGGGTGTTCTTCAAATGATTCACATATATCATCCTGCTCCTCAGTGACCTCTGCTAAGTGGGGAAACCCAATGTTCATCCGAAATTTCCTTTTGAGGAAGAAGTGTTTTGAAAAAAGATGGCTTTTTTCTTAAATGCTTGGATTTTTTGCCATATGGACTGTTTTGCCTTGCAAAGAAATATCAAGTCATTTTGATTTGACATGATATCACATAGAAATGCTTGCATTCCTACAGAAATCTTTCAGTAATGGACATTGCTGATTCTGTTCTTCATAAAATTTATCTGTTCTCACAGAGATAAAATTTTGGCTAACACCTGTCCCTGTGATAGCCAACACACTTTAGAATGATATGGCAAACCCACACTGAACACCTCATCCCTCAACTTTAGCATGTTATGAAACTGACAATGCCTTGTTGCATTTGCATGAATATAGTTAACAATACTTAAAACTTCTTGCAAAGTGTCACTTAAGAGATTTTGCTGATGCAAGATACAATGAAAAGAAATGAGAACATCTGGATCTGTTAATAGTTTTTTATCTGTGCAGTAAACCCTTTATGTTTTCCTGTCATGGAAGGTGCACTGTCTGTACTTACACTCCATAAATTTACCAAATTTAGTCAAACTTCATGACATTTATCTTGAAAGTGTTGAATATGTCTATTCCCCTGTGTTGTGTTTGCAAGAGTGTCCAGAGCAAGTAACTCTTTGTAGCAAAAAAAATCTTCTGTTATGATCCAAATGAAGCATAAAACCTGTGCTGAGTTAGTAGTATCAGTTGATTAATCCAAAGCAATTGAATAATATATATTTTCCTTTTGAAGTATTGTATGAAGTTGTTTTGTTTTTGTTTTTTTTTTGTGAGACAGTCTCACTTTGTTGCCCGGGCTAGAGTGAGTGCCGTGGCGTCAGCCTAGCTCACAGCAACCTCAAACTCCTGGGCTTAAGCGATCCTACTGCCTCAGCCTCCCGAGTAGCTGGGACTACAGGCATGAGCCACCATGCCCGGCTAATTTTTTCTATACATATTTTTAGTTGTCCAGATAATTTATTTCTATTTTTAGTAGAGACGGGGTCTCACTCAGGCTGGTCTCGAACTCCTGACCTCTAGCGATCCACCCACCTCGGCCTTGCAGAGGGCTAGGATTACAGGCGTGAGCCACCGCACCCGGCCAAGTTGTTTTGTTCAGTTGAAGGCTCATTCATGCTGTTGCTCAGTTATGGTTCTCCTTGAAAGAGGCAGTTGTTTGTACTTTGAAGGTCCACTGTCTGATAACTTTGAAATGTTATCAGGGTCTAAGCATCTTACAGCTTTACCAGTGCATTCTTTCACAATTTCTATATCACTGAATGGCTTCCTTTTTTTCCCTGACTATATAAGCTACTTTATAAGTTGCTTGAGTGGCATTATTTCCAAGTCTTATTGCTGCTTAAAAGAATTGTCTTTGCTTTTGCTTTTCATCTTTTAATTTCTGCAGTGCTATCTTTCATGCCTCTCCCTCTAATTAAAAATATTTGTGGCCCTTATGAGTGTTATAATGATGATGAACATTAAATTTCTTTAAAGTTTATATTGCAGTATCACAAAGCAAGCAAATCATCTTAGCTTTAGCAGAAACAAGGTAATATTGCAATTCCCAGTCCTCATTAAAAAATCTGTTTTCTTCTTCAGCATTCTCTTGGTCTTCTTTGACATGATGGGCTGTTAAGCAAACAGGATTAAAGAATATTGTCAAGCTATGCAATTATTCACAAATTCCATTTCAGACAGAAACACAGTTCACTGTTGTCAAGAGCTGATAACAGGCTGATGTACTTGACCCCCGTAAACTCTCACCAACCAGCCTCGTGCAGTAGTGGCTTCATTGAGGCTGCGGACATTAGAACTAAATGGTGAGCGTAGCAGCCGTCAATTTAGCCCTTATGGCTTACTAATGTTCTAACTGTGCCAGTCGATCTGGGAAGATTATTTCATTGAAACTTATTCTTTGATATTTTAAATGTGTTCATTTAAAAAATAAAAATATAAAAGATGAACAAAAACATATTAATGAAAATAAAAGGATTTGTTCTGTAAAATTTGGACTCACTTGTACAAGTACAGTGAAAAGGCTGCACTTCAGAACCTAGAAGGCCACGTGTGGCATTAAGGCTGCAGGTGCCCCACCCCCAATCAAAGATTTGCATATACAACTGGATTTGGGTCTTTTAGAGGCTTTATCGATTTTAGAGGTTTGGGTAATGGGTTTATATAATACCCAAGAAGTCTAGCTAATGTTCACACCAGGGTAAAATATTAGATAATTTATATGTTTTATTTCTTCTTATACTTCTGTTTCTATCAGTAAACAAAGTTTGAAGCAGCTACAGAGTGAAGTGTTAGCATCATTTTTTAACAAGACTTGGAAATACTTTGAAAAGAAAGCTCCTCCCTTCATGTAATTTATCCATAGCCTGTCCTCAGGGCAAAGATCGGTACAGGTAAAAGGACATTTCATTTTGAAAACAAATTTGAACAGTCACCATTTGTATTTGGTTTTAGAAGTGGAATATGTATGCTTTTTAGATCAGTTTTCAGTAAGTTTGGCCAAAAGATATTTTGGGAGAGAATATTCTTTAAAAGTTGTTTATCTTTGGAATGCTTAAAGTAAAAATTTGTCTGTGGTTACCCCCCTCATTCTTGAATTCCCCTCAAATCAGTCGCAACTTGTTTCCCTTTGTAAGAAGACACTAAGTATGCACATTTAGCCTAAAATTAAGTGCAATTTTACTTTAGGTTTGCATTACTTTTATTGTGAGTGGGAGACAATATACATATCCATTTATATAAGCAACAGGTTTCTTTTTTCAGAAAAAACAAGAGCAGATTTCACCAGTTGTTTTCAAACTCTTTTTTTTTCTAAACACAGAATCCTTTCTTCAAATCTGATGCTTTTTTGTTGAAGCACAGTGCGTGAAACATGTAGTGTAAGTTTTTTATTTAAGAGGTAATTGGGGTGACAGCACAGCAAGACCCTTGCCATTTTAGGCTTTCAAACTAGATATTAGTTTTTGATCCAGTGCAACTCTTCTCTCATTCCTGATGAGGAACCTGAGGTCCAGAGAGTCTGACCTATTCACGGTCACAGAGAGTTAGTGGCAGATAGTGCGTTAAAAACCCTTCTCCTAATTGTTACTTGTGATTGTTTCCTCTTTGACAGAAAAGATGAACAGAAATGCTAATTGCATGAATGTGAGTGTAGAGTCTCAACTGCTTTTCAGAAGGGAATACTTACTTTCAGTTTGACCTAAATTTTAGTAACTGTATGTCTTAGTCCACTTGGTGCTGCTATAACCGAATACCTGAGACTTGGTAATTCATAATGAATGGAGATTTATTGGCTCATAGTTCTGGAGGCTGGGAAGTCAAAGATCAAGGACTGGCATCTGATGAGGGGGGATATGCAAAGGTGGGATTGGGGGTGTGTGTGTGATCCAAACACCAGAATCTGTAGATCTCAAGTACCCTACATAAAATGGAGTAGTGCAGTCAGCCCTCCATATGCTGGGATTTCAGGCTGCTCTTGGTTGGATCTGAGGATGCAGAACCCATTGATACGGAGGGCTAATTGTAGAACATTTACTGTTGAATTTTACTTTCCCTGGTCTATTAGCTTAGGATACTGCAAGCTCCCCACCTTGTCTAGGGCATCCAAGTTCATTTGTTAAATTTAATCTTTTTCCCATGTAGAATCTGGTGTTAGGTCATTGTCTCAAACTTTATAAATTTGTTTTAACATCCTGTATGTTGTTGGCTTATGTTTAATTTAATCCATTAAAATGGATAAATTTGCAAGAATGTTGAAGACTATATTTCTTTGACAGATTTTTGTGAGCCATTTAATCACTTTATTTTTGCTACAAATTGATACTTATGTGAAAAGGGATAGACACAGTGATTTGTGTTAGTCATAATTAGGGGCATTTTACTAATATGAAATTGATCTTCTTAAAGCATTTTGAACCATTATCATGGAGTATAAAACAAAACCAAACATTATTCTAGCATGAAAAATGCACTTAAAGGGCGCAGTTGTTGCCACAGTTTGTTTTTCTTTACCAACCAAGATACGGCTTTGAAACCAAGGGGCATTGGCCATGGGAAGGAGCTATTGGCACTGAATGAATAGAAATTTTGCACATGCTTGTTTTGAAACTCGGCTACTTTTCTGTTCAGGGTTGACTGGTCTCAGTGGTAACAAGCTTAAAATGAAATAATGCCTTTTTGCCAACACCATCTTGATTCTTCTTGTATGGACTGCTTGAGCCAATGTAACATAATGTAGAGCAAAACAAGGAATCGATAAAGCCATTAAGCAGCTCACTGTCTGGCTAGGAATGTTGATGAATAGGTCCGCATTTCCCCTTGGGTGTTTTTATTCACCATGGGAAGAAAAGGAGTGGGCCAGCAAAGTAGAGAAATAGAGAAGAACAGCTTTTCTTGCTTCAGTGAGGCAGTGCAGCTATCGCTTGTCTTTTTTACCCTGGAGACTCCTTTTCTTACCTCTGAACTGGGATGTGAGATTGATCATCCTGTGCTGTCCCTGTCCTGTCTTTTATTTTGGGAGTTGATCACTTGATAGCGCGAAGAGACATAACACACACTCATTAAACTCAGCCATCAGTTAAGTTGTAACTCCACGTGGAGTGACGAGACCAGTGCCTGAGAGCTTGGGGTGTGATGTCCATTTACTGGGGCCACAGGATAACATGTGAGCTCGGGTGGTGTACTAGCTCGCTAGGGCCCCCTGTGTTAAAGTGCAACAATCTGGTGGCTCCAACAACAGAAGTGTGTTGTCTTACAGTCCTGGAGGCTGGAAATCTGAGATCAAGGTGAGGACAGGGTTGGTTCCTCCTGAGGGGTGTGAGGGAGAATCTGTTCTGTACCTCTCCTCTAACGTCTGGTAGTTTGCTGGTAACCTTTGGCATCCCTTGGCTTGTAGAAGCAACACCCCAGTGTCTGCTGCCTTCATGTCCACATGGCATTTTCCCTGTATGTGTGAGTCTGTGTCCCATTTTTATGAGGGATACCAGTTGTATTGGATTAAGGCCCACCCTGATCCTGCTTGCGAATGAGGTCAAATTCTGAGACACTGGGAATTTGAATATTTGAATTTCTGGGGACACAGTTCAACCCATAACAGATGGGTAGGAAGATAGCTGGTTTTGAGTCTCTAAAATCTCAATTAAGAGTGGCTCCAGTCAAGCAACCTGCAGATTCAAAATTAGTGAACACTTACTAGGTGATAAAACTTTTTCTACATGCTCTCGCCTATCCCACATTCCTTACCACTGCAAACAGATGCCTTCATGTTTCTGAAAGTTGTACAGGCTTTCTAAAAGAATGCAATAGAATGAACCCTGTGGAAGAACAGGCACGCTTTAGAATCTTCTACTCATCTTCTGTTCTTTTCTGGGTATGAGAAGCATAATAATTCTAATCCTCAGTCACCTGCATGAAGACTTTGATTTTAATCAAGATCAGTGGGTGGCAAATATTGGCATTACCCAAAACATGAACTGTATCATTACATAAAACATGTACCGTGCTTTTTGGGTGATTCAAGGGGTTTGTTAAGGATAATTTTGACGCTGGCTGAAACGTTGTGCACTGAGTTTTGACTTATTACTAAAGTTTGATGTTTTTCTTGTTTTGTTTTAAATATCTTAAAGGTGTTTTCTAAGCCTCCCTTTAGCAGTGGAATCTATTTTGCAAATAAAATCTTACCTGAAATCTCAGTTTATAAAACAGATTTTGGGCAGGTGCAGTGGCTCTTGCCTGTAATCCTAGTGATTTGGGAGGCTGAGGTGGGAAGATCATTTGAGGCCAGGAGTTTGAGACCAGCTTGAGCAACATACCGAGACCTCATCCCTACAAAAATAGAAAATTATCCAGGTGTAGTGGGGCATGCCTGTAGTCCCAGCTACTCGGGAGGCTGAGGCAAGAGAATTGCTTGAGACCAGGAGTTTGAGGTTACAGTGAGCTGTGGTGACTAGAGCCACTGCACTCTAGCCCAGGCAACAGTGAGGCCCTATCTCAAGAAAAAACAATCAAAAGAAGCCCCCCCAAAACTCCACAGATTTTTAAAAAGCACTTTTCTGATTGAATCAGAGTAAAGGCTTCTATTCAACCTAATCCCTGCCCACCAATCCTTGGTTGAGCTAACTCATCCAGAACACAGTTGGGGAAGACACTGAGACAAACTATAGAGTGTGAGAATGTTTGTTTTTGCCATGTGATGAGAGTTTTAGCACCTAGAGGAAAATTGCAACAAGTAAGGATATTATATCCTCTGGGTAATCTCAGGTTATTTATGGGCTCAAATCAGTGCTCATGATATACTCTTTTATTCATTTTTCCAACAAAAATTGAGTGTAATTTGTGTAACATGTTGGAGATTCAAAGATTAATCAGATACAGTCTCTTCCATAAGAGTTCTTAGTTTCTATCCATTCATCCATCCCTCTCATATTTACTGAGTGCCTCCTGTTTACTGTTGGTTTTGTCGCTCTTCTAGATATCTGGAAAAGGAACAAACCTAATGAATAATACCTGCTTTTGTGCAACATGCGTTTTAGTAGGCAGTGGGGACACATTAAAAGGTGGCAAATGTCAGGGAAAAGGGAAGAAGAGTAAAGGAAATTGGGAGTTGTTGGAAGTGGGAGTGGGTTGGATAGGTTGCCCCGTCTTTTTGAATAGACTTCATTGGGAAACGTTGACATGTGAGCAAAAATGTGAGGAGCATGCAGTGTCTGGGAGCAGAGGGAACAGACAGCGCACTTTTATGCATGGTCTCATTTGGCCCCTACAACAACCCTGCAGGAACGTTATGACAGACACCGAGCCAAGGCTACAGTTGTCCAGGATCAGGTGGCTAGGAAATAGTGGCAGAATTGCAGCCTGCGGGTGGCTTTATGTGAGATGCAGCTGGCTAATGAGACAAACGTCTCTATGTGACTGCATTAATGGGATCCTTCTTAGGCTTTTGTTTCAGACCCTTGGAGCTTTTTGCCCGTTTGTGTGTGCCAGAAGAGCTGAGGCTGTATCTATCTTGCTCACTTGGGTCTCCAGAGTGCCTAGCTCGTAGTTGTTGCTCATTGTACGTGTGTTGATTGAACCAGAAGGATAAAGTATGGCTCCTGCCCCCTTAAAATTAAGAGACGGGTTCAAACAGCCAAGCCAGTGGTGATAACACAGTCCTGAGGGGAATAAGGCCAGTGTCCTCATGCTTGGTACCAGTCAGACGGCCAGCTGTGTTTCGGCTGGGGCTCCAGGTAGCTGCCTCACAAACATGGTCTTCTAATTTTCTCTGTGGGTCACACTAAATAGTCCATTGCTCATCAAGGAGAGAGGAAATTGATTTCAAATTACTCCTGTATTGGTTAAAAACCGAACTGCCACGAATGCTTTATGGGATCAGGGAGAAGATAGGCCCAGGGTTTTAGCTGCAGTAAAACCTGCTTAATTAACTGAACACTGTCTCTTACCATCAGACAGCAGGCTTGACCCCTCTTCTGCAGAGGGGCTTGGCTCTGAAGACCATCCTCCCAGGGCTGGGCGTGGCTTAGACCTGTGAGGGTGGAGGATTTGAGTTTGGAGCGCTTCCCTTCTGCTCTTTGCTTCCTTCCTGGGTCACTGCTTGTGCTGGCTCCTAAGAACTCATCATTATATTTTCAGAAATTCTGAGGGCTTGTTATTAAACACGACCTTTTAATACACAGAATTATGTAAGCTTACAATTAAATAATATTAAAAAAGTGACAAATACCCCAAACTCATCACTTCATAATTACTTTACTACATTTTTCTCCTGTCTGTGCCCTAGGGGTTATGTCTGTTGCATGTGTATGGTAGAAGTGCTGTAGAATGGTTTGCCACTGCACATCTCTTTCCTTCTTACCATTTAGGGATGTTATGTCACATTGGGGGTTTGAATTGGCCATTGTGGGAATATTACCATGGAAATCAGCAAATGCTACAGATCAGCTGCCCTCCCAGAGCTGAATGGTAAACATTTACCAAAACACCATGGGCTGGGGGCATCCCCTGTGTTAGTTTCCTAGGGCTGCCATAACAAAATACCACCAACTGGTGGGGTTAAAAGCAAAAACTTAATTGCTTCATAGTTCTGGAGGCTGGGATTCCAAAATCAAGGTGTAGGCAAGGTTAGTTCTATTTTGGAGGCTCTGAGGGAGCATCAGTTCCTTGCCTCTTCATAGCTTCTTTTTGGCTCTTGCAGTCCTTGGCATCCCTTGGCTTGTAGATGCATCACTCCAGTCTGACTCCACCTTCTCATGTTAGATATACGTATATCAAATCATGTTGCACACCTTAAATGTATGCATTTCTGTCAAATTTTTTTGTTTTTGAGACATGATCTCATTTTGCCACCCAGGCTGGAGCGCAGTGGCACTATCGCTTGCCGTAGCCTCCAACTCCTGGGCTCAGTTGATCCTCCTGCGTCCGCTTCCTGAGCAGATGGGACTACAGGTGGGTGCCACCACACCCAGCTAATTTTTTCTATCTCGTGGTTTTCACACTCCTGGCCTCATTCAGTCCACCTCAGCCTCCCAAGGTGCTGGGTTTACAGGTGTAAGCCACTGTGTCTCGCCTGATTTCTCATTTATGTCTCAGTAAAGCTGGCGGCAGGGGAGGAGGGGAGACCATTTTAGAATTTTGTTGCCACATTTGGGGTTTGCATCTGAGTCTTCCATCCTTTTGGGCTCGGACCCATGTTATTCCCACATATTCCTTCCCCTACCTTAGCCAGATATGTCTCATGGTTCATGTACAAGTCCCGGTTAGGGGACACTGAGTGCATTAGGTGTGGCAGGCTTTTTATGAATAGCCTCTGCTTTACCAGGCCTTGGGCTTAGTGTAATGTTACATCTTCAGATTCTTTGCACAGAGTCCCAGTCCTCTGGCCTCATGCCATTTTCCATTATTTAAATGTTCTTAATATCAGAAAATTAGGGGAACATTGCAAACTTTGAAAGCCCACATCCCAGCCTCACAGAATGGCATTCTCTTAGGAAAGAGGGGTCTTTGCCAAGAGAAGGAAGGAAACTTGGGCGGGTAAAAATGACACATGCTCACTTTGGAACCTAGAGTGATGTGACACCTACACGGATCAACTTGGTATAGTTCCAGGGATCCAGAACTGGTATATCCTGTTCCCCGTTCCTCAGCACTGCAGCTGGTGGCACTGAAGTGGTGTGGATGGCCACCTGTGAAATAAATGCTGTGGGTAAGGGGCAGTTCTGCTAAGTTTTCATTTTGGTGTAAATCTTCTGTCTTCTTGACACGATTTCCCTTAGATGCTTATTAATATTGTCCTGAGAAAATGCCACATGAATTCAGAAGTCAGATCAAACTATGTTCTTTGGGATTCGTTAAAACTGAAATGCCTGGGGCCAAATGCTAACCCCATGCATCAAACGCCACAGTAAATCTAAGACTGCACTGAGCCACGTCACTGCTGCTCTCATTTCATAGGGTTTTTCTTTCCCACAAAAAGTCAGTTCCAAAAACTTTTTTTTTTTTTTGCTGTTGCTGTTGATTTTTGGGAGAGGGAATAGCAAAGGGGAGGGTCTGAACAAAGATACCAGAGTGTGGCTGGAAATTGGATTACTCACCTGTCTCTCCCCTCCTGCTTTTCCTTAGAAGTAAATTCTCTGTGAGGAGGGACTCGGGGTGGAAGTTCCAGCTCTATTGGGTTTTATGAGTTCGACGGCCTACTTTATTCAGGCATCGGTGACAGCCGATACTGAGATGGCAAGGTTTCGAACCATCTAAATGGCATCTGGGCTCAGGCAGGTAAAGTGAAGGAGGGGGAGGAGCAGAGTAGCAGGAAGAACCAGACACAACTTGCTTCTTCTCGAGGACTTGGGCCGATTATCCCATTGTGGGGATTTGAGTTAGTGTTGTTAGATCATTCTGATATTTCAAGAGAAACTAGAGATCTGAAATTTCACCTAATTACCTCCCATTTTTAAATTTTGCTAATGAATTCAGTTTTTATTACGCGTGAGGGCTGAAATAATTGTCTTTTGGCTAGGCCAGTACTGTGGGTGGCCAAATTTGATCTCTGGTCTACATCTTGCCCGGGGCAGAAGGCTTGTTGGGGATGATGTTTGATGCCTTGGCAGCATCCGTTTCTAGCTTCCTTCTTCCTAACAGAGCCTCAGTTTTATACAGGTGTCCTTCCTCCTCCATGAAACCAAGTAGCTGGGGAGAAGCCGGACCTGGGCCCCAGGGTGTCTGGCTTTGAGTTACAGCCCTTACTAGTGATTGGTTCACGACTGATCATGTGATCTCACTCTGTGCAGTGGTGAGGGAGGATGTGTCTGCTAGGCCCCCCCACGGGAAGCTGGCTGTGCTGGTGCCCTGGGTGCCCTCAGGCCGTGCCAGCCACAGCTGCTGTCCTGCTGAGGGTGAAAGCAAGGTTGAGGAGCGCTGACCTGGAAGGGGAGAACCTGGATTTTTGTTGACATCCTTGAGCTGCTGTATCAGCTGGCTGTGAAAGCCTGTCTTCCTCTGGACTCCATTTGGATGAGATAATAAATTTTTCATTGCGTAAGGCAGGATGGGTCTGCCTGAGAAGCCGACGAGGGGGGAGACCCCAGTCCCTTTCTGGACCTCGTGAACTGTTGGTGATAAAGAATTTCTTCCCTGGTGCCAGGGCTGGGCTGTCACCAATTCAAGGCTAGATAATTGGTAGGATTTCATCCTATGTCTTTACACTGATGCCTTGTTGTTGAGCCTTTGGAGAATTATCCATCCTTCTGTTGAGAAGGGAAGCTCTGGGCTCAGTGAGGAAGAGCATGGTCACCTACATCTGCCGTGGTGGCTCAGCCTGAGGAATGCCAGGAGTGCCAGGTGTTTGTCATCCATGGTTTGAGGTTAGGCAGCCTGAACGTGATAGTGACGCCTTTGGGCTGTAGAGAGGGTTAGATATGGATTAATACTAACTAAACTATGACCTTTTCCACTTAAGAGAATTATTCTTCAGAATGTTAGGCCTTTATCATCAAAAGAGCCTCGCCCTTCAAGGAAAGGCTGAGTTATATTTAGTTATAATCCTACAGTTTCAGGCTCTTAGAAGAGGACAAAACAGAAGGAGGTTGCTGTCTAACACCTGGAAGCACCCCATGTCTCTAAGCATTCACTTTTTTTTTTTAATAAGAAATAACATTCCATTTTAAGAGACTTTTTTTTATGTCTATCAACTTATGCAGGTTATTCTTTCCAATCTTTTCCCAATTAGTTAAAAATTAAAGACTGCCTTTTAAAGACTGCCCTTCTATTAATAGTGCAGGTAAGTTTTGATCATACAAAACTGATTTTCACACTTAAATATATTCATTTGTATGTGGTATGGAGAGTCAGTGAGGTATGTGGTAAGGAGTGTCAACTCTTAGGCCACACTGCCAGGGTTTGAATCCCAGCTCCACCACCTACTGGCAAATCACTTAATCTCTTTGTGCCTCAGTTTCCCAATCTGTAAAATGAGAATAATTATGGTATTGACCTTGTAGGGAAGGGAGGCTTAACAATTTAATACATTAGGACATTTAAAGTGCCTGGCACACTGTAAGTGCTGTGTGTGGTCACTTTCATAGTCAAAATAACGGTAATAAAATCTGCAATATTATAACTGGCTGTATCATCAGTCTTTATTAAGAGATTTGGAAAGACCTGAATCATTTGGTAGATGTATTGTAACTGTCTCTTAGATTTTAAGTGATTTATTGCTGGATATAAAAAATTGCCCTGGGAGGTAAGCTTGGGAAAAGGAGCCTGCAATGGGGCAAGGATGTTGGGCTGTAGCCAGCAGTCTTCGTAGCAGATGGATAAAGAGATTATATAGTATGTTTGCCTACATGGATTTGGCTGTACTCAGGGTGATAGTAAGAACAGGAACTGAATGTTACTTAAGAGCTCAACACTAAAGCATATGCAGCATTTAATAAGACAAACATGTCTCTACGAACTGAGCATTCCTTTTACAGGTAGGTGGTTCTTTTGTTTCATTCACTGAAGCATTATTTGTTCTCACTGTGTCATTCTTCTGAATGGCAAAAACAAATTTTTGAACAGGCATCTTAATCGTCTTGTAATAGTTGAAAGCATGGAATGCAGAGCCAATAAAACCTGGGCTGAGGCTCTGAAGACATCCTGTACTGCTGTCCCCTTCTAAGGATGTTATTTAGCTTATCTTAGGGTCAGTCTTCTGACCTGTAAAATGGGGGTAACCATGCCTCAGAACCTTGTTGTGAGGATGGGATGGGATGATGTATGTCAAGTGCCTTTCTCATCATTTTTTATTTTCATGTTTTTCCTGCTCTATTGCTAACCACTGTCGTGGTCAGAAAACTTGAAAGCTTTTTTGGAGACTTTGTGACGCCATTTTTCCTGATCTTTCTAGTGGTGTTTTCTGAGAAGGGCACCTATTTAAAAGGAAAAGAACAATTTTTCTTTCATTAGTAACTGCATTTTTCTAGTGGGCCTGTTATTTATTTGGAGCTGTTTTCCTCAAATTCGTGGGCGAATTAAGGCAGGGATTGGCAGACATTTTCTGTAAAGAGACAGAGAGTAGACATTTTTGGCTTTGCAGGCCATGTCTCAGTTGGACCTACTTACTGTATTGTAGCACAAAAGTAGCCATACACAATACATCAATGAATGAGCATGGCTGTGTTCCCGTAAAATTTTATTTATGGACACTGAAATTTTAATTTCATATACATTTCATGTGGCACAAAATATTTTTTGATATTCTGCCCCCCCAACCATTTAAAAATATAAAAACCATTGTTTGCCTGAGGATCATACAAAAACAGGCAGCCGGTGGGGTTTTGTTGACTCCTGCATCAAGGTTTTGATACTACGTTGTCATGTGTAATCTGTGAAGTTGAGAAGGCTCTCCTTCAAAGAGCTTGTCTGGTGAGCATCTTAGAATGTGAAGCATCTTTCTGTAACATTTGTGGAACTCCACGATTCCATCGGGTTGAGAAACTGTTTTCTTGGATGGCCTTTGCCCAAAATGAAATGCACACGTGCTTCCAGTTCAGTTGCAGGTAGTTCTCAGCAGCGCGGAGCACGTGGCTCATTTCCAGTTAGCAGTGTTAGCACTGTGAGCCCAGGTAGCTGCTGGGCATGAATTGCCTGATTGCCTCCCTGAAAAGCTGTTAACTTCTCCACCCCTTTTGAAAGGATCTTCAGCTTTATGCATTCTCCAGCCTATTTTGTTCCTTTGTTTTTTTTTTTTTTTCCTCCCCCGTAGTTCTCTACATTAAAGGTGCATTAGTGTATTCTCAGTGCAACACTTGAGAGTTCTTGAAATGGGCAGAGAGCAGTTATATCCCACAATTGCAGGATAATCAATGGAAAGAGATAGATTGCCAGGTTGTAAATCATGTGAGAGAATTTGATGATATCAGCTTCAGGGGAATGGGATCCTATTACTTGTTCTGAATTCTCTGGTTCCTGGAATTAATTTTTTTTTCTTTGTACTTGTAATCATTTGGTGGAACAGCCTTTACCGTGAACCAGAAGATGACAAAGGACAGGTCAGCTTTGTCCCGAACACTCCTTCTGTCCCTCGCTGCCTGTGCTCACTTTGGGTGGGAAATGCTTTCTATATAGCCACAGTCAGCACAGCAGAGTGGCTTACACTTAGGCTGTCAAAGAGTCAAAAGAACATTTATTCCTCCATATTCAAAAGTGAAAAAGAATCACACCCTTTAGACTAGGACACTCAAAAACCTAACAGCGTCCTAGCAAATGCATTTGCTGGCAGTGGGAAGCAAAGGACTTTTTCTATTTTGAAGAGAAATAAACTGTGCCTTTTACTTTCTAACTTAATGCAGAGAGATGAAAATATGCTAAAAACATGTTTTTTTTAAAAAGACATAGACCAGAGACATTTTGGAACCTTTTCATCTATCAAAGCCAGCTTCCCTTTAAGCAAAGCATCAGGATTGCTTCAATATTTAGGTATTAATATTCCCTTGTGGCTCAATCAGCTCTTTGAAAATGAATTTCTTGGCGCTGCTGTCACAATTAAAGACAGACATGCTGAGGTGAAAGGGAATTTGTGTGTTTCTTAGATGGGAAGGATGTGTTGAGTGAAATGAACATCCTCTCAAGGTTAAATTATCTATTTAAAACCCGTCCAATTACAGTGCCAGGCACAATCTTTGATGAGATGCAGGTAGAACAAATGAGTTAATCTGTGAGAGGGAGATTCTCTTTGTATGGAGGAAAGCTGTGCAGTTGGAATGAACTGGATGTTGTTTATCATGGGGGGAAATGGTTACACAAGTTGAACATGGTGTAGTCTGACTTTAAACAAACCATTATTGGGTTACTGGAGGCCTCACAATAGAAGAGGTTTTTTTGCTATTGTGCTTCCGCCACCCCCCCCCCCAAAGAATCATGAGGTGACCAGAACAGAAAACCATGAGCAATATGCTGTGACCTCTGTGTATTGAATCTAATTCAAGGAATTTGGATGGTGAATACAATTTTACTTAACAGATGGTCGCATGGCATGGCTTTCTAGAATCATCACCCAAGTCCTGTAGGCTTTGCCTCCAAAATAATCTTGAATCTCTCTGGCCAGTGCTTTCCATCCTTACTGCTGCTGGATAGGAAGCCACCAACCTCCTTGAGTTAAAATATAGTGACAGCCCCCTAAGTGGTCAGCCTGCTTTTAGAAAACATCTTCCTGTTAACACATTAAAAAATCCAAACTTTCACCCGTGGACCTACCTCTATCTCTCACCTCTTCCTCTGCCGTTCCCCACTTACTGGCTCCATCTTGCCTCACCATCCTTCACAGTTAGTAGCTTGGGTTGCCTCATGGCACAGTAGGTGAGTGTAGACCCTGGAGCCAAACTGGTAGGTTCAAATCCTGGCTGTGCTACTCACCGACCCTGTGACGTTGTGTGAGTTTCCTCATCCTTAAGTCGGGTGTAATAATAGTTTTACTTTTTAATAATAATAATTCTCCTTAAGTTTGTGTTGAGGAATAAATGAGTTAAAATACAAAAAGAATTTAGACCATTGCTTTGCACTCAGCACTGTATAGATGATGGTGATGTTTTGTTATAAAACCAATGTCATAATTATTATCTCTGCCCCTTAGGTTTTTATGTGGCAGCTCCTTTTTTGAACATCTCAGCTCAAGTGTCTTCTTTCTGAGTGACCTTCTCCATCCACCTTCTGAAAGAGCCTGCCCCTTCCATACATACTGTGTACTCTACCCATTGTAGGTTTAAAATGTAAAAAAAGAAAAGAAAACATTGAAACAACAACACAGAAAAACTCCACCCTCACCCCCACCCCCATCCCCACCCCCAGCCTGAATGAACCACTTGGATTCGTTGCCAACCTCACGCCCCGTCGCCTCTGAACACTTGAATGTGTATTGCCCACAAACGAGGACATTTTCCTACCATACTGTATCATAATGCTATCTAATCCTCAGACCCCATTCAAATATGCCCTGATTGTCCCAATAACAAAAAGAACCATGTAGGATCATATGTCAGTTGTCAGTCTGCTTCAGGTCTGGAACAGTTTCTCAGGCTTTTAATCTATTAGTCTGTTCCACTGCACGTTGGATCACTCCTCCATGTAGACACCCTCTTCAATTCTCTTAGACACTAACACTCCACGCTAAGCGCTTCTTCCCACTGTGTGCAGACACCCTCATCATCTCACTTGGTTACTCCTTCTGAACAAACGGTACCTTAAATAAGGCATGTCTTCCTCTTGGTGAAGGGCAGCCCCATGCCAAAGTACTTGGCTTGGCAAGGAGAGTGTACAGGCTGGATTTCTTTGCTCTTAATTGACCAGGCATCTTTACCTTGTACATAAAGTGTCCAACTTGATGTGGCAGCCCCGATGACTCTACCACACCCCCCACCCCACAGTTGACTGGTTGATAGTGGCTTCCTCACCCACCTTGGGATTCAGGCACTACTGCTGCAGGCATGCTGCTGTGTTGAACCTAGGAATTTTGAGAAAGGTGGTTGTCGGTAGTTGATTTCCTGCCATTGATGCTAGAAGATAGAGAAAATTTGGCTCAGTGAGAGGGGAATGAAGTACATGGACAGAGAAGAGATAAAGAGGACTGTTGGTTGTATAGGATTGGGTGCCTGGTCCTGATTTGTATCTGAGGCTAGCTGTATCCCTGTCCTTGGGATTTGAGGGACAATCCCATATTCTTACATAATAATAAATTCAGTCTTGAAGTTAAGCTACCAACTGAAGCAAGTCACACGGTCAAGCCCCAAGTCAAGGGACAGAGAAGTACACTGTGTGGGAGGAACTGCAGAGTTGCCTGGCAAAGGACCTGGATTCAGGGGCTGATTAGCCAGTTTATTGTAGAGGTCAACTTGTTTGCCAAAGGCTAATTTGCTAATAAATAGTAGAATCTAAATGAGGTCTCTGTAGCTAGGGTGTTGGCATTTAATCACTCTTCTGGTACTTCTGGATAAAATAGTTAGGAACTTGATCTGCATGTGGGTTTATCAGGGTGTACAGGCAATTTAAAAGGGTGTTCCTGTCTGTTTGCTTTCTCCTGCTTTCTTGTACATAGGAAGTTTTGTTTTAAGAAGATAGTGTTAAGCTGATACAGAACTTCCGAGAACCAGATGGCCTTCGTTTCTTTCTTCCTGATTAGCTATATAGAACTAATTGTCCAACTGAGAGAGGCTTAATTTTACAGGCTTACAGGGGAGGCAAGCTTATTGTTCACAGCTTTCCACCCCCCTCTTGCCTTCCTTGCTAGAGGCTCTGCTCCCGCAGGGGGACCTGAATCTAACACTAAAGAATTTTGGATGAAGTTGGATTTTTACAAGGAGTCACCACAGTGGATAAGTATGAAAACATTTCTCTTTAATTCTGTGAGTTAAAGGTGTTCCTGTGCTGTTCTTAGGTCTTGCATTCTGTGTCTCCTTTGTTGTATCACATTTTAAATGGCTTTGACGGACAGTAGGAATTTGTATAGTGTTTTTCAGATAATATCTGCATTAATGTACTGTAGGCAAAGGCCTGATAGTGTTGGAGACCATTTTAAGGAATTATAATATAAAAATTATGCTGAATTATAAATGTGCAGGGACACATTATAACTAATTATTAAGCTTACAAAGAGGCCAAGTGGTACTTGGTAAATCTTATTATTTGGCACGGTGGAAAAACTCTTTTTGCATCAGTGGAAATATTACACTGAAGCAGTGTGGCTTTTATGCAGAGTAAAGATAATAGTGGCTGGAATACAGGATCAGCCACGTGCTGTGTGAAGGATGGCAGGCTTAAAAAACTCCATTTGTATTTCTGGCAAATTGTCTTACCATAATCCCCATGCCTTTTTAATTTAAAATATGAAACTTAAAGTTTATACTGAAGTTATATCCATTAAGAAACTGGAAAATAATTAAGTCTCACAAACCTAAACTCCAACATTAGATGTGAGTGGGTGTCTCTGTGTGTGTGTGTCCTGCTAACATTTGAATTGTGAATTCACATTGCATTCCCTTGCAAGGATGTGCCATTTTTAATTAAGACTAAAACATGGTGGGGTATTCTAAATTAGGCCTGATTATAATTGCAGATGGCAATTGAGCTTTTGGAAGCTGGTTTCTTTAACTGTTAAATAAAAATTGTCTTTCTTAGTATTGGTTTGCAGAAGTTCAGCAGTGGTTGTTTAGGGAAAAAAAGATTGACCTCTTTATTAAACTAAATATCACAGCATATCTATCTTCTATTAAGGGATTTTGCTCTGAAGAAATTTTTCTTAAGACTTTCCTAACAATTGATCAAATAAAGACTTTGGGCCCAGAAACCTGAA
The DNA here is from genome assembly GCF_020740605.2 of Lemur catta. Lineage (NCBI taxonomy): Eukaryota > Metazoa > Chordata > Mammalia > Primates > Lemuridae > Lemur > Lemur catta. The sequence continues at coordinate 29,346,047 of NC_059145.1, read as the reverse complement.
CTTTCTGGAGGTTTATGTTGATGAATATGGAAAACTCATGGTAGATATTTTCTAGGTGCATGAATTGATGTAGTAATAAAATGGCAGTATTCTTTTTTATTATAAAGAGTACATTTGACCATCAGTAGACTTTTAGTGATCAGAATTAGCATAGCCTTCTTCTGTTTGGTAGGCAAACTTGACTTTGTTCAGTGTTTCAGGAAGGATTATGGACATGAGAATTTGTAGTGGGTTTCTGTATGGAATTCCATACATATACAATTTCTGCCTGTTGGTGGGTATGTAGACCCACCAGACCAGTAATTTGCAACCAGGGACTCACAGTTTTGCCCCCCACCAAGGGGCCATTTGATAATGTCTGGAAACATGTTTGATTGTCAGTACTGGGAGGATGGTGCCACTGGGATTCAGTAAGTAGAGGTCAGGGATGCTGCTAAACATCCAACAGTGCACAGGACAGCCACCCACGGAATTATCCAATCCAAAATGTCAGTAGTGCAGCTTTTAAGAAACGCAACACTAAACAGTGAGCCTGCAGTGCCTTCCTTGGTCTCCCACTGTAAAAATGGGCTTGGACTCACCATGGACACACTGCATTTTATCTTCCCATTACAGTACTGGTGAGTATCATTGGGTAGAATATTAAATGTGAGGGTTTTTTGTTTGTTTCTTTTTGGAGACAGAGTCTCCCTCTGTCACCTTGGGTAGAGTGCAGTGGTGTCATCATAGCTCACTGCAACCTTAAATTCCTGGGCTCAAGCAAGTCTCCTGCCTCAGCCTCTTGAGTAGCTGGGATCGCAGGTGCCCACCACCATGCCCAGCTAATTCTTCTATTTTTGTTAGAGATGGGATCTAACTTTTACTCAGGCTGGTCTGAAAACTCCTGATCTCGAGTGATCCTCCTACCTCTGCTTCCTAGGTGCTAGAATTATAGGCATGCGCCACCATGCCCAGCCTTAAATGTGAATTAAAAAGAAATCATATTTTCTGGAAGAAGTCAACAAAGAAGGTAAATGATGAATTAGTGATGTATCAGGTAAATGGCATCATGAAAAGAGCCAGAAGTTTGCAAGAGGCCAAGGTGGTGGATTTGTTCATGGGCTTTGGGGACCTGCTTTGACCGCAAGGAAATCTACCTTTGTTAGAGTAGATGTCATTCCTTAAATGTTAGGTCTTGTAAGTGATGAATTGTTAAAAAGGTGCTGATGAAAACGTCTTAGTAAATAACTTCTCACAATTGTGTTACTCTTTCACACTGAATTCTCCCTAATGAAGATTGGCTGTGTACAGCCACCACTGCTTAATTTTGTTGCATTTTGTATACACAGCTCAGAAAATTAAGAGACCATGGAACTAGTATTGAGTAGAATAATAAAAGGACTTTCTTGAATGGTGGCACTTTGGATGTTTTTTTCCTGCCTTAAGCAACTGGAGGGGTAAGGGAGGACGATGTCATGGGGCTTATAAACAGCTGATAACAACAGGCTTCATTTACATTTTGTAGCTTGTGTAGCCCCCTCCTTCAGGCACATGCGTAGGGAATTGAAATTGCAGTTTGCCTATTATGTGTTGGCAGTAATCTTTCAAAAAAATTTTTATGTTTCAAAATCAGGCAGCCAACAGCAGTAGCCAGTGATATATGGGGCTATTGATGTGAATTGAATTTGCAGAGGGAAAATGGGATTTGGTTGCTGTATGAACTCATAATGAGGTGGCCCCACAGATTTGTAATGGTCAGCCATTGATTGTGCTCAGAATCAGCTAGGAATTAAATACCCTTTGAGGAGAGACTAAAATGAAACTTGAGAGTTTTTTTTCCCTCCAATGAATGAAGTAGTTCCAAAGTCATGTCATTTGGTTTGGCAATGGAATATGCTTGAAGTTAACAGTTAACTCTTTTTTTTTTTTTTCTTTTGAGACAGAGTCTTACTCTGTTGCCCGGGCTAGAGTGAGTGCCCTGGCATCAGCCTAGCTCATAGCAACCTCAAACTCCTGGGCTCAAGCAATCTTCTGCCTCAGCCTCCCGAGTAGCTGGGACTACAGGCATGTGCCACCATGCCTGGCTAATTTTTTCCATATATTTTTAGTTGTCCAGATAATTTCTTTCTATTTTTTTTTTTTTTTTTAGTAGAGACGGAGGTCTCACTCTTGCTCAGGCTGGTCTCGAACTCCTGAGCTCAAACGATCCGCCCACCTCGGCCTTTCAGAGTGCTAGGATTACAGGCGTGAGCCACTGCGCCCGGCCAGCGGTTAACTCTTTTAATGAGTTCAGCATTGGATCAGTGGTCTTCGTTGATCCCATTGTCTTACCAGTAAAAAAATATTTGGACCAATTCCCCCAGTATATGTTGTTTATTTTTATTACTTATATATGTGTTGTTACTCTAAAACCTTATGTAAATTATAAAACATAAAAAATGTAAAGAATCGGCCAGGTGTGGTGGCTGACGCCTGTAATCCTGACACTGTGGGAGGCTGTGTCGGGAGGATCCTTTG